>NC_141700.1:475732380-476371662 GCF_964263255.1 Lissotriton vulgaris | reverse complement strand
CGGTCCAGGGAAGACATGGCTTGGCAGTTCGGGCTGGACTGTTCCCATGAGGCACAGGGTCAGACTGATTTGCATACGGCCATGTCTGAACTGGGTTGGCTGAGTTGGCTAAAGAATGGTGATGGATTAAACCCAGATCAGTTGACTGGGGTGAGTGTTTGATTTGCTCAAACTCTCTGTCCATCATCTCCTTTTGTATCGCTTTGTGGCAGGGTATGCTCAGACGTGAAACCCTTGCTCACTTGGCCACTGGATTCAAGATAGCCTGGCTGATGAGGATTATGAATCCGAAACCGGTCCCAGGATGCTTGTTTCCGGTCCAGGGAAGACATGGCTTTGCAGTTTGGGCTGGACTGTTCCCATGAGGCACAGCGTCGGACTGATTTGCATATGGCCATGTCTGAACTGGGGTGGCTAAGTGGGCTAAAGAATGGTGATGGATTAAACCCAGATCAGTTGACTGGGGGTGAGTGTATGATTTGCTCAAACGCTCCGTCCATCATCCCCTTTTGTATTGCTTTGTTCGCCCTAAGTGTGGCAGGGTATGCTCAGACGTGAGTCCCTTGCTCACTTGGCCACTGGATTCAAGATAGCCTGGCTGATGAAGATTATGAATCCAAAACCGGTCCCACGAGGCTTGTTTCCGATCCAGGGCAGACATGGCTTTGACAGTTCGGGCTGGAATGTTCCCATGAGGCACAGGGTCAGACTGATTTGCAGATGGCCTTGTCTGAACTGGGGTGGCTGAGTGGGCTAAAGAATGGTAATGGATTAAACCCAGATCAGTTGACTGAGGGTGAGTGTTTGATTTGCTCAAATGCTCCGTCCATCATCCCCTTTTGTATGGCTTTGTTCGCCCTAAGAGTGGCAGGGTATGCTCAGACGTGAGTCCCTTGCTCACTTGGCCGCTTGATTCAAGATAGCCTGGCTGATGAGGATTATGAATCCGAAACCGGTCCCAGGATGCTTGTTTCCGGTACAGGGAAGACATGGCTTGGCAGTTCGGGCTGGACTGTTCCCATGAGGCACAGGGTCAGACTGATTTGCATATGGCCATGTCTGAACTGGGGTGGCTGAGTGGGCTAAAGAATGGTGATGGATTAAACCCAGATCAGTTGACTGGGGGTGAGTGTTTCATTTGCTCAAACGCTCCGTCCATCATCCCTTTTTGTATTGCTTTGTTCGCCCTAAGTGTGGCAGGGTATGCTCAGACGTGAGTCCCTTGCTCACTTGGCCACTGGATTCAAGATAGCCTGGCTAATGAGGATTATGAATCCTAAACCGGTCCCAGGATGCTTGTTTCCAGTCCAGGGAAGACATGGCTTGGCAGTTCGGGCTGGACTGTTCCCATGAGGCACAGGGTCGGACTGATTTGCATATGGCCATGTCTGAACTGGGGTGGCTGAGTGCGCTAAAGAATGGTGATGGATTAAACCCAGATCAGTTGACTGGGGGTGTTTGATTTGCTCAAACTCTCCATCCATCATCCCCTTTTGTATCACTTTGTTCACCCTAAGTGTGGCAGGGTATGCTCAGACATGAGTCCCTTGCTCACTTGGCCACTGGATTCAAGATAGCCTGGCTGATGAGGATTATGAATCCGAAACCAGTCCCAGGATGCTTGTTTCCGGTCCAGGGAACACATGGCTTGGCAGTTCGGGCTGGACTGTTCCCATGAGGCACAGGGTCAGACTGATTTGCATATGGCCATGTCTGAACTGGGGTGGCTGAGAGGGCTAAAGAATGGTGATGGATTAAACCCAGATCAGTTGACTGGGGGTGAGTGTTTGATTTGCTCAAACGCTCCGTCCATCATCCCCTTTTGTATCGCTTTGTTCGCCCTAAGTGTGGCAGGGTATGCTCAGACGTGAGTCTCTTGCTCACTTGGCCACTGGATTCAAGATAGCCTGGCTGATGGGGATTATGAATCCAAAACCGGTCCCAGGATGCTTGTTTCCGGTACAGGGAAGACATGGCTTGGCAGTTCGGGCTGGACTGTTCCCATGAGCCACAGGGTCAGACTGATTTGCATATGGCCATGTCTGAACTGGGGTGTCTGAGTGGGCTACAGAATGGTGATCGATTAAACCCAGATCAGTTGACTAAGGGTGAGTGTTTGATTTGCTCAAACGCTCCGTCCATCTGCCCGTTTTGTATCGCTTTGTTCGCCCTAAGTGTGGCAGGGTATGCTCAGACGTAAGTCCCTTGCTCACTTGGCCACTGGATTCAAGATAGCCCGGCTGATGAGGATTATGAATCCGAAACCGGTCCCAGGATGCTTGTTTCCGTCCAGGGAAGACATGGCTTGGCAGTTCGGGCTGGACTGCTCCCATGAGGCACAGGGTCAGATTGATTTGCATATCGCCATGTCTGAACTGGGGTGGCTGAGTGGGCTAAAGAATGGTGATGGATTAAACCTAGATGAGTTGACTGGGGGTGAGTGTTCGCCCTAAGTGTGGCAGCATATGCTCAGACGTGAGCCCCTTGCTCCCTTGGCCACTGGAATCAAGATAGCCTGGCTGATGAGGATTATGAATCCGAAACCGGACCCAGGATGCTTGTTTCCGGTCCAGGGAAGACATGGCTTGGCAGTTCGGGGTGGACTTTTCCCATGAGGTACAGGGTCAGACTGATTTGCATATGGCCATGTCTGAACTGGGGAGGCTGAGTGGGCTAAAGAATGGTGATGGATTAAACCCAGATCAGTTGACTGGGGGTGAGTGTTTGATTTGCTCAAACGCTCCATCCATCATCCCCTTTTGTATCACTTTGTTTGCCCTAAGTGTGGCAGGGTATGCTCAAACGTGAGTCCCTTGCTCACTTGGCCACTGGATTCAAGATAGCCTGGCTGATGAGGATTATGAATCCGAAACCGGTCCAAGGATGCTTGTTTCCAGTCCAGGGAAGACATGGCTTGGCAGTTCGGGCTGGACTGTTCCCATGAGGCACAGGGTCAGACTGATTTGCATATGGCTATGTCTGAACTGGGGTGGCTGAGTGGGCTAAAGAATGGTGATGGATTAAACCCAGATCAGTTGACTGGGGGTGAGTGTTTGATTTGCTCAAACGCTCCGTCCATCATCCCCTTTTGTATCGCTTTGTTCGCCCTAAGTGTGGCAGGGTATGCTCAGACGTGAGTCTCTTGCTCAATTGGCCACTGGATTCAAGATAGCCTGGCTAATGGGGATTATGAATCCGAAACCGGTCCCAGGATGCTTGTTTCCGGTACAGGGAAGACATGGCTTGGCAGTTCGGGCTGGACTGTTCCCATGAGGCACAGGGTCAGACTGATTTGCATATGGCCATGTCTGAACTGGGGTGTCTGAGTGGGCTACAGAATGGTGATCGATTAAACCCAGATCAGTTGACTAAGGGTGAGTGTTTGATTTGCTCAAACGCTCCGTCCATCTGCCCGTTTTGTATCGCTTTGTTCGCCCTAAGTGTGGAAGGGTATGCTCAGACGTAAGTTCCTTGCTCACTTGGTCACTGGATTCAAGATAGCCCGGCTGATGAGGATTATGAATCCGAAACCGGTCCCAGGATGCTTGTTTCCGTCCAGGGAAGACATGGCTTGGCAATTCGGGCTGGACTGCTCCCATGAGGCACAGGGTCAGATTGATTTGCATATGGCAATGTCTGAACTGGGGTGGCTGAGTGGGCTACAGAATAGTGATGGATTAAACCCAGATCAGTTGACTGGGGGTGAGTGTTTGATTTGCTCAAATGCTCCGTCCATCCTCCCCTTTTGTATCGCTTTGTTCACCCTTAGTGTGGCAGGGTATGCTCAGACGTGAGTCCCTTGCTCACTTGGCCACTGGATTCAAGATAGCCTGGCTGATGAGTATTATGAATCCGAAACCGGTCCCAGGATGTTTGTTTCCGGTCCAGGGAAGATATGGCTTAGCAGTTCGGGCTGTGCTGCTCCCATGAGGCACAGGGTCAGACTGATTTGCATATGGCCATGTCTGAACTGGGGTGGCTGAGTGGGCTAATGAATGGTGATGGATTAAACCCAGATCAGTTGACTGGGGGTGAGTGTTTGATTTGCTTAAAAGCTCCATCCATCATCCCCTTTTGTATCGCTTTGTTCGCCCTAAGTGTGGCAGGGTATGCTCAGATGTGAGTCCCTTGCTCACTCGGCCACTGGATTCAAAATAGCCTGGCTGATGAGGATTATGAATCCGAAACCGGTCTCAGGATGCTTGTTTGCATCCAGGGAAGACTTGGCTTAGCAGTTAGGGCTGGACTGTTCCCATGAGGCCATCATCCCCTTTTGTATCACTTTGTTTGCCCTAAGTGTGGCAGGGTATGCTCAGACGAGAGTCCCTTGCTCACTTGGCCACTGGATTCAAGATAGCCTGGCTGATGAGGATTATGAATCCGAAACCGGTCCCAGGATGCTTGTTTCCGGTCCAGGGAAGACATGGCTTGGCAGTTCGGGCTGGACTGTTCCCATGAGGCACAGGGTCAGACTGATTTGCATATGGCCATGTCTGAACTGGGGTGGCTGAGTGGGCTAAAGAATGGTGATGGATTAAACCCAGATCAGTTGACTGGGGGTGAGTGTTTCATTTGCTCAAACGCTCCGTCCATCATCCCCTTTTGTATTGCTTTGTTCGCCCTAAGTGTGGCAGGGTATGCTCAGACGTACGTCCCTTGCTCACTTGGCCACTGGATTCAAGATAGCCTGGCTGATGAGGATTATGAATCCTAAACCGGTCCCAGGATGCTTGTTTCCAGTCCAGGGAAGACATGGCTTGGCAGTTCGGGCTGGACTGTTCCCATGAGGCACAGGGTCGGACTGATTTGCATATGGCCATGTCTGAACTGGGGTGGCTGAGTGCGCTAAAGAATGGTGATGGATTAAACCCAGATCAGTTGACTGGGGGTGTTTGATTTGCTCAAACTCTCCATCCATCATCCCCTTTTTTATCACTTTGTTCACCCTAAGTGTGGCAGGGTATGCTCAGACATGAGTCCCTTGCTCAATTGGCCACTGGATTCAAGATAGCCTGGCTGATGGGGATTATGAATCCGAAACCGGTCCCAGGATGCTTGTTTCCGGTACAGGGAAGACATGGCTTGGCAGTTCGGGCTGGACTGTTCCCATGAGGCACAGGGTCAGACTGATTTGCATATGGCCATGTCTGAACTGGGGTGTCTGAGTGGGCTACAGAATGGTGATCGATTAAACCCAGATCAGTTGACTAAGGGTGAATGTTTGATTTGCTCAAACGCTCCGTCCATCTGCCCGTTTTGTATCGCTTTGTTCGCCCTAAGTGTGGCAGGGTATGCTCAGACGTAAGTCCCTTGCTCACTTGGTCACTGGATTCAAGATAGCCCGGCTGATGAGGATTATGAATCCGAAACCGGTCCCAGGATGCTTGTTTCCGTCCAGGGAAGACATGGCTTGGCAGTTCGGGCTGGACTGCTGCCATGAGGCACAGGGTCAGATTGATTTGCATATGGCCATGTCTGAACTGGGGTGGCTGAGTGGGCTACAGAATAGTGATGGATTAAACCCAGATCAGTTGACTGGGGGTGAGTGTTTGATTTGCTCAAATGCTCCGTCCATCCTCCCCTTTTGTATCGCTTTGTTCACCCTTAGTGTGGCAGGGTATGCTCAGACGTGAGTCCCTTGCTCACTTGGCCACTGGATTCAAGATAGCCTGGCTGATGAGTATTATGAATCCGAAACCGGTCCCAGGATGTTTGTTTCCGGTCCAGGGAAGATATGGCTTGGCAGTTCGGGCTGTGCTGCTCCCATGAGGCACAGGGTCAGACTGATTTGCATATGGCCATGTCTGAACTGGGGTGGCTGAGTGGGATAACGAATGGTGATGGATTAAACCCAGATCAGTTGACTGGGGGTGAGTGTTTGATTTGCTCAAAAGCTCCGTCCATCATCCCCTTTTGTATCGCTTTGTTCGCCCTAAGTGTGGCAGGGTATGCTCAGATGTGAGTCCCTTGCTCACTTGGCCACTGGATTCAAAATAGCCTGGCTGATGAGGATTATGAATCCGAAACCGGTCCCAGGATGCTTGTTTGCATCCAGGGAAGACATGGCTTAGCAGTTAGGGCTGGACTGTTCCCATGAGTCCATCATCCCCTTTTGTATCACTTTGTTTGCCCTAAGTGTGGCAGGGTATGCTCAGACGAGAGTCCCTTGCTCACTTGGCCGCTGGATTCAAGATAGCCTGGCTGATGAGGATTATGAATCCGAAACCGGTCCCAGGATGCTTGTTTCTGGTCCAGGGAAGACATGGCTTGGCAGTTCGGGCTGGACTGTTCCCATGAGGCACAGGGTCAGACTGATTTGCATATGGCCATGTCTGAACTGGGGTGGCTGAGTGGGCTAAATAATGGTGATGGATTAAACCCAGATCAGTTGACTGAGGGTGAGTGTTTGATTTGCTCAAACGCTCCGTCCATCATCCCCTTTTGTATCGCTTTTTTCGCCCTAAGTGTGGCAGGGTATGCTCAGACGTGAATCACTTGCTCACTTGGCCACTGGATTCAAGATAGCCTGGCTGATGAAGATTATGAATCCGAAACCGGTCCCAGGATGCTTGTTTCTGGTCCAGGGAAGACATGGCTTGGCAGTTCGGGCTGGGCTGTTCCCATGAGGCACAGGGTCAGACTGATTTGCATATGGCCATGTCTGAACTGGGGTGGCTGAGAGGGCTAAAGAATGGTGATGGATTAAACCCAGATCAGTTGACTGGGGGTGAGTGTTTGATTTGCTCAAACGCTCCGTCCATCATCCCCTTTTGTATCGCTTTGTTCGCCCTAAGTGTGGCAGGGTATGCTCAGACGTGAGTCTCTTGCTCACTTGGCCACTGGATTCAAGATAGCCTGGCTGATGGGGATTATGAATCCAAAACCGGTCCCAGGATGCTTGTTTCCGGTACAGGGAAGACATGGCTTGGCAGTTCGGGCTGGACTGTTCCCATGAGCCACAGGGTCAGACTGATTTGCATATGGCCATGTCTGAACTGGGGTGTCTGAGTGGGCTACAGAATGGTGATCGATTAAACCCAGATCAGTTTACTAAGGGTGAGTGTTTGATTTGCTCAAACGCTCCGTCCATCTGCCCGTTTTGTATCGCTTTGTTCGCCCTAAGTGTGGCAGGGTATGCTCAGACGTAAGTCCCTTGCTCACTTGGCCACTGGATTCAAGATAGCCCGGCTGGTGAGGATTATGAATCCGAAACCGGTCCAAGGATGCTTGTTTCCAGTCCAGGGAAGACATGGCTTGGCAGTTCGGGCTGGACTGTTCCCATGAGGCACAGGGTCAGACTGATTTGCATATGGCCATGTCTGAACTGGGGTGGCTGAGTGTGCTAAAGAATGGTGATGGATTAAACCTAGATGAGTTGACTGGGGTGAGTGTTCGCCCTAAGTGTGGCAGCATATGCTCAGACGTGAGCCCCTTGCTCCCTTGGCCACTGGATTCAAGATAGCCTGGCTGATGAGGATTATTGTGAGAAGTTGGCCTGGTATATAATGCTCACTAATTCTAGTGATCACTTTGTACCATGCCAAGCAACCCTTATGATGATGGTTGTAATTCAACCTTGTAGACCAGTTATCCTAGTGGTAACGTGGACAAAGCAGTCTTAGGCTAAACTCTGAAAGGCATGTGAAGCCAGCTGTTATACCATACACAACCCCCTTGAATACCAAATGAAAGGGACACCACACAGATATATATTGAAAATATATATTGATTTATTAACTATTAAAATCCCCTGGACTCTTTATGAGCACAGAAGCACAAGCGTAAAATCACAAGACAGTTTAAAATACACAAAAGTTGCACAATATGGATGAGCCCTAGGGGCCACCTAAACCATATACTAAGAAAGTGGTATAAGAGATACCTAGAGGAAAGTGAAGAGGCCTAGGGCCTTGGGAATCGCTGGAGCTATTCGAGACTGGAGTTAACTAAGTCGGGAAAGGCCCACGGGACTCGGGTGCAGTGTTCAAAGTGCACGCACTTCTCAATACAAAGTCTATGGTGCGTAAAAAGCACAAAGTTAGAAAGTTAGGAACCTTCCGAGTGACCTACGGAGCTGAAACTTAAAACACAGGCCCTTGGGATGTGTACTAGTGCAGGAGCACCGGCGGAGCTGAGTTACCTCACCCACAGGAAGCGGGTGCACAGGGTCGAAGATGTGTCGGGTTTCGTCACGCTGGTCGATGGTGCTTGGAGCTGAAGATGCTGCAGGCGGCTCGATGAGAAGAGTTCCGGTGGATCCAAGGGTGGATCGGAAGATGTGAAGACCTGAAAGCAGAGGGGACAGTGTTCAAAGTCACTAGCCAGTGACTACCGTGGAACCAGATTGGAACCAGGCGATGTCGGGTGCAAACAGGCGTTGTCGGGTAGCTTCTTTCTGCAGCCACGTGGATACCCGGGGTCGAGGACGTCCAGGAGTCGGTCACGAGCTGTCCCACGTAGGCTTCTTACTGTTGGCGGTGTCGGCGACCTGATCGGAGCAAACAGGCCTTGGCAAATGCAAGCCACGCAGAAGTTGAAAGATGCTGTTCACTCGGACCAGCAAGGTCAGAGCGGGTGCTCCTTTTCACAGGAGCTTGGGTAGGTCTGGAGCAACCAGACCTGCTGTTTAAATCTTCGGGTTCGTTGCCAAGATGGCCGCTGACCACGTGGCTAGTGGCCGGGATGGCGCGTCAAGTGGCACAATGCAAAAGGGCCCCACGCAGATCGTGGAGATGCTGGAGGGCTGATCTTCGGTGCAAGGGCTGCTCGGTGGTGGGGGTTCTCAATCCCCAAAGCACAACGTCGAGGATACCTCAGAAGCTGCGCAGTCAGCTTTTCAAGTGTCTTCCAAGAGGTCCGGTCCCACGTCACTCGGTGCCTCCACGGGTCCCTTCTTCGCAGGGACTGTGGATCGGGCTCGGAGAGGTCTGGGAGTCTGGTTCTTGTTGGGCTCTGGGCTCGGTCTCCGGCGGGAGGCGGCGGCAAAGCAGACGTCGAGTTGCTGGTTGGTACCTGTGTTCACAGGGTGGTCACTCCTTGGCCACAAGGGAGATTCTTCTTCAGTCTTCTGTGCAGCAGAATGTCGAAGTCCAGTCTTCTTCTTGTTTAAAGTTGATTTCGGGATGATCTGCTGTGCAATGGCACTGCTCCCCCTCTTATTCCCAAACTGGGGGTGGATCACCTACTAGGTCCCTCCTCTGGGAGGAACCAGGAAGGGGGGCGGTTACACCCCCTTTCCTTTGTCCAGCTCCACGCCAGGACTGGGGCTGGAAGGCCCCAGGACCGGTTTGGACTGGCCTATGCACGGGGACACCTTGTGTGCCCCGGGCATGTCTGATTCTATTCAGCCCTGTCCTACCCAATACACAAAATCCTGTCTGGGGTGGTGCTCGCACCTCCCAAGGCAGGAAACCCTTTGTCCAGGCCACCATCTGCCGAGTTTCGGTCAGCAGCAGGAGGCCAGACTTGTGTCTGTGGTGGCAGCGTCCATTTTGTGAAGCTGAGGCTCTGTTTAACTTTAACCGGGGTTAAGGCTACACACATGTCGTGTCCCTCTAGAAGGGTGGAATGATATCCCCGTCGCCAGAATTGGCGAGGGGATAGTATTCCAATTCGTATGACACCTTACTCGACATGTTTTGATAAAGCCAAACCAAAGATAGCATTTAACCGCGAGGATTATAATGCACTTAAGAGTATATGGTATGGCAATATCCCGGAACAGCTTAGGGAGTTGTTCCCGACAGCTGCAGACAGGCTCAGCTCGTGCCAGAGCACCATCTCACATATTTCCAAGCACTCTGCCTCCAGGATTGATGAGGCCTTCCATAGGAGTGGCTGATAGGAACATATGTGTCCAGTTTAGGGTTAGGCACAGACATACTGTACCTAAGTAAGAGGTGGTTACACCGACTTACCCCAGCTGAGTGATCAGCCAGTTGTGTCAAATATGGAGGCCAGGCCAGGGGTGGCACAATACGTGCTGCAGCCCCTGGTAGGCCTTGGATACACCTATGCCCTGGGCACCTAGGGCGCACTATTACAGGGGCTCATAAGGTGAACCAGTTCCAATTCGTAATGCACCTAAAGTGCATTGGCATCAATTTAGAGAGAGAACAGCAGGCTGTGGGTCTGATTAGCAGGCCCACAGCCACATTAAGTCAGAAACCAGTGAAGCAAAAAGCAAAAATTTGGGGTGACCATAGGATAGCAGACCCTACTCTCCTACATAACCCCCCCCCAAACGCAGGGACATTAGACTAACCTTGACCAGTTGTGTCTTCATGTTCTAAGTGGAAGTACCTGGAGAGACCATCTGCGTTGCCATGGTCAGTCCCTGGGCGGTGCTCCACTGTAAAGTCCATCCCCTGTAGGGAAATGGACCACCTGAGTAGTTTGGGGTTTTCACCCTTCATCTGATTAAGCCATAGGAGGGGCTTATGGTCGGTCTGAATCTTGAAGTGAGTGCCAAATAAGTATGGTCTCAACTTCTTCAGGGCCCACACCACAGCAAAGGCCTCCCTCTCTATAGCTGACCAACGTTTCTCTCTGGGGGTCAGCCTTCTGCTAATGAAAGCAATAGGCTGGTCCTGGCCATCTACATTAAGCTGTGAAAGCACTGCTCCCACTCCCAACTCAGAAGCATCTGTTTGGACAATGAACTCTCTTGAGTAGTCAGGACTCTTCAGGATAGGTGCAGAGCACATGGCCTTCTTCAGGTCATCAAATGCCTTTTGACAGATTTCTGTCCACTGAACCTTTTTGGGCATCTTCTTGGATGTCAGATCATTAAGAGGAGTCACAATGGACCCATAGTTCTTAACAAACTTCCTGTAGTACCCAGTCAGGCCCAAGAAAGCTCTGACCTGAGTCTGGGTAGTTGGAGGGGACCAGTCCTTGATGGTCTGGATCTTACTCTCCAGTGGTTGAACTTGGCCTCCACCTACAAGGTGGCCCAGGTATACAACCTTGCTCTGCCCTATCTGGCACTTTGTTGCCTTGATAGTGAGGCCTGCCTTCTGCAGAGCCTCAAGCACTTCCTTCAGGTGGATCAGGTGATCCTCCCAGGTGGAGCTAAAGACAGCAATATCGTCCAGATAAGCTGCACAAAAGTCATCCAACCCAGTGAGGACTTGGTTCACCAACCTTTGGAAGGTGGCAGGTGCATTTTTCAAACCAAAGGGCATCACCACAAACTGATAATGCCCACTAGGGGTAGAAAATGCTGTCTTGGCTTTAGACTCCTCAGCTAACCTGATTTGCCAGTAGCCAGCTGTCAAGTCAAATGTGCTCAAATATTTGGCAGAAGCCAACTTGTCAATGAGCTCATCTGCCCTTGGAATAGGGTGTGCATCTGTCCTGGTGACAGCATTGAGTCCTCTGTAATCCACACAGAACCTCATCTCTCTCTTGCCATCTTTGGTGTGAGGTTTGGGGACCAGAACCACTGGGCTAGCCCAGGGGCTCTCTGAAGGCTCAATGACACCTAATTCCAGCATCTTTTGCACCTCAGTCTTTATACAGTCCCTGACGTGGTCAGGTTGCCTGTAAATTTTGCTCTTTACAGGAAGACTGTCACCAGTGTCCACCACATGTGTACACCAGTTAGTCTGACTGGGTGTCAATGAGAACATATGCCTGTATGCCTGTAGAACTTGTCTGCAGTCATGTTGCTGATGTTCAGTGAGGCTGCCACCTAAGGCCACACCATCAACTGAGCCATCCTCAGGGTTCTGAGTGAGCAGGTCTGGGAGAGGGTCACTCTCTTCCTCCTGTCCCTCATCTGTAGCCATGAGCAAGCCCATGTCTGCCCTGCTGACATATGCCTTCAATCTGTTCACATGGAGCACCCTGTGGGGGCTCCTGGGAGTTCCTAGGTCCACCAAGTAGGTAACCTCTCCCTTCTTTTCCAGAATTGTATGGGGTCCAGACCATTTGTCTTGGAGTGCTGCTGGGGCCACTGGCTCCAACACCCATACCTTCTGTCCAGGCTGAAATTCAACAAGGACAGCCTTTTGGTCATGCCAAGCTTTTTGTAATTCTTGGCTAGCCTCAAGGTTTTTGGATGCCTTTTCCATGTACTCTGCCATCCTGGAGCGGAGACCAAGTACATAGTCCACTATGTCCTGTTTAGGCTTTTTGAGAGGTAACTCCCATCCTTCCTTCACAAGACACAGGGGTCCTCTTACAGGGTGCCCAAACAACAATTCAAAGGGGCTGAAGCCAACCCCCTTTTGAGGGACCTCTCTGTAAGCGAACAAAAGGCAGGGCAGAAGGATGTCCCATCTTCGCCTGAGCTTTTCAGGTAATCCTTTAATCATGCCCTTTAGGGTCTTGTTAAATCTCTCAACAAGCCCATTGCATTGTGGGTGATAAGGAGTGGTGAACTTGTAGTTTACACCACATTCCTTCCACATAGCTGTCAAATATCCAGACATGAAGTTGGTACCTCTATCGGATATTACCTCCTTAGGAAACCCCACTCTGGAGAAAACTCCAAGTAAGGCCCTGGCCACAACAGGAGCTGTTGTGGTCCTAAGGGGAATTGCCTCTGGGTACCTGGTGGCATGATCCACTACCACCAGTATGAATCTGTGCCCAGATGCTGTAGGGGGATCCATTGGACCAACAATATCAATCCCCACTCTCTCAAAGGGAACCCCCACCACAGGTAGTGGTATCAGGGGGGCCTTTGTTGTTCCACCTGCTTTACCACTGGCTTGGCAGGTTTCACAGGAGCGACAAAACTCCTTGGTGTCTTCAGACATGTGAGGCCAGTGAAAGTGAGGGACAAGCCTGTCCCAAGTCTTGTTCTGGCCTAGGTGTCCTGCTAAAGGAATATCATGGGCCAAGGTGAGTAGGAAGCCCCTAAATTGCAGAGGTATAACCAACCTCCTGGTAGCACCAGGCTTGGGGTCTCTAGCCTCTGAATAAAGGAGTCCATCGTCCCAATATACTTTATGGGCACCTTGGGCATTCCCAGCAGCCTCAGCAGCAGCCTGCTGTCTGAGGGGTTCAAGAGAAGGACAGGTTAACTGAGCCTGCCCCAAGTCTGCCCTAGAAGGTCCCCCTATCCCCAGAAACTCAACCTGATCAGGTTCAAGTTCTTCAGGGACAGTTCCTTCAGGGGTCTCAAGGTCAGTTTCCTGTGAAGCCTGATCCTCACTTGTAGGCAGTTGGGAAGGCGCAGCCTTAACCCTCCTGTTCTTCTTCTTGGGAGGTACTTGGTCCATTGTTCCAGGATCCAAGACCTGATGTTCAGAGAGGCACTTTTTGACCTGTGACCTGGTCACAGCAAGGACATGTGATGATATCCCTAACATCTCTGCATGAGTCCTGTACTCAACTTCTGACCATAGAGAGTTCTCCAGGTCATTGCCCAACAAACATTCTACTGGGAGATCAGCACTAACCACAACTTTCTTTAGGCCAGTTACCCCTCCCTAGGAAAAGTTAACAAGTGCCACACTATGTGTAGTAGTGACATTGCTGGCATTGGTCACCAGGTAATCATCGCCTGGCATGTATTGTCCAGGGTCCACAAAGTTAGGTGTCACCATAGTGACACTGGCACATGTGTCCCTGTAAGCTTGAGCCACTTTGTTGTTAATCAAAGGTGTCTGTCTGTATTTGCCCAGGTTACTGGGACTTATGTCAGGGGTCAAATCTATGTCCCCTTCACAAACCAGAACAGCCTGTGTAAGGGTTCTGACTAGGTCAGAATCTCCTTCAGTTCCCAAAGTGATTCCCACTAATCCCTTGGCTTGAGGACCAACACTGCTAACTGTACTAGTGGGTGCAGGTGCCTTAGGGGCTGCAGTGCTGGGGGCTCCACCCTTTTTACACTCACTTGTCCAGTGAGAGGTGTTCTTACAAGTTTTACACCAGGGTTTCTTCTGACCTTCTTTCTTCTTCTTCTTGGAAGTTTGGGACCCACCCTCTGTCTCAGTTTGGGGCCCTGTTGAAGACTTCTGGTCTTTAGCTTTCTGCTCCCCACCCTTCTGGTCTGTTTTCTTCTGGTCACCACCCTGGTTCTGGTTCTGGTTCTTTTGCTTAACTCTGGTTCTTACCCATTTATCTGCCCTCTTTCCCAATTCTTGGGGAGAGGTCAAATCTGAGTCAACCAAATGTTGATGCAACTGCTGGTTCTGACAATTATTTAAAATTTGTTCTCTCATCAGCAAATTATACAATCCTTCATAGTCTGTAACCTTGCTTCCCAGCAACCATCCCTCCAGAGCCTTAGTGGCACACTCAACAAATTCAGACCAGTCCTGAGTCTGTGTCTTCTGGGTATCTCTGAACATTAACCTGTACTGTTCAGTGGTTAAGCCTAACCCATCAATCAGAGCACTCTTCAGGACCAGGTAGTTTCTAGAATCCCCATCACTAACTGTGAGGAGTCTGTCTCGGCCTCTACCTTCAAAGGAGAGCCACAAGATTGCTGCCCACTGCTCCTGAGGGATCTGCTGTACTCTGCAGGCTCTCTCCATTGCAGTAATCCATTTATGGATATCATCCCCAGCTTTGTAGGGGGGCACAATCTTACTCAGGTTTCTATTATCAAAAGACCTGTCTTTATCCTTGTGGATATTGCTGCCACCAGTGGGTTCTATTACTCCAGTCTCTCCGGAGGCGTGGGTTCGAATCCCACCGCTGCCACCAATGTGAGAAGTTGGCCTGGTATATAATGCTCACTAATTCTAGTGATCACTTTGTACCATGCCAAGCAACCCTTATGATGATGGTTGTAATTCAACCTTGTAGACCAGTTATCCTAGTGGTAACGTGGACAAAGCAGTCTTAGGCTAAACTCTGAAAGGCATGTGAAGCCAGCTGTTATACCATACACAACCCCCTTGAATACCAAATGAAAGGGACACCACACAGATATATATTGAAAATATATATTGATTTATTAACTATTAAAATCCCCTGGACTCTTTATGAGCACAGAAGCACAAGCGTAAAATCACAAGACAGTTTAAAATACACAAAAGTTGCACAATATGGATGAGCCCTAGGGGCCACCTAAACCATATACTAAGAAAGTGGTATAAGAGATACCTAGAGGAAAGTGAAGAGGCCTAGGGCCTTGGGAATCGCTGGAGCTATTCGAGACTGGAGTTAACTAAGTCGGGAAAGGCCCACGGGACTCGGGTGCAGTGTTCAAAGTGCACGCACTTCTCAATACAAAGTCTATGGTGCGTAAAAAGCACAAAGTTAGAAAGTTAGGAACCTTCCGAGTGACCTACGGAGCTGAAACTTAAAACACAGGCCCTTGGGATGTTTACCAGTGCAGGAGCACCGGCGGAGCTGAGTTACCTCACCCACAGGAAGCGGGTGCACAGGGTCGAAGATGTGTCGGGTTTCGTCACGCTGGTCGATGGTGCTTGGAGCTGAAGATGCTGCAGGCGGCTCGATGAGAAGAGTTCCGGTGGATCCAAGGGTGGATCGGAAGATGTGAAGACCTGAAAGCAGAGGGGACAGTGTTCAAAGTCACTAGCCAGTGACTACCGTGGAACCAGATTGGAACCAGGCGATGTCGGGTGCAAACAGGCGTTGTCGGGTAGCTTCTTTCTGCAGCCACGTGGATACCCGGGGTCGAGGACGTCCAGGAGTCGGTCACGAGCTGTCCCACGTAGGCTTCTTGCTGCTGGCGGTGTCGGCGACCTGATCGGAGCAAACAGGCCTTGGCAAATGCAAGCCACGCAGAAGTTGAAAGATGCTGTTCACTCGGACCAGCAAGGTCAGAGCGGGTGCTCCTTTTCACAGGAGCTTGGGTAGGTCTGGAGCAACCAGACCTGCTGTTTAAATCTTTGGGTTCGTCGCCAAGATGGCCGCTGACCACGTGGCTAGTGGCCGGGATGGCGCGTCGAGTGGCACAATGCAAAAGGGCCCCACGCAGATCGTGGAGATGCTGGAGGGCTGATCTTCGGTGCAAGGGCTGCTCGGTGGTGGGGGTTCTCAATCCCCAAAGCACAACGTCGAGGATACCTCAGAAGCTGCGCAGTCAGCTTTTCGAGTGTCTTCCAAGAGGTCCGGTCCCACGTCACTCGGTGCCTCCACGGGTCCCTTCTTCACAGGGACTGTGGATCGGGCTCGGAGAGGTCTGGGAGTCTGGTTCTTGTTGGGCTCTGGGCTCGGTCTCCGGTGGGAGGCGGCGGCAAAGCAGACGTCGAGTTGCTGGTTGGTACCTGTGTTCACAGGGTGGTCACTCCTTGGCCACAAGGGAGATTCTTCTTCAGTCTTCTGTGCAGCAGAATGTCGAAGTCCAGTCTTCTTCTTGTTTAAAGTTGATTTCGGGATGATCTGCTGTGCAATGGCACTGCTCCCCCTCTTATTCCCAAACTGGGGGTGGATCACCTACTAGGTCCCTCCTCTGGGAGGAACCAGGAAGGGGGGCGGTTACACCCCCTTTCCTTTGTCCAGCTCCGCGCCAGGACTGGGGCTGGAAGGCCCCAGGACCGGTTTGGACTGGCCTATGCACGGGGACACCTTGTGTGCCCCGGGCATGTCTGATTCTATTCAGCCCTGTCCTACCCAATACACAAAATCCTGTCTGGGGTGGTGCTCGCACCTCCCAAGGCAGGAAACCCTTTGTCCAGGCCACCATCTGCCGAGTTTCGGTCAGCAGCAGGAGGCCAGACTTGTGTCTGTGGTGGCAGCGTCCATTTTGTGAAGCTGAGGCTCTGTTTAACTTTAACCGGGGTTAAGGCTACACACATGTCGTGTCCCTCTAGAAGGGTGGAATGCTATCCCCGTCGCCAGAATTGGCGAGGGCATAGTATTCCAATTCGTATGACACCTTACTCGACATGTTTTGATAAAGCCAAACCAAAGATAGCATTTAACCGCGAGGATTATAATGCACTTAAGAGTATATGGTATGGCAATATCCCGGAACAGCTTAGGGAGTTGTTCCCGACAGCTGCAGACAGGCTCAGCTCGTGCCAGAGCACCATCTCACATATTTCCAAGCACTCTGCCTCCAGGATTGATGAGGCCTTCCATAGGAGTGGCTGATAGGAACATATGTGTCCAGTTTAGGGTTAGGCACAGACATACTGTACCTAAGTAAGAGGTGGTTACACCGACTTACCCCAGCTGAGTGATCAGCCAGTTGTGTCAAATATGGAGGCCAGGCCAGGGGTGGCACAATACGTGCTGCAGCCCCTGGTAGGCCTTGGATACACCTATGCCCTGGGCACCTAGGGCGCACTATTACAGGGGCTCATAAGGTGAACCAGTTCCAATTCGTAATGCACCTAAAGTGCATTGGCATCAATTTAGAGAGAGAACAGCAGGCTGTGGGTCTGATTAGCAGGCCCACAGCCACATTAAGTCAGAAACCAGTGAAGCAAAAAGCAAAAATTTGGGTTGACCATAGGATAGCAGACCCTACTCTCCTACAATTATGAATCCGAAACCGGACCCAGGATGCTTGTTTCTGGTCCAGGGAAGACATGGCTTGGCAGTTCGGGGTGGACTTTTCCCATGAGGTACAGGGTCAGACTGATTTGCATATGGCCATGTCTGAACTGGGGAGGCTGAGTGGGCTAAAGAATGGTGATGGATTAAACCCAGATCAGTTGACTGGGGGTGAGTGTTTGATTTGCTCAAACGCTCCATCCATCATCCCCTTTTGTATCACTTTGTTTGCCCTAAGTGTGGCAGGGTATGCTCAAACGTGAGTCCCTTGCTCACTACGCCACTGGATTCAAGATAGCCTGGCTGATGAGGATTATGAATCAGAAACCGGTCCAAGGATGCTTGTTTCCAGTCCAGGGAAGACATGGCTTGGCAGTTCGGGCTGGACTGTTCCCATGAGGCACAGGGTCAGACTGATTTGCATATGGCTATGTCTGAAGTGGGGTGGCTGAGTGGGCTAAAGAATGGTGATGGATTAAACCCAGATCAGTTGACTGGGGGTGAGTGTTTGATTTGCTCAAACGCTCCGTCCATCATCCCCTTTTGTATTGCTTTGTTCGCCCTAAGTGTGGCAGGGTATGCTCAGACGTAGGTCTCTTGCTCAATTGGCCACTGGATTCAAGATAGCCTGGCTGATGGGGATTATGAATCCGAAACCGGTCCCAGGATGCTTGTTTCCGGTACAGGGAAGACATGGCTTGGCAGTTCGGGCTGGACTGTTCCCATGAGGCACAGGGTCAGACTGATTTGCATATGGCCATGTCTGAACTGGGGTGTCTGAGTGGGCTACAGAATGGTGATCGATTAAACCCAGATCAGTTGACTAAGGGTGAGTGTTTGATTTGCTCAAACGCTCCGTCCATCTGCCCGTTTTGTATCGCTTTGTTCGCCCTAAGTGTGGAAGGGTATGCTCAGACGTAAGTCCCTTGCTCACTTGGTCACTGGATTCAAGATAGCCCGGCTGATGAGGATTATGAATCCGAAACCGGTCCCAGGATGCTTGTTTCCGTCCAGGGAAGACATGGCTTGGCAGTTCGGGCTGGACTGCTCCCATGAGGCACAGGGTCAGATTGATTTGCATATGGCCATGTCTGAACTGGGGTGGCTGAGTGGGCTACAGAATAGTGATGGATTAAACCCAGATCAGTTGACTGGGGGTGAGTGTTTGATTTGCTCAAATGCTCCGTCCATCCTCCCCTTTTGTATCGCTTTGTTCACCCTCAGTGTGGCAGGGTATGCTCAGACGTGAGTCCCTTGCTCACTTGGCCACTGGATTCAAGATAGCCTGGCTGATGAGTATTATGAATCCGAAACCGGTCCCAGGATGTTTGTTTCCGGTCCAGGGAAGATATGGCTTGGCAGTTCGGGCTGTGCTGCTCCCATGAGGCACAGGGTCAGACTGATTTGCATATGGCCATGTCTGAACTGGGGTGGCTGAGTGGGCTAATGAATGGTGATGGATTAAACCCAGATCAGTTGACTGGGGGTGAGTGTTTGATTTGCTCAAAAGCTCCGTCCATCATCCCCTTTTGTATCGCTTTGTTCGCCCTAAGTGTGGCAGGGTATGCTGAGATGTGAGTCCCTTGCTCACTTGGCCACTGGATTCAAAATAGCCTGGCTGATGAGGATTATGAATCCGAAACCGGTCCCAGGATGCTTGTTTGCATCCAGGGAAGACTTGGCTTAGCAGTTAGGGCTGGACTGTTCCCATGAGTCCATCATCCCCTTTTGTATCACTTTGTTTGCCCTAAGTGTGGCAGGGTATGCTCAGACGAGAGTCCCTTGCTCACTTGGCCACTGGATTCAAGATAGCCTGGCTGATGAGGATTATGAATCCGAAACCGGTCCCAGGATGCTTGTTTCCGGTCTAGGGAAGACATGGCTTGGCAGTTCGGGCTGGACTGTTCCCATGAGGCACAGGGTCAGACTGATTTGCATATGGCCATGTCTGAACTGGGGTGGCTGAGTGGGCTAAAGAATGGTGATGGATTAAACCCAGATCAGTTGACTGGGGGTGAGTGTTTCATTTGCTCAAACGCTCCGTCCATCATCCCCTTTTGTATTGCTTTGTTCGCCCTAAGTGTGGCAGGGTATGCTCAGACGTGAGTCCCTTGCTCACTTGGCCACTGGATTCAAGATAGCCTGGCTGATGAGGATTATGAATCCTAAACCGGTCCCAGGATGCTTGTTTCCAGTCCAGGGAAGACATGGCTTGGCAGTTCGGGCTGGACTGTTCCCATGAGGCACAGGGTCGGACTGATTTGCATATGGCCATGTCTGAACTGGGGTGGCTGAGTGCGCTAAAGAATGGTGATGGATTAAACCCAGATCAGTTGACTGGGGGTGTTTGATTTGCTCAAACTCTCCATCCATCATCCCCTTTTTTATCACTTTGTTCACCCTAAGTGTGGCAGGGTATGCTCAGACATGAGTCCCTTGCTCAATTGGCCACTGGATTCAAGATAGCCTGGCTGATGGGGATTATGAATCCGAAACCGGTCCCAGGATGCTTGTTTCCGGTACAGGGAAGACATGGCTTGGCAGTTCGGGCTGGACTGTTCCCATGAGGCACAGGGTCGGACTGATTTGCATATGGCCATGTCTGAACTGGGGTGGCTGAGTGCGCTAAAGAATGGTGATGGATTAAACCCAGATCAGTTGACTGGGGGTGTTTGATTTGCTCAAACTCTCCATCCATCATCCCCTTTTTTATCACTTTGTTCACCCTAAGTGTGGCAGGGTATGCTCAGACATGAGTCCCTTGCTCAATTGGCCACTGGATTCAAGATAGCCTGGCTGATGGGGATTATGAATCCGAAACCGGTCCCAGGATGCTTGTTTCCGGTACAGGGAAGACATGGCTTGGCAGTTCGGGCTGGACTGTTCCCATGAGGCACAGGGTCAGACTGATTTGCATATGGCCATGTCTGAACTGGGGTGTCTGAGTGGGCTACAGAATGGTGATCGATTAAACCCAGATCAGTTGACTAAGGGTGAATGTTTGATTTGCTCAAACGCTCCGTCCATCTGCCCGTTTTGTATCGCTTTGTTCGCCCTAAGTGTGGCAGGGTATGCTCAGACGTAAGTCCCTTGCTCACTTGGTCACTGGATTCAAGATAGCCCGGCTGATGAGGATTATGAATCCGAAACCGGTCCCAGGATGCTTGTTTCCGTCCAGGGAAGACATGGCTTGGCAGTTCGGGCTGGACTGCTCCCATGAGGCACAGGGTCAGATTGATTTGCATATGGCCATGTCTGAACTGGGGTGGCTGAGTGGGCTACAGAATAGTGATGGATTAAACCCAGATCAGTTGACTGGGGGTGAGTGTTTGATTTGCTCAAATGCTCCGTCCATCCTCCCCTTTTGTATCGCTTTGTTCACCCTTAGTGTGGCAGGGTATGCTCAGACGTGAGTCCCTTGCTCACTTGGCCACTGGATTCAAGATAGCCTGGCTGATGAGTATTATGAATCCGAAACCGGTCCCAGGATGTTTGTTTCCGGTCCAGGGAAGATATGGCTTGGCAGTTCGGGCTGTGCTGCTCCCATGAGGCACAGGGTCAGACTGATTTGCATATGGCCATGTCTGAACTGGGGTGGCTGAGTGGGATAACGAATGGTGATGGATTAAACCCAGATCAGTTGACTGGGGGTGAGTGTTTGATTTGCTCAAAAGCTCCGTCCATCATCCCCTTTTGTATCGCTTTGTTCGCCCTAAGTGTGGCAGGGTATGCTCAGATGTGAGTCCCTTGCTCACTTGGCCACCGGATTCAAAATAGCCTGGCTGATGAGGATTATGAATCCGAAACCGGTCCCAGGATGCTTGTTTGCATCCAGGGAAGACATGGCTTAGCAGTTAGGGCTGGACTGTTCCCATGAGTCCATCATCCCCTTTTGTATCGCTTTGTTTGCCCTAAGTGTGGCAG
Source organism: Lissotriton vulgaris (assembly GCF_964263255.1). Taxonomy (NCBI): domain Eukaryota; kingdom Metazoa; phylum Chordata; class Amphibia; order Caudata; family Salamandridae; genus Lissotriton; species Lissotriton vulgaris. Next base: position 476,350,308 of record NC_141700.1, on the reverse strand, counting down.
GGTATGCTCAGACGAGAGTCCCTTGCTCACTTGGCCGCTGGATTCAAGATAGCCTGGCTGATGAGGATTATGAATCCGAAACCGGTCCCAGGATGCTTGTTTCTGGTCCAGGGAAGACATGGCTTGGCAGTTCGGGCTGGACTGTTCCCATGAGGCACAGGGTCAGACTGATTTGCATATGGCCATGTCTGAACTGGGGTGGCTGAGTGGGCTAAATAATGGTGATGGATTAAACCCAGATCAGTTGACTGAGGGTGAGTGTTTGATTTGCTCAAACGCTCCGTCCATCATCCCCTTTTGTATCGCTTTTTTCGCCCTAAGTGTGGCAGGGTATGCTCAGACGTGAATCACTTGCTCACTTGGCCACTGGATTCAAGATAGCCTGGCTGATGAAGATTATGAATCCGAAACCGGTCCCAGGATGCTTGTTTCTGGTCCAGGGAAGACATGGCTTGGCAGTTCGGGCTGGGCTGTTCCCATGAGGCACAGGGTCAGACTGATTTGCATATGGCCATGTCTGAACTGGGGTGGCTGAGTGGGCTAAAGAATGGTGATGGATTAAACCCAGATCAGTTGACTGGGGGTGAGTGTTTCATTTGCTCAAACGCTCCGTCCATCATCCCCTTTTGTATTGCTTTGTTCGCCCTAAGTGTGGCAGGGTATCCTCAGACGTGAGTCCCTTGCTCACTTGGCCACTGGATTCAAGATAGCCTGGCTGATGAGGATTATGAATCCTAAACTGGTCCCAGGATGCTTGTTTCCAGTCCAGGGAAGACATGGCTTGGCAGTTCGGGCTGGACTGTTCCCATGAGGCACAGGGTCGGACTGATTTGCATATGGCCATGTCTGAACTGGGGTGGCTGAGTGCGCTAAAGAATGGTGATGGATTAAACCCAGATCAGTTGACTGGGGGTGTTTGAGTTGCTCAAACTCTCCATCCATCATCCCCTTTTGTATCACTTTGTTCACCCTAAGTGTGGCAGGGTATGCTCAGACATGAGTCCCTTGCTCACTTGGCCACTGGATTCAAGATAGCCTGGCTGATGAGGATTATGAATCCGAAACCAGTCCCAGGATGCTTGTTTCCGGTCCAGGGAACACATGGCTTGGCAGTTCGGGCTGGACTGTTCCCATGAGGCACAGGGTCAGACTGATTTGCATATGGCCATGTCTGAACTGGGGTGGCTGAGAGGGCTAAAGAATGGTGATGGATTAAACCCAGATCAGTTGACTGGGGGTGAGTGTTTGATTTGCTCAAACGCTCCGTCCATCATCCCCTTTTGTATCGCTTTGTTCGCCCTAAGTGTGGCAGGGTATGCTCAGACGTGAGTCTCTTGCTCACTTGGCCACTGGATTCAAGATAGCCTGGCTGATGGGGATTATGAATCCAAAACCGGTCCCAGGATGCTTGTTTCTGGTACAGGGAAGACATGGCTTGGCAGTTCGGGCTGGACTGTTCCCATGAGCCACAGGGTCAGACTGATTTGCATATGGCCATGTCTGAACTGGGGTGTCTGAGTGGGCTACAGAATGGTGATCGATTAAACCCAGATCAGTTGACTAAGGGTGAGTGTTTGATTTGCTCAAACGCTCCGTCCATCTGCCCGTTTTGTATCGCTTTGTTCGCCCTAAGTGTGGCAGGGTATGCTCAGACGTAAGTCCCTTGCTCACTTGGCCACTGGATTCAAGATAGCCCGGCTGGTGAGGATTATGAATCCGAAACCGGTCCAGGATGCTTGTTTCCGTCCAGGGAAGACATGGCTTGGCAGTTCGGGCTGGACTGCTCCCATGAGGCACAGGGTCAGATTGATTTGCATATCGCCATGTCTGAACTGGGGTGGCTGAGTGGGCTAAAGAATGGTGATGGATTAAACCTAGATGAGTTGACTGGGGGTGAGTGTTCGCCCTAAGTGTGGCAGCATATGCTCAGACGTGAGCCCCTTGCTCCCTTGGCCACTGGATTCAAGATAGCCTGGCTGATGAGGATTATGAATCCGAAACCGGACCCAGGATGCTTGTTTCCGGTCCAGGGAAGACATGGCTTGGCAGTTCGGGGTGGACTTTTCCCATGAGGTACAGGGTCAGACTGATTTGCATATGGCCATGTCTGAACTGGGGAGGCTGAGTGGGCTAAAGAATGGTGATGGATTAAACCCAGATCAGTTGACTGGGGGTGAGTGTTTGATTTGCTCAAACGCTGCATCCATCATCCCCTTTTGTATCACTTTGTTTGCCCTAAGTGTGGCAGGGTATGCTCAAACGTGAGTCCCTTGCTCACTTGGCCACTGGATTCAAGATAGCCTGGCTGATGAGGATTATGAATCCGAAACCGGTCCAAGGATGCTTGTTTCCAGTCCAGGGAAGACATGGCTTGGCAGTTCGGGCTGGACTGTTCCCATGAGGCACAGGGTCAGACTGATTTGCATATGGCTATGTCTGAAGTGGGGTGGCTGAGTGGGCTAAAGAATGGTGATGGATTAAACCCAGATCAGTTGACTGGGGGTGAGTGTTTGATTTGCTCAAACGCTCCGTCCATCAACCCCTTTTGTATTGCTTTGTTCGCCCTAAGTGTGGCAGGGTATGCTCAGACGTGAGTCTCTTGCTCAATTGGCCACTGGATTCAAGATAGCCTGGCTGATGGGGATTATGAATCCGAAACCGGTCCCAGGATGCTTGTTTCCGGTACAGGGAAGACATGGCTTGGCAGTTCGGGCTGGACTGTTCCCATGAGGCACAGGGTCAGACTGATTTGCATATGGCCATGTCTGAACTGGGGTGTCTGAGTGGGCTACAGAATGGTGATCAATTAAACCCAGATCAGTTGACTAAGGGTGAGTGTTTGATTTGCTCAAACGCTCCGTCCATCTGCCCGTTTTGTATCGCTTTGTTCGCCCTAAGTGTGGAAGGGTATGCTCAGACATAAGTCCCTTGCTCACTTGGTCACTGGATTCAAGATAGCCCGGCTGATGAGGATTATGAATCCGAAACCGGTCCCAGGATGCTTGTTTCCGTCCAGGGAAGACATGGCTTGGCAGTTCGGGCTGGACTGCTCCCATGAGGCACAGGGTCAGATTGATTTGCATATGGCCATGTCTGAACTGGGGTGGCTGAGTGGGCTACAGAATAGTGATGGATTAAACCCAGATCAGTTGACTGGGGGTGAGTGTTTGATTTGCTCAAATGCTCCGTCCATCCTCCCCTTTTGTATCGCTTTGTTCACCCTTAGTGTGGCAGGGTATGCTCAGACGTGAGTCCCTTGCTCACTTGGCCACTGGATTCAAGATAGCCTGGCTGATGAGTATTATGAATCCGAAACCGGTCCCAGGATGTTTGTTTCCGGTCCAGGGAAGATATGGCTTGGCAGTTCGGGCTGTGCTGCTCCCATGAGGCACAGGGTCAGACTGATTTGCATATGGCCATGTCTGAACTGGGGTGGCTGAGTGCGCTAAAGAATGGTGATGGATTAAACCCAGATCAGTTGACTGGGGGTGTTTGATTTGCTCAAACTCTCCATCCATCATCCCCTTTTTTATCACTTTGTTCACCCTAAGTGTGGCAGGGTATGCTCAGACATGAGTCCCTTGCTCAATTGGCCACTGGATTCAAGATAGCCTGGCTGATGGGGATTATGAATCCGAAACCGGTCCCAGGATGCTTGTTTCCGGTACAGGGAAGACATGGCTTGGCAGTTCGGGCTGGACTGTTCCCATGAGGCACAGGGTCAGACTGATTTGCATATGGCCATGTCTGAACTGGGGTGTCTGAGTGGGCTACAGAATGGTGATCGATTAAACCCAGATCAGTTGACTAAGGGTGAATGTTTGATTTGCTCAAACGCTCCGTCCATCTGCCCGTTTTGTATCGCTTTGTTCGCCCTAAGTGTGGCAGGGTATGCTCAGACGTAGGTCCCTTGCTCACTTGGTCACTGGATTCAAGATAGCCTGGCTGATGAGGATTATGAATCCGAAACCGGTCCCAGGATGCTTGTTTCCGTCCAGGGAAGACATGGCTTGGCAGTTCGGGCTGGACTGCTCCCATGAGGCACAGGGTCAAATTGATTTGCATATGGCCATGTCTGAACTGGGGTGGCTGAGTGGGCTACAGAATAGTGATGGATTAAACCCAGATCAGTTGACTGGGGGTGAGTGTTTGATTTGCTCAAATGCTCCGTCCATCCTCCCCTTTTGTATCGCTTTGTTCACCCTTAGTGTGGCAGGGTATGCTCAGACGTGAGTCCCTTGCTCACTTGGCCACTGGATTCAAGATAGCCTGGCTGATGAGTATTATGAATCCGAAACCGGTCCCAGGATGTTTGTTTCCGGTCCAGGGAAGATATGGCTTGGCAGTTCGGGCTGTGCTGCTCCCATGAGGCACAGGGTCAGACTGATTTGCATATGGCCATGTCTGAACTGGGGTGGCTGAGTGGGCTAATGAATGGTGATGGATTAAACCCAGATCAGTTGACTGGGGGTGAGTGTTTGATTTGCTCAAAAGCTCCGTCCATCATCCCCTTTTGTATCGCTTTGTTCGCCCTAAGTGTGGCAGGGTATGCTCAGATGTGAGTCTCTTGCTCACTTGGCCACTGGATTCAAAATAGCCTGGCTGATGAGGATTATGAATCCGAAACCGGTCCCAGGATGCTTGTTTGCATCCAGGGAAGACATGGCTTAGCAGTTAGGGCTGGACTGTTCCCATGAGTCCATCATCCCCTTTTGTATCACTTTGTTTGCCCTAAGTGTGGCAGGGTATGCTCAGACGAGAGTCCCTTGCTCACTTGGCCACTGGATTCAAGATAGCCTGGCTGATGAGGATTATGAATCCGAAACCGGTCCCAGGATGCTTGTTTCCGGTCCAGGGAAGACATGGCTTGGCAGTTCGGGCTGGACTGTTCCCATGAGGCACAGGGTCAGACTGATTTGCATATGGCCATGTCTGAACTGGGGTGGCTGAGTGGGCTAAATAATGGTGATGGATTAAACCCAGATCAGTTGACTGGGGGTGAGTGTTTGATTTGCTCAAAAGCTCCGTCCATCATCCCCTTTTGTATCGCTTTGTTCGCCCTAAGTGTGGCAGGGTATGCTCAGATGTGAGTCCCTTGCTCACTTGGCCACTGGATTCAAAATAGCCTGGCTGATGAGGATTATGAATCCGAAACCAGTCCCAGGATGCTTGTTTGCATCCAGGGAAGACATGGCTTAGCAGTTAGGGCTGGACTGTTCCCATGAGTCCATCATCCCCTTTTGTATCACTTTGTTTGCCCTAAGTGTGGCAGGGTATGCTCAAACGAGAGTCCCTTGCTCACTTGGCCACTGGATTCAAGATAGCCTGGCTGATGAGGATTATGAATCCGAAACCGGTCCCAGGATGCTTGTTTCCGGTCCAGGGAAGACATGGCTTGGCAGTTCGGGCTGGACTGTTCCCATGAGGCACAGGGTCAGACTGATTTGCATATGGCCATGTCTGAACTGGGGTGGCTGAGTGGGCTAAATAATGGTGATGGATTAAACCTAGATCAGTTGACTGAGGGTGAGTGTTTGATTTGCTCAAACGCTCCGTCCATCATCCCCTTTTGTATCGCTTTTTTCGCACTAAGGGTGGCAGGGTATGCTCAGACGTGAATCACTTGCTCACTTGGCCACTGGATTCAAGATAGCCTGGCTGATGAAGATTATGAATCCGAAACCGGTCCCAGGATGCTTGTTTCTGGTCCAGGGAAGACATGGCTTGGCAGTTCGGGCTGGGCTGTTCCCATGAGGCACAGGGTCAGACTGATTTGCATATGGCCATGTCTGAACTGGGGTGGCTGAGTGGGCTAAAGAATGGTGATGGATTAAACCCAGATCAGTTGACTGGGGGTGAGTGTTTCATTTGCTCAAACGCTCCGTCCATCATCCCCTTTTGTATTGCTTTGTTCGCCCTAAGTGTGGCAGGGTATGCTCAGACGTGAGTCCCTTGCTCACTTGGCCACTGGATTCAAGATAGCCTGGCTGATGAGGATTATGAATCCTAAACCGGTCCCAGGATGCTTGTTTCCAGTCCCGGGAAGACATGGCTTGGCAGTTCGGGCTGGACTGTTCCCATGAGGCACAGGGTCGGACTGATTTGCATATGGCCATGTCTGAACTGGGGTGGCTGAGTGCGCTAAAGAATGGTGATGGATTAAACCCAGATCAGTTGACTGGGGGTGTTTGAGTTGCTCAAACTCTCCATCCATCATCCCCTTTTGTATCACTTTGTTCACCCTAAGTGTGGCAGGGTATGCTCAGACATGAGTCCCTTGCTCACTTGGCCACTGGATTCAAGATAGCCTGGCTGATGAGGATTATGAATCCGAAACCAGTCCCAGGATGCTTGTTTCCGGTCCAGGGAACACATGGCTTGGCAGTTTGGACTGGACTGTTCCCATGAGGCACAGGGTCAGACTGATTTGCATATGGGTATGTCTGAACTGGGGTGGCTGAGTGGGCTAAAGAATGGTGATGGATTAAACCCAGATCAGTTGACTGGGGGTGAGTGTTTGATTTGCTCAAACGCTCCGTCCATCATCCCCTTTTGTATCGCTTTGTTCGCCCTAAATGTGGCAGGGTATGCTCAGACGTGAGTCTCTTGCTCACTTGGCCACTGGATTCAAGATAGCCTGGCTGATGGGGATTATGAATCCAAAACCGGTCCCAGGATGCTTGTTTCCGGTACAGGGAAGACATGGCTTGGCAGTTCGGGCTGGACTGTTCCCATGAGGCACAGGGTCAGACTGATTTGCATATGGCCATGTCTGAACTGGGGTGTCTGAGTGGGCTACAGAATGGTGATCGATTAAACCCAGATCAGTTGACTAAGGGTGAGTGTTTGATTTGCTCAAACGCTCCGTCCATCTGCCCGTTTTGTATCGCTTTGTTCGCCCTAAGTGTGGCAGGGTATGCTCAGACGTAAGTCCCTTGCTCACTTGGCCACTGGATTCAAGATAGCCCGGCTGATGAGGATTATGAATCCGAAACTGGTCCCAGGATGCTTGTTTCCGGTCCATGAAAGACATGGCTTTGCAGTTAGGGCTGGACTGTTCCCATGAGGCACAGGGTCAGATTGATTTGCATATGGCCATGTCTGAACTGGGGTGGCTAAGTGGGCTAAAGAATGGTGATGGATTAAACCCAGATCAGTTTACTGGGGGTGAGTGTATGATTTGCTCAAACGCTCCGTCCATTATCCCCTTTTGTATTGCTTTGTTCGCCCTAAGTGTGGCAGGGTATGCTCAGACATGAGTCCCTTGCTCACTTGGCCACTGGATTCAAGATAGCCTGGCTGATGAGGATTATGAATCCGAAACCAGTCCCAGGATGCTTGTTTCCGGTCCAGGGAACACATGGCTTGGCAGTTCGGGCTGGACTGTTCCCATGAGGCACAGGGTCAGACTGATTTGCATATGGCTATGTCTGAACTGGGGTGGCTGAGTGGGCTAAAGAATGGTGATGGATTAAATCCAGATCAGTTGACTTGGGGTGAGTGTTTGATTTGCTCAAACGCTCCGTCCATCATCCACTTTTGTATCGCTTTGTTCGCCCTAAGTGTGGCAGGGTATGCTCAGACATGAGTCTCTTGCTCAATTGGCCACTGGATTCAAGATAGCCTGGCTGATGGGGATTATGAATCCGAAACCGGTCCCAGGATGCTTGTTTCCGGTACAGAGAAGACATGGCTTGGCAGTTCGGGCTGGACTGCTCCCATGAGGCACAGGGTCAGATTGATTTGCATATCGCCATGTCTGAACTGGGGTGGCTGAGTGGGCTAAAGAATGGTGATGGATTAAACCTAGATGAGTTGACTGGGGGTGAGTGTTCGCCCTAAGTGTGGCAGCATATGCTCAGACGTGAGCCCCTTGCTCCCTTGGCCACTGGATTCAAGATAGCCTGGCTGATGAGGATTATGAATCCGAAACCGGACCCAGGATGCTTGTTTCCGGTCCAGGGAAGACATGGCTTGGCAGTTCGGGGTGGACTTTTCCCATGAGGTACAGGGTCAGACTGATTTGCATATGGCCATGTCTGAACTGGGGAGGCTGAGTGGGCTAAAGAATGGTGATGGATTAAACCCAGATCAGTTGACTGGGGGTGAGTGTTTGATTTGCTCAAACGCTGCATCCATCATCCCCTTTTGTATCACTTTGTTTGCCCTAAGTGTGGCAGGGTATGCTCAAACGTGAGTCCCTTGCTCACTTGGCCACTGGATTCAAGATAGCCTGGCTGATGAGGATTATGAATCCGAAACCGGTCCAAGGATGCTTGTTTCCAGTCCAGGGAAGACATGGCTTGGCAGTTCGGGCTGGACTGTTCCCATGAGGCACAGGGTCAGACTGATTTGCATATGTCTATGTCTGAAGTGGGGTGGCTGAGTGGGCTAAAGAATGGTGATGGATTAAACCCAGATCAGTTGACTGGGGGTGAGTGTTTGATTTGCTCAAACGCTCCGTCCATCATCCCCTTTTGTATTGCTTTGTTCGCCCTAAGTGTGGCAGGGTATGCTCAGACGTGAGTCTCTTGCTCAATTGGCCACTGGATTCAAGATAGCCTGGCTGATGGGGATTATGAATCCGAAACCGGTCCCAGGATGCTTGTTTCCGGTACAGGGAAGACATGGCTTGGCAGTTCGGGCTGGACTGTTCCCATGAGGCACAGGGTCAGACTGATTTGCATATGGCCATGTCTGAACTGGGGTGTCTGAGTGGGCTACAGAATGGTGATCGATTAAACCCAGATCAGTTGACTAAGGGTGAGTGTTTGATTTGCTCAAACGCTCCGTCCATCTGCCCGTTTTGTATCGCTTTGTTCGCCCTAAGTGTGGAAGGGTATGCTCAGACATAAGTCCCTTGCTCACTTGGTCACTGGATTCAAGATAGCCCGGCTGATGAGGATTATGAATCCGAAACCGGTCCCAGGATGCTTGTTTCCGTCCAGGGAAGACATGGCTTGGCAGTTCGGGCTGGACTGCTCCCATGAGGCACAGGGTCAGATTGATTTGCATATGGCCATGTCTGAACTGGGGTGGCTGAGTGGGCTACAGAATAGTGATGGATTAAACCCAGATCAGTTGACTGGGGGTGAGTGTTTGATTTGCTCAAATGCTCCGTCCATCCTCCCCTTTTGTATCGCTTTGTTCACCCTTAGTGTGGCAGGGTATGCTCAGACGTGAGTCCCTTGCTCACTTGGCCACTGGATTCAAGATAGCCTGGCTGATGAGTATTATGAATCCGAAACCGGTCCCAGGATGTTTGTTTCCGGTCCAGGGAAGATATGGCTTGGCAGTTCGGGCTGTGCTGCTCCCATGAGGCACAGGGTCAGACTGATTTGCATATGGCCATGTCTGAACTGGGGTGGCTGAGTGCGCTAAAGAATGGTGATGGATTAAACCCAGATCAGTTGACTGGGGGTGTTTGATTTGCTCAAACTCTCCATCCATCATCCCCTTTTTTATCACTTTGTTCACCCTAAGTGTGGCAGGGTATGCTCAGACATGAGTCCCTTGCTCAATTGGCCACTGGATTCAAGATAGCCTGGCTGATGGGGATTATGAATCCGAAACCGGTCCCAGGATGCTTGTTTCCGGTACAGGGAAGACATGGCTTGGCAGTTCGGGCTGGACTGTTCCCATGAGGCACAGGGTCAGACTGATTTGCATATGGCCATGTCTGAACTGGGGTGTCTGAGTGGGCTACAGAATGGTGATCGATTAAACCCAGATCAGTTGACTAAGGGTGAATGTTTGATTTGCTCAAACGCTCCGTCCATCTGCCCGTTTTGTATCGCTTTGTTCGCCCTAAGTGTGGCAGGGTATGCTCAGACGTAGGTCCCTTGCTCACTTGGTCACTGGATTCAAGATAGCCTGGCTGATGAGGATTATGAATCCGAAACCGGTCCCAGGATGCTTGTTTCCGTCCAGGGAAGACATGGCTTGGCAGTTCGGGCTGGACTGCTCCCATGAGGCACAGGGTCAAATTGATTTGCATATGGCCATGTCTGAACTGGGGTGGCTGAGTGGGCTACTGTAGGAGAGTAGGGTCTGCTATCCTATGGTCACCCCAAATTTTTGCTTTTTGCTTCACTGGTTTCTGACTTAATGTGGCTGTGGGCCTGCTAATCAGACCCACAGCCTGCTGTTCTCTCTCTAAATTGATGCCAATGCACTTTAGGTGTATTACGAATTGGAACTGGTTCACCTTATGAGCCCCTGTAATAGTGCACCCTAGGTGCCCAGGGCATAGGTGTATCCAAGGCCTACCAGGGGCTGCAGCACGTATTGTGCCACCCCTGGCCTGGCCTCCATCTTTGACACAACTGGCTGATCACTCAGCTGGGGTAAGTCGGTGTAATCACCTCTTACTTAGGTACAGTATGTCTGTGCCTAACCCTAAACTGGACACATATGTTCCTATCAGCCACTCCTATGGAAGGCCTCATCAATCCTGGAGGCAGAGTGCTTGGAAATATGTGAGATGGTGCTCTGGCATGAGCTGAGCCTGTCTGCAGCTGTCGGGAACAACTCCCTAAGCTGTTCCGGGATATTGCCATACCATATACTCTTAAGTGCATTATAATCCTCGCGGTTAAATGCTAACTTTGGTTTGGCTTTATCAAAACATGTCGAGTAAGGTGTCATACGAATTGGAATACTATCCCCTCGCCAATTCTGGCGACGGGGATAGCATTCCACCCTTCTAGAGGGACACGACATGTGCGTAGCCTTAACCCCGGTTAAAGTTAAACAGAGCCTCAGCTTCACAAAATGGACGCTGCCACCACAGACACAAGTCTGGCCTCCTGCTGCTGACCGAAACTCGGCAGATGGTGGCCTGGACAAAGGGTTTCCTGCCTTGGGAGGTGCGAGCACCACCCCAGACAGGATTTTGTGTATTAGGTAGGACAGGGCTGAAAAGAATCAGACATGCCCGGGGCACACAAGGTGTCCCCGTGCATAGGCCAGCCCAAACCGGTTCTGGGGCCTTCCAGCCCCAGTCCTGGCGCGGAGCTGGACAAAGGAAAGGGGGTGTAACCGCCCCCCTTCCTGGTTCCTCCCAGAGGAGGGACCTAGTAGGTGATCCACCCCCTAGATTGGAATAAGAGGGGGAGCAGTGCCATTGCACGGCAGATCATCCCGAAATCAACTTAAAACTAAGAAGAAGACTGGACTTCGACATTCTGCTGCACAGAAGACTGAAGAAGAATCTCCCTTGTGGCCAAGGAGTGACCACCCTGTGAACACAGGTACCAACCAGCAACTCGACGTCTGCTTTGCCGCCGCCTCCCGCCGGAGCCCGAGCCCAGAGCCCGACAAGAACCAGATTCCCAGACCTCTCAGAGCCCGATCCACAGTCCCTGCAAAGAAGGGACCCGTGGAGGCACCGAGTGACGTGGGACCGGACCTCTTGGAAGACACTCGTAAAGCTGACTGCGCAGCTTCTGAGGCATCCTCGATGTTGTGCTTTGGGGACTGAGAACCCCCACCACCGAGCAGCCCTTGCACCGAAGATCAGCCCCCCAGCATCTCCACGATCTGCGTGGGGCCCTTTTGCACTGTGCCACTCGACGCGCCATCCCGGCCACTAGCCACGCGGCCAGCGGCCATCTTGGCGACGAACCCGAAGATTTAAACAGCAGGTCTGGTTGCTCCAGACCTACCCAAGCTCCTGTGAAAAGGAGCACCCGCTCTGACCTTGCTGGTCCGAGTGAACAGCATCTTTCAACTTCTGCGTGGCTTGCATTTGCCAAGGCCTGTTTGCTCCGATCAGGTCGCCGACACCGCCAACAGCGAGAAGCCTACGTGGGACAGCTCGTGACCGACTCCTGGACGTCCTCGACCCCGGGTATCCACGTGGCTGCAGAAAGAAGCTACCCGACAACGCCTGTTTGCACCCGACATCACCTGGTTCCACTCTGGTTCCACGGCAGTCACTGGCTAGTGACTTTGAACACTGTCCCCTCTGCTTTCAGGTCTTCACATCTTCAGATCCACCCTTGGATCCACCGGAACTCTTCTCATCGAGCCGCCTGCAGCATCTCCTGCTCCAAGCACCATCGACCAGCGTGACGAAACCCGACACATCTTCGACCCTGTGCACCCGCTTCCTGTGGGTGAGGTAACTCAGCTCCGCCGGTGCTCCTGCACTGGTACACATCCCAAGGGCCTGTGTTTTAAGTTTCAGCTCCGTAGGTCACTCGGAAGGTTCCTAACTTTCTAACTTTGTGCTTTTTACGCACCATAGACTTTGTATTGAGAAGTGCGTGCACTTTGAACACTGCACCCGAGTCCCGTGGGCCTTTCCCGACTTAGTTATTTCCAGTCTCGAATAGCTCCAGCGATTCCCAAGGCCCTAGGCCTCTTCACTTTCCTCCTGGTATCTCTTATACCACTTATTTAGTATATGGTTTAGGTGGCCCCTAGGGCTCATCCATATTGTGCAACTTTTGTGTATTTTAAACTGTCTTGTGATTTAACGCTTGTGCTTCTGTGCTCATAAAGAGTCCAGGGGATTTTATAGTTAATAAATCAATATATATTTTCAATATATATCTGTGTGGTGTCCCTTTCATTTGGTATTCAAGGGGGTTGTGTATGGTATAACAGCTGGCTTCACATGCCTTTCAGAGTTTAGCCTAAGACTGCTTTGTCCACGTTACCACTAGGATAACTGGTCTACAAGGTTGAATTACAACCATCATCATAAGGGTTGCTTGGCATGGTACAAAGTGATCACTAGAACTAGTGAGCATTATATACCAGGCCAACTTCTCACATTGGTGGCAGCGGATTGGGATCTGAGCTTGCTGTTGTTTTACCATTACAATCTTTGAGATTATCATCTGAAAGATCACACAGGTACCTGCTAGGTACATATAAAACAAGACTAGTATACTTAAGTTCTACTGAACTTAGTTGTTGTAGAGCAAAGGGAGTAGCACACCCTAGCTACAACTACTAGATAGGTTTAGTAGGTAAACACCAGTGTAGGTAGATTGCAACACATCCACCCACACTAGAGCAATGTCTGGAACAGAGGGGTCCAGTGGACTTACTCCTGTTGAGAGTGACCCTCCAAGGGCACCGTCCCAGTTTGCTATTTTTCCCTTTAAGGAATTAAGACAGCTTTGTGTCTTAAGGGGTCTGAAGACAGGGCCTACCCCTACTACAGACCACCTAAGAGAGCTCTTGGATCAGTCTGAGGCTCTAAAGACCTCTAAAGCAAACCCCACAGGGAATGCTGAAGGAGGCCATCCTTCAGAGGATGACACTGTAGACACCCCTACCCCTATCATCCTAGTAGATGAGGAAGCCTCCACCACTGGAGCTCCTCAGGTAGATGAAGAGGAAGAAGAAGAAGAGGAGGAGGAGGTGGAAAGCAGTGAGTCAGATGATGACAGAGATAGTCAGGTGCTGGTCAGTAGACTGAACCAGGCTAACTTAAGTCAACTTGGGAATGAATCAGGTAACAACCCATTCAGACCCTCAGGTGGACTTAACCAGGGCCATAGGAGGAGAAGGCATCACTCAGGTGAATCCAATACCTCCCATGTCTCTAGAGGCTCTCATGGTCACTCCAGAAAGGAGATGACTAGCCCTCAGAGAAGGGAACATGAGGCCAAGATGAGAGAGGCTGAGCTTAGGATCCAGAGGCAAGAGTTAGAGGTTGCCCTGGCTAAGGAGAAACTTGCTAGAGCAAGACAGCCTAGAGAGAGTGGGGTAATAGAACCCACTGGTGGCAGCAATATCCACAAGGATAAAGACAGGTCTTTTGATAATAGAAACCTGAGTAAGGTTGTGCCCCCCTACAAAGCTGGGGATGACATCCATAAATGGATTACTGCAATGGAGAGAGCCTGCAGAGTACAGCAGATCCCTCAGGAGCAGTGGGCAGCAATCTTGTGGCTCTCCTTTGAAGGTAGAGGCCGAGACAGACTCCTCACAGTTAGTGATGGGGATTCTAGAAACTACCTGGTCCTGAAGAGTGCTCTGATTGATGGGTTAGGCTTAACCACTGAACAGTACAGGTTAATGTTCAGAGATACCCAGAAGACACAGACTCAGGACTGGTCTGAATTTGTTGAGTGTGCCACTAAGGCTCTGGAGGGATGGTTGCTGGGAAGTAAGGTTACAGACTATGAAGGATTGTACAATTTGCTGATGAGAGAACAAATTTTAAATAATTGTCAGAACCAGCAGTTGCGTCAACATTTGGTTGACTCAGATTTGACCTCTCCCCAAGAATTGGGAAAGAGGGCAGATAAATGGGTAAGAACCAGAGTTAAGCAAAAGAACCAGAACCAGAACCAGGGTGGTGACCAGAAGAAAACAGACCAGAAGGGTGGGGAGCAGAAAGCTAAAGACCAGAAGTCTTCAACAGGGCCCCAAACTGAGACAGAGGGTGGGTCCCAAACTTCCAAGAAGAAGAAGAAAGAAGGTCAGAAGAAACCCTGGTGTAAAACTTGTAAGAACACCTCTCACTGGACAAGTGAGTGTAAAAAGGGTGGAGCCCCCAACACTGCAGCCCCTAAGGCACCTGCACCCACTAGTACAGTTAGCAGTGTTGGTCCTCAAGCCAAGGGTTTAGTGGGAATCACTTTGGGAACTGAAGGAGATTCTGACCTAGTCAGAACCCTTACACAGGCTGTTCTGGTTTGTGAAGGGGACATAGATTTGACCCCTGACATAAGTCCCAGTAACCTGGGCAAATACAGACAGACACCTTTGATTAACAACAAAGTGGCTCAAGCTTACAGGGACACATGTGCCAGTGTCACTATGGTGACACCTAACTTTGTGGACCCTGGACAATACATGCCAGGCGATGATTACCTGGTGACCAATGCCAGCAATGTCACTACTACACATAGTGTGGCACTTGTTAACTTTTCCTGGGGAGGGGTAACTGGCCTAAAGAAAGTTGTGGTTAGTGCTGATCTCCCAGTAGAATGTTTGTTGGGCAATGACCTGGAGAACTCTCTATGGTCAGAAGTTGAGTACAGGACTCATGCAGAGATGTTAGGGATATCATCACATGTCCTTGCTGTGACCAGGTCACAGGCCAAAAAGTGCCTCTCTGAACCTCAGGTCTTGGATCCTGGAACAATGGACCAAGTACCTCCCAAGAAGAAGAACAGGAGGGTTAAGGCTGTGCCTTCCCAACTGCCTACAAGTGAGGATCAGGCTTCACAGGAAACTGATCTAGAGACCCCTGAAGGAACTGTCCCTGAAGAACTTGAACCTGATCAGGTTGAGTTTCTGGGGACAGGGGGACCTTCTAGGGCAGACTTGGGGCAGGCTCAGTTAACCTGTCCTTCTCTTGAACCCCTCAGACAGCAGGCTGCTGCTGAGGCTGCTGGGAATGCTCAAGGTGCCCATAAAGTATATTGGGACGATGGACTCCTTTATTCAGAGGCTAGAGACCCCAAGCCTGGTGCTACCAGGAGGTTGGTTATACCTCTGCAATTTAGGGGCTTCCTACTCACCTTGGCCCATGATATTCCTTTAGCAGGACACCTAGGCCAGAACAAGACTTGGGACAGGCTTGTCCCTCACTTTCACTGGCCTCACATGTCTGAAGACACCAAGGAGTTTTGTCGCTCCTGTGAAACCTGCCAAGCCAGTGGTAAAGCAGGTGGAACAACAAAGGCCCCCCTGATACCACTACCTGTGGTGGGGGTTCCCTTTGAGAGAGTGGGGATTGATATTGTTGGTCCAATGGATCCCCCTACAGCATCTGGGCACAGATTCATACTGGTGGTAGTGGATCATGCCACCAGGTACCCAGAGGCAATTCCCCTTAGGACCACAACAGCTCCTGTTGTGGCCAGGGCCTTACTTGGAGTTTTCTCCAGAGTGGGGTTTCCTAAGGAGGTAATATCAGATAGAGGTACCAACTTCATGTCTGGATATTTGACAGCTATGTGGAAGGAATGTGGTGTAAACTACAAGTTCACCACTCCTTATCACCCACAATGCAATGGGCTTGTTGAGAGATTTAACAAGACCCTAAAGGGCATGATTAAAGGATTACCTGAAAAGCTCAGGCGAAGATGGGACATCCTTCTGCCCTGCCTTTTGTTCGCTTACAGAGAGGTCCCTCAAAAGGGGGTTGGCTTCAGCCCCTTTGAATTGTTGTTTGGGCACCCTGTAAGAGGACCCCTGTGTCTTGTGAAGGAAGGATGGGAGTTACCTCTCAAAAAGCCTAAACAGGACATAGTGGACTATGTACTTGGTCTCCGCTCCAGGATGGCAGAGTACATGGAAAAGGCATCCAAAAACCTTGAGGCTAGCCAAGAATTACAAAAAGCTTGGCATGACCAAAAGGCTGTCCTTGTTGAATTTCAGCCTGGACAGAAGGTATGGGTGTTGGAGCCAGTGGCCCCAGCAGCACTCCAAGACAAATGGTCTGGACCCCATACAATTCTGGAAAAGAAGGGAGAGGTTACCTACTTGGTGGACCTAGGAACTCCCAGGAGCCCCCACAGGGTGCTCCATGTGAACAGATTGAAGGCATATGTCAGCAGGGCAGACATGGGCTTGCTCATGGCTACAGATGAGGGACAGGAGGAAGAGAGTGACCCTCTCCCAGACCTGCTCACTCAGAACCCTGAGGATGGCTCAGTTGATGGTGTGGCCTTAGGTGGCAGCCTCACTGAACATCAGCAACATGACTGCAGACAAGTTCTACAGGCATACAGGCATATGTTCTCCTTGACCCCCAGTCAGACTAACTGGTGTACCCATGTGGTGGACACTGGTGACAGTCTTCCTGTAAAGAGCAAGATTTACAGGCAACCTGACCACGTCAGGGACTGTATAAAGACTGAGGTGCAAAAGATGCTGGAATTAGGTGTCATTGAGCCTTCAGAGAGCCCCTGGGCTAGCCCAGTGGTTCTGGTCCCCAAACCTCACACCAAAGATGGCAAGAGAGAGATGAGGTTCTGTGTGGATTACAGAGGACTCAATGCTGTCACCAGGACAGATGCACACCCTATTCCAAGGGCAGATGAGCTCATTGACAAGTTGGCTTCTGCCAAATATTTGAGCACATTTGACTTAACAGCTGGCTACTGGCAAATCAGGTTAGCTGAGGAGTCTAAAGCCAAGACAGCATTTTCTACCCCTAGTGGGCATTATCAGTTTGTGGTGATGCCCTTTGGTTTGAAAAATGCACCTGCCACCTTCCAAAGGTTGGTGAACCAAGTCCTCACTGGGTTGGATGACTTTTGTGCAGCTTATCTGGACGATATTGCTGTCTTTAGCTCCACCTGGGAGGATCACCTGATCCACCTGAAGGAAGTGCTTGAGGCTCTGCAGAAGGCAGGCCTCACTATCAAGGCAACAAAGTGCCAGATAGGGCAGAGCAAGGTTGTATACCTGGGCCACCTTGTAGGTGGAGGCCAAGTTCAACCACTGGAGAGTAAGATCCAGACCATCAAGGACTGGTCCCCTCCAACTACCCAGACTCAGGTCAGAGCTTTCTTGGGCCTGACTGGGTACTACAGGAAGTTTGTTAAGAACTATGGGTCCATTGTGACTCCTCTTAATGATCTGACATCCAAGAAGATGCCCAAAAAGGTTCAGTGGACAGAAATCTGTCAAAAGGCATTTGATGACCTGAAGAAGGCCATGTGCTCTGCACCTATCCTGAAGAGTCCTGACTACTCAAGAGAGTTCATTGTCCAAACAGATGCTTCTGAGTTGGGAGTGGGAGCAGTGCTTTCACAGCTTAATGTAGATGGCCAGGACCAGCCCATTGCTTTCATTAGCAGAAGGCTGACCCCCAGAGAGAAACGTTGGTCAGCTATAGAGAGGGAGGCCTTTGCTGTGGTGTGGGCCCTGAAGAAGTTGAGACCATACTTATTTGGCACTCACTTCAAGATTCAGACCGACCATAAGCCCCTCCTATGGCTTAATCAGATGAAGGGTGAAAACCCCAAACTACTCAGGTGGTCCATTTCCCTACAGGGGATGGACTTTACAGTGGAACACCGCCCAGGGACTGACCATGGCAACGCAGATGGTCTCTCCAGGTACTTCCACTTAGAACATGAAGACACAACTGGTCAAGGTTAGTCTAATGTCCCTGCGTTTGGGGGGGGGTTATGTAGGAGAGTAGGGTCTGCTATCCTATGGTCACCCCAAATTTTTGCTTTTTGCTTCACTGGTTTCTGACTTAATGTGGCTGTGGGCCTGCTAATCAGACCCACAGCCTGCTGTTCTCTCTCTAAATTGATGCCAATGCACTTTAGGTGTATTACGAATTGGAACTGGTTCACCTTATGAGCCCCTGTAATAGTGCACCCTAGGTGCCCAGGGCATAGGTGTATCCAAGGCCTACCAGGGGCTGCAGCACGTATTGTGCCACCCCTGGCCTGGCCTCCATCTTTGACACAACTGGCTGATCACTCAGCTGGGGTAAGTCGGTGTAATCACCTCTTACTTAGGTACAGTATGTCTGTGCCTAACCCTAAACTGGACACATATGTTCCTATCAGCCACTCCTATGGAAGGCCTCATCAATCCTGGAGGCAGAGTGCTTGGAAATATGTGAGATGGTGCTCTGGCATGAGCTGAGCCTGTCTGCAGCTGTCGGGAACAACTCCCTAAGCTGTTCCGGGATATTGCCATACCATATACTCTTAAGTGCATTATAATCCTCGCGGTTAAATGCTAACTTTGGTTTGGCTTTATCAAAACATGTCGAGTAAGGTGTCATACGAATTGGAATACTATCCCCTCGCCAATTCTGGCGACGGGGATAGCATTCCACCCTTCTAGAGGGACACGACATGTGCGTAGCCTTAACCCCGGTTAAAGTTAAACAGAGCCTCAGCTTCACAAAATGGACGCTGCCACCACAGACACAAGTCTGGCCTCCTGCTGCTGACCGAAACTCGGCAGATGGTGGCCTGGACAAAGGGTTTCCTGCCTTGGGAGGTGCGAGCACCACCCCAGACAGGATTTTGTGTATTAGGTAGGACAGGGCTGAAAAGAATCAGACATGCCCGGGGCACACAAGGTGTCCCCGTGCATAGGCCAGCCCAAACCGGTTCTGGGGCCTTCCAGCCCCAGTCCTGGCGCGGAGCTGGACAAAGGAAAGGGGGTGTAACCGCCCCCCTTCCTGGTTCCTCCCAGAGGAGGGACCTAGTAGGTGATCCACCCCCTAGATTGGAATAAGAGGGGGAGCAGTGCCATTGCACGGCAGATCATCCCGAAATCAACTTAAAACTAAGAAGAAGACTGGACTTCGACATTCTGCTGCACAGAAGACTGAAGAAGAATCTCCCTTGTGGCCAAGGAGTGACCACCCTGTGAACACAGGTACCAACCAGCAACTCGACGTCTGCTTTGCCGCCGCCTCCCGCCGGAGCCCGAGCCCAGAGCCCGACAAGAACCAGATTCCCAGACCTCTCAGAGCCCGATCCACAGTCCCTGCAAAGAAGGGACCCGTGGAGGCACCGAGTGACGTGGGACCGGACCTCTTGGAAGACACTCGTAAAGCTGACTGCGCAGCTTCTGAGGCATCCTCGACGTTGTGCTTTGGGGACTGAGAACCCCCACCACCGAGCAGCCCTTGCACCGAAGATCAGCCCCCCAGCATCTCCACGATCTGCGTGGGGCCCTTTTGCACTGTGCCACTCGACGCGCCATCCCGGCCACTAGCCACGCGGCCAGCGGCCATCTTGGCGACGAACCCGAAGATTTAAACAGCAGGTCTGGTTGCTCCAGACCTACCCAAGCTCCTGTGAAAAGGAGCACCCGCTCTGACCTTGCTGGTCCGAGTGAACAGCATCTTTCAACTTCTGCGTGGCTTGCATTTGCCAAGGCCTGTTTGCTCCGATCAGGTCGCCGACACCGCCAACAGCGAGAAGCCTACGTGGGACAGCTCGTGACCGACTCCTGGACGTCCTCGACCCCGGGTATCCACGTGGCTGCAGAAAGAAGCTACCCGACAACGCCTGTTTGCACCCGACATCACCTGGTTCCACTCTGGTTCCACGGCAGTCACTGGCTAGTGACTTTGAACACTGTCCCCTCTGCTTTCAGGTCTTCACATCTTCAGATCCACCCTTGGATCCACCGGAACTCTTCTCATCGAGCCGCCTGCAGCATCTCCTGCTCCAAGCACCATCGACCAGCGTGACGAAACCCGACACATCTTCGACCCTGTGCACCCGCTTCCTGTGGGTGAGGTAACTCAGCTCCGCCGGTGCTCCTGCACTGGTACACATCCCAAGGGCCTGTGTTTTAAGTTTCAGCTCCGTAGGTCACTCGGAAGGTTCCTAACTTTCTAACTTTGTGCTTTTTACGCACCATAGACTTTGTATTGAGAAGTGCGTGCACTTTGAACACTGCACCCGAGTCCCGTGGGCCTTTCCCGACTTAGTTATTTCCAGTCTCGAATAGCTCCAGCGATTCCCAAGGCCCTAGGCCTCTTCACTTTCCTCCTGGTATCTCTTATACCACTTATTTAGTATATGGTTTAGGTGGCCCCTAGGGCTCATCCATATTGTGCAACTTTTGTGTATTTTAAACTGTCTTGTGATTTAACGCTTGTGCTTCTGTGCTCATAAAGAGTCCAGGGGATTTTATAGTTAATAAATCAATATATATTTTCAATATATATCTGTGTGGTGTCCCTTTCATTTGGTATTCAAGGGGGTTGTGTATGGTATAACAGCTGGCTTCACATGCCTTTCAGAGTTTAGCCTAAGACTGCTTTGTCCACGTTACCACTAGGATAACTGGTCTACAAGGTTGAATTACAACCATCATCATAAGGGTTGCTTGGCATGGTACAAAGTGATCACTAGAACTAGTGAGCATTATATACCAGGCCAACTTCTCACAGCTACAGAATAGTGATGGATTAAACCCAGATCAGTTGACTGGGGGTGAGTGTTTGATTTGCTCAAATGCTCCGTCCATCCTCCCCTTTTGTATCGCTTTGTTCACCCTTAGTGTGGCAGGGTATGCTCAGACGTGAGTCCCTTGCTCACTTGGCCACTGGATTCAAGATAGCCTGGCTGATGAGTATTATGAATCCGAAACCGGTCCCAGGATGTTTGTTTCCGGTCCAGGGAAGATATGGCTTGGCAGTTCGGGCTGTGCTGCTCCCATGAGGCACAGGGTCAGACTGATTTGCATATGGCCATGTCTGAACTGGGGTGGCTGAGTGGGCTAATGAATGGTGATGGATTAAACCCAGATCAGTTGACTGGGGGTGAGTGTTTGATTTGCTCAAAAGCTCCGTCCATCATCCCCTTTTGTATCGCTTTGTTCGCCCTAAGTGTGGCAGGGTATGCTCAGATGTGAGTCTCTTGCTCACTTGGCCACTGGATTCAAAATAGCCTGGCTGATGAGGATTATGAATCCGAAACCGGTCCCAGGATGCTTGTTTGCATCCAGGGAAGACATGGCTTAGCAGTTAGGGCTGGACTGTTCCCATGAGTCCATCATCCCCTTTTGTATCACTTTGTTTGCCCTAAGTGTGGCAGGGTATGCTCAGACGAGAGTCCCTTGCTCACTTGGCCACTGGATTCAAGATAGCCTGGCTGATGAGGATTATGAATCCGAAACCGGTCCCAGGATGCTTGTTTCCGGTCCAGGGAAGACATGGCTTGGCAGTTCGGGCTGGACTGTTCCCATGAGGCACAGGGTCAGACTGATTTGCATATGGCCATGTCTGAACTGGGGTGGCTGAGTGGGCTAAATAATGGTGATGGATTAAACCCAGATCAGTTGACTGGGGGTGAGTGTTTGATTTGCTCAAAAGCTCCGTCCATCATCCCCTTTTGTATCGCTTTGTTCGCCCTAAGTGTGGCAGGGTATGCTCAGATGTGAGTCCCTTGCTCACTTGGCCACTGGATTCAAAATAGCCTGGCTGATGAGGATTATGAATCCGAAACCAGTCCCAGGATGCTTGTTTGCATCCAGGGAAGACATGGCTTAGCAGTTAGGGCTGGACTGTTCCCATGAGTCCATCATCCCCTTTTGTATCACTTTGTTTGCCCTAAGTGTGGCAGGGTATGCTCAAACGAGAGTCCCTTGCTCACTTGGCCACTGGATTCAAGATAGCCTGGCTGATGAGGATTATGAATCCGAAACCGGTCCCAGGATGCTTGTTTCCGGTCCAGGGAAGACATGGCTTGGCAGTTCGGGCTGGACTGTTCCCATGAGGCACAGGGTCAGACTGATTTGCATATGGCCATGTCTGAACTGGGGTGGCTGAGTGGGCTAAATAATGGTGATGGATTAAACCTAGATCAGTTGACTGAGGGTGAGTGTTTGATTTGCTCAAACGCTCCGTCCATCATCCCCTTTTGTATCGCTTTTTTCGCACTAAGGGTGGCAGGGTATGCTCAGACGTGAATCACTTGCTCACTTGGCCACTGGATTCAAGATAGCCTGGCTGATGAAGATTATGAATCCGAAACCGGTCCCAGGATGCTTGTTTCTGGTCCAGGGAAGACATGGCTTGGCAGTTCGGGCTGGGCTGTTCCCATGAGGCACAGGGTCAGACTGATTTGCATATGGCCATGTCTGAACTGGGGTGGCTGAGTGGGCTAAAGAATGGTGATGGATTAAACCCAGATCAGTTGACTGGGGGTGAGTGTTTCATTTGCTCAAACGCTCCGTCCATCATCCCCTTTTGTATTGCTTTGTTCGCCCTAAGTGTGGCAGGGTATGCTCAGACGTGAGTCCCTTGCTCACTTGGCCACTGGATTCAAGATAGCCTGGCTGATGAGGATTATGAATCCTAAACCGGTCCCAGGATGCTTGTTTCCAGTCCCGGGAAGACATGGCTTGGCAGTTCGGGCTGGACTGTTCCCATGAGGCACAGGGTCGGACTGATTTGCATATGGCCATGTCTGAACTGGGGTGGCTGAGTGCGCTAAAGAATGGTGATGGATTAAACCCAGATCAGTTGACTGGGGGTGTTTGAGTTGCTCAAACTCTCCATCCATCATCCCCTTTTGTATCACTTTGTTCACCCTAAGTGTGGCAGGGTATGCTCAGACATGAGTCCCTTGCTCACTTGGCCACTGGATTCAAGATAGCCTGGCTGATGAGGATTATGAATCCGAAACCAGTCCCAGGATGCTTGTTTCCGGTCCAGGGAACACATGGCTTGGCAGTTTGGACTGGACTGTTCCCATGAGGCACAGGGTCAGACTGATTTGCATATGGGTATGTCTGAACTGGGGTGGCTGAGTGGGCTAAAGAATGGTGATGGATTAAACCCAGATCAGTTGACTGGGGGTGAGTGTTTGATTTGCTCAAACGCTCCGTCCATCATCCCCTTTTGTATCGCTTTGTTCGCCCTAAATGTGGCAGGGTATGCTCAGACGTGAGTCTCTTGCTCACTTGGCCACTGGATTCAAGATAGCCTGGCTGATGGGGATTATGAATCCAAAACCGGTCCCAGGATGCTTGTTTCCGGTACAGGGAAGACATGGTTTGGCAGTTCGGGCTGGACTGTTCCCATGAGGCACAGGGTCAGACTGATTTGCATATGGCCATGTCTGAACTGGGGTGTCTGAGTGGGCTACAGAATGGTGATCGATTAAACCCAGATCAGTTGACTAAGGGTGAGTGTTTGATTTGCTCAAACGCTCCGTCCATCTGCCCGTTTTGTATCGCTTTGTTCGCCCTAAGTGTGGCAGGGTATGCTCAGACGTAAGTCCCTTGCTCACTTGGCCACTGGATTCAAGATAGCCCGGCTGATGAGGATTATGAATCCGAAACTGGTCCCAGGATGCTTGTTTCCGGTCCATGAAAGACATGGCTTTGCAGTTAGGGCTGGACTGTTCCCATGAGGCACAGGGTCAGATTGATTTGCATATGGCCATGTCTGAACTGGGGTGGCTAAGTGGGCTAAAGAATGGTGATGGATTAAACCCAGATCAGTTTACTGGGGGTGAGTGTATGATTTGCTCAAACGCTCCGTCCATTATCCCCTTTTGTATTGCTTTGTTCGCCCTAAGTGTGGCAGGGTATGCTCAGACATGAGTCCCTTGCTCACTTGGCCACTGGATTCAAGATAGCCTGGCTGATGAGGATTATGAATCCGAAACCAGTCCCAGGATGCTTGTTTCCGGTCCAGGGAACACATGGCTTGGCAGTTCGGGCTGGACTGTTCCCATGAGGCACAGGGTCAGACTGATTTGCATATGGCTATGTCTGAACTGGGGTGGCTGAGTGGGCTAAAGAATGGTGATGGATTAAATCCAGATCAGTTGACTTGGGGTGAGTGTTTGATTTGCTCAAACGCTCCGTCCATCATCCACTTTTGTATCGCTTTGTTCGCCCTAAGTGTGGCAGGGTATGCTCAGACATGAGTCTCTTGCTCAATTGGCCACTGGATTCAAGATAGCCTGGCTGATGGGGATTATGAATCCGAAACCGGTCCCAGGATGCTTGTTTCCGGTACAGAGAAGACATGGCTTGGCAGTTCGGGCTGGACTGTTCCCATGAGGCACAGGGTCAGACTGATTTGCATATGGCCATGTCTGAACTCGGGTGTCTGAGTGGGCTACAGAATGGTGATCGATTAAACCCAGATCAGTTGACTAAGGGTGAGTGTTTGATTTGCTCAAACGCTCCGTCCATCTGCCCGTTTTGTATCGCTTTGTTCGCCCTAAGTGTGGCAGGGTATGCTCAGACGTAAGTCCCTTGCTCACTTGGTCACTGGATTCAAGATAGCCCGGCTGATGAGGATTATGAATCCGAAACCGGTCCCAGGATGCTTGTTTCCGTCCAGGGAAGACATGGCTTGGCAGTTCGGGCTGGACTGCTGCCATGAGGCACAGGGTCAGATTGATTTGCATATGGCCATGTCTGAACTGGGGTGGCTGAGTGGGCTACAGAATAGTGATGGATTAAACCCAGATCAGTTGACTGGGGGTGAGTGTTTGATTTGCTCAAATGCTCCGTCCATCCTCCCCTTTTGTATCGCTTTGTTCACCCTTAGTGTGGCAGGGTATGCTCAGACGTGAGTCCCTTGCTCACTTGGCCACTGGATTCAAGATAGCCTGGCTGATGAGTATTATGAATCCGAAACCGGTCCCAGGATGTTTGTTTCCGGTCCAGGGAAGATATGGCTTGGCAGTTCGGGCTGTGCTGCTCCCATGAGGCACAGGGTCAGACTGATTTGCATATGGCCATGTCTGAACTGGGGTGGCTGAGTGGGCTAATGAATGGTGATGGATTAAACCCAGATCAGTTGACTGGGGGTGAGTGTTTGATTTGCTCAAAAGCTCCGTCCATCATCCCCTTTTGTATCGCTTTGTTCGCCCTAAGTGTGGCAGGGTATGCTCAGATGTGAGTCCCTTGCTCACTTGGCCACTGGATTCAAAATAGCCTGGCTGATGAGGATTATGAATCCGAAACCGGTCCGAGGATGCTTGTTTGCATCCAGGGAAGACATGGCTTAGCAGTTAGGGCTGGACTGTTCCCATGAGTCCATCATCCCCTTTTGTATCACTTTGTTTGCCCTAAGTGTGGCAGGGTATGCTCAGACGTGAATCACTTGCTCACTTGGCCACTGGATTCAAGATAGCCTTGCTGATGAGGATTATGAATCCGAAACCAGTCCCAGGATGCTTGTTTCCGGTCCAGGGAACACATGGCTTGGCAGTTCGGGCTGGACTGTTCCCATGAGGCACAGGGTCAGACTGATTTGCATATGGCTATGTCTGAACTGGGGTGGCTGAGTGGGCTAAAGAATGGTGATGGATTAAACCCAGATCAGTTGACTGGGGGTGAGTGTTTGATTTGCTCAAACGCTCCGTCCATCATCCCCTTTTGTATCGCTTTGTTCGCCCTAAGTGTGGCAGGGTATGCTCAGACGTGAGTCTCTTGCTCACTTGGCCACTGGATTCAAGATAGCCTGGCTGATGGGGATTATGAATCAAAAACCGGTCCCAGGATGCTTGTTTCCGGTACAGGGAAGACATGGCTTGGCAGTTCGGGCTGGACTGTTCCCGTGAGGCACAGGGTCAGACTGATTTGCATATGGCCATGTCTGAACTGGGGTGTCTCAGTGGGCTACAGAATGGTGATCGATTAAACCCAGATCAGTTGACTAAGGGTGAGTGTTTGATTTTCTCAAACGCTCCGTCCATCTGCCAGTTTTGTATTGCTTTGTTCGCCCTAAGTGTGGCAGGGTATGCTCAGACGTAAGTCCCTTGCTCACTTGGCAACTGGATTCAAGATAGCCCGGCTGATGAGGATTATGAATCCGAAACCGGTCCCAGGATGCTTGTTTCCGTCCAGGGAAGACATGGCTTGGCAGTTCGGGCTGGACTGCTCCCATGAGGCACAGGGTCAGATTGATTTGCATATCGCCATGTCTGAACTGGGGTGGCTGAGTGGGCTAAAGAATGGTGATGGATTAAACCTAGATGAGTTGACTGGGGGTGAGTGTTTGATTTGCTCAAACGCTCCGTCCATCATACCCTTTTGTATCGCTTTTTTCGCCCTAAGTGTGGCAGGGTATGCTCAGACGTGAATCACTTGCTCACTTGGCCACTGGATTCAAGATAGCCTGGCTGATGAGGATTATGAATCCGAAACCGGTCCCAGGATGCTTGTTTCCGGTCCAGGGAAGACATGGCTTGGCAGTTCGGGCTGGACTGTTCCCATGAGGCACAGGGTCAGACTGATTTGCATATGGCCATGTCTGAACTGGGGTGGCTGAGTGGGC
Organism: Lissotriton vulgaris; assembly: GCF_964263255.1. NCBI lineage: Eukaryota > Metazoa > Chordata > Amphibia > Caudata > Salamandridae > Lissotriton > Lissotriton vulgaris. The sequence continues at coordinate 476,323,589 of NC_141700.1, read as the reverse complement.
TAAAGAATGGTGATGGATTAAACCCAGATCAGTTGACTGGGGGTGAGTGTTTCATTTGCTCAAACGCTCCGTCCATCATCCCTTTTTGTATTGCTTTGTTCGCCCTAAGTGTGGCAGGGTATGCTCAGACGTGAGTCCCTTGCTCACTTGGCCACTGGATTCAAGATAGCCTGGCTGATGAGGATTATGAATCCTAAACCGGTCCCAGGATGCTTGTTTCCAGTCCAGGGAAGACATGGCTTGGCAGTTCGGGCTGGACTGTTCCCATGAGGCACAGGGTCGGACTGATTTGCATATGGCCATGTCTGAACTGGGGTGGCTGAGTGCGCTAAAGAATGGTGATCGATTAAACCCAGATCAGTTGACTAAGGGTGAGTGTTTGATTTGCTCAAACGCTCCGTCCATCTGTCCGTTTTGTATCGCTTTGTTCGCCCTAAGTGTGGCAGGGTATGCTCAGACGTAAGTCCCTTGCTCACTTGGCCACTGGATTCAAGATAGCCCGGCTGATGAGGATTATGAATCCGAAACCGGTCCCAGGATGCTTGTTTCCGTGCAGGGAAGACATGGCTTGGCAGTTCGGGCTGGACTGCTCCCATGAGGCACAGGGTCAGATTGATTTGCATATCGCCATGTCTGAACTGGGGTGGCTGAGTGGGCTAAAGAATGGTGATGGATTAAACCTAGATGAGTTGACTGGGGGTGAGTGTTCGCCCTAAGTGTGGCAGCATATGCTCAGACTTGAGCCCCTTGCTCCCTTGGCCACTGGATTCAAGATAGCCTGGCTGATGAGGATTATGAATCCGAAACCGGACCCAGGATGCTTGTTTCCGGTCCAGGGAAGACATGGCTTGGCAGTTCGGGGTGGACTTTTCCCATGAGGTACAGGGTCAGACTGATTTGCATATGGCCATGTCTGAACTGGGGTGGCTGAGTGGGCTACAGAATAGTGATGGATTAAACCCAGATCAGTTGACTGGGGGTGAGTGTTTGATTTGCTCAAATGCTCCGTCCATCCTCCCCTTTTGTATCGCTTTGTTCACCCTTAGTGTGGCAGGGTATGCTCAGACGTGAGTCCCTTGCTCACTTGGCCACTGGATTCAAGATAGCCTGGCTGATGAGTATTATGAATCCGAAACCGGTCCCAGGATGTTTGTTTCCGGTCCAGGGAAGATATGGCTTGGCAGTTCGGGCTGTGCTGCTCCCATGAGGCACAGGGTCAGACTGATTTGCATATGGCCATGTCTGAACTGGGGTGGCTGAGTGGGCTAATGAATGGTGATGGATTAAACCCAGATCAGTTGACTGGGGGTGAGTGTTTGATTTGCTCAAAAGCTCCGTCCATCATCCCCTTTTGTATCGCTTTGTTCGCCCTAAGTGTGGCAGGGTATGCTCAGATGTGAGTCCCTTGCTCACTTGGCCACTGGATTCAAAATAGCCTGGCTGATGAGGATTATGAATCCGAAACCGGTCCCAGGATGCTTGTTTGCATCCAGGGAAGACTTGGCTTAGCAGTTAGGGCTGGACTGTTCCCATGAGTCCATCATCCCCTTTTGTATCACTTTGTTTGCCCTAAGTGTGGCAGGGTATGCTCAGACGAGAGTCCCTTGCTCACTTGGCCACTGGATTCAAGATAGCCTGGCTGATGAGGATTATGAATCCGAAACCGGTCCCAGGATGCTTGTTTCCGGTCCAGGGAAGACATGGCTTGGCAGTTCGGGCTGGACTGTTCCCATGAGGCACAGGGTCAGACTGATTTGCATATGGCCATGTCTGAACTGGGGTGGCTGAGTGGGCTAAAGAATAGTGATGGAATAAACCCAGATCAGTTGACTGGGGGTGAGTGTTTCATTTGCTCAAACGCTCCGTCCATCATCCCCTTTTGTATTGCTTTGTTCGCCCTAAGTGTGGCAGGGTATGCTCAGACGTGAGTCCCTTGCTCACTTGGCCACTGGATTCAAGATAGCCTAGCTGATGAGGATTATGAATCCTAAACCGGTCCCAGGATGCTTGTTTCCAGTCCAGGGAAGTCATGGCTTGGCAGTTCGGGCTGGACTGTTCCCATGAGGCACAGGGTCGGACTGATTTGCATATGGCCATGTCTGAACTGGGGTGGCTGAGTGCGCTAAAGAATGGTGATGGATTAAACCCAGATCAGTTGACTGGGGGTGTTTGATTTGCTCAAACTCTCCATCCATCATCCCCTTTTTTATCACTTTGTTCACCCTAAGTGTGGCAGGGTATGCTCAGACATGAGTCCCTTGCTCAATTGGCCACTGGATTCAAGATAGCCTGGCTGATGGGGATTATGAATCCGAAACCGGTCCCAGGATGCTTGTTTCTGGTCCAGGGAAGACATGGCTTGGCAGTTCGGGCTGGACTGTTCCCATGAGGCACAGGGTCAGACTGATTTGCATATGGCCATGTCTGAACTGGGGTGGCTGAGTGGGCTAAATAATGGTGATGGATTAAACCCAGATCAGTTGACTGAGGGTGAGTGTTTGATTTGCTCAAACGCTCCGTCCATCATCCCCTTTTGTATCGCTTTTTTCGCCCTAAGTGTGGCAGGGTATGCTCAGACGTGAATCACTTGCTCACTTGGCCACTGGATTCAAGATAGCCTGGCTGATGAAGATTATGAATCCGAAACCGGTCCCAGGATGCTTGTTTCTGGTCCAGGGAAGACATGGCTTGGCAGTTCGGGCTGGGCTGTTCCCATGAGGCACAGGGTCAGACTGATTTGCATATGGCCATGTCTGAACTGGGGTGGCTGAGTGGGCTAAAGAATGGTGATGGATTAAACCCAGATCAGTTGACTGGGGGTGAGTGTTTCATTTGCTCAAACGCTCCGTCCATCATCCCCTTTTGTATTGCTTTGTTCGCCCTAAGTGTGGCAGGGTATGCTCAGACGTGAGTCCCTTGCTCACTTGGCCACTGGATTCAAGATAGCCTGGCTGATGAGGATTATGAATCCTAAACCGGTCCCAGGATGCTTGTTTCCAGTCCAGGGAAGACATGGCTTGGCAGTTCGGGCTGGACTGTTCCCATGAGGCACAGGGTCGGACTGATTTGCATATGGCCATGTCTGAACTGGGGTGGCTGAGTGCGCTAAAGAATGGTGATGGATTAAACCCAGATCAGTTGACTGGGGGTGTTTGAGTTGCTCAAACTCTCCATCCATCATCCCCTTTTGTATCACTTTGTTCACCCTAAGTGTGGCAGGGTATGCTCAGACATGAGTCCCTTGCTCACTTGGCCACTGGATTCAAGATAGCCTGGCTGATGAGGATTATGAATCCGAAACCAGTCCCAAGATGCTTGTTTCCGGTCCAGGGAACACATGGCTTGGCAGTTCGGGCTGGACTGTTCCCATGAGGCACAGGGTCAGACTGATTTGCATATGGCCATGTCTGAACTGGGGTGGCTGAGAGGGCTAAAGAATGGTGATGGATTAAACCCAGATCAGTTGACTGGGGGTGAGTGTTTGATTTGCTCAAACGCTCCGTCTATCATCCCCTTTTGTATCGCTTTGTTCGCCCTAAGTGTGGCAGGGTATGCTCAGACGTGAGTCTCTTGCTCACTTGGCCACTGGATTCAAGATAGCCTGGCTGATGGGGATTATGAATCCAAAACCGGTCCCAGGATGCTTGTTTCCGGTACAGGGAAGACATGGCTTGGCAGTTCGGGCTGGACTGTTCCCATGAGCCACAGGGTCAGACTGATTTGCATATGGCCATGTCTGAACTGGGGTGGCTGAGTGGGCTAAAGAATGGTGATGGATTAAACCTAGATGAGTTGACTGGGGGTGAGTGTTCGCCCTAAGTGCGGCAGCATATGCTCAGACTTGAGCCCCTTGCTCCCTTGGCCACTGGATTCAAGATAGCCTGGCTGATGAGGATTATGAATCCGAAACCGGACCCAGGATGCTTGTTTCCGGTCCAGGGAAGACATGGCTTGGCAGTTCGGGGTGGACTTTTCCCATGAGGTACAGGGTCAGACTGATTTGCATATGGCCATGTCTGAACTGGGGTGGCTGAGTGGGCTACAGAATAGTGATGGATTAAACCCAGATCAGTTGACTGGGGGTGAGTGTTTGATTTGCTCAAATGCTCCGTCCATCCTCCCCTTTTGTATCGCTTTGTTCACCCTTAGTGTGGCAGGGTATGCTCAGACGTGAGTCCCTTGCTCACTTGGCCACTGGATTCAAGATAGCCTGGCTGATGAGTATTATGAATCCGAAACCGGTCCCAGGATGTTTGTTTCCGGTCCAGGGAAGATATGGCTTGGCAGTTCGGGCTGTGCTGCTCCCATGAGGCACAGGGTCAGACTGATTTGCATATGGCCATGTCTGAACTGGGGTGGCTGAGTGGGCTAATGAATGGTGATGGATTAAACCCAGATCAGTTGACTGGGGGTGAGTGTTTGATTTGCTCAAAAGCTCCGTCCATCATCCCCTTTTGTATCGCTTTGTTCGCCCTAAGTGTGGCAGGGTATGCTCAGATGTGAGTCCCTTGCTCACTTGGCCACTGGATTCAAAATAGCCTGGCTGATGAGGATTATGAATCCGAAACCGGTCCCAGGATGCTTGTTTGCATCCAGGGAAGACTTGGCTTAGCAGTTAGGGCTGGACTGTTCCCATGAGTCCATCATCCCCTTTTGTATCACTTTGTTTGCCCTAAGTGTGGCAGGGAATGCTCAGACGAGAGTCCCTTGCTCACTTGGCCACTGGATTCAAGATAGCCTGGCTGATGAGGATTATGAATCCGAAACCGGTCCCAGGATGCTTGTTTCCGGTCCAGGGAAGACATGGCTTGGCAGTTCGGGCTGGACTGTTCCCATGAGGCACAGGGTCAGACTGATTTGCATATGGCCATGTCTGAACTGGGGTGGCTGAGTGGGCTAAAGAATGGTGATGGATTAAACCCAGATCAGTTGACTGGGGGTGAGTGTTTCATTTGCTCAAACGCTCCGTCCATCATCCCCTTTTGTATTGCTTTGTTCGCCCTAAGTGTGGCAGGGTATGCTCAGACGTGAGTCCCTTGCTCACTTGGCCACTGGATTCAAGATAGCCTAGCTGATGAGGATTATGAATCCTAAACCGGTCCCAGGATGCTTGTTTCCAGTCCAGGGAAGTCATGGCTTGGCAGTTCGGGCTGGACTGTTCCCATGAGGCACAGGGTCGGACTGATTTGCATATGGCCATGTCTGAACTGGGGTGGCTGAGTGCGCTAAAGAATGGTGATGGATTAAACCCAGATCAGTTGACTGGGGGTGTTTGATTTGCTCAAACTCTCCATCCATCATCCCCTTTTTTATCACTTTGTTCACCCTAAGTGTGGCAGGGTATGCTCAGACATGAGTCCCTTGCTCAATTGGCCACTGGATTCAAGATAGCCTGGCTGATGGGGATTATGAATCCGAAACCGGTCCCAGGATGCTTGTTTCTGGTCCAGGGAAGACATGGCTTGGCAGTTCGGGCTGGACTGTTCCCATGAGGCACAGGGTCAGACTGATTTGCATATGGCCATGTCTGAACTGGGGTGGCTGAGTGGGCTAAATAATGGTGATGGATTAAACCCAGATCAGTTGACTGAGGGTGAGTGTTTGATTTGCTCAAACGCTCCGTCCATCATCCCCTTTTGTATCGCTTTTTTCGCCCTAAGTGTGGCAGGGTATGCTCAGACGTGAATCACTTGCTCACTTGGCCACTGGATTCAAGATAGCCTGGCTGATGAAGATTATGAATCCGAAACCGGTCCCAGGATGCTTGTTTCTGGTCCAGGGAAGACATGGCTTGGCAGTTCGGGCTGGGCTGTTCCCATGAGGCACAGGGTCAGACTGATTTGCATATGGCCATGTCTGAACTGGGGTGGCTGAGTGGGCTAAAGAATGGTGATGGATTAAACCCAGATCAGTTGACTGGGGGTGAGTGTTTCATTTGCTCAAACGCTCCGTCCATCATCCCCTTTTGTATTGCTTTGTTCGCCCTAAGTGTGGCAGGGTATGCTCAGACGTGAGTCCCTTGCTCACTTGGCCACTGGATTCAAGATAGCCTGGCTGATGAGGATTATGAATCCTAAACCGGTCCCAGGATGCTTGTTTCCAGTCCAGGGAAGACATGGCTTGGCAGTTCGGGCTGGACTGTTCCCATGAGGCACAGGGTCGGACTGATTTGCATATGGCCATGTCTGAACTGGGGTGGCTGAGTGCGCTAAAGAATGGTGATGGATTAAACCCAGATCAGTTGACTGGGGGTGTTTGAGTTGCTCAAACTCTCCATCCATCATCCCCTTTTGTATCACTTTGTTCACCCTAAGTGTGGCAGGGTATGCTCAGACATGAGTCCCTTGCTCACTTGGCCACTGGATTCAAGATAGCCTGGCTGATGAGGATTATGAATCCGAAACCAGTCCCAAGATGCTTGTTTCCGGTCCAGGGAACACATGGCTTGGCAGTTCGGGCTGGACTGTTCCCATGAGGCACAGGGTCAGACTGATTTGCATATGGCCATGTCTGAACTGGGGTGTCTGAGTGGGCTACAGAATGGTGATCGATTAAACCCAGATCAGTTGACTAAGGGTGAGTGTTTGATTTGCTCAAACGCTCCGTCCATCTGCCCGTTTTGTATCGCTTTGTTCGCCCTAAGTGTGGCAGGGTATGCTCAGACGTAAGTCCCTTGCTCACTTGGCCACTGGATTCAAGATAGCCCGGCTGGTGAGGATTATGAATCCCAAACCGGTCCCAGGATGCTTGTTTCCGTCCAGGGAAGACATGGCTTGGCAGTTCGGGCTGGACTGCTCCCATGAGGCACAGGGTCAGATTGATTTGCATATCGCCATGTCTGAACTGGGGTGGCTGAGTGGGCTAAAGAATGGTGATGGATTAAACCTAGATGAGTTGACTGGGGGTGAGTGTTCGCCCTAAGTGTGGCAGCATATGCTCAGACGTGAGCCCCTTGCTCCCTTGGCCACTGGATTCAAGATAGCCTGGCTGATGAGGATTATGAATCCGAAACCGGACCCAGGATGCTTGTTTCCGGTCCAGGGAAGACATGGCTTGGCAGTTCGGGGTGGACTTTTCCCATGAGGTACAGGGTCAGACTGATTTGCATATGGCCATGTCTGAACTGGGGAGGCTGAGTGGGCTAAAGAATGGTGATGGATTAAACCCAGATCAGTTGACTGGGGGTGAGTGTTTGATTTGCTCAAACGCTCCATCCATCATCCCCTTTTGTATCACTTTGTTTGCCCTAAGTGTGGCAGGGTATGCTCAAACGTGAGTCCCTTGCTCACTTGGCCACTGGATTCAAGATAGCCTGGCTGATGAGGATTATGAATCCGAAACCGGTCCAAGGATGCTTGTTTCCAGTCCAGGGAAGACATGGCTTGACAGTTCGGGCTGGACTGTTCCCATGAGGCACAGGGTCAGACTGATTTGCATATGGCTATGTCTGAAGTGGGGTGGCTGAGTGCGCTAAAGAATGGTGTTGGATTAAACCCAGATCAGTTGACTGGGGGTGTTTGATTTGCTCAAACTCTCCATCCATCATCCCCTTTTTTATCACTTTGTTCACCCTAAGTGTGGCAGGGTATGCTCAGACATGAGTCCCTTGCTCAATTGGCCACTGGATTCAAGATAGCCTGGCTGATGGGGATTATGAATCCGAAACCGGTCCCAGGATGCTTGTTTCCGGTACAGGGAAGACATGGCTTGGCATTTCGGGCTGGACTGTTCCCATGAGGCACAGGGTCAGACTGATTTGCATATGGCCATGTCTGAACTGGGGTGTCTGAGTGGGCTACAGAATGGTGATCGATTAAACCCAGATCAGTTGACTAAGGGTGAATGTTTGATTTGCTCAAACGCTCCGTCCATCTGCCCGTTTTGTATCGCTTTGTTCACCCTAAGTGTGGCAGGGTATGCTCAGACGTAAGTCCCTTGCTCACTTGGTCACTGGATTCAAGATAGCCCAGCTGATGAGGATTATGAATCCGAAACCGGTCCCAGGATGCTTGTTTCCGTCCAGGGAAGACATGGCTTGGCAGTTCGGGCTGGACTGCTCCCATGAGGCACAGGGTCAGATTGATTTGCATATGGCCATGTCTGAACTGGGGTGGCTGAGTGGGCTACAGAATAGTGATGGATTAAACCCAGATCAGTTGACTGGGGGTGAGTGTTTGATTTGCTCAAATGCTCCGTCCATCCTCCCCTTTTGTATCGCTTTGTTCACCCTTAGAGTGGCAGGGTATGCTCAGACGTGAGTCCCTTGCTCACTTGGCCACTGGATTCAAGATAGCCCGGCTGGTGAGGATTATGAATCCCAAACCGGTCCCAGGATGCTTGTTTCCGTCCAGGGAAGACATGGCTTGGCAGTTCGGGCTGGACTGCTCCCATGAGGCACAGGGTCAGTATGATTTGCATATCGCCATGTCTGAACTGGGGTGGCTGAGTGGGCTAAAGAATGGTGATGGATTAAACCTAGATGAGTTGACTGGGGGTGAGTGTTCGCCCTAAGTGTGGCAGCATATGCTCAGACGTGAGCCCCTTGCTCCCTTGGCCACTGGATTCAAGATAGCCTGGCTGATGAGGATTATGAATCCGAAACCGGACCCAGGATGCTTGTTTCCGGTCCAGGGAAGACATGGCTTGGCAGTTCGGGGTGGACTTTTCCCATGAGGTACAGGGTCAGACTGATTTGCATATGGCCATGTCTGAACTGGGGAGGCTGAGTGGGCTAAAGAATGGTGATGGATTAAACCCAGATCAGTTGACTGGGGGTGAGTGTTTGATTTGCTCAAACGCTCCATCCATCATCCCCTTTTGTATCACTTTCTTTGCCCTAAGTGTGGCAGGGTATGCTCAAACGTGAGTCCCTTGCTCACTTGGCCACTGGATTCAAGATAGCCTGGCTGATGAGGATTATGAATCCGAAACCGGTCCAAGGATGCTTGTTTCCAGTCCAGGGAAGACATGGCTTGACAGTTCGGGCTGGACTGTTCCCATGAGGCACAGGGTCAGACTGATTTGCATATGGCTATGTCTGAAGTGGGGTGGCTGAGTGGGCTAAAGAATGGTGATGGATTAAACCCAGATCAGTTGACTGGGGGTGAGTGTTTGATTTGCTCAAACGCTCCGTCCATCATCCCCTTTTGTATTGCTTTGTTCGCCCTAAGTGTGGCAGGGTATGCTCAGACGTGAGTCTCTTGCTCAATTGGCCACTGGATTCAAGATAGCCTGGCTGATGGGGATTATGAATCCGAAACCGGTCCCAGGATGCTTGTTTCCGGTACAGGGAAGACATGGCTTGGCAGTTCGGGCAGGACTGTTCCCATGAGGCACAGGGTCAGACTGATTTGCATATGGCCATGTCTGAACTGGGGTGTCTGAGAGGGCTACAGAATGGTGATCGATTAAACCCAGATCAGTTGACTAAGGGTGAGTGTTTGATTTGCTCAAACGCTCCGTCCATCTGCCCGTTTTGTATCGCTTTGTTCGCCCTAAGTGTGGAAGGGTATGCTCAGACGTAAGTCCCTTGCACACTTGGTCACTGGATTCAAGATAGCCCGGCTGATGAGGATTATGAATCCGAAACCGGTCCCAGGATGCTTGTTTCCGTCCAGGGAAGACATGGCTTGGCAGTTCGGGCTGGACTGCTCCCATGAGGCACAGGGTCAGATTGATTTGCATATGGCCATGTCTGAACTGGGGTGGCTGAGTGGGCTACAGAATAGTGATGGATTAAACCCAGATCAGTTGACTGGGGGTGAGTGTTTGATTTGCTCAAATGCTCCGTCCATCCTCCCCTTTTGTATCGCTTTGTTCACCCTTAGTGTGGCAGGGTATGCTCAGACGTGAGTCCCTTGCTCACTTGGCCACTGGATTCAAGATAGCCTGGCTGATGAGTATTATGAATCCGAAACCGGTCCCAGGATGTTTGTTTCCGGTCCAGGGAAGATATGGCTTGGCAGTTCGGGCTGTGCTGCTCCCATGAGGCACAGGGTCAGACTGATTTGCATATGGCCATGTCTGAACTGGGGTGGCTGAGTGGGCTAATGAATGGTGATGGATTAAACCCAGATCAGTTGACTGGGGGTGAGTGTTTGATTTGCTCAAAAGCTCCGTCCATCATCCCCTTTTGTATCGCTTTGTTCGCCCTAAGTGTGGCAGGGTATGCTCAGATGTGAGTCCCTTGCTCACTTGGCCACTGGATTCAAAATAGCCTGGCTGATGAGGATTATGAATCCGAAACCGGTCCCAGGATGCTTGTTTGCATCCAGGGAAGACTTGGCTTAGCAGTTAGGGCTGGACTGTTCCCATGAGTCCATCATCCCCTTTTGTATCACTTTGTTTGCCCTAAGTGTGGCAGGGTATGCTCAGACGAGAGTCCCTTGCTCACTTGGCCACTGGATTCAAGATAGCCTGGCTGATGAGGATTATGAATCCGAAACCGGTCCCAGGATGCTTGTTTCCGGTCCAGGGAAGACATGGCTTGGCAGTTCGGGCTGGACTGTTCCCATGAGGCACAGGGTCAGACTGATTTGCATATGGCCATGTCTGAACTGGGGTGGCTGAGTGGGCTAAAGAATGGTGATGGATTAAACCCAGATCAGTTGACTGGGGGTGAGTGTTTCATTTGCTCAAACGCTCCGTCCATCATCCCCTTTTGTATTGCTTTGTTCGCCCTAAGTGTGGCAGGGTATGCTCAGACGTGAGTCCCTTGCTCACTTGGCCACTGGATTCAAGATAGCCTGGCTGATGAGGATTATGAATCCTAAACCGGTCCCAGGATGCTTGTTTCCAGTCCAGGGAAGACATGGCTTGGCAGTTCGGGCTGGACTGTTCCCATGAGGCACAGGGTCGGACTGATTTGCATATGGCCATGTCTGAACTGGGGTGGCTGAGTGCGCTAAAGAATGGTGTTGGATTAAACCCAGATCAGTTGACTGGGGGTGTTTGATTTGCTCAAACTCTCCATCCATCATCCCCTTTTTTATCACTTTGTTCACCCTAAGTGTGGCAGGGTATGCTCAGACATGAGTCCCTTGCTCAATTGGCCACTGGATTCAAGATAGCCTGGCTGATGGGGATTATGAATCCGAAACCGGTCCCAGGATGCTTGTTTCCGGTACAGGGAAGACATGGCTTGGCATTTCGGGCTGGACTGTTCCCATGAGGCACAGGGTCAGACTGATTTGCATATGGCCATGTCTGAACTGGGGTGTCTGAGTGGGCTACAGAATGGTGATCGATTAAACCCAGATCAGTTGACTAAGGGTGAATGTTTGATTTGCTCAAACGCTCCGTCCATCTGCCCGTTTTGTATCGCTTTGTTCACCCTAAGTGTGGCAGGGTATGCTCAGACGTAAGTCCCTTGCTCACTTGGTCACTGGATTCAAGATAGCCCGGCTGATGAGGATTATGAATCCGAAACCGGTCCCAGGATGCTTGTTTCCGTCCAGGGAAGACATGGCTTGGCAGTTCGGGCTGGACTGCTCCCATGAGGCACAGGGTCAGATTGATTTGCATATGGCCATGTCTGAACTGGGGTGGCTGAGTGGGCTACAGAATAGTGATGGATTAAACCCAGATCAGTTGACTGGGGGTGAGTGTTTGATTTGCTCAAATGCTCCGTCCATCCTCCCCTTTTGTATCGCTTTGTTCACCCTTAGAGTGGCAGGGTATGCTCAGACGTGAGTCCCTTGCTCACTTGGCCACTGGATTCAAGATAGCCCGGCTGGTGAGGATTATGAATCCCAAACCGGTCCCAGGATGCTTGTTTCCGTCCAGGGAAGACATGGCTTGGCAGTTCGGGCTGGACTGCTCCCATGAGGCACAGGGTCAGATTGATTTGCATATCGCCATGTCTGAACTGGGGTGGCTGAGTGGGCTAAAGAATGGTGATGGATTAAACCTAGATGAGTTGACTGGGGGTGAGTGTTCGCCCTAAGTGTGGCAGCATATGCTCAGACGTGAGCCGCTTGCTCCCTTGGCCACTGGATTCAAGATAGCCTGGCTGATGAGGATTATGAATCCGAAACCGGACCCAGGATGCTTGTTTCCGGTCCAGGGAAGACATGGCTTGGCAGTTCGGGGTGGACTTTTCCCATGAGGTACAGGGTCAGACTGATTTGCATATGGCCATGTCTGAACTGGGGAGGCTGAGTGGGCTAAAGAATGGTGATGGATTAAACCCAGATCAGTTGACTGGGGGTGAGTGTTTGATTTGCTCAAACGCTCCATCCATCATCCCCTTTTGTATCACTTTGTTTGCCCTAAGTGTGGCAGGGTATGCTCAAACGTGAGTCCCTTGCTCACTTGGCCACTGGATTCAAGATAGCCTGGCTGATGAGGATTATGAATCCGAAACCGGTCCAAGGATGCTTGTTTCCAGTCCAGGGAAGACATGGCTTGACAGTTCGGGCTGGACTGTTCCCATGAGGCACAGGGTCAGACTGATTTGCATATGGCTATGTCTGAAGTGGGGTGGCTGAGTGGGCTAAAGAATGGTGATGGATTAAACCCAGATCAGTTGACTGGGGGTGAGTGTTTGATTTGCTCAAACGCTCCGTCCATCATCCCCTTTTGTATTGCTTTGTTCGCCCTAAGTGTGGCAGGGTATGCTCAGACGTGAGTCTCTTGCTCAATTGGCCACTGGATTCAAGATAGCCTGGCTGATGGGGATTATGAATCCGAAACCGGTCCCAGGATGCTTGTTTCCGGTACAGGGAAGACATGGCTTGGCAGTTCGGGCAGGACTGTTCCCATGAGGCACAGGGTCAGACTGATTTGCATATGGCCATGTCTGAACTGGGGTGTCTGAGAGGGCTACAGAATGGTGATCGATTAAACCCAGATCAGTTGACTAAGGGTGAGTGTTTGATTTGCTCAAACGCTCCGTCCATCTGCCCGTTTTGTATCGCTTTGTTCGCCCTAAGTGTGGAAGGGTATGCTCAGACGTAAGTCCCTTGCACACTTGGTCACTGGATTCAAGATAGCCCGGCTGATGAGGATTATGAATCCGAAACCGGTCCCAGGATGCTTGTTTCCGTCCAGGGAAGACATGGCTTGGCAGTTCGGGCTGGACTGCTCCCATGAGGCACAGGGTCAGATTGATTTGCATATGGCCATGTCTGAACTGGGGTGGCTGAGTGGGCTACAGAATAGTGATGGATTAAACCCAGATCAGTTGACTGGGGGTGAGTGTTTGATTTGCTCAAATGCTCCGTCCATCCTCCCCTTTTGTATCGCTTTGTTCACCCTTAGTGTGGCAGGGTATGCTCAGACGTGAGTCCCTTGCTCACTTGGCCACTGGATTCAAGATAGCCTGGCTGATGAGTATTATGAATCCGAAACCGGTCCCAGGATGTTTGTTTCCGGTCCAGGGAAGATATGGCTTGGCAGTTCGGGCTGTGCTGCTCCCATGAGGCACAGGGTCAGACTGATTTGCATATGGCCATGTCTGAACTGGGGTGGCTGAGTGGGCTAATGAATGGTGATGGATTAAACCCAGATCAGTTGACTGGGGGTGAGTGTTTGATTTGCTCAAAAGCTCCGTCCATCATCCCCTTTTGTATCGCTTTGTTCGCCCTAAGTGTGGCAGGGTATGCTCAGATGTGAGTCCCTTGCTCACTTGGCCACTGGATTCAAAATAGCCTGGCTGATGAGGATTATGAATCCGAAACCGGTCCCAGGATGCTTGTTTGCATCCAGGGAAGACTTGGCTTAGCAGTTAGGGCTGGACTGTTCCCATGAGTCCATCATCCCCTTTTGTATCACTTTGTTTGCCCTAAGTGTGGCAGGGTATGCTCAGACGAGAGTCCCTTGCTCACTTGGCCACTGGATTCAAGATAGCCTGGCTGATGAGGATTATGAATCCGAAACCGGTCCCAGGATGCTTGTTTCCGGTCCAGGGAAGACATGGCTTGGCAGTTCGGGCTGGACTGTTCCCATGAGGCACAGGGTCAGACTGATTTGCATATGGCCATGTCTGAACTGGGGTGGCTGAGTGGGCTAAAGAATGGTGATGGATTAAACCCAGATCAGTTGACTGGGGGTGAGTGTTTCATTTGCTCAAACGCTCCGTCCATCATCCCCTTTTGTATTGCTTTGTTCGCCCTAAGTGTGGCAGGGTATGCTCAGACATGAGTCCCTTGCTCAATTGGCCACTGGATTCAAGATAGCCTGGCTGATGGGGATTATGAATCCGAAACCGGTCCCAGGATGCTTGTTTCCGGTACAGGGAAGACATGGCTTGGCATTTCGGGCTGGACTGTTCCCATGAGGCACAGGGTCAGACTGATTTGCATATGGCCATGTCTGAACTGGGGTGTCTGAGTGGGCTACAGAATGGTGATCGATTAAACCCAGATCAGTTGACTAAGGGTGAATGTTTGATTTGCTCAAACGCTCCGTCCATCTGCCCGTTTTGTATCGCTTTGTTCACCCTAAGTGTGGCAGGGTATGCTCAGACGTAAGTCCCTTGCTCACTTGGTCACTGGATTCAAGATAGCCCGGCTGATGAGGATTATGAATCCGAAACCGGTCCCAGGATGCTTGTTTCCGTCCAGGGAAGACATGGCTTGGCAGTTCGGGCTGGACTGCTCCCATGAGGCACAGGGTCAGATTGATTTGCATATGGCCATGTCTGAACTGGGGTGGCTGAGTGGGCTACAGAATAGTGATGGATTAAACCCAGATCAGTTGACTGGGGGTGAGTGTTTGATTTGCTCAAATGCTCCGTCCATCCTCCCCTTTTGTATCGCTTTGTTCACCCTTAGAGTGGCAGGGTATGCTCAGACGTGAGTCCCTTGCTCACTTGGCCACTGGATTCAAGATAGCCTGGCTGATGAGTATTATGAATCCGAAACCGGTCCCAGGATGTTTGTTTCCGGTCCAGGGAAGATATGGCTTGGCAGTTCGGGCTGTGCTGCTCCCATGAGGCACAGGGTCAGACTGATTTGCATATGGCCATGTCTGAACTGGGGTGGCTGAGTGGGCTAATGAATGGTGATGGATTAAACCCAGATCAGTTGACTGGGGGTGAGTGTTTGATTTGCTCAAAAGCTCCGTCCATCATCCCCTTTTGTATCGCTTTGTTCGCCCTAAGTGTGGCAGGGTATGCTCAGATGTGAGTCCCTTGCTCACTTGGCCACTGGATTCAAAATAGCCTGGCTGATGAGGATTATGAATCCGAAACCGGTCCCAGGATGCTTGTTTGCATCCAGGGAAGACATGGCTTAGCAGTTAGGGCTGGACTGTTCCCATGAGTCCATCATCCCCTTTTGTATCACTTTGTTTGCCCTAAGTGTGGCAGGGTATGCTCAGACGAGAGTCCCTTGCTCACTTGGCCACTGGATTCAAGATAGCCTGGCTGATGAGGATTATGAATCCGAAACCGGTCCCAGGATGCTTGTTTCCGGTCCAGGGAAGACATGGCTTGGCAGTTCGGGCTGGACTGTTCCCATGAGGCACAGGGTCAGACTGATTTGCATATGGCCATGTCTGAACTGGGGTGGCTGAGTGGGCTAAATAATGGTGATGGATTACACCCAGATCAGTTGACTGGGGGTGAGTGTTTGATTTGCTCAAAAGCTCCGTCCATCATCCCCTTTTGTATCGCTTTGTTCGCCCTAAGTGTGGCAGGGTATGCTCAGACGTACGTCCCTTGCTCACTTGGCCACTGGATTCAAGATAGCCTGGCTGATGAGGATTATGAATCCTAAACCGGTCCCAGGATGCTTGTTTCCAGTCCAGGGAAGACATGGCTTGGCAGTTCGGGCTGGACTGTTCCCATGAGGCACAGGGTCGGACTGATTTGCATATGGCCATGTCTGAACTGGGGTGGCTGAGTGCGCTAAAGAATGGTGATGGATTAAACCCAGATCAGTTGACTGGGGGTGTTTGAGTTGCTCAAACTCTCCATCCATCATCCCCTTTTGTATCACTTTGTTCACCCTAAGTGTGGCAGGGTATGCTCAGACATGAGTCCCTTGCTCACTTGGCCACTGGATTCAAGATAGCCTGGCTGATGGGGATTATGAATCCAAAACCGGTCCCAGGATGCTTGTTTCCGGTACAGGGAAGACATGGCTTGGCAGTTCGGGCTGGACTGTTCCCATGAGGCACAGGGTCAGACTGATTTGCATATGGCCATGTCTGAACTGGGGTGTCTGAGTGGGCTACAGAATGGTGATCGATTAAACCCAGATCAGTTGACTAAGGGTGAGTGTTTGATTTGCTCAAACGCTCCGTCCATCTGCCCGTTTTGTATCGCTTTGTTCGCCCTAAGTGTGGCAGGGTATGCTCAGACGTACGTCCCTTGCTCACTTGGCCACTGGATTCAAGATAGCCTGGCTGATGAGGATTATGAATCCTAAACCGGTCCCAGGATGCTTGTTTCCAGTCCAGGGAAGACATGGCTTGGCAGTTCGGGCTGGACTGTTCCCATGAGGCACAGGGTCAGACTGATTTGCATATGGCCATGTCTGAACTGGGGTGGCTAAGTGGGCTAAAGAATGGTGATGGATTAAACCCAGATCAGTTGACTGGGGGTGAGTGTATGATTTGCTCAAACGCTCCGTCCATTATCCCCTTTTGTATTGCTTTGTTCGCCCTAAGTGTGGCAGGGTATGCTCAGACATGAGTCCCTTGCTCACTTGGCCACTGGATTCAAGATAGCCTGGCTGATGAGGATTATGAATCCGAAACCAGTCCCAGGATGCTTGTTTCCGGTCCAGGGAACACATGGCTTGGCAGTTCGGGCTGGACTGTTCCCATGAGGCACAGGGTCAGACTGATTTGCATATGGCTATGTCTGAACTGGGGTGGCTGAGTGGGCTAAAGAATGGTGATGGATTAAACCCAGATCAGTTGACTTGGGGTGAGTGTTTGATTTGCTCAAACGCTCCGTCCATCATCCTCTTTTGTATCGCTTTGTTCGCCCTAAGTGTGGCAGGGTATGCTCAGACGTGAGTCTCTTGCTCAATTGGCCACTGGATTCAAGATAGCCTGGCTGATGGGGATTATGAATCCGAAACCGGTCCCAGGATGCTTGTTTCCGGTACAGAGAAGACATGGCTTGGCAGTTCGGGCTGGACTGTTCCCATGAGGCACAGGGTCAGACTGATTTGCATATGGCCATGTCTGAACTCGGGTGTCTGAGTGGGCTACAGAATGGTGATCGATTAAACCCAGATCAGTTGACTAAGGGTGAGTGTTTGATTTGCTCAAACGCTCCGTCCATCTGCCAGTTTTGTATTGCTTTGTTCGCCCTAAGTGTGGCAGGGTATGCTCAGACGTAAGTCCCTTGCTCACTTGGCAACTGGATTCAAGATAGCCCGGCTGATGAGGATTATGAATCCGAAACCGGTCCCAGGATGCTTGTTTCCGTCCAGGGAAGACATGGCTTGGCAGTTCGGGCTGGACTGCTCCCATGAGGCACAGGGTCAGATTGATTTGCATATCGCCATGTCTGAACTGGGGTGGCTGAGTGGGCTAAAGAATGGTGATGGATTAAACCTAGATGAGTTGACTGGGGGTGAGTGTTTGATTTGCTCAAACGCTCCGTCCATCATCCCCTTTTGTATCGCTTTTTTCGCCCTAAGTGTGGCAGGGTATGCTCAGACGTGAATCACTTGCTCACTTGGCCACTGGATTCAAGATAGCCTGGCTGATGAGGATTATGAATCCGAAACCGGTCCCAGGATGCTTGTTTCCGGTCCAGGGAAGACATGGCTTGGCAGTTCGGGCTGGACTGTTCCCATGAGGCACAGGGTCAGACTGATTTGCATATGGCCATGTCTGAACTGGGGTGGCTGAGTGGGCTAAAGAATGGTGATGGATTAAACCCAGATCAGTTGACTGGGGGTGAGTGTTTCATTTGCTCAAACGCTCCGTCCATCATCCCTTTTTGTATTGCTTTGTTCGCCCTAAGTGTGGCAGGGTATGCTCAGACGTGAGTCCCTTGCTCACTTGGCCACTGGATTCAAGATAGCCTGGCTGATGAGGATTATGAATCCTAAACCGGTCCCAGGATGCTTGTTTCCAGTCCAGGGAAGACATGGCTTGGCAGTTCGGGCTGGACTGTTCCCATGAGGCACAGGGTCGGACTGATTTGCATATGGCCATGTCTGAACTGGGGTGGCTGAGTGCGCTAAAGAATGGTGATGGATTAAACCCAGATCAGTTGACTGGGGGTGAGTGTTTGATTTGCTCAAACGCTCCGTCCATCATCCCCTTTTGTATCGCTTTGTTCGCCCTAAGTGTGGCAGGGTATGCTCAGACGTGAGTCTCTTGCTCACTTGGCCACTGGATTCAAGATAGCCTGGCTGATGGGGATTATGAATCCAAAACCGGTCCCAGGATGCTTGTTTCCGGTACAGGGAAGACATGGCTTGGCAGTTCGGGCTGGACTGTTCCCATGAGCCACAGGGTCAGACTGATTTGCATATGGCCATGTCTGAACTGGGGTGTCTGAGTGGGCTACAGAATGGTGATCGATTAAACCCAGATCAGTTGACTAAGGGTGAGTGTTTGATTTGCTCAAACGCTCCGTCCATCTGTCCGTTTTGTATCGCTTTGTTCGCCCTAAGTGTGGCAGGGTATGCTCAGACGTAAGTCCCTTGCTCACTTGGCCACTGGATTCAAGATAGCCCGGCTGATGAGGATTATGAATCCGAAACCGGTCCCAGGATGCTTGTTTCCGTGCAGGGAAGACATGGCTTGGCAGTTCGGGCTGGACTGCTCCCATGAGGCACAGGGTCAGATTGATTTGCATATCGCCATGTCTGAACTGGGGTGGCTGAGTGGGCTAAAGAATGGTGATGGATTAAACCTAGATGAGTTGACTGGGGGTGAGTGTTCGCCCTAAGTGTGGCAGCATATGCTCAGACGTGAGCCCCTTGCTCCCTTGGCCACTGGATTCAAGATAGCCTGGCTGATGAGGATTATGAATCCGAAACCGGACCCAGGATGCTTGTTTCCGGTCCAGGGAAGACATGGCTTGGCAGTTCGGGGTGGACTTTTCCCATGAGGTACAGGGTCAGACTGATTTGCATATGGCCATGTCTGAACTGGGGAGGCTGAGTGGGCTAAAGAATGGTGATGGATTAAACCCAGATCAGTTGACTGGGAGTGAGTGTTTGATTTGCTCAAGCGCTCCATCCATCATCCCCTTTTGTATCACTTTGTTTGCCCTAAGTGTGGCAGGGTATGCTCAAACGTGAGTCCCTTGCTCACTTGGCCACTGGATTCAAGATAGCCTGGCTGATGAGGATTATGAATCCGAAACCGGTCCAAGGATGCTTGTTTCCAGTCCAGGGAAGACATGGCTTGGCAGTTCGGGCTGGACTGTTCCCATGAGGCACAGGGTCAGACTGATTTGCATATGGCTATGTCTGAACTGGGGTGGCTGAGTGGGCTAAAGAATGGTGATGGATTAAACCCAGATCAGTTGACTGGGGGTGAGTGTTTGATTTGCTCAAACGCTCCGTCCATCATCCCCTTTTGTATCGCTTTGTTCGCCCTAAGTGTGGCAGGGTATGCTCAGACGTGAGTCTCTTGCTCAATTGGCCACTGGATTCAAGATAGCCTGGCTGATGGGGATTATGAATCCGAAACCGGTCCCAGGATGCTTGTTTCCGGTACAGGGAAGACATGGCTTGGCAGTTCGGGCTGGACTGTTCCCATGAGGCACAGGGTCAGACTGATTTGCATATGGCCATGTCTGAACTGGGGTGTCTGAGTGGGCTACAGAATGGTGATCGATTAAACCCAGATCAGTTGACTAAGGGTGAGTGTTTGATTTGCTCAAACGCTCCGTCCATCTGCCCGTTTTGTATCGCTTTGTTCGCCCTAAGTGTGGCAGGGTATGCTCAGACGTAAGTCCCTTGCTCACTTGGTCACTGGATTCAAGATAGCCCGGCTGATGAGGATTATGAATCCGAAACCGGTCCCAGGATGCTTGTTTCCGTCCAGGGAAGACATGGCTTGGCAGTTCGGGCTGGACTGCTCCCATGAGGCACAGGGTCAGATTGATTTGCATATGGCCATGTCTGAACTGGGGTGGCTGAGTGGGCTACAGAATAGTGATGGATTAAACCCAGATCAGTTGACTGGGGGTGAGTGTTTGATTTGCTCAAATGCTCCTTCCATCCTCCCATTTTGTATCGCTTTGTTCACCCTTAGTGTGGCAGGGTATGCTCAGACGTGAGTCCCTTGCTCACTTGGCCACTGGATTCAAGATAGCCTGGCTGATGAGTATTATAAATCCGAAACCGGTCCCAGGATGTTTGTTTCCGGTCCAGGGAAGATATGGCTTGGCAGTTCGGGCTGTGCTGCTCCCATGAGGCACAGGGTCAGACTGATTTGCATATGGCCATGTCTGAACTGGGGTGGCTGAGTGGGCTAATGAATGGTGATGGATTAAACCCAGATCAGTTGACTGGGGGTGAGTGTTTGATTTGCTCAAAAGCTCCGTCCATCATCCCCTTTTGTATCGCTTTGTTCGCCCTAAGTGTGGCAGGGTATGCTCAGATGTGAGTCCCTTGCTCACTTGGCCACTGGATTCAAAATAGCCTGGCTGATGAGGATTATGAATCCGAAACCGGTCCCAGGATGCTTGTTTGCATCCAGGGAAGACTTGGCTTAGCAGTTAGGGCTGGACTGTTCCCATGAGTCCATCATCCCCTTTTGTATCACTTTGTTTGCCCTAAGTGTGGCAGGGTATGCTCAGACAAGAGTCCCTTGCTCACTTGGCCACTGGATTCAAGATAGCCTGGCTGATGAGGATTATGAATCCGAAACCGGTCCCAGGATGCTTGTTTCCGGTCCAGGGAAGACATGGCTTGGCAGTTCGGGCTGGACTGTTCCCATGAGGCACAGGGTCAGACTGATTTGCATATGGCCATGTCTGAACTGGGGTGGCTGAGTGGGCTAAAGAATGGTGATGGATTAAACCCAGATCAGTTGACTGGGGGTGAGTGTTTCATTTGCTCAAACGCTCCGTCCATCATCCCCTTTTGTATTGCTTTGTTCGCCCTAAGTGTGGCAGGGTATGCTCAGACGTAAGTCCCTTGCTCACTTGGCAACTGGATTCAAGATAGCCCGGCTGATGAGGATTATGAATCCGAAACCGGTCCCAGGATGCTTGTTTCCGTCCAGGGAAGACATGGCTTGGCAGTTCGGGCTGGACTGCTCCCATGAGGCACAGGGTCAGATTGATTTGCATATCGCCATGTCTGAACTGGGGTGGCTGAGTGGGCTAAAGAATGGTGATGGATTAAACCTAGATGAGTTGACTGGGGGTGAGTGTTTGATTTGCTCAAACGCTCCGTCCATCATCCCCTTTTGTATCGCTTTTTTCGCCCTAAGTGTGGCAGGGTATGCTCAGACGTGAATCACTTGCTCACTTGGCCACTGGATTCAAGATAGCCTGGCTGATGAGGATTATGAATCCGAAACCGGTCCCAGGATGCTTGTTTCCGGTCCAGGGAAGACATGGCTTGGCAGTTCGGGCTGGACTGTTCCCATGAGGCACAGGGTCAGACTGATTTGCATATGGCCATGTCTGAACTGGGGTGGCTGAGTGGGCTAAAGAATGGTGATGGATTAAACCCAGATCAGTTGACTGGGGGTGAGTGTTTCATTTGCTCAAACGCTCCGTCCATCATCCCTTTTTGTATTGCTTTGTTCGCCCTAAGTGTGGCAGGGTATGCTCAGACGTGAGTCCCTTGCTCACTTGGCCACTGGATTCAAGATAGCCTGGCTGATGAGGATTATGAATCCTAAACCGGTCCCAGGATGCTTGTTTCCAGTCCAGGGAAGACATGGCTTGGCAGTTCGGGCTGGACTGTTCCCATGAGGCACAGGGTCGGACTGATTTGCATATGGCCATGTCTGAACTGGGGTGGCTGAGTGCGCTAAAGAATGGTGATGGATTAAACCCAGATCAGTTGACTGGGGGTGAGTGTTTGATTTGCTCAAACGCTCCGTCCATCATCCCCTTTTGTATCGCTTTGTTCGCCCTAAGTGTGGCAGGGTATGCTCAGACGTGAGTCTCTTGCTCACTTGGCCACTGGATTCAAGATAGCCTGGCTGATGGGGATTATGAATCCAAAACCGGTCCCAGGATGCTTGTTTCCGGTACAGGGAAGACATGGCTTGGCAGTTCGGGCTGGACTGTTCCCATGAGCCACAGGGTCAGACTGATTTGCATATGGCCATGTCTGAACTGGGGTGTCTGAGTGGGCTACAGAATGGTGATCGATTAAACCCAGATCAGTTGACTAAGGGTGAGTGTTTGATTTGCTCAAACGCTCCGTCCATCTGTCCGTTTTGTATCGCTTTGTTCGCCCTAAGTGTGGCAGGGTATGCTCAGACGTAAGTCCCTTGCTCACTTGGCCACTGGATTCAAGATAGCCCGGCTGATGAGGATTATGAATCCGAAACCGGTCCCAGGATGCTTGTTTCCGTGCAGGGAAGACATGGCTTGGCAGTTCGGGCTGGACTGCTCCCATGAGGCACAGGGTCAGATTGATTTGCATATCGCCATGTCTGAACTGGGGTGGCTGAGTGGGCTAAAGAATGGTGATGGATTAAACCTAGATGAGTTGACTGGGGGTGAGTGTTCGCCCTAAGTGTGGCAGCATATGCTCAGACGTGAGCCCCTTGCTCCCTTGGCCACTGGATTCAAGATAGCCTGGCTGATGAGGATTATGAATCCGAAACCGGACCCAGGATGCTTGTTTCCGGTCCAGGGAAGACATGGCTTGGCAGTTCGGGGTGGACTTTTCCCATGAGGTACAGGGTCAGACTGATTTGCATATGGCCATGTCTGAACTGGGGAGGCTGAGTGGGCTAAAGAATGGTGATGGATTAAACCCAGATCAGTTGACTGGGAGTGAGTGTTTGATTTGCTCAAACGCTCCATCCATCATCCCCTTTTGTATCACTTTGTTTGCCCTAAGTGTGGCAGGGTATGCTCAAACGTGAGTCCCTTGCTCACTTGGCCACTGGATTCAAGATAGCCTGGCTGATGAGGATTATGAATCCGAAACCGGTCCAAGGATGCTTGTTTCCAGTCCAGGGAAGACATGGCTTGGCAGTTCGGGCTGGACTGTTCCCATGAGGCACAGGGTCAGACTGATTTGCATATGGCTATGTCTGAACTGGGGTGGCTGAGTGGGCTAAAGAATGGTGATGGATTAAACCCAGATCAGTTGACTGGGGGTGAGTGTTTGATTTGCTCAAACGCTCCGTCCATCATCCCCTTTTGTATCGCTTTGTTCGCCCTAAGTGTGGCAGGGTATGCTCAGACGTGAGTCTCTTGCTCAATTGGCCACTGGATTCAAGATAGCCTGGCTGATGGGGATTATGAATCCGAAACCGGTCCCAGGATGCTTGTTTCCGGTACAGGGAAGACATGGCTTGGCAGTTCGGGCTGGACTGTTCCCATGAGGCACAGGGTCAGACTGATTTGCATATGGCCATGTCTGAACTGGGGTGTCTGAGTGGGCTACAGAATGGTGATCGATTAAACCCAGATCAGTTGACTAAGGGTGAGTGTTTGATTTGCTCAAACGCTCCGTCCATCTGCCCGTTTTGTATCGCTTTGTTCGCCCTAAGTGTGGCAGGGTATGCTCAGACGTAAGTCACTTGCTCACTTGGTCACTGGATTCAAGATAGCCCGGCTGATGAGGATTATGAATCCGAAACCGGTCCCAGGATGCTTGTTTCCGTCCAGGGAAGACATGGCTTGGCAGTTCGGGCTGGACTGCTCCCATGAGGCACAGGGTCAGATTGATTTGCATATGGCCATGTCTGAACTGGGGTGGCTGAGTGGGCTACAGAATAGTGATGGATTAAACCCAGATCAGTTGACTGGGGGTGAGTGTTTGATTTGCTCAAATGCTCCGTCCATCCTCCCATTTTGTATCGCTTTGTTCACCCTTAGTGTGGCAGGGTATGCTCAGACGTGAGTCCCTTGCTCACTTGGCCACTGGATTCAAGATAGCCTGGCTGATGAGTATTATAAATCCGAAACCGGTCCCAGGATGTTTGTTTCCGGTCCAGGGAAGATATGGCTTGGCAGTTCGGGCTGTGCTGCTCCCATGAGGCATAGGGTCAGACTGATTTGCATATGGCCATGTCTGAACTGGGGTGGCTGAGTGGGCTAATGAATGGTGATGGATTAAACCCAGATCAGTTGACTGGGGGTGAGTGTTTGATTTGCTCAAAAGCTCCGTCCATCATCCCCTTTTGTATCGCTTTGTTCGCCCTAAGTGTGGCAGGGTATGCTCAGATGTGAGTCCCTTGCTCACTTGGCCACTGGATTCAAAATAGCCTGGCTGATGAGGATTATGAATCCGAAACCGGTCCCAGGATGCTTGTTTGCATCCAGGGAAGACTTGGCTTAGCAGTTAGGGCTGGACTGTTCCCATGAGTCCATCATCCCCTTTTGTATCACTTTGTTTGCCCTAAGTGTGGCAGGGTATGCTCAGACAAGAGTCCCTTGCTCACTTGGCCACTGGATTCAAGATAGCCTGGCTGATGAGGATTATGAATCCGAAACCGGTCCCAGGATGCTTGTTTCCGGTCCAGGGAAGACATGGCTTGGCAGTTCGGGCTGGACTGTTCCCATGAGGCACAGGGTCAGACTGATTTGCATATGGCCATGTCTGAACTGGGGTGGCTGAGTGGGCTAAAGAATGGTGATGGATTAAACCCAGATCAGTTGACTGGGGGTGAGTGTTTCATTTGCTCAAACGCTCCGTCCATCATCCCCTTTTGTATTGCTTTGTTCGCCCTAAGTGTGGCAGGGTATGCTCAGACGTGAGTCCCTTGCTCACTTGGCCACTGGATTCAAGATAGCCTGGCTGATGAGGATTATGAATCCTAAACCGGTCCCAGGATGCTTGTTTCCAGTCCAGGGAAGTCATGGCTTGGCAGTTCGGGCTGGACTGTTCCCATGAGGCACAGGGTCGGACTGATTTGCATATGGCCATGTCTGAACTGGGGTGGCTGAGTGCGCTAAAGAATGGTGATGGATTAAACCCAGATCAGTTGACTGGGGGTGTTTGATTTGCTCAAACTCTCCATCCATCATCCCCTTTTTTATCACTTTGTTCACCCTAAGTGTGGCAGGGTATGCTCAGACATGAGTCCCTTGCTCAATTGGCCACTGGATTCAAGATAGCCTGGCTGATGGGGATTATGAATCCGAAACCGGTCCCAGGATGCTTGTTTCCGGTACAGGGAAGACATGGCTTGGCAGTTCGGGCTGGACTGTTCCCATGAGGCACAGGGTCAGACTGATTTGCATATGGCCATGTCTGAACTGGGGTGTCTGAGTGGGCTACAGAATGGTGATGGATTAAACCCAGATCAGTTGACTGGGGGTGAGTGTTTGATTTGCTCAAAAGCTCCGTCCATCATCCCCTTTTGTATCGCTTTGTTCGCCCTAAGTGTGGCAGGGTATGCTCAGATGTGAGTCCCTTGCTCACTTGGCCACTGGATTCAAAATAGCCTGGCTGATGAGGATTATGAATCCGAAACCGGTCCCAGGATGCTTGTTTGCATCCAGGGAAGACTTGGCTTAGCAGTTAGGGCTGGACTGTTCCCATGAGTCCATCATCCCCTTTTGTATCACTTTGTTTGCCCTAAGTGTGGCAGGGTATGCTCAGACGAGAGTCCCTTGCTCACTTGGCCACTGGATTCAAGATAGCCTGGCTGATGAGGATTATGAATCCGAAACCGGTCCCAGGATGCTTGTTTCCGGTCCAGGGAAGACATGGCTTGGCAGTTCGGGCTGGACTGTTCCCATGAGGCACAGGGTCAGACTGATTTGCATTTGCCATGTCTGAACTGGGGTGGCTGAGTGGGCTAAAGAATGGTGATGGATTAAACCCAGATCAGTTGACTGGGGGTGAGTGTTTCATTTGCTCAAACGCTCCGTCCATCATCCCCTTTTGTATTGCTTTGTTCGCCCTAAGTGTGGCAGGGTATGCTCAGACGTGAGTCCCTTGCTCACTTGGCCACTGGATTCAAGATAGCCTGGCTGATGAGGATTATGAATCCTAAACCGGTCCCAGGATGCTTGTTTCCAGTCCAGGGAAGTCATGGCTTGGCAGTTCGGGCTGGACTGTTCCCATGAGGCACAGGGTCGGACTGATTTGCAAATGGCCATGTCTGAACTGGGGTGGCTGAGTGCGCTAAAGAATGGTGATGGATTAAACCCAGATCAGTTGACTGGGGGTGTTTGATTTGCTCAAACTCTCCATCCATCATCCCCTTTTTTATCACTTTGTTCACCCTAAGTGTGGCAGGGTATGCTCAGACATGAGTCCCTTGCTCAATTGGCCACTGGATTCAAGATAGCCTGGCTGATGGGGATTATGAATCCGAAACCGGTCCCAGGATGCTTGTTTCCGGTACAGGGAAGACATGGCTTGGCAGTTCGGGCTGGACTGTTCCCATGAGGCACAGGGTCAGACTGATTTGCATATGGCCATGTCTGAACTGGGGTGTCTGAGTGGGCTACAGAATGGTGATGGATTAAACCCAGATCAGTTGACTGGGGGTGAGTGTTTGATTTGCTCAAAAGCTCCGTCCATCATCCCCTTTTGTATCGCTTTGTTCGCCCTAAGTGTGGCAGGGTATGCTCAGATGTGAGTCCCTTGCTCACTTGGCCACTGGATTCAAAATAGCCTGGCTGATGAGGATTATGAATCCGAAACCGGTCCCAGGATGCTTGTTTGCATCCAGGGAAGACTTGGCTTAGCAGTTAGGGCTGGACTGTTCCCATGAGTCCATCATCCCCTTTTGTATCACTTTGTTTGCCCTAAGTGTGGCAGGGTATGCTCAGACGAGAGTCCCTTGCTCACTTGGCCACTGGATTCAAGATAGCCTGGCTGATGAGGATTATGAATCTGAAACCGGTCCCAGGATGCTTGTTTCCGGTCCAGGGAAGACATGGCTTGGCAGTTCGGGCTGGACTGTTCCCATGAGGCACAGGGTCAGACTGATTTGCATATGGCCATGTCTGAACTGGGGTGGCTGAGTGGGCTAAAGAATGGTGATGGATTAAACCCAGATCAGTTGACTGGGGGTGAGTGTTTCATTTGCTCAAACGCTCCGTCCATCATCCCTTTTTGTATTGCTTTGTTCGCCCTAAGTGTGGCAGGGTATGCTCAGACGTGAGTCCCTTGCTCACTTGGCCACTGGATTCAAGATAGCCTGGCTGATGAGGATTATGAATCCTAAACCGGTCCCAGGATGCTTGTTTCCAGTCCAGGGAAGACATGGCTTGGCAGTTCGGGCTGGACTGTTCCCATGAGGCACAGGGTCGGACTGATTTGCATATGGCCATGTCTGAACTGGGGTGGCTGAGTGCGCTAAAGAATGGTGATGGATTAAACCCAGATCAGTTGACTGGGGGTGAGTGTTTGATTTGCTCAAACGCTCCGTCCATCATCCCCTTTTGTATCGCTTTGTTCGCCCTAAGTGTGGCAGGGTATGCTCAGACGTGAGTCTCTTGCTCACTTGGCCACTGGATTCAAGATAGCCTGGCTGATGGGGATTATGAATCCAAAACCGGTCCCAGGATGCTTGTTTCCGGTACAGGGAAGACATGGCTTGGCAGTTCGGGCTGGACTGTTCCCATGAGCCACAGGGTCAGACTGATTTGCATATGGCCATGTCTGAACTGGGGTGTCTGAGTGGGCTACAGAATGGTGATCGATTAAACCCAGATCAGTTGACTAAGGGTGAGTGTTTGATTTGCTCAAACGCTCCGTCCATCTGTCCGTTTTGTATCGCTTTGTTCGCCCTAAGTGTGGCAGGGTATGCTCAGACGTAAGTCCCTTGCTCACTTGGCCACTGGATTCAAGATAGCCCGGCTGATGAGGATTATGAATCCGAAACCGGTCCCAGGATGCTTGTTTCCGTGCAGGGAAGACATGGCTTGGCAGTTCGGGCTGGACTGCTCCCATGAGGCACAGGGTCAGATTGATTTGCATATCGCCATGTCTGAACTGGGGTGGCTGAGTGGGCTAAAGAATGGTGATGGATTAAACCTAGATGAGTTGACTGGGGGTGAGTGTTCGCCCTAAGTGTGGCAGCATATGCTCAGACGTGAGCCCCTTGCTCCCTTGGCCACTGGATTCAAGATAGCCTGGCTGATGAGGATTATGAATCCGAAACCGGACCCAGGATGCTTGTTTCCGGTCCAGGGAAGACATGGCTTGGCAGTTCGGGGTGGACTTTTCCCATGAGGTACAGGGTCAGACTGATTTGCATATGGCCATGTCTGAACTGGGGAGGCTGAGTGGGCTAAAGAATGGTGATGGATTAAACCCAGATCAGTTGACTGGGAGTGAGTGTTTGATTTGCTCAAACGCTCCATCCATCATCCCCTTTTGTATCACTTTGTTTGCCCTAAGTGTGGCAGGGTATGCTCAAACGTGAGTCCCTTGCTCACTTGGCCACTGGATTCAAGATAGCCTGGCTGATGAGGATTATGAATCCGAAACCGGTCCAAGGATGCTTGTTTCCAGTCCAGGGAAGACATGGCTTGGCAGTTCGGGCTGGACTGTTCCCATGAGGCACAGGGTCAGACTGATTTGCATATGGCTATGTCTGAACTGGGGTGGCTGAGTGGGCTAAAGAATGGTGATGGATTAAACCCAGATCAGTTGACTGGGGGTGAGTGTTTGATTTGCTCAAACGCTCCGTCCATCATCCCCTTTTGTATCGCTTTGTTCGCCCTAAGTGTGGCAGGGTATGCTCAGACGTGAGTCTCTTGCTCAATTGGCCACTGGATTCAAGATAGCCTGGCTGATGGGGATTATGAATCCGAAACCGGTCCCAGGATGCTTGTTTCCGGTACAGGGAAGACATGGCTTGGCAGTTCGGGCTGGACTGTTCCCATGAGGCACAGGGTCAGACTGATTTGCATATGGCCATGTCTGAACTGGGGTGTCTGAGTGGGCTACAGAATGGTGATCGATTAAACCCAGATCAGTTGACTAAGGGTGAGTGTTTGATTTGCTCAAACGCTCCGTCCATCTGCCCGTTTTGTATCGCTTTGTTCGCCCTAAGTGTGGCAGGGTATGCTCAGACGTAAGTCACTTGCTCACTTGGTCACTGGATTCAAGATAGCCCGGCTGATGAGGATTATGAATCCGAAACCGGTCCCAGGATGCTTGTTTCCGTCCAGGGAAGACATGGCTTGGCAGTTCGGGCTGGACTGCTCCCATGAGGCACAGGGTCAGATTGATTTGCATATGGCCATGTCTGAACTGGGGTGGCTGAGTGGGCTACAGAATAGTGATGGATTAAACCCAGATCAGTTGACTGGGGGTGAGTGTTTGATTTGCTCAAATGCTCCGTCCATCCTCCCATTTTGTATCGCTTTGTTCACCCTTAGTGTGGCAGGGTATGCTCAGACGTGAGTCCCTTGCTCACTTGGCCACTGGATTCAAGATAGCCTGGCTGATGAGTATTATAAATCCGAAACCGGTCCCAGGATGTTTGTTTCCGGTCCAGGGAAGATATGGCTTGGCAGTTCGGGCTGGACTGTTCCCATGAGTCCATCATCCCCTTTTGTATCACTTTGTTTGCCCTAAGTGTGGCAGGGTATGCTCAGACAAGAGTCCCTTGCTCACTTGGCCACTGGATTCAAGATAGCCTGGCTGATGAGGATTATGAATCCGAAACCGGTCCCAGGATGCTTGTTTCCGGTCCAGGGAAGACATGGCTTGGCAGTTCGGGCTGGACTGTTCCCATGAGGCACAGGGTCAGACTGATTTGCATATGGCCATGTCTGAACTGGGGTGGCTGAGTGGGCTAAAGAATGGTGATGGATTAAACCCAGATCAGTTGACTGGGGGTGAGTGTTTCATTTGCTCAAACGCTCCGTCCATCATCCCCTTTTGTATTGCTTTGTTCGCCCTAAGTGTGGCAGGGTATGCTCAGACGTGAGTCCCTTGCTCACTTGGCCACTGGATTCAAGATAGCCTGGCTGATGAGGATTATGAATCCTAAACCGGTCCCAGGATGCTTGTTTCCAGTCCAGGGAAGTCATGGCTTGGCAGTTCGGGCTGGACTGTTCCCATGAGGCACAGGGTCGGACTGATTTGCATATGGCCATGTCTGAACTGGGGTGGCTGAGTGCGCTAAAGAATGGTGATGGATTAAACCCAGATCAGTTGACTGGGGGTGTTTGATTTGCTCAAACTCTCCATCCATCATCCCCTTTTTTATCACTTTGTTCACCCTAAGTGTGGCAGGGTATGCTCAGACATGAGTCCCTTGCTCAATTGGCCACTGGATTCAAGATAGCCTGGCTGATGGGGATTATGAATCCGAAACCGGTCCCAGGATGCTTGTTTCCGGTACAGGGAAGACATGGCTTGGCAGTTCGGGCTGGACTGTTCCCATGAGGCACAGGGTCAGACTGATTTGCATATGGCCATGTCTGAACTGGGGTGTCTGAGTGGGCTACAGAATGGTGATGGATTAAACCCAGATCAGTTGACTGGGGGTGAGTGTTTGATTTGCTCAAAAGCTCCGTCCATCATCCCCTTTTGTATCGCTTTGTTCGCCCTAAGTGTGGCAGGGTATGCTCAGATGTGAGTCCCTTGCTCACTTGGCCACTGGATTCAAAATAGCCTGGCTGATGAGGATTATGAATCCGAAACCGGTCCCAGGATGCTTGTTTGCATCCAGGGAAGACTTGGCTTAGCAGTTAGGGCTGGACTGTTCCCATGAGTCCATCATCCCCTTTTGTATCACTTTGTTTGCCCTAAGTGTGGCAGGGTATGCTCAGACGAGAGTCCCTTGCTCACTTGGCCACTGGATTCAAGATAGCCTGGCTGATGAGGATTATGAATCCGAAACCGGTCCCAGGATGCTTGTTTCCGGTCCAGGGAAGACATGGCTTGGCAGTTCGGGCTGGACTGTTCCCATGAGGCACAGGGTCAGACTGATTTGCATTTGCCATGTCTGAACTGGGGTGGCTGAGTGGGCTAAAGAATGGTGATGGATTAAACCCAGATCAGTTGACTGGGGGTGAGTGTTTCATTTGCTCAAACGCTCCGTCCATCATCCCCTTTTGTATTGCTTTGTTCGCCCTAAGTGTGGCAGGGTATGCTCAGACGTGAGTCCCTTGCTCACTTGGCCACTGGATTCAAGATAGCCTGGCTGATGAGGATTATGAATCCTAAACCGGTCCCAGGATGCTTGTTTCCAGTCCAGGGAAGTCATGGCTTGGCAGTTCGGGCTGGACTGTTCCCATGAGGCACAGGGTCGGACTGATTTGCAAATGGCCATGTCTGAACTGGGGTGGCTGAGTGCGCTAAAGAATGGTGATGGATTAAACCCAGATCAGTTGACTGGGGGTGTTTGATTTGCTCAAACTCTCCATCCATCATCCCCTTTTTTATCACTTTGTTCACCCTAAGTGTGGCAGGGTATGCTCAGACATGAGTCCCTTGCTCAATTGGCCACTGGATTCAAGATAGCCTGGCTGATGGGGATTATGAATCCGAAACCGGTCCCAGGATGCTTGTTTCCGGTACAGGGAAGACATGGCTTGGCAGTTCGGGCTGGACTGTTCCCATGAGGCACAGGGTCAGACTGATTTGCATATGGCCATGTCTGAACTGGGGTGTCTGAGTGGGCTACAGAATGGTGATGGATTAAACCCAGATCAGTTGACTGGGGGTGAGTGTTTGATTTGCTCAAAAGCTCCGTCCATCATCCCCTTTTGTATCGCTTTGTTCGCCCTAAGTGTGGCAGGGTATGCTCAGATGTGAGTCCCTTGCTCACTTGGCCACTGGATTCAAAATAGCCTGGCTGATGAGGATTATGAATCCGAAACCGGTCCCAGGATGCTTGTTTGCATCCAGGGAAGACTTGGCTTAGCAGTTAGGGCTGGACTGTTCCCATGAGTCCATCATCCCCTTTTGTATCACTTTGTTTGCCCTAAGTGTGGCAGGGTATGCTCAGACGAGAGTCCCTTGCTCACTTGGCCACTGGATTCAAGATAGCCTGGCTGATGAGGATTATGAATCTGAAACCGGTCCCAGGATGCTTGTTTCCGGTCCAGGGAAGACATGGCTTGGCAGTTCGGGCTGGACTGTTCCCATGAGGCACAGGGTCAGACTGATTTGCATATGGCCATGTCTGAACTGGGGTGGCTGAGTGGGCTAAAGAATGGTGATGGATTAAACCCAGATCAGTTGACTGGGGGTGAGTGTTTCATTTGCTCAAACGCTCCGTCCATCATCCCCTTTTGTATTGCTTTGTTCGCCCTAAGTGTGGCAGGGTATGCTCAGACGTGAGTCCCTTGCTCACTTGGCCACTGGATTCAAGATAGCCTGGCTGATGAGGATTATGAATCCTAAACCGGTCCCAGGATGCTTGTTTCCAGTCCAGGGAAGTCATGGCTTGGCAGTTCGGGCTGGACTGTTCCCATGAGGCACAGGGTCGGACTGATTTGCAAATGGCCATGTCTGAACTGGGGTGGCTGAGTGCGCTAAAGAATGGTGATGGATTAAACCCAGATCAGTTGACTGGGGGTGTTTGATTTGCTCAAACGCTCCGTCCATCTGCCCGTTTTGTATCGCTTTGTTCGCCCTAAGTGTGGCAGGGTATGCTCAGACGTAAGTCCCTTGCTCACTTGGTCACTGGATTCAAGATAGCCCGGCTGATGAGGATTATGAATCCGAAACCGGTCCCAGGATGCTTGTTTCCGTCCAGGGAAGACATGGCTTGGCAGTTCGGGCTGGACTGCTCCCATGAGGCACAGGGTCAGATTGATTTGCATATGGCCATGTCTGAACTGGGGTGGCTGAGTGGGCTACAGAATAGTGATGGATTAAACCCAGATCAGTTGACTGGGGGTGAGTGTTTGATTTGCTCAAATGCTCCGTCCATCCTCCCCTTTTGTATCGCTTTGTTCACCCTTAGTGTGGCAGGGTATGCTCAAACGTGAGTCCCTTGCTCACTTGGCCACTGGATTCAAGATAGCCTGGCTGATGAGTATTATGAATCCGAAACCGGTCCCAGGATGTTTGTTTCCGGTCCAGGGAAGATATGGCTTGGCAGTTCGGGCTGTGCTGCTCCCATGAGGCACAGGGTCAGACTGATTTGCATATGGCCATGTCTGAACTGGGGTGGCTGAGTGGGCTAATGAATGGTGATGGATTAAACCCAGATCAGTTGACTGGGGGTGAGTGTTTGATTTGCTCAAAAGCTCCGTCCATCATCCCCTTTTGTATCGCTTTGTTCGCCCTAAGTGTGGCAGGGTATGCTCAGATGTGAGTCCCTTGCTCACTTGGCCACTGGATTCAAAATAGCCTGGCTGATGAGGATTATGAATCCGAAACCGGTCCCAGGATGCTTGTTTGCATCCAGGGAAGACATGGCTTAGCAGTTAGGGCTGGACTGTTCCCATGAGTCCATCATCCCCTTTTGTATCACTTTGTTTGCCCTAAGTGTGGCAGGGTATGCTCAGACGAGAGTCCCTTGCTCACTTGGCCACTGGATTCAAGATAGCCTGGCTGATGAGGATTATGAATCCGAAACCGGTCCCAGGATGCTTGTTTCCGGTCCAGGGAAGACATGGCTTGGCAGTTCGGGCTGGACTGTTCCCATGAGGCACAGGGTCAGACTGATTTGCATATGGCCATGTCTGAACTGGGGTGGCTGAGTGGGCTAAATAATGGTGATGGATTAAACCCAGATCAGTTGACTGAGGGTGAGTGTTTGATTTGCTCAAACGCTCCGTCCATCATCCCCTTTTGTATCGCTTTTTTCGCCCTAAGTGTGGCAGGGTATGCTCAGACGTGAATCACTTGCTCACTTGGCCACTGGATTCAAGATAGCCTGGCTGATGAAGATTATGAATCCGAAACCGGTCCCAGGATGCTTGTTTCTGGTCCAGGGAAGACATGGCTTGGCAGTTCGGGCTGGGCTGTTCCCATGAGGCACAGGGTCAGACTGATTTGCATTTGGCCATGTCTGAACTGGGGTGGCTGAGTGGGCTTAAGAATGGTGATGGATTAAACCCAGATCAGTTGACTGGGGGTGAGTGTTTCATTTGCTCAAACGCTCCGTCCATCATCCCCTTTTGTATTGCTTTGTTCGCCCTAAGTGTGGCAGGGTATGCTCAGACGTGAGTCCCTTGCTCACTTGGCCACTGGATTCAAGATAGCCTGGCTGATGAGGATTATGAATCCTAAACCGGTCCCAGGATGCTTGTTTCCAGTCCAGGGAAGACATGGCTTGGCAGTTCGGGCTGGACTGTTCCCATGAGGCACAGGGTCGGACTGATTTGCATATGGCCATGTCTGAACTGGGGTGGCTGAGTGCGCTAAAGAATGGTGATGGATTAAACCCAGATCAGTTGACTGGGGGTGTTTGAGTTGCTCAAACTCTCCATCCATCATCCCCTTTTGTATCACTTTGTTCACCCTAAGTGTGGCAGGGTATGCTCAGACGTGAATCACTTGCTCACTTGGCCACTGGATTCAAGATAGCCTGGCTGATGAGGATTATGAATCCGAAACTGGTCCCAGGATGCTTGTTTCCGGTCCAGGGAAGACATGGCTTGGCAGTTTGGGCTGGACTGTTCCCATGAGGCACAGGGTCAGACTGATTTGCATATGGGTATGTCTGAACTGGGGTGGCTGAGTGGGCTAAAGAATGGTGATGGATTAAACCCAGATCAGTTGACTGGGGGTGAGTGTTTGATTTGCTCAAACGCTCCGTCCATCATCCCCTTTTGTATCGCTTTGTTCGCCCTAAATGTGGCAGGGTATGCTCAGACGTGAGTCTCTTGCTCACTTGGCCACTGGATTCAAGATAGCCTGGCTGATGGGGATTATGAATCCAAAACCGGTCCCAGGATGCTTGTTTCCGGTACAGGGAAGACATGGCTTGGCAGTTCGGGCTGGACTATTCCCATGAGGCACAGGGTCAGACTGATTTGCATATGGCCATGTCTGAACTGGGGTGTCTGAGTGGGCTACAGAATGGTGATCGATTAAACCCAGATCAGTTGACTAAGGGTGAGTGTTTGATTTGCTCAAACGCTCCGTCCATCTGCCCGTTTTGTATCGCTTTGTTCGCCCTAAGTGTGGCAGGGTATGCTCAGACGTAAGTCCCTTGCTCACTTGGCCACTGGATTCAAGATAGCCCGGCTGATGAGGATTATGAATCCGAAACCGGTCCCAGGATGCTTGTTTCTGGTCCAGGGAAGACATGGCTTTGCAGTTAGGGCTGGACTGTTCCCATGAGGCACAGGGTCAGACTGATTTGCATATGGCCATGTCTGAACTGGGGTGGCTAAGTGGGCTAAAGAATGGTGATGGATTAAACCCAGATCAGTTGACTGGGGGTGAGTGTATGATTTGCTCAAACGCTCTGTCCATTATCCCCTTTTGTATTGCTTTGTTCGCCCTAAGTGTGGCAGGGTATGCTCAGACATGAGTCCCTTGCTCACTTGGCCACTGGATTCAAGATAGCCTGGCTGATGAGGATTATGAATCCGAAACCAGTCCCAGGATGCTTGTTTCCGGTCCAGGGAACACATGGCTTGGCAGTTCGGGCTGGACTGTTCCCATGAGGCACAGGGTCAGACTGATTTGCATATGGCTATGTCTGAACTGGGGTGGCTGAGTGGGCTAAAGAATGGTGATGGATTAAACCCAGATCAGTTGACTGGGGGTGAGTGTTTGATTTGCTCAAACGCTCCGTCCATCATCCCCTTTTGTATCGCTTTGTTCGCCCTAAGTGTGGCAGGGTATGCTCAGACGTGAGTCTCTTGCTCAATTGGCCACTGGATTCAAGATAGCCTGGCTGATGGGGATTATGAATCCGAAACCGGTCCCAGGATGCTTGTTTCCGGTACAGAGAAGACATGGCTTGGCAGTTCGGGCTGGACTGTTCCCATGAGGCACAGGGTCAGACTGATTTGCATATGGCCATGTCTGAACTGGGGTGGCTGAGTGGGCTAATGAATGGTGATGGATTAAACCCAGATCAGTTGACTGGGGGTGAGTGTTTGATTTGCTCAAAAGCTCCGTCCATCATCCCCTTTTGTATCGCTTTGTTCGCCCTAAGTGTGGCAGGGTATGCTCAGATGTGAGTCCCTTGCTCACTTGGCCACTGGATTCAAAATAGCCTGGCTGATGAGGATTATGAATCCGAAACCGGTCCCAGGATGCTTGTTTGCATCCAGGGAAGACATGGCTTAGCAGTTAGGGCTGGACTGTTCCCATGAGTCCATCATCCCCTTTTGTATCACTTTGTTTGCCCTAAGTGTGGCAGGGTATGCTCAGACGAGAGTCCCTTGCTCACTTGGCCACTGGATTCAAGATAGCCTAGCTGATGAGGATTATGAATCCGAAACCGGTCCCAGGATGCTTGTTTCCGGTCCAGGGACAATATGGCTTGGCAGTTCGGGCTGGACTGTTCCCGTGAGGCACAGGGTCAGACTGATTTGCATATGGCCATGTCTGAACTGGGGTGGCTGAGTGGGCTAAATAATGGTGATGGATTAAACCCAGATCAGTTGACTGAGGGTGAGTGTTTGATTTGCTCAAACGCTCCGTCCATCATCCCCTTTTGTATCGCTTTTTTCGCCCTAAGTGTGGCAGGGTATGCTCGGACGTGAATCACTTGCTCACTTGGCCACTGGATTCAAGATAGCCTGGCTGATGAGGATTATGAATCCGAAACCAGTCCCAGGATGCTTGTTTCCGGTCCAGGGAACACATGGCTTGGCAGTTCGGGCTGGACTGTTCCCATGAGGCACAGGGTCAGACTGATTTGCATATGGCTATGTCTGAACTGGGGTGGCTGAGTGGGCTAAAGAATGGTGATGGATTAAACCCAGATCAGTTGACTGGGGGTGAGTGTTTGATTTGCTCAAACGCTCCGTCCATCATCCCCTTTTGTATCGCTTTGTTCGCCCTAAGTGTGGCAGGGTATGCTCAGACGTGAGTCTCTTGCTCACTTGGCCACTGGATTCAAGATAGCCTGGCTGATGGGGATTATGAATCAAAAACCGGTCCCAGGATGCTTGTTTCCGGTACAGGGAAGACATGGCTTGGCAGTTCGGGCTGGACTGTTCCCGTGAGGCACAGGGTCAGACTGATTTGCATATGGCCATGTCTGAACTGGGGTGTCTCAGTGGGCTACAGAATGGTGATCGATTAAACCCAGATCAGTTGACTAAGGGTGAGTGTTTGATTTTCTCAAACGCTCCGTCCATCTGCCAGTTTTGTATTGCTTTGTTCGCCCTAAGTGTGGCAGGGTATGCTCAGACGTAAGTCCCTTGCTCACTTGGCAACTGGATTCAAGATAGCCCGGCTGATGAGGATTATGAATCCGAAACCGGTCCCAGGATGCTTGTTTCCGTCCAGGGAAGACATGGCTTGGCAGTTCGGGCTGGACTGCTCCCATGAGGCACAGGGTCAGATTGATTTGCATATCGCCATGTCTGAACTGGGGTGGCTGAGTGGGCTAAAGAATGGTGATGGATTAAACCTAGATGAGTTGACTGGGGGTGAGTGTTTGATTTGCTCAAACGCTCCGTCCATCATACCCTTTTGTATCGCTTTTTTCGCCCTAAGTGTGGCAGGGTATGCTCAGACGTGAATCACTTGCTCACTTGGCCACTGGATTCAAGATAGCCTGGCTGATGAGGATTATGAATCCGAAACCGGTCCCAGGATGCTTGTTTCCGGTCCAGGGAAGACATGGCTTGGCAGTTCGGGCTGGACTGTTCCCATGAGGCACAGGGTCAGACTGATTTGCATATGGCCATGTCTGAACTGGGGTGGCTGAGTGGGCTAAAGAATGGTGATGGATTAAACCCAGATCAGTTGACTGGGGGTGAGTGTTTCATTTGCTCAAACGCTCCGTCCATCATCCCTTTTTGTATTGCTTTGTTCGCCCTAAGTGTGGCAGGGTATGCTCAGACGTGAGTCCCTTGCTCACTTGGCCACTGGATTCAAGATAGCCTGGCTGATGAGGATTATGAATCCTAAACCGGTCCCAGGATGCTTGTTTCCAGTCCAGGGAAGACATGGCTTGGCAGTTCGGGCTGGACTGTTCCCATGAGGCACAGGGTCGGACTGATTTGCATATGGCCATGTCTGAACTGGGGTGGCTGAGTGCGCTAAAGAATGGTGATCGATTAAACCCAGATCAGTTGACTAAGGGTGAGTGTTTGATTTGCTCAAACGCTCCGTCCATCTGTCCGTTTTGTATCGCTTTGTTCGCCCTAAGTGTGGCAGGGTATGCTCAGACGTAAGTCCCTTGCTCACTTGGCCACTGGATTCAAGATAGCCCGGCTGATGAGGATTATGAATCCGAAACCGGTCCCAGGATGCTTGTTTCCGGTCCAGGGAAGACATGGCTTGGCAGTTCGGGCTGGACTGTTCCCATGAGGCACAGGGTCAGACTGATTTGCATATGGCCATGTCTGAACTGGGGTGGCTGAGTGGGCTAAAGAATGGTGATGGATTAAACCCAGATCAGTTGACTGGGGGTGAGTGTTTCATTTGCTCAAACGCTCCGTCCATCATCCCTTTTTGTATTGCTTTGTTCGCCCTAAGTGTGGCAGGGTATGCTCAGACGTGAGTCCCTTGCTCACTTGGCCACTGGATTCAAGATAGCCTGGCTGATGAGGATTATGAATCCTAAACCGGTCCCAGGATGCTTGTTTCCAGTCCAGGGAAGACATGGCTTGGCAGTTCGGGCTGGACTGTTCCCATGAGGCACAGGGTCGGACTGATTTGCATATGGCCATGTCTGAACTGGGGTGGCTGAGTGCGCTAAAGAATGGTGATGGATTAAACCCAGATCAGTTGACTGGGGGTGTTTGATTTGCTCAAACTCTCCATCCAACCTCCCCTTTTGTATCACTTTGTTCACCCTAAGTGTGGCAGGGTATGCTCAGACATGAGTCCCTTGCTCACTTGGCCACTGGATTCAAGATAGCCTGGCTGATGAGGATTATGAATCCGAAACCAGTCCCAGGATGCTTGTTTCCGGTCCAGGGAACACATGGCTTGGCAGTTCGGGCTGGACTGTTCCCATGAGGCACAGGGTCAGACTGATTTGCATATGGCCATGTCTGAACTGGGGTGGCTGAGAGGGCTAAAGAATGGTGATGGATTAAACCCAGATCAGTTGACTGGGGGTGAGTGTTTGATTTGCTCAAACGCTCCGTCCATCATCCCCTTTTGTATCGCTTTGTTCGCCCTAAGTGTGGCAGGGTATGCTCAGACGTGAGTCTCTTGCTCACTTGGCCACTGGATTCAAGATAGCCTGGCTGATGGGGATTATGAATCCAAAACCGGTCCCAGGATGCTTGTTTCCGGTACAGGGAAGACATGGCTTGGCAGTTCGGGCTGGACTGTTCCCATGAGCCACAGGGTCAGACTGATTTGCATATGGCCATGTCTGAACTGGGGTGTCTGAGTGGGCTACAGAATGGTGATCGATTAAACCCAGATCAGTTGACTAAGGGTGAGTGTTTGATTTGCTCAAACGCTCCGTCCATCTGTCCGTTTTGTATCGCTTTGTTCGCCCTAAGTGTGGCAGGGTATGCTCAGACGTAAGTCCCTTGCTCACTTGGCCACTGGATTCAAGATAGCCCGGCTGATGAGGATTATGAATCCGAAACCGGTCCCAGGATGCTTGTTTCCGTGCAGGGAAGACATGGCTTGGCAGTTCGGGCTGGACTGCTCCCATGAGGCACAGGGTCAGATTGATTTGCATATCGCCATGTCTGAACTGGGGTGGCTGAGTGGGCTAAAGAATGGTGATGGATTAAACCCAGATCAGTTGACTGGGGGTGAGTGTTTGATTTGCTCAAACGCTCCATCCATCATCCCCTTTTGTATCACTTTGTTTGCCCTAAGTGTGGCAGGGTATGCTCAAACGTGAGTCCCTTGCTCACTTGGCCACTGGATTCAAGATAGCCTGGCTGATGAGGATTATGAATCCGAAACCGGTCCAAGGATGCTTGTTTCCAGTCCAGGGAAGACATGGCTTGGCAGTTCGGGCTGGACTGTTCCCATGAGGCACAGGGTCAGACTGATTTGCATATGGCTATGTCTGAACTAGGGTGGCTGAGTGGGCTAAAGAATGGTGATGGATTAAACCCAGATCAGTTGACTGGGGGTGAGTGTTTGATTTGCTCAAACGCTCCGTCCATCATCCCCTTTTGTATCGCTTTGTTCGCCCTAAGTGTGGCAGGGTATGCTCAGACGTGAGTCTCTTGCTCAATTGGCCACTGGATTCAAGATAGCCTGGCTGATGGGGATTATGAATCCGAAACCGGTCCCAGGATGCTTGTTTCCGGTACAGGGAAGACATGGCTTGGCAGTTCGGGCTGGACTGTTCCCATGAGGCACAGGGTCAGACTGATTTGCATATGGCCATGTCTGAACTGGGGTGTCTGAGTGGGCTACAGAATGGTGATCGATTAAACCCAGATCAGTTGACTAAGGGTGAGTGTTTGATTTGCTCAAACGCTCCGTCCATCTGCCCGTTTTGTATCGCTTTGTTCGCCCTAAGTGTGGCAGGGTATGCTCAGACGTAAGTCCCTTCCTCACTTGGTCACTGGATTCAAGATAGCCCGGCTGATGAGGATTATGAATCCGAAACCGGTCCCAGGATGCTTGTTTCCGTCCAGTGAAGACATGGCTTGGCAGTTCGGGCTGGACTGCTCCCATGAGGCACAGGGTCAGATTGATTTGCATATGGCCATGTCTGAACTGGGGTGGCTGAGTGGGCTACAGAATAGTGATGGATTAAACCCAGATCAGTTGACTGGGGGTGAGTGTTTGATTTGCTCAAATGCTCCGTCCATCCTCCCCTTTTGTATCGCTTTGTTCACCCTTAGTGTGGCAGGGTATGCTCAGACGTGAGTCCCTTGCTCACTTGGCCACTGGATTCAAGATAGCCTGGCTGATGAGTATTATGAATCCGAAACCGGTCCCAGGATGTTTGTTTCCGGTCCAGGGAAGATATGGCTTGGCAGTTCGGGCTGTGCTGCTCCCATGAGGCACAGGGTCAGACTGATTTGCATATGGCCATGTCTGAACTGGGGTGGCTGAGTGGGCTAATGAATGGTGATGGATTAAACCCAGATCAGTTGACTGGGGGTGAGTGTTTGATTTGCTCAAAAGCTCCGTCCATCATCCCCTTTTGTATCGCTTTGTTCGCCCTAAGTGTGGCAGGGTATGCTCAGATGTGAGTCCCTTGCTCACTTGGCCACTGGATTCAAAATAGCCTGGCTGATGAGGATTATGAATCCGAAACCGGTCCCAGGATGCTTGTTTGCATCCAGGGAAGACTTGGCTTAGCAGTTAGGGCTGGACTGTTCCCATGAGTCCATCATCCCCTTTTGTATCACTTTGTTTGCCCTAAGTGTGGCAGGGTATGCTCAGACGAGAGACCCTTGCTCACTTGGCCACTGGATTCAAGATAGCCTGGCTGATGAGGATTATGAATCCGAAACCGGTCCCAGGATGCTTGTTTCCGGTCCAGGGAAGACATGGCTTGGCAGTTCGGGCTGGACTGTTCCCATGAGGCACAGGGTCAGACTGATTTGCATATGGCCATGTCTGAACTGGGGTGGCTGAGTGGGCTAAAGAATGGTGATGGATTAAACCCAGATCAGTTGACTGGGGGTGAGTGTTTCATTTGCTCAAACGCTCCGTCCATCATCCCCTTTTGTATTGCTTTGTTCGCCCTAAGTGTGGCAGGGTATGCTCAGACGTGTGTCCCTTGCTCACTTGGCCACTGGATTCAAGATAGCCTGGCTGATGAGGATTATGAATCCTAAACCGGTCCCAGGATGCTTGTTTCCAGTCCAGGGAAGTCATGGCTTGGCAGTTCGGGCTGGACTGTTCCCATGAGGCACAGGGTCGGACTGATTTGCATATGGCCATGTCTGAACTGGGGTGGCTGAGTGCGCTAAAGAATGGTGATGGATTAAACCCAGATCAGTTGACTGGGGGTGTTTGATTTGCTCAAACTCTCCATCCATCATCCCCTTTTTTATCACTTTGTTCACCCTAAGTGTGGCAGGGTATGCTCAGACATGAGTCCCTTGCTCAATTGGCCACTGGATTCAAGATAGCCTGGCTGATGGGGATTATGAATCCGAAACCGGTCCCAGGATGCTTGTTTCCGGTACAGGGAAGACATGGCTTGGCAGTTCGGGCTGGACTGTTCCCATGAGGCACAGGGTCAGACTGATTTGCATATGGCCATGTCTGAACTGGGGTGTCTGAGTGGGCTACAGAATGGTGATGGATTAAACCCAGATCAGTTGACTGGGGGTGAGTGTTTGATTTGCTCAAAAGCTCCGTCCATCATCCCCTTTTGTATCGCTTTGTTCGCCCTAAGTGTGGCAGGGTATGCTCAGATGTGAGTCCCTTGCTCACTTGGCCACTGGATTCAAAATAGCCTGGCTGATGAGGATTATGAATCCGAAACCGGTCCCAGGATGCTTGTTTGCATCCAGGGAAGACTTGGCTTAGCAGTTAGGGCTGGACTGTTCCCATGAGTCCATCATCCCCTTTTGTATCACTTTGTTTGCCCTAAGTGTGGCAGGGTATGCTCAGACGAGAGTCCCTTGCTCACTTGGCCACTGGATTCAAGATAGCCTGGCTGATGAGGATTATGAATCCGAAACCGGTCCCAGGATGCTTGTTTCCAGTCCAGGGAAGACATGGCTTGGCAGTTCGGGCTGGACTGTTTCCATGAGGCACAGGGTCAGACTGATTTGCATATGGCCATGTCTGAACTGGGGTGGCTGAGTGGGCTAAAGAATGGTGATGGATTAAACCCAGATCAGTTGACTGGGGGTGAGTGTTTCATTTGCTCAAACGCTCCGTCCATCATCCCCTTTTGTATTGCTTTGTTCGCCCTAAGTGTGGCAGGGTATGCTCAGACCTGAGTCCCTTGCTCACTTGGCCACTGGATTCAAGATAGCCTGGCTGATGAGGATTATGAATCCTAAACCGGTCCCAGGATGCTTGTTTCCAGTCCAGGGAAGTCATGGCTTGGCAGTTCGGGCTGGACTGTTCCCATGAAGCACAGGGTCGGACTGATTTGCATATGGCCATGTCTGAACTGGGGTGGCTGAGTGCGCTAAAGAATGGTGATGGATTAAACCCAGATCAGTTGACTGGGGGTGTTTGATTTGCTCAAACTCTCCATCCATCATCCCCTTTTTTATCACTTTGTTCACCCTAAGTGTGGCAGGGTATGCTCAGACATGAGTCCCTTGCTCAATTGGCCACTGGATTCAAGATAGCCTGGCTGATGGGGATTATGAATACGAAACCGGTCCCAGGATGCTTGTTTCCGGTACAGGGAAGACATGGCTTGGCAGTTCGGGCTGGACTGTTCCCATGAGGCACAGGGTCAGACTGATTTGCATATGGCCATGTCTGAACTGGGGTGGCTGAGTGGGCTACAGA
The DNA here is from genome assembly GCF_964263255.1 of Lissotriton vulgaris. NCBI lineage: Eukaryota > Metazoa > Chordata > Amphibia > Caudata > Salamandridae > Lissotriton > Lissotriton vulgaris. The sequence continues at coordinate 476,280,081 of NC_141700.1, read as the reverse complement.
ATAGTGATGGATTAAACCCAGATCAGTTGACTGGGGGTGAGTGTTTGATTTGCTCAAATGCTCCGTCCATCTGCCCGTTTTGTATCGCTTTGTTCGCCCTTAGTGTGGCAGGGTATGCTCAGACGTAAGTCCCTTGCTCACTTGGTCACTGGATTCAAGATAGCCCGGCTGATGAGGATTATGAATCCGAAACCGGTCCCAGGATGCTTGTTTCCGTCCAGGGAAGACATGGCTTGGCAGTTCGGGCTGGACTGCTCCCATGAGGCACAGGGTCAGATTGATTTGCATATGGCCATGTCTGAACTGGGGTGGCTGAGTGGGCTACAGAATAGTGATGGATTAAACCCAGATCAGTTGACTGGGGGTGAGTGTTTGATTTGCTCAAATGCTCCGTCCATCCTCCCCTTTTGTATCGCTTTGTTCACCCTTAGTGTGGCAGGGTATGCTCAGACGTGAGTCCCTTGCTCACTTGGCCACTGGATTCAAGATAGCCTGGCTGATGAGTATTATGAATCCGAAACCGGTCCCAGGATGTTTGTTTCCGGTCCAGGGAAGATATGGCTTGGCAGTTCGGGCTGTGCTGCTCCCATGAGGCACAGGGTCAGACTGATTTGCATATGGCCATGTCTGAACTGGGGTGGCTGAGTGGGCTAATGAATGGTGATGGATTAAACCCAGATCAGTTGACTGGGGGTGAGTGTTTGATTTGCTCAAAAGCTCCGTCCATCATCCCCTTTTGTATCGCTTTGTTCGCCCTAAGTGTGGCAGGGTATGCTCAGATGTGAGTCCCTTGCTCACTTGGCCACTGGATTCAAAATAGCCTGGCTGATGAGGATTATGAATCCGAAACCGGTCCCAGGATGCTTGTTTGCATCCAGGGAAGACATGGCTTAGCAGTTAGGGCTGGACTGTTCCCATGAGTCCATCATCCCCTTTTGTATCACTTTGTTTGCCCTAAGTGTGGCAGGGTATGCTCAGACGAGAGTCCCTTGCTCACTTGGCCACTGGATTCAAGATAGCCTGGCTGATGAGGATTATGAATCCGAAACCGGTCCCAGGATGCTTGTTTCCGGTCCAGGGAAGACATGGCTTGGCAGTTCGGACTGGACTGTTCCCATGAGGCACAGGGTCAGACTGATTTGCATATGGCCATGTCTGAACTGGGGTGGCTGAGTGGGCTAAATAATGGTGATGGATTAAACCCAGATCAGTTGACTGAGGGTGAGTGTTTGATTTTCTCAAACGCTCTGTCCATCATCCCCTTTTGTATCGCTTTTTTCGCCCTAAGTGTGGCAGGGTATGCTCAGACGTGAATCACTTGCTCACTTGGCCACTGGATTCAAGATAGCCTGGCTGATGAGGATTATGAATCCGAAACCGGTCCCAGGATGCTTGTTTCTGGTCCAGGGAAGACATGGCTTGGCAGTTCGGGCTGGGCTGTTCCCATGAGGCACAGGGTCAGACTGATTTGCATATGGCCATGTCTGAACTGGGGTGGCTGAGTGGGCTAAAGAATGGTGATGGATTAAACCCAGATCAGTTGACTGGGGGTGAGTGTTTCATTTGCTCAAACGCTCCGTCCATCATCCCCTTTTGTATTGCTTTGTTCGCCCTAAGTGTGGCAGGGTATGCTCAGACGTGAGTCCCTTGCTCACTTGGCCACTGGATTCAAGATAGCCTGGCTGAGGAGGATTATGAATCCTAAACCGGTCCCAGGATGCTTGTTTCCAGTCCAGGGAAGACATGGCTTGGCAGTTCGGGCTGGACTGTTCCCATGATGCACAGGGTCGGACTGATTTGCATATGGCCATGTCTGAACTGGGGTGGCTGAGTGCGCTAAAGAATGGTGATGGATTAAACCCAGATCAGTTGACTGGGGGTGTTTGAGTTGCTCAAACTCTCCATCCATCATCCCCTTTTGTATCACTTTGTTCACCCTAAGTGTGGCAGGGTATGCTCAGACATGAGTCCCTTGCTCACTTGGCCACTGGATTCAAGATATCCTGGCTGATGAGGATTATGAATCTGAAACCAGTCCCAGGATGCTTGTTTCCGGTCCAGGGAACACATGGCTTGGCAGTTCGGGCTGGACTGTTCCCATGAGGCACAGGGTCGGACTGATTTGCATATGGCCATGTCTGAACTGGGGTGTCTGAGTGGGCTACAGAATGGTGATCGATTAAACCCAGATCAGTTGACTAAGGGTGAGTGTTTGATTTGCACAAACGCTCCGTCCATCTGCCCGTTTTGTATCGCTTTGTTCGCCCTAAGTGTGGCAGGGTATGCTCAGACGTAAGTCCCTTGCTCACTTGGCCACTGGATTCAAGATAGCCCGGCTGATGAGGATTATGAATCCGAAACCGGTCCCAGGATGCTTGTTTCCGTCCAGGGAAGACATGGCTTGGCAGTTCGGGCTGGACTGCTCCCATGAGGCACAGGGTCAGATTGATTTGCATATCGCCATGTCTGAACTGGGGTGGCTGAGTGGGCTAAAGAATGGTGATGGATTAAACCTAGATGAGTTGACTGGGGGTGAGTGTTTGATTTGCTCAAACGCTCCGTCCATCATCCCCTTTTGTATCGCTTTTTTCACCCTAAGTGTGACAGGGTATGCTCAGACGTGAATCACTTGCTCACTTGGCCACTGGATTCAAGATAGCCTGGCTGATGAGGATTATGAATCCAAAACCGGTCCCAGGATGCTTGTTTCCGGTCCAGGGAAGACATGGCTTGGCAGTTCGGGCTGGACTGTTCCCATGAGGCACAGGGTCAGACTGATTTGCATATGGCTATGTCTGAACTGGGTTGGCTAAGTGGGCTAAAGAATGGTGATGGATTAAACCCAGATCAGTTGACTGGGGGTTAGTGTTTGATTTGCTCAAACGCTCTGTCCATCATCCCCTTTTGTATCGCTTTGTTCGCCCTAAGTGTGGCAGGGTATGCTCAGACGTGAGTCTCTTGCTCACTTGGCCACTGGATTCAAGATAGCCTGGCTGATGGGGATTATGAATCCAAAACCGGTCCCAGGATGCTTGTTTCCGGTACAGGGAAGACATGGCTTGGCAGTTCGGGCTGGACTGTTCCCATGAGGCACAGGGTCAGACTGATTTGCATATGGCCATGTCTGAACTGGGGTGTCTGAGTGGGCTACAGAATGGTGATCGATTAAACCCAGATCAGTTGACTAAGGGTGAGTGTTTGATTTGCTCAAACGCTCCGTCCATCTGCCTGTTTTGTATCGCTTTGTTCGCCCTAAGTGTGGCAGGGTATGCTCAGACGTAAGTCCCTTGCTCACTTGGCCACTGGATTCAAGATAGCCCGGCTGATGAGGATTATGAATCCGAAACCGGTCCCAGGATGCTTGTTTCCGTCCAGGGAAGACATGGCTTGGCAGTTCGGGCTGGAATGCTCCCATGAGGCACAGGGTCAGATTGATTTGCATATCGCCATGTCTGAACTGGGGTGGCTGAGTGGGCTAAAGAATGGTGATGGATTAAACCTAGATGAGTTGACTGGGGGTGAGTGTTTGATTTGCTCAAACGCTCCGTCCATCATCCCCTTTTGTATCGCTTTGTTCGCCCTAAGTGTGGCAGCATATGCTCAGACGTGAGCCCCTTGCTCCCTTGGCCACTGGATTCAAGATAGCCTGGCTGATGAGGATTATGAATCCGAAACCGGACCCAGGATGCTTGTTTCCGGTCCAGGGAAGACATGGCTTGGCAGTTCGGGGTGGACTTTTCCCATGAGGTACAGGGTCAGACTGATTTGCATATGGCCATGTCTGAACTGGGGAGGCTGAGTGGGCTAAAGAATGGTGATGGATTAAACCCAGATCAGTTGACTGGGGGTGAGTGTTTGATTTGCTCAAACGCTCCATCCATCATCCCCTTTTGTATCACTTTGTTTGCCCTAAGTGTGGCAGGGTATGCTCAAACGTGAGTCCCTTGCTCACTTGGCCACTGGATTCAAGATAGCCTGGCTGATGAGGATTATGAATCCGAAACCGGTCCCAGGATGCTTGTTTCCAGTCCAGGGAAGACATGGCTTGGCAGTTCGGGCTGGACTGTTCCCATGCGGCACAGGGTTAGACTGATTTGCATATGGCCATGTCTGAACTGGGGTGGCTGAGTGGGCTAAAGAATGGTGATGGATTAAACCCAGATCAGTTGACTGGGGGTAAGTGTTCGATTTGCTCAAACTCTTTGTCCATCATCCCCTTTTGTATCGCTTTGTGGCAGGGTATGCTCAGACGTGAGTCACTTGCTCACTTGGCCAGTGGATTCAGGATAGCCTGGCTGATGGGGATTATGAATCCGAAACCGGTCCCAGGATGCTTGTTTCCGGTACAGGGAAGACATGGCTTGGCAGTTCGGGCTGGACTGTTCCCATGAGGCACAGGGTCAGACTGATTTGCATATGGCCAAGTCTGAACTGGGGTGGCTGAGTGGGCTAAAGAATGGTGATGGATTAAACCCAGATCAGTTGACTGGGGGTGAGTGTTTGATTTGCTCAAACGCTCCGTCCATCATCCTGTTTTGTATCGCTTTGTTCGCCCTAAGTGTGGCAGGGTATGCTCAGACGTGAATCCCTTGCTCACTTGGCCACTGGATTCAAGATAGCCTGGCTGATGAGGATTATGAATCCGAAACCGGTCCCAGGAGGCTTGTTTCCGGTCCAGGGAAGACATGGCTTTGACAGTTTGGGCTGGACTGTTCCCATGAGGCACAGGGTCAGACTGATTTGCATATGGCTATGTCTGAACTGGGGTGGCTGAGTGGGCTAAAGAATGGTGATGGATTAAACCCAGATCAGTTAAATGAGGGTGAGTCTTTGATTTGCTCAAACGCTCCGTCCATCATCCCCTTTTGTGTCGCTTTGTTCACCCTAAGTGTGGCAGGGTATGCTCAGACGTGAGTCCCTTGCTCACTTGACCACTGGATTCAAGATAGCCTGGCTGATGAGGATTATGAATCCGAAACCGGTCCCAGGATGCTTGTTTCCGGTACAGGGAAGACATGGCTTGGCAGTTCGGGCTGGACTGTTACCATGAGGCACAGGGTCAGACTGATTTGCATATGGCCATGTCTGAACTGGGGTGGCTGAGTGGGCTAAAGAATGGTAATGGATTAAACCCAGATCAGTTGACTGGGGGTGAGTGTTTGATTTGCTCAAACGCTCCGTCCATCATCCCCTTTTGTATCGCTTTGTTCGCCCTAAGTGTGGCAGGATATGCTCAGATGTGAGTCCCTTGCTCACTTGGCCACTGGATTCAAGATAGCCTGGCTGATGAGGATTATGAATCCGAAACCGGTCCCAGGATGCTTGTTTCCGGTCCAGGGAAGACATGGCTTGGCAGTTCGGGCTGGACTGTTCCCATGAGGCACAGGGTCAGACTGATTTGCATATGGCCATGTCTGAACTGGGTTGGCTGAGTGGGCTAAAGAATGGTGATGGATTAAACCCAGATCAGTTGACTGTGGTGAGTGTTTGATTTTCTCAAACGCTCCGTCCATCATCCCCTTTTGTATCGCTTTGTTCGCCCTAAGTGTGGCAGGGTATGCTCAGATGTGAGTCCCTTGCTCACTTGGCCACTGGATTCAAGAAAGCCTGGCTGATGCGGATTATGAATCCGAAACCTGTCCCAGGATGCTTGTTTCCGGTCCAGGTAAGACATGGCTTTGCAGTTAGGGCTGGACTGTTCCCATGAGGCACAGGGTCAGACTGATTTGCATATGGCCATGTCTGAACTGGGGTGGCTAAGTGGGCTGAAGAATGGTGATGGATTAAACCCAAATCAGTTGACTGGGGGTGAGTGTATGATTTGCTCAAACGCTCCGTCCATCATCCCCTTTTGTATTGCTTTGTTCGCCCTAAGTGTGGCAGGGTATGCTCAGACGTGAGTCCCCTGCTCACTTGGCCACTGGATTTAAGATAGCCTGGCTGATGAAGATTATGAAACCAAAACTGGTCCCAGGAGGCTTGTTTCCGGTCCAGGGAAGACATGGCTTTGACAGTTCGGGCTGGACTGTTCCCATGAGGCACAGGGTCAGACTGATTTGCATATGGCCATGTCTGAACTGGGGTGGCTGAGTGGGCTAAAGAATGGTGATGGATTAAACCCAGATCAGTTGACTGAGGGTGAGTGTTTGATTTGCTCAAATGCTCCGCCCATCATCCCCTTTTGTATCGCTTTGTTCGCCCTAAGTGTGGCAGGGTATGCTCAGACGTGAGTCCCTTGCTCACTTGTCCACTTGATTCAAGATAGCCTGGCTGATGAGGATTATGAATCCGAAACCGGTCCCAGGATGCTTGTTTCCGGTACAGGGAAGACATGGCTTGGCAGTTCGGGCTGGACTGTTCCCATGAGGCACAGGGTCAGACTGATTTGCATATGGCCATTTCTGAACTGGGGTGGCTAAGTGGGCTAAAGAATGGTGATGGATTAAACCCAGATCAGTTGACTGGGGGTGAGTGTATGATTTGCTCAAACGCTCCGTCCATCATCCCCTTTTGTATTGCTTTGTTCGCCCTAAGTGTGGCAGGGTATGCTCAGACGTGAGTCCCTTGCTCACTTGGCCACTTGATTCAAGATAGCCTGGCTGATGAGGATTATGAATCCGAAACCGGTCCCAGGATGCTTGTTTCCGGTACAGGGAAGACATGGCTTGGCAGTTCGGGCTGGACTGGGGCACAGGGTCAGACTGATTTGCATATGGCCATGTCTGAACTGGGGTGGCTGAGTGGGCTACAGAATGGTGATGGATTAAACCCAGATCAGTTGACTGGGGGTGAGTGTTTGATTTGCTCAAACGCTCTGTCCATTATCCCCTTTTGTATTGCTTTGTTCGCCCTAAGTGTGGCAGGGTATGCTCAGACGTGAGTCCCTTGCTCACTTGGCCACTGGATTCAAGAAAGCCTGGCTGATGAGGATTATGAATCCGAAACCGGTCCCAGGATGCTTGTTTCCGGTCCAGGGAAGAAATGGCTTTGCAGTTAGGGCTGGACTGTTCCCATGAGGCACAGGGTCAGACTGATTTGCATATGGCCATGTCTGAACTGGGGTGGCTAAGTGGGCTAAAGAATGGTGATGGATTAAACCCAGATCAGTTGACTGGGGGTGAGTGTATGATTTGCTCAAACGCTCCGTCCATCATCCCCTTTTGTATTGCTTTGTTCGCCCTAAGTGTGGCAGGGTATGCTCAGACGTGAGTCCCTTGATCACTTGGCCACTGGATTCAAGATAGCCTGGCTGATGAAGATAATGAATCCAAAACCGGTCCCAGGAGGCTTGTTTCCGGTCCAGGGAAGACATGGCTTTGACAGTTCGGGCTGGACTGTTCCCATGAGGCACAGGGTCAGACTGATTTGCATATGGCCATGTCTGAACTGGGTTGGCTGAGTGGGCTAAAGAATGGTGATGGATTAAACCCAGATCAGTTGACTGGGGTGAGTGTTTGATTTGCTCAAACTCTCTGTCCATCATCTCCTTTTGTATCGCTTTGTGGCAGGGTATGCTCAGACGTGAAACCCTTGCTCACTTGGCCACTGGATTCAAGATAGCCCGGCTGATGAGGATTATGAATCCGAAACCGGTCCCAGGATACTTGTTTCCGTCCTGGGAAAACATGGCTTGGCAGTTCGGGCTGGACTGTTCCCATGAGGCACAGGGTCAGATTGATTTGCATATGGCCATGTCTGAAGTGGGGTGGCTGAGTGGGCTAAAGAATGGTGATGGATTAAACCTAGATCAGTTGACTGGGGGTGAGTGTTTGATTTTCTCAAACGCTCCATCCATCATCCCCTTTTGTATCGCTTTGTTCGCCCTAAGTGTGGCAGGGTATGCTCAGACGTGAGTCCCTTGCTCACTTGGCCACTGGATTCAAGATAGCCTGGCTGATGAGGATTATGAATCCGAAACCGCTCCCAGGATGCTTGTTTCCGGTACAGGGAAGACATGGCTTGGCAGTTCGGGCTGGACATTTCCAAGGTCAGAAATTTGGGAGTTGTATTCGATGACCAGCTCAACTTTATGGCCCATGCCAATAAGGTAGCTTCCACGGCCCATTTTAAACTCAGGATGATTAGGAAAATCCTGCCTTTTCTACCTGACACGGCCGCTAAGACCCTGGTCACATCATTGGTTCTTACCTCCCTAGACTATTGCAACGGCCTCTTTCTGAATGCCCAAAAAAGAGTCACTAAAAAGCTTCAGACGGTACAAAACGCGGCCGCACGCCTGCTATCCAAAACACCCAAATTCGCTCCTATCTCAGACACTCTGAGAACCTATCACTGGCTCTCTATCCAAAATAGGATAAAGTTTAAAGCCATGTGTATAGTTTACAAGGTAATGCAGGATCAGGGGCCTCATTTCCTGAAAGAGCAATTAAAACCTTACAAACCAGTCAGAGCACTTCGATCCTCTGTACTGAATCAACTAATCACTCCACGTAGTAGGGCAGTTACATGGGGCGACCGTCGCTTCCTTGTTGCAGCCTCCAAGATCTGGAACACCCTACCTCACCATGTTAAATCCAGCCCCTCACTCCTACAGTTCAGAAAAAAACTGAAAACGTGGTTATTCGACCAGTAACACAATCACTCAGTTCACCGTTCCAACTTCTAGGGAGAGACATTACTGCAGTCTAGCGCCGAGACACCCAAGGGTATTTGGTTGCGCTCTATAAATGCCAGTAATAAATAAATATTAAATAAATACAGGGTCAGACTGATTTGCATATGGCCATGTCTGAACTGGGGTGGCTGAGTGGGCTACAGAATGGTGATGGATTAAACCCAGATCAGTTGACTGGGGGTGAGTGTTTGATTTACTCAAATGCTCCATCCAACCTCCCCTTTTGTATCGCTTTGTTCACCCTTAGTGTGGCAGGGTATGCTCAGACGTGAGTCCCTTGCTCACTTGGCCACTGGATTCAAGATAGCCTGGCTGATGAGGATTATGAATACAAAATGGTCCCAGGATGCTTGTTTCCGGTCCAGGGAAGACATGGCTATGCAGTTAGGGCTGGACTGTTACCATGAGGCACAGGGTCAGACTGATTTGCATATGGCCATGTCTGAACTGGGGTGGCTAAGTGGGCTAAAGAATGGTGATGGATTAAACCCAGATCAGTTGACTGGGGGTGAGTGTATGATTTGCTCAAATGCTCCGTCCATCATCCCCTTTTGTATTGCTTTGTTCGCCCTAAGTGTGGCAGGGTATGCTCAGATGTGAGTCCCTTGCTCACTTGGCCACTGGATTCAAGATAGCCTGGCTGATGAAGATTATGAATCCAAAACCGGTCCCAGGAGGCTTGTTTCCGGTCCAGGGAAGACATGGCTTTGACAGTTCCGGCTGGACTGTTCCCATGAGGCACAGGGTCAGACTGATTTGCATATGGCCATGTCTGAACTGGGGTGGCTGAGTGGGCTAAAGAATGGTGATGGATTAAACCCAGATCAGTTGACTGAGGGTGAGTGTTTGATTTGCTCAAACGCTCCGTCCATCATCCCCTTTTGTATCGCTTTGTTCGCCCTAAGTGTGGCAGGGTATGCTCAGACGTGAGTCCCTTGCTCACTTGGCCACTTGATTCACGATAGCCTGGCTGATGAGGATTATGAATCCGAAACCGGTCCCAGGATGCTTGTTTCCCGTACAGGGAAGACATGGCTTGGCAGTTCGGGCTGGACTGTTCCCATGAGGCACAGGGTCAGACTGATTTGCATATGGCCATGTCTGAACTGGGGTGGCTAAGTGGGCTAAAGAATGGTGATGGATTAAACCCAGATCAGTTGACTGGGGGTGAGTGTATGATTTGCTCAAACGCTCCGTCCATCATCCCCTTTTGTATTGCTTTGTTCGCCCTAAGTGTGGCAGGGTATGCTCAGACGTCAGTCCCTTGCTCACTTGGCCACTGGATTCAAGATAGCCTGGCTGATGAAGATAATGAATCCAAAACCGGTCCCAGGAGGCTTGTTTCCGGTCCAGGGAAGACATGGCTTTGACAGTTCGGGCTGGACTGTTCCCATGAGGCACAGGGTCAGACTAATTTGCATATGGCCATGTCTGAACTGGGTTGGCTGAGTGGGCTAAAGAATGGTGATGGATTAAACCCAGATCAGTTGACTCGGGTGAGTGTTTGATTTGCTCAAACTCTCTGTCCATCATCTCCTTTTATATCGCTTTGTGGCAGGGTATGCTCAGACGTGAAACCCTTGCTCACTTGGCCACTGGATTCAAGATAGCCCGGCTGATGAGGATTATGAATCCGAAACCGGTCCCAGGATACTTGTTTCCGTCCTGGGAAAACATGGCTTGGCAGTTCGGGCTGGACTGTTCCCATGAGGCACAGGGTCAGATTGATTTGCATATGGCCATGTCTGAACTGGGGTGGCTGAGTGGGCTAAAGAATGGTGATGGATTAAACCTAGATCAGTTGACTGGGGGTGAGTGTTTGATTTGCTCAAACGCTCCATCCATCATCCCCTTTTGTATCGCTTTGTTCGCCCTAAGTGTGGCAGGGTATGCTCAGACGTGAGTCCCTTGCTCACTTGGCCACTGGATTCAAGATAGCCTGGCTGATGAGAATTATGAATCCGAAACCGGTCCCAGGATGCTTGTTTCCGGTACAGGGAAGACATGGCTTGGCAGTTCGGGCTGGACTGTTCCCATGAGGTACAGGGTCAGACTGATTTGCATATGGCCATGTCTGAACTGGGGTGGCTGAGTGGGCTACAGAATGGTGATGGATTAAACCCAGATCAGTTGACTGGGGGTGAGTGTTTGATTTGCTCAAATGCTCCGTCCAACCTCCCCTTTTGTATCGCTTTGTTCACCCTTAGTGTGGCAGGGTATGCTCAGACGTGAGTCCCTTGCTCACTTGGCCACTGGATTCAAGATAGCCTGGCTGAAGAGGATTATGAATACGAAACGGGTCCCAGGATGCTTTTTTTCCGGTCCAGGGAAGACATGGCTTTGCAGTTAGGGCTGGACTGTTACCATGAGGCACAGGGTCAGACTGATTTGCATATGGCCATGTCTGAACTGGGGTGGCTAAGTGGGCTAAAGAATGGTGATGGATTAAACCCAGATCAGTTGACTGGGGGTGAGTGTATGATTTGCTCAAACGCTCCGTCCATCATCCCCTTTTGTATTGCTTTGTTCGCCCTAAGTGTGGCAGGGTATGCTCAGACGTGAGTCCCTTGCTCACTTGGCCATTGGATTCAAGATAGCCTGGCTGATGAAGATTATGAATCCAAAACCGGTCCCAGGAGGCTTGTTTCCGGTCCAGGGAAGACATGGCTTTGACAGTTCCGGCTGGACTGTTCCCATGAGGCACAGGGTCAGACTGATTTGCATATGGCCATGTCTGAACTGGGGTGGCTGAGTGGGCTAAAGAATGGTGATGGATTAAACCCAGATCAGTTGACTGAGGGTGAGTGTTTGATTTGCTCAAACGCTCCGTCCATCATCCCCTTTTGTATCGCTTTGTTCGCCCTAAGTGTGGCAGGGTATGCTCAGACGTGAGTCCCTTGCTCACTTGGCCACTTGATTCACGATAGCCTGGCTGATGAGGATTATGAATCCGAAACCGGTCCCAGGATGCTTGTTTCCCGTACAGGGAAGACATGGCTTGGCAGTTCGGGCTGGACTGTTCCCATGAGGCACAGGGTCAGACTGATTTGCATATGGCCATGTCTGAACTGGGGTGGCTGAGTGGGCTACAGAATGGTGATGGATTAAACCCAGATCAGTTGACTGGCGGTGAGTGTTTGATTTGCTCAAACGCTCCGTCCATCATCCCCTTTCGTATCGCTTTGTTCGTCCTAAGTGTGGCAGGGTATGCTCAGACGTGAGTTCCTTGCTCACTTGGCAACTGGATTCAAGATAGCCCGGCTAATGAGGATTATGAATCCGAAACCGGTCCCAGGATGCTTGTTTCAGTCCAGGGAAGACATGGCTTGGCAGTTCGGGCTGGACTGTTCCCATGAGGCACAGGGTCAGATTGATTTGCATATGGCCATGTCTGAACTGGGGTGACTGAGTGGGCTAAAGAATGGTGATGGATTAAACCCAGATCAGTTGACTGGGGGTAGGTGTTTGATTTTCTCAAACTCTTTGTCCATCATCCCCTTTTGTATCGCTTTGTGGCAGGGTATGCTCAGACGTGAGTCCCTTGCTCACTTGGCCACTGGATTCAGGATAGCCTGGCTGATGGGGATTATGAATCCAAAACCGGTCCCAGGATGCTTGTATCCGGTACAGGGAATACATGGCTTGGCAGTTCGGGCTGGACTGTTCCCATGAGGCACAGGGTCAGACTGATTTGCATATGGCCATGTCTGAACTGGGGTGGCTGAGTGGGCTAAATAATGGTGATGGATTAAACCCAGATCAGTTGACTGGGGGTGAGTGTTTGATTTGCTCAAACGCTCCGTCCATCATCCTGTTTTGTATCGCTTTGTTCGCCCTAAGTGTGGCAGGGTATGCTCAGACGTGAGTCCCTTGCTCACTTGGCCACTGGATTCAAGATAGCCTGGCTGATGAGGATTATGAATCCAAAACCGGTCCCAGGAGGCTTGTTTCCGGTCCAGGGAAGACATGGATTTGACAGTTTGGGCTGGACTGTTCCCATGAGGCACAGGGTCAGACTGATTTGCATATGGCCATGTCTGAACTGGGGTGGCTGAGTGGGCTAAAGAATGGTGATGGATTAAACCCAGATCAGTTAAATGAGGGTGAGTGTTTGATTTGCTCAAACACTCCGTCCATCATCCCCTTTTGTATCGCTTTGTTCACCCTAAGTGTGGCAGGGTATGCTCAGACGTGAGTCCCTTGCTCACTTGGCCACTGGATTCAAGATAGCCTGGCTGATGAGGATTATGAATCCGAAACCGGTCCCAGGATGCTTGTTTCCGGTACAGGGAAGACATGGCTTGGCAGTTGGGCTGGACTGTTCCCATGAGGCACAGGGTCAGACTGATTTGCATATGGTCATGTCTGAACTGGGGTGGCTGAGTGGGCTACAGAATGGTGATGGATTAAACCCAGATCAGTTGACTGGGGGTGAGGGTTTGATTTGCTCAAACGCTCCGTCCATCATCCCCTTTTGTATCGCTTTGTTCGCCCTAAGTGTGGCAGGGTATGCTCAGACGTGAGTTCCTTGCTCACTTGGCCACTGGATTCAAGATAGCCTGGCTGATGAGGATTATGAATACGAAACCGGTCCCAGGATGCTTGTTTCCGGTCCAGGGAAGACATGGCTTTGCAGTTCGGGCTGGACTGTTCCCATGAGGCACAGGGTCAGACTGATTTGCATATGGCCATGTCTGAACTGGGGTGGCTGAGTGGGCTAAAGAATGGTGATGGATTAAACCCAGATCAGTTGACTGGGGTAAGTGTTCGATTTGCTCAAACTCTTTGTCCATCATCCCCTTTTGTATCGCTTTGTGGCAGGGTATGCTCAGACGTGAGTCCCTTGCTCACTTGGCCACTGGATTCAGGATAGCCTGGCTGATGGGGATTATGAATCCGAAACCGGTCCCAGGATGCTTGTTTCCGGTACAGGGAATACATGGCTTGGCAGTTCGGGCTGGACTGTTCCCATGAGGCACAGGGTCAGACTGATTTGCATATGGCCATGTCTGAACTGGGGTGGCTGAGTGGGCTACAGAATGGTGATGGATTAAACCCAGATCAGTTGACTGGGGGTGAGTGTTTGATTTGCTCAAACGCTCCGTCCATCATCTCCTTTTGTATCACTTTGTGGCAGGGTATGCTCAGACGTGAAACCCTTGCTCACTTGGCCACTGGATTCAAGATAGCCCGGCTGATGAGGATTATGAATCCAAAACCGGTCCCAGGATACTTGTTTCCGTCCTGGGAAAACATGGCTTGGCAGTTCGGGCTGGACTGTTCCCATGAGGCACAGGGTCAGATTGATTTGCATATGGCCATGTCTGAACTGGGGTGGCTGAGTGGGCTAAAGAATGGTGATGGATTAAACCTAGATCAGTTGACTGGGGGTGAGTGTTTGATTTGCTCAAACGCTCCATCCATCATCCCCTTTTGTATCGTTTTAAGCCCTAAGTGTGGCAAGGTATGCTCAGACGTGAGTCCCCACTCCCTTGCTCACTTGGCCACTGGATTCAAGATAGCCTGGCTGATGAGGATTATGAATACGAAACCGGTCCCAGGATGCTTGTTTCCAGTCCAGGGAAGACATGGCTTTGCAGTTCGGGCTGGACTGTTCCCATGAGGCACAGGGTCAGACTGATTTGCATATGGCCATGTCTGAACTGGGGTGGCTGAGTGGGCTAAAGAATGGTGATGGATTAAACCCAGATCAGTTGACTGGGGGTGAGTGTTTGATTTGCTCAAACGCTCCGTACATCATCCCCTTTTGTATCGCTTTGTTTGCCCTAAGTGTGGCAGGGTATGCTCAGACGTGAGTCCCTTACTCACTTGGCCACTGGATTCAAGATACCTTGGCTGATGAGGATTATGAATCCGAAACCGGTCCCAGGATGCTTGTTTCTGGTCCAGGCAAGACATGGCTTGGCAGTTCAGGATGGACTGTTCCCATGAGGCACAGGGTCAAACTGATTTGCATATGGCCATGTCTGAACTGGGGTGGCTGAGTGGGCTAAAGAATGGTGATGGATTAAACCCAGATCAGTTGACTGGGGGTGAGTGTTTGATTTGCTCAAACGCTCCGTCCATCATCCTGTTTTGTATCGCTTTGTTCGCCCTAAGTGTGGCAGGGTATGCTCAGACGTGAATCCCTTGCTCACTTGGCCACTGGATTCAAGATAGCCTGGCTGATGAGGATTATGAATCCGAAACCGGTCCCAGGAGGCTTGTTTCCGGTCCAGGGAAGACATGGCTTGGCAGTTCGGGCTGGGCTGTTCCCATGAGGCACAGGGTCAGACTGATTTGCATATGGCCATGTCTGAACTGGGGTGGCTGAGTGGGCTACAGAATGGTGATGGATTAAACCCAGATCAGTTGACTGGGGGTGAGTGTTTGATTTGCTCAAACGCTCCGTCCATCATCCCCTTTTGTATCGCTTTGTTCGCCCTAAGTGTGGCAGGGTATGCTCAGACGTGAGTCCCTTGCTCACTTGGCCACTGGATTCAAGATAGCCTGGCTGATGAGGATTATGAATCCGAAACCGGTCCCAGGATGCTTGTTTCCGGTCCAGGGAAGACATGGCTTGGCAGTTCGGGATGGACTGTTCCCATGAGGCACAGGGTCAGACTGATATGCATATGGCCATGTCTGAACTGGGTTGGCTGAGTGGGCTAAAGAATGGTGATGGATTAAACCCAGATCAGTTGTCTGGGGTGAGTGTTTGATTTGCTCAAACTCTCTGTCCATCATCTCCTTTTGTATCACTTTGTGGCAGGGTATGCTCAGACGTGAAACCCTTGCTCACTTGGCCACTGGATTCAAGATAGCCCGGCTGATGAGGATTATGAATCCGAAACCGGTCCCAGGATACTTGTTTCCGTCCTGGGAAAACATGGCTTGGCAGTTCGGGCTGGACTGTTCCGATGAGGTACAGGGTCAGACTGATTTGCATATGGCCATCTCTGAACTGGGGTGGCTGAGTGGGCTACAGAATGGTGATGGATTAAACCCAGATCAGTTGACTGGGGGTGAGTGTTTGATTTGCTCAAACGCTCCATCCATCATCCCCTTTTGTATCGCTTTGTTCGCCCTAAGTGTGGCAGGGTATGCTCAGACCTGAGTCCCTTGCTCACTTGGCCACTGGATTCAAGATAGCCTGGCTGATGAGGATTATGAATCCGAAACCGGTCCCAGGATGCTTGTTTCCGGTCCAGGGAAGACATGGCTTGGCAGTTCGGGCTGGACTGTTCCCATGAGGCACAGGGTCAGACTGATTTGCATATGGCCATGTCTGAACTGGGTTGGCTGAGTGGGCTAAAGAATGGTGATGGATTAAACCCATATCAGTTGACTGGGGTGAGTGTTTGATTTGCTCAAAC
Source organism: Lissotriton vulgaris (assembly GCF_964263255.1). Lineage (NCBI taxonomy): Eukaryota > Metazoa > Chordata > Amphibia > Caudata > Salamandridae > Lissotriton > Lissotriton vulgaris. The sequence continues at coordinate 476,264,070 of NC_141700.1, read as the reverse complement.
TCTCTGTCCATCATCTCCTTTTGTATCACTTTGTGGCAGGGTATGCTCAGACGTGAAACCCTTGCTCACTTGGCCACTGGATTCAAGATAGCCCGGCTGATGAGGATTATGAATCCGAAACCGGTCCCAGGATGCTTGTTTCCGGTCCAGGGATCACATGGCTTAGCAGTTCGGGCTGGACTGTTCCCATGAGGTACAGGGTCAGACTGATTTGCATATGGCCATGTCTGAACTGGGGTGGCTGAGTGGGCTAAAGAATGGTGATGGATCAAACCCAGATCAGTTGACTGGGGGTGAGTGTTTGATTTGCTCAAACGCTCCGTCCATCATCCCCTTTTGTATCGCTTTGTTTGCCCTAAGTGTGGCAGGGTATGCTCAGACATGAGTCCCTTGCTCACTTGGCCACTGGATTCAAGATAGCCTGGCTGATGAGGATTATGAATCCGAAACTGGTCCCAGGATGCTTGTTTCCAGTCCAGGGAAGACATGGCTTGGCAGTTCGGGCTGGACTGTTCCCATGAGGCACAGGGTCAGACTGATTTGCATCAGGCCATGTCTGAACTGGGGTGGCTGAGTGGGCTAAAGAATGGTGATGGATTAAACCCAGATCAGTTGACTGGGGGTAAGTGTTCGATTTGCTCAAACTCTTTGTCCATCATCCCCTTTTGTATCGCTTTGTGGCAGGGTATGCTCAGACGTGAGTCCCTTGCTCACTTGGCCACTAGATTCAGGATAGCCTGGCTGATGGGGATTATGAATCCGAAACCGGTCCCAGGATGGTTGTTTCCGGTACAGGGAATACATGGCTTTGCAGTTCGGGCTGGACTGTTCCCCTGAGGCACAGGGTCAGACTGATTTGCATATGGCCATGTCTGAACTGGGGTGGCTGAGTGGGCTAAAGAATGGTGATGGATTAAACCCAGATCAGTTGACTGGGGGTGAGTGTTTGATTTGCTCAAACGCTCCGTCCATCATCCTGTTTTGTATCGCTTTGTTCGCCCTAAGTGTGGCAGGGTATGCTCAGACGTGAGTCCCTTGCTCACTTGGCCACTGGATTCAAGATAGCCTGGCTGATGAGGATTATGAATCCGAAACCGGTCCCAGGATGCTTGTTTCCGGTCCAGGGAAGACATGGCTTGGCAGTTCGGGCTGGACTGTTCCCATGAGGCACAGGGTCAGACTGATTTGCATATGGCCATGTCTGAACTGGGTTGGCTGAGTGGGCTAAAGAATGGTGATGGATTAAACCCAGATCAGTTGACTGGGGTGAGTGTTTGATTTGCTCAAACTCTCTGTCCATCATCTCCTTTTGTATCACTTTGTGGCAGGGTATGCTCAGACGTGAAACCCTTGCTCACTTGGCCACTGGATTTAAGATAGCCCGGCTGATGAGGATTATGAATCCGAAACCGGTCCCAGGATGCTTGTTTCCGGTCCAGGAAAGACATGGCTTAGCAGTTCGGGCTGGACTGTTCCCATGAGGTACAGGGTCAGACTGATTTGCATATGGCCATGTCTGAACTGGGGTGGCTGAGTGGGCTAAAGAATGGTGATGGATTAAACCCAGATCAGTTGACTGGGGGTGAGTGTTTGATTTGCTCAAACGCTCCGTCCATCATCCCCTTTTGTATCGCTTTGTTTGCCCTAAGTGTGGCAGAGTATGCTCAGACGTGAGTCCCTTGCTCACTTGGCCACTGGATTCAAGATAGCCTGGCTGATGAGGATTATGAATCCGAAACTGGTCCCAGGATGCTTGTTTCCGGTCCAGGGAAGACATGGCTTGGCAGTTCGGGCTGGAATGTTCCCATGAGGCAGAGGGTCAGACTGATTTGCATCAGGCCATGTCTGAACTGGGGTGGCTGAGTGGGCTAAAGAATGGTGATGGATTAAACCCAGATCAGTTGACTGGGGGTAATTGTTCGATTTGCTCAAACTCTTTGTCCATCATCCCCTTTTGTATCGCTTTGTGGCAGGGTATGCTCAGACGTGAGTCCCTTGCTCACTTGGCCACTGGATTCAGGATAGCCTGGCTGATGGGGATTATGAATCCGAAACCGGTCCCAGGATGCTTGTTTCCGGTACAGGGAATACATGGCTTTGCAGTTCGGGCTGGACTGTTCCCATGAGGCACAGGGTCAGACTGATTTGCATATGGCCATGTCTGAACTGGGGTGGCTGAGTGGGCTACAGAATGGTGATGGATTAAACCCAGATCAGTTGACTGGGGGTGAGGGTTTGATTTGCTCAAACGCTCCGTCCATCATCCCCTTTTGTATCGCTTTGTTCGCCCTAAGTGTGGCAGGGTATGCTCAGACGTGAGTTCCTTGCTCACTTGGCCACTGGATTCAAGATAGCCTGGCTGATGAGGATTATGAATACGAAACCGGTCCCAGGATGCTTGTTTCCGGTCCAGGGAAGACATGGCTTTGCAGTTCGGGCTGGACTGTTCCCATGAGGCACAGCGTCAGACTGATTTGCATATGGCCATGTCTGAACTGGGGTGGCTGAGTGGGCTAAAGAATGGTGATGGATTAAACCCAGATCAGTTGACTGGGGTAAGTGTTCGATTTGCTCAAACTCTTTGTCCATCATCCCCTTTTGTATCGCTTTGTGGCAGGGTATGCTCAGACGAGAGTCCCTTGCTCACTTGGCCACTGGATTCAGGATAGCCTGGCTGATGGGGATTATGAATCCGAAACCGGTCCCAGGATGCTTGTTTCCGGTACAGGGAATACATGGCTTGGCAGTTCGGGCTGGACTGTTCCCATGAGGCACAGGGTCAGACTGATTTGCATATGGCCATGTCTGAACTGGGGTGGCTGAGTGGGCTACAGAATGGTGATGGATTAAACCCAGATCAGTTGACTGGGGGTGAGTGTTTGATTTGCTCAAACGCTCCGTCCATCATCTCCTTTTGTATCACTTTGTGGCAGGGTATGCTCAGACGTGAAACCCTTGCTCACTTGGCCACTGGATTCAAGATAGCCCGGCTGATGAGGATTATGAATCCAAAACCGGTCCCAGGATACTTGTTTCCGTCCTGGGAAAACATGGCTTGGCAGTTCGGGCTGGACTGTTCCCATGAGGCACAGGGTCAGATTGATTTGCATATGGCCATGTCTGAACTGGGGTGGCTGAGTGGGCTAAAGAATGGTGATGGATTAAACCTAGATCAGTTGACTGGGGGTGAGTGTTTGATTTGCTCAAACGCTCCATCCATCATCCCCTTTTGTATCGTTTTGTTCGCCCTAAGTGTGGCAGGGTATGCTCAGACGTGAGTCCCCACTCCCTTGCTCACTTGGCCACTGGATTCAAGATAGCCTGGCTGATGAGGATTATGAATACGAAACCGGTCCCAGGATGCTTGTTTCCAGTCCAGGGAAGACATGGCTTTGCAGTTCGGGCTGGACTGTTCCCATGAGGCACAGGGTCAGACTGATTTGCATATGGCCATGTCTGAACTGGGGTGGCTGAGTGGGCTAAAGAATGGTGATGGATTAAACCCAGATCAGTTGACTGGGGGTGAGTGTTTGATTTGCTCAAACGCTCCGTACATCATCCCCTTTTGTATCGCTTTGTTTGCCCTAAGTGTGGCAGGGTATGCTCAGACGTGAGTCCCTTACTCACTTGGCCACTGGATTCAAGATACCTTGGCTGATGAGGATTATGAATCCGAAACCGGTCCCAGGATGCTTGTTTCTGGTCCAGGCAAGACATGGCTTGGCAGTTCAGGATGGACTGTTCCCATGAGGCACAGGGTCAAACTGATTTGCATATGGCCATGTCTGAACTGGGGTGGCTGAGTGGGCTAAAGAATGGTGATGGATTAAACCCAGATCAGTTGACTGGGGGTGAGTGTTTGATTTGCTCAAACGCTCCGTCCATCATCCTGTTTTGTATCGCTTTGTTCGCCCTAAGTGTGGCAGGGTATGCTCAGACGTGAATCCCTTGCTCACTTGGCCACTGGATTCAAGATAGCCTGGCTGATGAGGATTATGAATCCGAAACCGGTCCCAGGAGGCTTGTTTCCGGTCCAGGGAAGACATGGCTTGGCAGTTCGGGCTGGGCTGTTCCCATGAGGCACAGGGTCAGACTGATTTGCATATGGCCATGTCTGAACTGGGGTGGCTGAGTGGGCTACAGAATGGTGATGGATTAAACCCAGATCAGTTGACTGGGGGTGAGTGTTTGATTTGCTCAAACGCTCCGTCCATCATCCCCTTTTGTATCGCTTTGTTCGCCCTAAGTGTGGCAGGGTATGCTCAGACGTGAGTCCCTTGCTCACTTGGCCACTGGATTCAAGATAGCCTGGCTGATGAGGATTATGAATCCGAAACCGGTCCCAGGATGCTTGTTTCCGGTCCAGGGAAGACATGGCTTGGCAGTTCGGGATGGACTGTTCCCATGAGGCACAGGGTCAGACTGATATGCATATGGCCATGTCTGAACTGGGTTGGCTGAGTGGGCTAAAGAATGGTGATGGATTAAACCCAGATCAGTTGTCTGGGGTGAGTGTTTGATTTGCTCAAACTCTCTGTCCATCATCTCCTTTTGTATCACTTTGTGGCAGGGTATGCTCAGACGTGAAACCCTTGCTCACTTGGCCACTGGATTCAAGATAGCCCGGCTGATGAGGATTATGAATCCGAAACCGGTCCCAGGATACTTGTTTCCGTCCTGGGAAAACATGGCTTGGCAGTTCGGGCTGGACTGTTCCGATGAGGTACAGGGTCAGACTGATTTGCATATGGCCATCTCTGAACTGGGGTGGCTGAGTGGGCTACAGAATGGTGATGGATTAAACCCAGATCAGTTGACTGGGGGTGAGTGTTTGATTTGCTCAAACGCTCCATCCATCATCCCCTTTTGTATCGCTTTGTTCGCCCTAAGTGTGGCAGGGTATGCTCAGACCTGAGTCCCTTGCTCACTTGGCCACTGGATTCAAGATAGCCTGGCTGATGAGGATTATGAATCCGAAACCGGTCCCAGGATGCTTGTTTCCGGTCCAGGGAAGACATGGCTTGGCAGTTCGGGCTGGACTGTTCCCATGAGGCACAGGGTCAGACTGATTTGCATGTGGCCATGTCTGAACTGGGTTGGCTGAGTGGGCTAAAGAATGGTGATGGATTAAACCCATATCAGTTGACTGGGGTGAGTGTTTGATTTGCTCAAACTCTCTGTCCATCATCTCCTTTTGTATCACTTTGTGGCAGGGTATGCTCAGACGTGAAACCCTTGCTCACTTGGCCACTGGATTCAAGATAGCCCGGCTGATGAGGATTATGAATCCGAAACCGGTCTCAGGATGCTTGTTTCCGGTCCAGGGATCACATGGCTTAGCAGTTCGGGCTGGACTGTTCCCATGAGGTACAGGGTCAGACTGATTTGCATATGGCCATGTCTGAACTGGGGTGGCTGAGTGGGCTAAAGAATGGTGATGGATCAAACCCAGATCAGTTGACTGGGGGTGAGTGTTTGATTTGCTCAAACGCTCCGTCCATCATCCCCTTTTGTATCGCTTTGTTTGCCCTAAGTGTGGCAGGGTATGCTCAGACATGAGTCCCTTGCTCACTTGGCCACTGGATTCAAGATAGCCTGGCTGATGAGGATTATGAATCCGAAACTGGTCCCAGGATGCTTGTTTCCAGTCCAGGGAAGACATGGCTTGGCAGTTCGGGCTGGACTGTTCCCATGAGGCACAGGGTCAGACTGATTTGCATCAGGCCATGTCTGAACTGGGGTGGCTGAGTGGGCTAAAGAATGGTGATGGATTAAACCCAGATCAGTTGACTGGGGGTAAGTGTTCGATTTGCTCAAACTCTTTGTCCATCATCCCCTTTTGTATCGCTTTGTGGCAGGGTATGCTCAGACGTGAGTCCCTTGCTCACTTGGCCACTAGATTCAGGATAGCCTGGCTGATGGGGATTATGAATCCGAAACCGGTCCCAGGATGGTTGTTTCCGGTACAGGGAATACATGGCTTTGCAGTTCGGGCTGGACTGTTCCCCTGAGGCACAGGGTCAGACTGATTTGCATATGGCCATGTCTGAACTGGGGTGGCTGAGTGGGCTAAAGAATGGTGATGGATTAAACCCAGATCAGTTGACTGGGGGTGAGTGTTTGATTTGCTCAAACGCTCCGTCCATCATCCTGTTTTGTATCGCTTTGTTCGCCCTAAGTGTGGCAGGGTATGCTCAGACGTGAGTCCCTTGCTCACTTGGCCACTGGATTCAAGATAGCCTGGCTGATGAGGATTATGAATCCGAAACCGGTCCCAGGATGCTTGTTTCCGGTCCAGGGAAGACATGGCTTGGCAGTTCGGGCTGGACTGTTCCCATGAGGCACAGGGTCAGACTGATTTGCATATGGCCATGTCTGAACTGGGTTGGCTGAGTGGGCTAAAGAATGGTGATGGATTAAACCCAGATCAGTTGACTGGGGTGAGTGTTTGATTTGCTCAAACTCTCTGTCCATCATCTCCTTTTGTATCACTTTGTGGCAGGGTATGCTCAGACGTGAAACCCTTGCTCACTTGGCCACTGGATTTAAGATAGCCCGGCTGATGAGGATTATGAATCCGAAACCGGTCCCAGGATGCTTGTTTCCGGTCCAGGAAAGACATGGCTTAGCAGTTCGGGCTGGACTGTTCCCATGAGGTACAGGGTCAGACTGATTTGCATATGGCCATGTCTGAACTGGGGTGGCTGAGTGGGCTAAAGAATGGTGATGGATTAAACCCAGATCAGTTGACTGGGGGTGAGTGTTTGATTTGCTCAAACGCTCCGTCCATCATCCCCTTTTGTATCGCTTTGTTTGCCCTAAGTGTGGCAGAGTATGCTCAGACGTGAGTCCCTTGCTCACTTGGCCACTGGATTCAAGATAGCCTGGCTGATGAGGATTATGAATCCGAAACTGGTCCCAGGATGCTTGTTTCCGGTCCAGGGAAGACATGGCTTGGCAGTTCGGGCTGGAATGTTCCCATGAGGCAGAGGGTCAGACTGATTTGCATCAGGCCATGTCTGAACTGGGGTGGCTGAGTGGGCTAAAGAATGGTGATGGATTAAACCCAGATCAGTTGACTGGGGGTAATTGTTCGATTTGCTCAAACTCTTTGTCCATCATCCCCTTTTGTATCGCTTTGTGGCAGGGTATGCTCAGACGTGAGTCCCTTGCTCACTTGGCCACTGGATTCAGGATAGCCTGGCTGATGGGGATTATGAATCCGAAACCGGTCCCAGGATGCTTGTTTCCGGTACAGGGAATACATGGCTTTGCAGTTCGGGCTGGACTGTTCCCCTGAGGCACAGGGTCAGACTGATTTGCATATGGCCATGTCTGAACTTGGGTGGCTGAGTGGGCTAAAGAATGGTGATGGATTAAACCCAGATCAGTTGACTGGGGGTGAGTGTTTGATTTGCTCAAACGCTCCGTCCATCATCCTGTTTTGTATCGCTTTGTTCGCCCTAAGTGTGGCAGGGTATGCTCAGACGTGAATCCCTTGCTCACTTGGCCACTGGATTCAAGATAGCCTGGCTGATGAGGATTATGAATCCGAAACCGGTCCCAGGAGGCTTGTTTCCGGTCCAGGGAAGACATGGCTTGGCAGGACGGGCTGGACTGTTCCCATGAGGCACAGGGTCAGACTGATTTGCATATGGCCATGTCTGAACTGGGGTGGCTAAGTGGCTAAAGAATGGTGATGGATTAAACCCAGATCAGTTGACTGGGGGTGAGTGTATGATTTTCTCAAACGCTCCGTCCATCATCCCCTTTTGTATTGCTTTGTTCGCCCTAAGTGTGGCAGGGTATGCTCAGACGTGAGTCCCTTGCTCACTTGGCCACTGGACTCAAGATAGCCTGGCTGATGAGGATTATGAATCCGAAACCGGTCCCAGGATGCTTGTTTCCGGTCCAGGGAAGACATGGCTTGGCAGTTCGGGCTGGACTGTTCCCATGAGGCACAGGGTCAGACTGATTTGCATATGGCCATGTCTGAACTGGGTTGGCTGAGTGGGCTAAAGAATGGTGATGGATTAAACCCAGATCAGTTGACTGGGGTGAGTGTTTGATTTGCTCAAACTCTCTGTCCATCATCTCCTTTTGTATCACTTTGTGGCAGGGTATGCTCAGACGTGAAACCCTTGCTCACTTGGCCACTGGATTCAAGATAGCCCGGCTGATGAGGATTATGAATCCGAAACCGGTCCCAGGATGCTTGTTTCCGGTCCAGGGATCACATGGCTTAGCAGTTCGGGCTGGACTGTTCCCATGAGGTACAGGGTCAGACTGATTTGCATATGGCCATGTCTGAACTGGGGTGGCTGAGTGGGCTAAAGAATGGTGATGGATTAAACCCAGATCAGTTGACTGGGGGTGAGTGTTTGATTTGCTCAAACGCTCCGTCCATCATCCCCTTTTGTATCGCTTTGTTTGCCCTAAGTGTGGCAGGGTATGCTCAGACGTGAGTCCCTTGCTCACTTGGCCACTGGATTCAAGATAGCCTGGCTGATGAGGATTATGAATCCGAAACTGGTCCCAGGATGCTTGTTTCCAGTCCAGGGAAGACATGGCTTGGCAGTTCGGGCTGGACTGTTCCCATGAGGCACAGGGTCAGACTGATTTGCATCAGGCCATGTCTGAACTGGGGTGGCTGAGTGGGCTAAAGAATGGTGATGGATTAAACCCAGATCAGTTGACTGGGGGCAAGTGTTCGATTTGCTCAAACTCTTTGTCCATCATCCCCTTTTGTATCGCTTTGTGGCAGGGTATGCTCAGACGTGAGTCCCTTGCTCACTTGGCCACTAGATTCAGGATAGCCTGGCTGATGGGGATTATGAATCCAAAACCGGTCCCAGGATGCTTGTTTCCGGTACAGGGAATACATGGCTTTGCAGTTCGGGCTGGACTGTTCCCCTGAGGCACAGGGTCAGACTGATTTGCATATGGCCATGTCTGAACTGGGGTGGCTGAGTGGGCTAAAGAATGGTGATGGATTAAACCCAGATCAGTTGACTGAGGGTGAGTGTTTGATTTGCTCAAACGCTCCATCCATCATCCCCTTTTGTATCGCTTTGTTCACCCTAAGTGTGGCAGGGTATGCTCAGACGTGAGTCCCTTGCTCACTTGGCCACTGGATTCAAGATAGCCTGGCTGATGAGGATTATGAATCCGAAACCGGTCCCAGGATGCTTGTTTCCGGTCCAGGGAAGACATGGCTTGGCAGTTCGGGCTGGACTGTTCCCATGAGGCACAGGGTCAGACTATTTTGCATATTGCCATGTCTGAACTGGGGTGGCTGAGTGGGCTAAAGAATGGTGATGGATTAAACCCAGATCAGTTGACTGGGGGTAAGTGTTCGATTTGCTCAAACTCTTTGTCCATCATCCCCTTTCGTATTGCTTTGTGGAAGGGTATGCTCAGACGTGAGTCCCTTGCTCACTTGGCCACTGGATTCAGGATAGCCTGGCTGATGGGGATTATGAATCCGAAACCGGTCCCAGGATGCTTGTTTCCGGTACAGGGAATACATGGCTTGGCAGTTCGGGCTGGACTGTTCCCATGAGGCACAGGGTCAGACTGATTTGCATATGGCCATGTCTGAACTGGGGTGGCTGAGTGGGCTAAAGAATGGTGATGGATTAAACCCAGATCAGTTGACTGGGGGTGAGTGTTTGATTTGCTCAAACGCTCAGTCCATCATCCTGTTTTGTATCGCTATGTTCGCCCTAAGTGTGGCAGGGTATGCTCAGATGTGAGTCCCTTGCTCACTTGACCACTGGATTCAAGATAGCCTGGCTGATGAGGATTATGAATCCGAAACCGGTCCCAGGATGCTTGTTTCCGGTCCAGGGAAGACATGGCTTGGCAGTTCGGGCTGGACTGTTCCCATGAGGCACAGGGTCAGACTGATTTGCATATGGCCATGTCTGAACTGGGTTGGCTGAGTGGGCTAAAGAATGGTGATGGATTAAACCCAGATCAGTTGACTGGGGTGAGTGTTTGATTTGCTCAAACTCTCTGTCCATCATCTCCTTTTGTATCACTTTGTGGCAGGGTATGCTCAGACGTGAAACCCTTGCTCACTTGGACACTGGATTCAAGATAGCCCGGCTGATGAGGATTATGAATCCGAAACCGGTCCCAGGATACTTGTTTCCGTCCTGGGAAAATATGGCTTGGCAGTTCGGGCTGGACTGTTCCCATGACGCACAGGGTCAGATTGATTTGCATATGGCCATGTCTGAACTGGGGTGGCTGAGTGGGCTAAAGAATGGAGATGGATTAAACCTAGATCAGTTGACTGGGGGTGAGTGTTTGATTGCTCAAACGCTCCATCCATCATCTCCTTTTGTATCGCTTTGTTCACCCTAAGTGTGGCAGGGTATGCTCAGACGTGAGTCCCCACTCCCTTGCTCACTTGGCCACTGGATTCAAGATAGCCTTACTGATGAATATTATGAATCCGAAACCGGCCCCAGGAGGCTTGTTTCCAGTCCAGGGAAGACATGGCTTTGACAGTTTGGGCTGGACTGTTCCCATGAGGCACAGGGTCAGACTGATTTGCATATGGCCATGTCTGAACTGGGGTGGCTGAGTGGGCTACAGAATGGTGATGGATTAAACCCAGATCAGTTGACTGGGGGTGAGTGTTTGATTTTATCAAATGCTCCGTCCATCCCCCCCTTTTGTATCGCTTTGTTCACCCTTAGTGTGGCAGGGTATGCTCAGACGTGAGTCCCTTGCTCAATTGGCCACTGGATTCAAGATAGCCTGGCTGATGAGTATTATGAATCCGAAACTGGTCCCAGGATGTTTGTTTCCGGTCCAGGGAAGATATGGCTCGGCAGTTCGGGCTGTACTGCTCCCATGAGGCACAGGGTCAGACTGATTTGCATATGGCCATGTCTGAACTGGGGTGGCTGAGTGGGCTAATGAATGGTGATGGATTAAACCCAGATCAGTTGACTGGGGGTGAGTGTTTGATTTGCTCAAAATCTCCGTCCATCATCCCCTTTTGTATCGCTTTGTTCGCCCTAAGTGTGGCAGGGTATGCTCAGATGTGAGTCCCTTGCTCACTTGGCCACTGGATTCAAAATAGCCTGGCTGATGAGGATTATGAATCCGAAACCGGTCCCAGGATGCTTGTTTCCATCCAGGGAAGACATGGCTTAGCAGTTAGGGCTGGACTGTTCCCATGAGTCCATCATCCCCTTTTGTATCACTTTGTTTTCCCTAAGTGTGGCAGGGTATGCTCAGACGAGAGTCCCTTGCTCACTTGGCCACTGGATTCAAGATAGCCTGGCTGATGAGGATTATGAATCCGAAACCGGTCCCAGGATGCTTGTTTCCGGTCCAGGGAAGACATGGCTTGGCAGTTCGGGCTGGACTGTTCCCATGAGGCACAGGGTCAGACTGATTTGCATATGGCCATGTCTGAACTGGGGTGTCTGAGTGGGCTACAGAATGGTGATCGATTAAACCCAGATCAGTTGACTAAGGGTGAGTGTTTGATTTGCTCAAACGCTCCGTCCATCTGCCCGTTTTGTATCGCTTTGTTCGCCCTAAGTGTGGCAGGGTATGCTCAGACGTAAGTCCCTTACTCACTTGGCCACTGGATTCAAGATAGCCCGGCTGATGAGGATTATGAATCCGAAACCGATCCTAGGATGATTGTTTCCGTCCAGGGAAGACATGGCTTGGCAGTTTGGGCTGGACTGCTCCCATGAGGAACAGGGTCAGATTGATTTGCATATGGCCATGTCTGAACTGGGGTGGCTGAGTGGGCTAAAGAATGGTGATGGATTAAACCTAGATGAGTTGACTGGGGGTGAGTGTTTGATTTGCTCAAACGCTCCGTCCATCATCCCCTTTTGTATCGCTTTGTTCGCCCTAAGTGTGGCAGCGTATGCTCAGACGTGAGTCCCTTGCTCCCTTGGCCACTGGATTCAAGATAGCCTGGCTGATGAGGATTATGAATCCGAAACCGGACCCAGGATGCTTGTTTCCGGTCCAGGGAAGACATGGCTTGGCAGTTCGGGGTGGACTTTTCCCATGAGGTACAGGGTCAGACTGATTTGCAGATGGCCATGTCTGAACTGGGGAGGCTGAGTGGGCTAAAGAATGGTGATGGATTAAACCCAGATCAGTTGACTGGGGGTGAGTGTTTGATTTGCTCAAACGCTCCGTCCATCATCCCCTTTTGTATCACTTTGTTCGCCCTAAGTGTGGCAGGGTATGCTCAAACGTGAGTCCCTTTCTCACTTGGCCACTGGATTCAAGATAGCCTGGCTGATGAGGATTATGAATCCGAAACCGGTCCCAGGATGCTTGTTTCCGGTACAGGGAAGACATGGCTTGGCAGTTCGGGCTGGACTGTTCCCATGAGGCACAGGGTCAGACTGATTTGCATATGGCCATGTCTGAACTGGGGTGGCTGAGTGGGCTACAGAATGGTGATGGATTAAACCCAGATCAGTTGACTGGGGGTGAGTGTTTAATTTGCTCAAACGCTCCGTCCATCATCCCCTTTTGTATCGCTTTGTTCGCCCTAAGTGCGGCAGGGTATGCTCAGATGTGAGTCCCTTGCTCACTTGGCCACTGGATTCAAGATAGCCTGGCTGATGAGGATTATGAATCCGAAACCGGTCCCAGGATGCTTGTTTCCGGTCCAGGGAAGACATGGCTTGGCAGTTCGGGCTGGACTGTTCCCATGAGGCACAGGGTCAGACTGATTTGCATATGGCCATGTCTGAACTGGGGTGTCTGAGTGGGCTACAGAATGGTGATCGATTAAGCCCAGATCAGTTGACTAAGGGTGAGTGTTTGATTTGCTCAAACGCTCCGTCCATCTCCCCTTTTTTTATCGCTTTGTTCGCCCTAAGTGTGGCAGGGTATGCTCAGACGTAAGTCCCTTACTCACTTGGCCACTGGATTCAAGATAGCCCGGCTGATGAGGATTATGAATCCGAAACCGGTCCTAGGATGATTGTTTCCGTCCAGGGAAGACATGGCTTGGCAGTTCGGGCTGGACTGCTCCCATGAGGCACAGGGTCAGATTGATTTGCATATGGCCATGTCTGAACTGGGGTGGCTGAGTGGGCTAAAGAATGGTGATGGATTAAACCTAGATGAGTTGACTGGGGGTGAGTGTTTGATTTGCTCAAACGCTCCGTCCATCATCCCCTTTTGTATCGCTTTGTTCGCCCTAAGTGTGGCAGCGTATGCTCAGAAGTGAGTCCCTTGCTCCCTTGGCCACTGGATTCAAGATAGCCTGGCTGATGAGGATTATGAATCCGAAACCGGACCCAGGATGCTTGTTTCCGGTCCAGGGAAGACATGGCTTGGCAGTTCGGGGTGGACTTTTCCCATGAGGTACAGGGTCAGACTGATTTGCAGATGGCCATGTCTGAACTGGGGAGGCTGAGTGGGCTAAAGAATGGTGATGGATTAAACCCAGATCAGTTGACTGGGGGTGAGTGTTTGATTTGCTCAAACGCTCCGTCCATCATTCCCTTTTGTATCACTTTGTTCGCCCTAAGTGTGGCAGGGTATGCTCAAACGTGAGTCCCTTGCTCACTTGGCCACTGGATTCAAGATAGCCTGGCTGATGAGGATTATGAATCCGAAACCGGTCCCAGGAGGCTTGTTCCGGTCCAGGGAAGACATGGCTTTGACAGTTTGGGCTGGACTGTTCCCATGAGGCACAGGGTCAGACTGATTTGCATATGGCCATGTCTGAACTGGGGTGGCTGAGTGGGCTACAGAATGGTGATGGATTAAACCCAGATCAGTTGACTGGGGGTGAGTGTTTGATTTGCTCAAACGCTCCGTCCATCATCCCCTTTTGTATCGCTTTGTTCGCCCTAAGTGCGGCAGGGTATGCTCAGATGTGAGTCCCTTGCTCACTTGGCCACTGGATTCAAGATAGCCTGGCTGATGAGGATTATGAATCCGAAACCGGTCCCAGGATGCTTGTTTCCGGTCCAGGGAAGACATGGCTTGGCAGTTCTGGCTGGACTGTTCCCATGAGGCACAGGGTCAGACTGATTTGAATATGGCCATGTCTGAACTGGGTTGGCTGAGTGGGCTAAAGAATGGTGATGGATTAAACCCAGATCAGTTGACTGGGGTGAGTGTTTGATTTGCTCAAACTCTCTGTCCATCATCTCCTTTTGTATCGCTTTGTGGCAGGGTATGCTCAGACGTGAAACCCTTGCTCACTTGGCCACTGGATTCAAGATAGCCCGGCTGATGAGGATAATGAATCCGAAACTGGTCCCAGGATACTTGTTTCCGTCCTGGGAAAACATGGCTTGGCAGTTCGGGCTGGACTGTTCCCATGAGGCACAGGGTCAGATTGATTTGCATATGGCCATGTCTGAACTGGGGTGGCTGAGTGGGCTAAAGAATGGTGATGGATTAAACCTAGATCAGTTGACTGGGGGTGAGTGTTTGATTTGCTCAAACGCTCCATCCATCATCCCCTTTTGTATCGCTTTGTTCGCCCTAAGTGTGTCAGGGTATGCTCAGACGTGAGTCCCTTGCTCACTTGGCCACTGGATTCAAGATAGCCTGGCTGATGAGGATTATGAATCCGAAACCGGTCCCAGGATGCTTGTTTCCGGTACAGGGAAGACATGGCTTGGCAGTTCGGGCTGGACTGTTCCCATGAGGCACAGGGTCAGACTGATTTGCATATGGCCATGTCTGAACTGGGGTGGCTGAGTGGGCTACATAATGGTGATGGATTAAACCCAGATCAGTTGACTGGGGGTGAGTGTTTGATTTGCTCAAATGCTCCATCCATCCTCCCCTTTTGTATCGCTTTGTTAACCCTTAGTGTGGCAGGGTATGCTCAGACGTGAGTCCCTTGCTCACTTGGCCACTGGATTCAAGATATACTGGCTGATGAGGATAATGAATACGAAACCGGTCCCAGGATGCTTGTTTCCGCTCCAGGGAAGACATGGCTTTGCAGTTCGGGCTGGACTGTTCCCATGAGGCACAGGGTCAGACTGATTTGCATATGGCCATGTCTGAACTGGGGTGGCTGAGTGGGCTAAAGAATGGTGATGGATTAAACCCAGATCAGTTGACTGAGGGTGAGTGTTTGATTTGCTCAAACGCTCCGTCCATCATCCCCTTTTGTATTGCTTTGTTCGCCCTAAGTGTGGCAGGGTATGCTCAGACGTGAGTCCCTTGCTCACTTGGCCACTGGATTCAAGATAGCCTGGCTGATGAGGATTATGAATCCGAAACCGGTCCCAGGATGCTTGTTTCCGGTACAGGGAAGACATGGCTTGGCAGTTTGGGCTGGACAGTTCCCATGAGGCACAGGGTCAGACTGATTTGCATATGGCCATGTCTGTACTGGGGTGGATGAGTGGGCTACGAATGGTGATGGATTAAACCCAGATCAGTTGACTGGGGGTGAGTGTTTGATTTGCTCAAACGCTTCGTCCATCATCCCCTTTTGTATTGCTTTGTTCGCCCTAAGTGTGGCAGGGTATGCTCAGACGTGAGTCCCCCGCTCACTTGCCCACTGGATTCAAGATAGCCTGGCTGATGAAGATTATGAATCCAAAACCGGTCCCAGGAGGCTTGTTTCCGGTCCAGGGAAGACATGGCTTTGACAGTTCGGGCTGGACTGTTCCCATGAGGCACAGGGTCAGACTGATTTGCATATGGCCATGTCTGAACTGGGGTGGCTGAGTGGGCTACAGAATGGTGATGGATTAAACCCAGATCAGTTGACTGGGGGTGAGTGTTTGATTTGCTCAAACGCTCCGTCCATCATCCCCTTTTGTATCGCTTTGTTCGCCCTAAGTGTGGCAGGGTATGCTCAGACGTGAGTCCCTTGCTCACTTGGCCACAGGATTCAAGAAAGCCTGGCTGATGAGGATTATGAATCCGAAACCGGTCCCAGAATGCTTTTTTCCGGTCCAGGGAAGACATGGCTTTGCAGTTAGGGCTGGACTGTTCCCATGAGGCACAGGGTCAGACTGATTTGCATATGGCATTGTCTGAACTGGGGTGGCTAAGTGGGCTAAAGAATGGTGATGGATTAAACCCAGATCAGTTGACTGGGGGTGAGTGTATGATTTGCTCAAACGCTCCATCCATCATCCCCTTTTGTATTGCTTTGTTCGCCCTAAGTGTGGCAGGGTATGCTCAGACGTGAGTCCCTTGCTCACTTGGCCACTGGATTTAAGATAGCCTGGCTGATGAAGATAATGAATCCAAAACCGGTCCCAGGAGGCTTGTTTCCGGTCCAGCGAAGACATGGCTTTGACAGTTCGGGCTGGACTGTTCCCATGAGGCACAGGGTCAGACTGATTTGCATATGGCCATGTCTGAACTGGGTTGGCTGAGTGGGCTAAAGAATGGTGATGGATTAAACCCAGATCAGTTGACTGGGGTGAGTGTTTGATTTGCTCAAACTCTCTGTCCATCATCTCCTTTTGTATCGCTTTGTGGCAGGGTATGCTCAGACGTGAAACCCTTGCTCACTTGGCCACTGGATTCAAGATAGCCCGGCTGATGAGGATTATGAATCCGAAACCGGTCCCAGGATACTTGTGTCCGTCCTGGGAAAACATGGCTTGGCAGTTCGGGCTGGACTGTTCCCATGAGGCACAGGGTCAGATTGATTTGCATATGGCCATGTCTGAACTGGGGTGGCTGAGTGGGCTAAAGAATGGTGATGGATTAAACCTAGATCAGTTGACTGGGGGTGAGTGTTTGATTTGCTCAAACGCTCCGTCCATCATCCTGTTTTGTATCGCTTTGTTCGCCCTAAGTGTGGCAGGGTATGCTCAGACGTGAATCCCTTGCTCACTTGGCCACTGGATTCAAGATAGCCTGGCTGATGAGGATTATGAATCCGAAACTGGTCCCAGGATGCTTGTTTCCGGTCCAGGGAAGACATGGCTTGGCAGGTCGAGCTGGACTGTTCCCATGAGGCACAGGGTCAGACTGATTTGCATATGGCCATGTGTGAACTGGGGTGTCTGAGTGGGCTACAGAATGGTGATCGATTAAACCCAGATCAGTTGACTAAGGGTGAGTGTTTGATTTGCTCAAACGCTCCGTCCATCTGCCCGTTTTGTATCGCTTTGTTCGCCCTAAGTGTGGCAGGGTATGCTCAGACGTAAGTCCCTTGCTCACTTGGTCACTGGATTCAAGATAGCCCGGCTGATGAGGATTATGAATCCGAAACCGGTCCCAGGATGCTTGTTTCCGTCCAGGGAAGACATGGCTTGGCAGTTCGGGCTGGACTGCTCCCATGAGGCACAGGGTCAGATTGGTTTGCATATGGCCATGTCTGAACTGGGGTGGCTGAGTGGGCTACAGAATAGTGATGGATTAAACCCAGATCAGTTGACTGGGGGTGAGTGTTTGATTTGCTCAAATGCTCCGTCCATCCTCCGCTTTTGTATCGCTTTGTTCACCCTTAGTGTGGCAGGGTATGCTCAGACGTGAGTCCCTTGCTCACTTGGCCACTGGATTCAAGATAGCCTGGCTGATGAGTATTATGAATCCGAAACCGGTCCCAGGATGTTTGTTTCCGGTCCAGGGAAGATATGGCTTGGCAGTTCGGGCTGTGCTGCTCCCATGAGGCACAGGGTCAGACTGATTTGCATATGGCCATGTCTGAACTGGGGTGGCTGAGTGGGCTAATGAATGGTGATGGATTAAACCCAGATCAGTTGACTGGGGGTGAGTGTTTGATTTGCTCAAAAGCTCCGTCCATCATCCCCTTTTGTATCGCTTTGTTCGCCCTAAGTGTGGCAGGGTATGCTCAGATGTGAGTCCCTTGCTCAATTGGCCACTGGATTCAAAATAGCCTGGCTGATGAGGATTATGAATCCGAAACCGGTCCCAGGATGCTTGTTTGCATCCAGGGAAGACATGGCTTAGCAGTTAGGGCTGGACTGTTCCCATGAGTCCATCATCCCCTTTTGTATCACTTTGTTTGCCCTAAGTGTGGCAGGGTATGCTCAGACGAGAGTCCCTTGCTCACTTGGCCACTGGATTCAAGATAGCCTGGCTCATGAGGATTATGAATCTGAAACCGGTCCCAGGATGCTTGTTTCCGGTCCAGGGAAGACATGGCTTGGCAGTTCGGGCTGGACTGTTCCCATGAGGCACAGGGTCAGACTGATTTGCATATGGCCATGTCTGAACTGGGGTGGCTGAGTGGGCTAAATAATGGTGATTGATTAAACCCAGATCAGTTGACTGAGGGTGAGTGTTTGATTTGCTCAAACGCTCCGTCCATCATCCCCTTTTGTATCGCTTTTTTCGCCCTAAGTGTGGCAGGGTATGCTCAGACGTGAATCACTTGCTCACTTGGCCACTGGATTCAAGATAGCCTGGCTGATGAGGATTATGAATCCGAAACCGGTCCCAGGATGCTTGTTTCCGGTCCAGGGAAGACATGGCTTGGCAGTTCGGGCTGGACTGTTCCCATGAGGCACAGGGTCAGACTGATTTGCATATGGCCATGTCTGAACTGGGGTGGCTGAGTGGGCTAAAGAATGGTGATGGATTAAACCCAGATCAGTTGACTGGGGGTGAGTGTTTCATGTGCTCAAACGCTCCGTCCATCATCCCCTTTTGTATTGCTTTGTTCGCCCTAAGTGTGGCAGGGTATGCTCAGACGTGAGTCCCTTGCTCACTTGGCCACTGGATTCAAGATAGCCTGGCTGATGAGGATTATGAATCCTAAACCGGTCCCAGGATGCTTGTTTCCAGTCCAGGGAAGACATGGCTTGGCAGTTCGGGCTGGACTCTTCCCATGAGGCACAGGGTCGGACTGATTTGCATATGGCCATGTCTGAACTGGGGTGGCTGAGTGCGCTAAAGAATGGTGATGGATTAAACCCAGATCAGTTGACTGGGGGTGTTTGATTTGCTCAAACACTCCATCCATCATCCCCTTTTGTATCACTTTGTTCACCCTAAGTGTGGCAGGGTATGCTCAGACATGAGTCCCTTGCTCACTTGGCCACTGGATTCAAGATAGCCTGGCTGATGAGGATTATGAATCCGAAACCAGTCCCAGGATGCTTGTTTCCGGTCCAGGGAACACATGGCTTGGCAGTTCGGGCTGGACTGTTCCCATGAGGCACAGGGTCAGACTGATTTGCATATGGCCATGTCTGAACTGGGGTGGCTGAGTGGGCTAAATAATGGTGATGAATTAAACCCAGATCAGTTGACTGGGGGTTTTTGATTTGCTCAAAATCTCCATCCATCATCCCCTTTTGTATCACTTTGTTAACCCTAAGTGTGGCAGGGTATGCTCAGACATGAGTCCCTTGCTCACTTGGCCACTGGATTCAAGATAGCCTGGCTGATGAGTATTATGAATCCGAAACCAGTCCCAGGATGCTTGTTTCCGGTCCAGGGAACACATGGCTTGGCAGTTCGGGCTGGACTGTTCCCATGAGGCACAGGGTCAGACTGATTTGCATATGGCTATGTCTGAACTGGGGTGGCTGAGTGGGCTAAAGAATGGTGATGGATTAAACCCAGATCAGTTGACTGGGGGTGAGTGTTTGATTTGCTCAAACGCTCCGTCCATCATCCCCTTTTATATCGCTTTGTTCGCCATAAGTGTGGCAGGGTATGCTCAGACGTGAGTCTCTTGCTCAATTGGCCACTGGATTCAAGATAGCCTGGCTGATGGGGATTATGAATTTGAAACCGGTCCCAGGATGCTTGTTTCCGGTACAGGGAAGACATGGCTTGGCAGTTCGGGCTGGACTGTTCCCATGAGGCACAGGATCAGACTGATTTGCATATGGCCATGTCTGAACTGGGGTGTCTGAGTGGGCTACAGAATGGTGATCGATTAAACCCAGATCAGTTGACTAAGGGTGAGTGTTTGATTTGCTCAAACGCTCCGTCCATCTGCCCGTTTTGTATCGCTTTGTTCGCCCTAAGTGTGGCAGGGTATGCTCAGACGTAAGTCCCTTGCTCACTTGGTCACTGGATTCAAGATAGCCCGGCTGATGAGGATTATGAATCCGAAACCGGTCCCAGGGTGCTTGTTTCCGTCCAGGGAAGACATGGCTTGGCAGTTCGGGCTGGACTGCTCCCATGAGGCACAGGGTCAGATTGGTTTGCATATGGCCATGTCTGAACTGGGGTGGCTGAGTGGGCTACAGAATAGTGATGGATTAAACCCAGATCAGTTGACTGGGGGTGAGTGTTTGATTTGCTCAAATGCTCCGTCCATCCTCCCCTTTTGTATCGCTTTGTTCACCCTTAGTGTGGCAGGGTATGCTCAGACATGAGTCCCTTGCTCACTTGGCCACTGGATTCAAGATAGCCTGGCTGATGAGTATTATGAATCCGAAACCGGTCCCAGGATGTTTGTTTCCGGTCCAGGGAAGATATGGCTTGGCAGTTCGGGCTGTGCTGCTCCCATGAGGCACAGGGTCAGACTGATTTGCATATGGCCATGTCTGAACTGGGGTGGCTGAGTGGGCTAATGAATGGTGATGGATTAAACCCAGATCAGTTGACTGGGGGTGAGTGTTTGATTTGCTCAAAAGCTCCGTCCATCATCCCCTTTTGTATCGCTTTGTTCGCCCTAAGTGTGGCAGGGTATGCTCAGATGTGAGTCCCTTGCTCAATTGGCCACTGGATTCAAAATAGCCTGGCTGATGAGGATTATGAATCCGAAACCGGTCCCAGGATGCTTGTTTGCATCCAGGGAAGACATGGCTTAGCAGTTAGGGCTGGACTGTTCCCATGAGTCCATCATCCCCTTTTGTATCACTTTGTTTGCCCTAAGTGTGGCAGGGTATGCTCAGACGAGAGTCCCTTGCTCACTTGGCCACTGGATTCAAGATAGCCTGGCTGATGAGGATTATGAATCCGAAACCGGTCCCAGGATGCTTGTTTCCGGCCCAGGTAAGACATGGCTTGGCAGTTCGGGCTGGACTGTTCCCATGAGGCACAGGGTCAGACTGATTTGCATATGGCCATGTCTGAACTGGGGTGGCTGAGTGGGCTAAAGAATGGTGATGGATTAAACCCAGATCAGTTGACTGGGGGTGAGTGTTTCATTTGCTCAAACGCTCCGTCCATCATCCCCTTTTGTATTGCTTTGTTCGCCCTAAGTGTGGCAGGGTATGCTCAGACGTGAGTCCCTTGCTCACTTGGCCACTGGATTCAAGATAGCCTGGCTGATGAGGATTATGAATCCTAAACCGGTCCCAGGATGCTTGTTTCCAGTCCAGGGAAGACATGGCTTGGCAGTTCGGGCTGGACTGTTTCCATGAGGCACAGGGTCGGACTGATTTGCATATGGCCATGTCTGAACTGGGGTGGCTGAGTGCGCTAAAGAATGGTGATGGATTAAACCCAGATCAGTTGACTGGGGGTGTTTGATTTGCTCAAACACTCCATCCATCATCCCCTTTTGTATCACTTTGTTCACCCTAAGTGTGGCAGGGTATGCTCAGACATGAGTCCCTTGCTCACTTGGCCACTGGATTCAAGATAGCCTGGCTGATGAGGATTATGAATCCGAAACCAGTCCCAGGATGCTTGTTTCCGGTCCAGGGAACACATGGCTTGGCAGTTCGGGCTGGACTGTTCCCATGAGGCACAGGGTCAGACTGATTTGCATATGGCCATGTCTGAACTGGGGTGGGGTGGCTGAGTGGGCTAAATAATGGTGATGAATTAAACCCAGATCAGTTGACTGGGGGTTTTTGATTTGCTCAAAATCTCCATCCATCATCCCCTTTTGTATCACTTTGTTAACCCTAAGTGTGGCAGGGTATGCTCAGACATGAGTCCCTTGCTCACTTGGCCACTGGATTCAAGATAGCCTGGCTGATGAGGATTATGAATCCGAAACCAGTCCCAGGATGCTTGTTTCCGGTCCAGGGAACACATGGCTTGGCAGTTCGGGCTGGACTGTTCCCATGAGGCACAGGGTCAGACTGATTTGCATATGGCTATGTCTGAACTGGGGTGGCTGAGTGGGCTAAAGAATGGTGATGGATTAAACCCAGATCAGTTGACTGGGGGTGAGTGTTTGATTTGATCAAACGCTCCGTCCATCATCCTCTTTTATATCGCTTTGTTCGCCATAAGTGTGGCAGGGTATGCTCAGACGTGTGTCTCTTGCTCAATTGGCCACTGGATTCAAGATAGCCTGGCTGATGGGGATTATGAATCCGAAACCGGTCCCAGGATGCTTGTTTCCGGTACAGGGAAGACATGGCTTGGCAGTTCGGGCTGGACTGTTCCCATGAGGCACAGGGTCAGACTGATTTGCATATGGCCATGTCTGAACTGGGGTGTCTGAGTGGGCTACAGAATGGTGATCGATTAAACCCAGATCAGTTGACTAAGGGTGAGTGTTTGATTTGCTCAAACGCTCCGTCCATCTGCCCTTTTTGTATCGCTTTGTTCGCCCTAAGTGTGGCAGGGTATGCTCAGACGTAAGTCCCTTGCTCACTTGGTCACTGGATTCAAGATAGCCCGGCTGATGAGGATTATGAATCCGAAACCGGTCCCAGGATGCTTGTTTCCGTCCAGGGAAGATATGGCTTGGCAGTTCGGGCTGGACTGCTCCCATGAGGCACAGGGTCAGATTGGTTTGCATATGGCCATGTCTGAACTGGGGTGGCTGAGTGGGCTACAGAATAGTGATGGATTAAACCCAGATCAGTTGACTGGGGGTGAGTGTTTGATTTGCTCAAATGCTCCGTCCATCCTCCCCTTTTGTATCGCTTTGTTCACCCTTAGTGTGGCAGGGTATGCTCAGACGTGAGTCCCTTGCTCACTTGGCCACTGGATTCAAGATAGCCTGGCTGATGAGTATTATGAATCCGAAACCGGTCCCAGGATGTTTGTTTCCGGTCCAGGGAAGATATGGCTTGGCAGTTCGGGCTGTGCTGCTCCCATGAGGCACAGGGTCAGACTGATTTGCATATGGCCATGTCTGAACTGGGGTGGCTGAGTGGGCTAATGAATGGTGATGGATTAATCCCAGATCAGTTGACTGGGGGTGAGTGTTTGATTTGCTCAAAAGCTCCGTCCATCATCCCCTTTTGTATCGTTTTGTTCGCCCTAAGTGTGGCAGGGTATGCTCAGATGTGAGTCCCTTGCTCAATTGGCCACTGGATTCAAAATAGCCTGGCTGATGAGGATTATGAATCCGAAACCGGTCCCAGGATGCTTGTTTGCATCCAGGGAAGACATGGCTTAGCAGTTAGGGCTGGACTGTTCCCATGAGTCCATCATCCCCTTTTGTATCACTTTGTTTGCCCTAAGTGTGGCAGGGTATGCTCAGACGAGAGTCCCTTGCTCACTTGGCCACTGGATTCAAGATAGCCTGGCTGATGAGGATTATGAATCCGAAACCGGTCCCAGGATGCTTGTTTCCGGTCCAGGGAAGACATGGCTTGGCAGTTCGGGCTGGACTGTTCCCATGAGGCACAGGGTCAGACTGATTTGCATATGGCCATGTCTGAACTGGGGTGGCTGAGTGGGCTAAATAATGGTGATTGATTAAACCCAGATCAGTTGACTGAGGGTGAGTGTTTGATTTGCTCAAACGCTCCGTCCATCATCCCCTTTTGTATCGCTTTTTTCGCCCTAAGTGTGGCAGGGTATGCTCAGACGTGAATCACTTGCTCAGTTGGCCACTGGATTCAAGATAGCCTGGCTGATGAGGATTATGAATCCGAAACCGGTCCCAGGATGCTTGTTTCTGGTCCAGGGAAGACATGGCTTAGCAGTTCGGGCTGGACTGTTCCCATGAGGCACAGGGTCAGACTGATTTGCATATGGCCATGTCTGAACTGGGGTGGCTGAGTGGGCTAAAGAATGGTGATGGATTAAACCCAGATCAGTTGACTGGGGGTGAGTGTTTCATTTGCTCAAACGCTCCGTCCATCATCCCCTTTTGTATTGCTTTGTTCGCCCTAAGTGTGGCAGGGTATGCTCAGACGTGAGTCCCTTGCTCACTTGGCCACTGGATTCAAGATAGCCTGGCTGATGAGGATTATGAATCCTAAACCGGTCCCAGGATGCTTGTTTCCAGTCCAGGGAAGACATGGCTTGGCAGTTCGGGCTGGACTGTTCCCATGAGGCACAGGGTCGGACTGATTTGCATATGGCCATGTCTGAACTGGGGTGGCTGAGTGCGCTAAAGAATGGTGATGGATTAAACCCAGATCAGTGGACTGGGGGTGTTTGATTTGCTCAAACACTCCATCCATCATCCCCTTTTGTATCACTTTGTTCACCCTAAGTGTGGCAGGGTATGCTCAGACATGAGTCCCTTGCTCACTTGGCCACTGGATTCAAGATAGCCTGGCTGATGAGGATTATGAATCCGAAACCAGTCCCAGGATGCTTGTTTCCGGTCCAGGGAACACATGGCTTGGCAGTTCGGGCTGGACTGTTCCCATGAGGCACAGGGTCAGACTGATTTGCATATGGCTATGTCTGAACTGGGGTGGCTGAGTGGGCTAAAGAATGGTGATGGATTAAACCCAGATCAGTTGACTGGGGGTGAGTGTTTGATTTGCTCAAACGCTCCGTCCATCATCCCCTTTTGTATCGCTTTGTTCGCCCTAAGTGTGGCAGGGTATGCTCAGACGTGAGTCTCTTGCTCACTTGGCCACTGGATTCAAGATAGCCTTGCTGATGGGGATTATGAATCCAAAACCGGTCCCAGGATGCTTGTTTCCGGTACAGGGAAGACATGGCTTGGCAGTTCGGGCTGGACTGTTCCCATGAGGAACAGGGTCAGACTGATTTGCATATGGCCATGTCTGAACTGGGGTGGCTGAGTGGGCTACAGAATGGTGATGGATTAAACCCAGATCAGTTGACTGGGGGTGAGTGTTTGATTTGCTCAAACGCTCCGTTCATCATCCCCTTTTGTATCGCTTTGTTCGCCCTAAGTGTGGCAGGGTATGCTCAGACGTGAGTCCCTTGCTCACTTGGCCACTGGATTCAAGATACCTTGGCTGATGAGGATTATGAATCCGAAACCGGTCCCAGGATGCTTGTTTCCGGTCCAGGGAAGACATGGCTTAGCAGTTCGGGCTGGACTGTTCCCATGAGGTACAGGGTCAGACTGATTTGCATATGGCCATGTCTGAACTGGGGTGGCTGAGTGGGCTAAAGAATGGTGATGGATTAAACCCAGATCAGTTGACTGGGGGTGAGTGTTTGATTTGCTCAAACGCTCCGTCCATCATCCCCTTTTGTATTGCTTTGTTTGCCCTAAGTGTGGCAGGGTATGCTCAGACGTGAGTCCCTTGCTCACTTGGCCACTGGATTCAAGATAGCCTGGCTGATGAGGATTATGAATCCGAAACCGGTCCCAGGATGCTTGTTTCCGGTCCAGGGAAGACATGGCTTGGCAGTTCGGGCTGGACGGTTCCCATGAGGCACAGGGTCAGACTGATTTGCATATGGCCATGTCTGAACTGGGGTGGCTGAGTGGGCCAAAGAATGGTGATGGAGTAAACCCAGATCAGTTGACTGGGGGTAAGTGTTCGATTTGCTCAAACTCTTTGTCCATCATCCCCTTTTGTATCGCTTTATGGCAGGGTATGCTCAGACGTGAGTCCCTTGCTCACTTGGCCACTGGATTCAGGATAGCCTGGCTGATGGGGATTATGAATCCGAAACCGGTCCCATGATGCTTGTTTCCGGTACAGGGAATACATGGCTCTGCAGTTCGGGCTGGACTGCTCCCATGAGGGACAGGGTCAGACTGATTTGCATATGGCCATGTCTGAACTGGGGTGGCTGAGTGGGCTAAAGAATGGTGATGGATTAAACCCAGATCAGTTGACTGGGGGTGAGTGTTTGATTTGCTCAAACGCTCCGTCCATCATCCTGTTTTGTATCGCTTTGTTCGCCCTAAGTGTGGCAGGGTATGCTCAGACGTGAATCCCTTGCTCACTTGGCCACTGGATTCAAGATAGCCTGGCTGATGAGGATTATGAATCCGAAACAGGTCCCAGGAGGCTTGTTTCCGGTCCAGGGAAGACATGGCTTGGCAGTTCGGGCTGGACTGTTCCCATGAGGCACAGGGTCAGACTGATTTGCATATGGCCATGTCTGAACTGGGGTGGTTGAGTGGGCTACAGAATGGTGATGGATTAAACCCAGATCAGTTGACTGGGGGTGAGTGTTTGATTTGCTTAAACGCTCCGTCCATCATCCCCTTTTGTATCGCTTTGTTCGCCCTAAGTGTGGCAGGGTATGCTCAGACGTGAGTCCCTTGCTCACTTGGCCACTGGATTCAAGATAGCCCGGCTGATGAGGATTATGAATCCGAAACCGGTCCCAGGATACTTGTTTCCGTCCTGGGAAAATATGGCTTGGCAGTTCGGGCTGGACTGTTCCCATGGGCACAGGGTCAGATTGATTTGCATATGGCCATGTCTGAACTGGGGTGTCTGAGTGGGCTAAAGAATGGAGATGGATTAAACCTAGATCAGTTGACTGGGTGTGAGTGTTTGATTGGCTCAAACGCTCCATCCATCATCTCTTTTTGTATCGCTTTGTTCGCCATAAGTGTGGCAGGGTATGCTCAGATGTGAGTCCCCCCTCCCTTGCTCACTTGTCCACTGGATTCAAGATAGCCTGGCTGATGAGGATTATGAATCCGAAACCGGTCCCAGGATGTTTGTTTCCGGTCCAGGGAAGATATGGCTTGGCAGTTCGGGCTGTACTGCTCCCATGAGGCACAGGGTCAGACTGATTTGCATATGGCCATGTCTGAACTGGGGTGGCTGAGTGGGCTAATGAATGGTGATGGATTAAACCCAGATCAGTTGACTGGGGGTGAGTGTTTGATTTGCTCAAAAGCTCCGTCCATCATCCCCTTTTGAATCGCTTTGTTCGCCCTATGTGTGGCAGGGTATGCTCAGATGTGAGTCCCTTGCTCACTTGGCCACTGGATTCAAAATAGCCTGGCTGATGAGGATTATGAATCCAAAACCGGTCCCAGGATCCTTGTTTCCATCCAGGGAAGACATGGCTTAGCAGTTAGGGCTGGACTGTTCCCATGAGTCCATCATCCCCTTTTGTATCGCTTTGTTCGCCCTAAGTGTGGCAGGGTATGCTCAGACGTGAGTCCCTTGCTCACTTGGCCACTGGATTCAAGATAGCCTGGCTGATGAGGATTATGAATCCGAAACTGGTCCCAGGATGCTTGTTTCCGGTCCAGGGAAGACATGGCTTGGCAGTTCGGCCTGGACTGTTCCCATGAGGCACAGGGTCAGACTGATTTGCATATGGCCATGTCTGAACTGGGTTGGCTGAGTGGGCTAAAGAATGGTGATGGATTAAACCCAGATCAGTTGACTTGGGTGAGTGTTTGATTTGCTCAAACTCTCTGTCCATCATCTCCTTTTGTATCACTTTGTGGCAGGGTATGCTCAGACGTGAAACCCTTGCTCACTTGGCCACTGGATTCAAGATAGCCCGGCTGATGAGGATTATGAATCCGAAACCGGTCCCAGGATACTTGTTTCCGTCCTGGGAAAATATGGCTTGGCAGTTCGGGCTGGACTGTTCCCATGGGCACAGGGTCAGATTGATTTGCATATGGCCATGTCTGAACTGGGGTGTCTGAGTGGGCTAAAGAATGGAGATGGATTAAACCTAGATCAGTTGACTGGGTGTGAGTGTTTGATTGGCTCAAACGCTCCATCCATCATCTCTTTTTGTATCGCTTTGTTCGCCATAAGTGTGGCAGGGTATGCTCAGACGTGAGTCCCCCCTCCCTTGCTCACTTGGCCACTGGATTCAAGATAGCCTGGCTGATGAGGATTATGAATCCGAAACCGGTCCCAGGATGTTTGTTTCCGGTCCAGGGAAGATATGGCGTGGCAGTTCGGGCTGTACTGCTCCCATGAGGCACAGGGTCAGACTGATTTGCATATGGCCATGTCTGAACTGGGGTGGCTGAGTGGGCTAATGAATGGTGATGGATTAAACCCAGATCAGTTGACTGGGGGTGAGTGTTTGATTTGCTCAAAAGCTCCGTCCATCATCCCCTTTTGTATCGCTTTGTTCGCCCTATTTGTGGCAGGGTATGCTCAGATGTGAGTCCCTTGCTCACTTGGCCACTGGATTCAAAATAGCCTGGCTGATGAGGATTATGAATCCAAAACCGGTCCCAGGATCCTTGTTTCCATCCAGGGAAGATATGGCTTAGCAGTTAGGGCTGGACTGTTCCCATGAGTCCATCATCCCCTTTTGTATCACTTTGTTTGCCCTAAGTGTGGCAGGGTATGCTCAGACGAGAGTCCCTTGCTCACTTGGCCACTGGATTCAAGATAGCCTGGCTGTGTAGGATTATGAATCCTAAACCGGTCCCAAGATGCTTGTTTCCGGTCCAGGGAAGACATGGCTTGGCAGTTCGGGCTGGACTGTTCCCATGAGGCACAGGGTCAGACTGATTTGCATATGGCCATGTCTGAACTGGGGTGGCTGAGTGGGCTACAGAATGGTGATGGATTAAACCCAGATCAGTTGACTGGGGTGAGTGTTTGATTTGCTCAAACTCTCTGTCCATCATCTCCTTTTGTATCACTTTGTGGCAGGATTTGCTCAGACGTGAAACCCTTGCTCACTTGGCCACTGGATTCAAGATAGCCCTTGCTGATGAGGATTATAAATCCGAAACCGGTCCCAGGATACTTGTTTCCGTCCTGGGAAAATATGGCTTTGCAGTTCGGGCTGGACTGTTCCCATGAGGCACAGGGTCAGATTGATTTGCATATGGCCATGTCTGAACTGGGGTGGCTGAGTGGGCTAAAGAATGGAGATGGATTAAACTTAGATCAGTTGACTGGGGGTGAGTGTTTGATTGGCTCAAACGCTCCATCCATCATCTCCTTTTGTATCGCTTTGTTCACCCTAAGTGTGGCAGGGTATGTTCAGACGTGAGTCCCCACTCCCTTGCTCACTTGGCCACTGGATTCAAGATAGCCTGGCTGATGAGGATTATGAATCCGAAACCGGTCCCAGGAGGCTTGTTTCCAGTCCAGGGAAGACATGGCTTTGACAGTTTGGGCTGGACTGTTCCCATGAGGCACAGGGTAAGACTGATTTGCATATGGCCATGTCTGAACTGGGGTGGCTGAGTGGGCTACACAATGGTGATGGATTAAACCCAGATCAGTTGACTGGGGGTGAGTGTTTGATTTGCTCAAACGCTCCGTCCATCATCCCCTTTTGTATCGCTTTGTTCGCCCTAAGTGTGGCAGGGTATGCTCAGACGTGAGTCCCTTGCTCACTTGGCCACTGGATTCAAGATACCTTGGCTGATGAGGATTATGAATCCGAAACCGGTCCCAGGATGCTTGTTTCCGGTCCAGGGAAGACATGGCTTAGCAGTTCGGGCTGGACTGTTCCCATGAGGTACAGGGTCAGACTGATTTGCATATGGCCATGTCTGAACTGGGGTGGCTGAGTGGGCTAAAGAATGGTGATGGATTAAACCCAGATCAGTTGACTGGGGGTGAGTGTTTGATTTGCTCAAACTCTTTGTCCATCATCCCCTTTTGTATTGCTTTATGGCAGGGTATGCTCAGACGTGAGTCCCTTGCTCACTTGGCCACTGGATTCAGGATAGCCTGGCTGATGGGGATTATGAATCCGAAACCAGTCCCATGATGCTTGTTTCCGGTACAGGGAATACATGGCTCTGCAGTTCGGGCTGGACTGTTCCCATGAGGGACAGGGTCAGACTGATTTGCATATGGCCATGTCTGAACTGGGGTGGCTGAGTGGGCTAAAGAATGGTGATGGATTAAACCCAGATCAGTTGACTGGGGGTGAGTGTTTGATTTGCTCAAACGCTCAGTCCATCATCCTGTTTTGTATCGCTTTGTTCGCCCTAAGTGTGGCAGGGTATGCTCAGACGTGAATCCCTTGCTCACTTGGCCACTGGATTCAAGATAGCCTGGCTGATGAGGATTATGAATCCGAAACAGGTCCCAGGAGGCTTGTTTCCGGTCCAGGGAAGACATGGCTTGGCAGTTCGGGCTGGACTGTTCCCATGAGGCACAGGGTCAGACTGATTTGCATATGGCCATGTCTGAACTGGGGTGGTTGAGTGGGCTACAGAATGGTGATGGATTAAACCCAGATCAGTTGACTGGGGGTGAGTGTTTGATTTGCTCAAACGCTCCGTCCATCATCCCCTTTTGTATTGCTTTGTTCGCCCTAAGTGTGGCAGGGTATACTCAGACGTGAGTCCCTTGCTCACTTGGCCACTGGATTCAAGATAGCCTGGCTGATGAGGATTATGAATCCTAAACCGGTCCCAGGATGCTTGTTTCCAGTCCAGGGAAGACATGGCTTGGCAGTTCGGGCTGGACTGTTCCCATGAGGCACAGGGTCAGACTGATTTGCATATGGCCATGTCTGAACTGGGGTGGCTGAGTGTGCTAAAGAATGGTGATGGATTAAACCCAGATCAGTTGACTGGGGGTGTTTGATTTGCTCAAACTCTCCATCCATCATCCCCTTTTGTATCACTTTGTTCACCCTAAGTGTGGCAGGGTATGCTCAGACATGAGTCCCTTGCTCACTTGGCCACTGGATTCAGGATAGCCTGGCTGATGAGGATTATGAATCCGAAACCAGTCCCAGGATGCTTGTTTCCGGTCCAGGGAACACATGGCTTGGCAGTTCGTGCTGGACTGTTCCCATGAGGCACAGGGTCAGGCTGATTTGCATATGGCTATGTCTGAACTGGGGTGTCTGAGTGGGCTAAAGAATGGAGATGGATTAAACCTAGATCAGTTGACTGGGTGTGAGTGTTTGATTGGCTCAAACGCTCCATCCATCATCTCTTTTTGTATCGCTTTGTTCGCCATAAGTGTGGCAGGGTATGCTCAGACGTGAGTCCCCCCTCCCTTGCTCACTTGGCCACTGGATTCAAGATAGCCTGGCTGATGAGGATTATGAATCCGAAACCGGTCCCAGGATGTTTGTTTCCGGTCCAGGGAAGATATGGCGTGGCAGTTCGGGCTGTACTGCTCCCATGAGGCACAGGGTCAGACTGATTTGCATATGGCCATGTCTGAACTGGGGTGGCTGAGTGGGCTAATGAATGGTGATGGATTAAACCCAGATCAGTTGACTGGGGGTGAGTGTTTGATTTGCTCAAAAGCTCCGTCCATCATCCCCTTTTGTATCGCTTTGTTCGCCCTATTTGTGGCAGGGTATGCTCAGATGTGAGTCCCTTGCTCACTTGGCCACTGGATTCAAAATAGCCTGGCTGATGAGGATTATGAATCCAAAACCGGTCCCAGGATCCTTGTTTCCATCCAGGGAAGATATGGCTTAGCAGTTAGGGCTGGACTGTTCCCATGAGTCCATCATCCCCTTTTGTATCACTTTGTTTGCCCTAAGTGTGGCAGGGTATGCTCAGACGAGAGTCCCTTGCTCACTTGGCCACTGGATTCAAGATAGCCTGGCTGTGTAGGATTATGAATCCTAAACCGGTCCCAAGATGCTTGTTTCCGGTCCAGGGAAGACATGGCTTGGCAGTTCGGGCTGGACTGTTCCCATGAGGCACAGGGTCAGACTGATTTGCATATGGCCATGTCTGAACTGGGGTGGCTGAGTGGGCTACAGAATGGTGATGGATTAAACCCAGATCAGTTGACTGGGGTGAGTGTTTGATTTGCTCAAACTCTCTGTCCATCATCTCCTTTTGTATCACTTTGTGGCAGGATTTGCTCAGACGTGAAACCCTTGCTCACTTGGCCACTGGATTCAAGATAGCCCTTGCTGATGAGGATTATAAATCCGAAACCGGTCCCAGGATACTTGTTTCCGTCCTGGGAAAATATGGCTTTGCAGTTCGGGCTGGACTGTTCCCATGAGGCACAGGGTCAGATTGATTTGCATATGGCCATGTCTGAACTGGGGTGGCTGAGTGGGCTAAAGAATGGAGATGGATTAAACTTAGATCAGTTGACTGGGGGTGAGTGTTTGATTGGCTCAAACGCTCCATCCATCATCTCCTTTTGTATCGCTTTGTTCACCCTAAGTGTGGCAGGGTATGTTCAGACGTGAGTCCCCACTCCCTTGCTCACTTGGCCACTGGATTCAAGATAGCCTGGCTGATGAGGATTATGAATCCGAAACCGGTCCCAGGAGGCTTGTTTCCAGTCCAGGGAAGACATGGCTTTGACAGTTTGGGCTGGACTGTTCCCATGAGGCACAGGGTAAGACTGATTTGCATATGGCCATGTCTGAACTGGGGTGGCTGAGTGGGCTACACAATGGTGATGGATTAAACCCAGATCAGTTGACTGGGGGTGAGTGTTTGATTTGCTCAAACGCTCCGTCCATCATCCCCTTTTGTATCGCTTTGTTCGCCCTAAGTGTGGCAGGGTATGCTCAGACGTGAGTCCCTTGCTCACTTGGCCACTGGATTCAAGATACCTTGGCTGATGAGGATTATGAATCCGAAACCGGTCCCAGGATGCTTGTTTCCGGTCCAGGGAAGACATGGCTTAGCAGTTCGGGCTGGACTGTTCCCATGAGGTACAGGGTCAGACTGATTTGCATATGGCCATGTCTGAACTGGGGTGGCTGAGTGGGCTAAAGAATGGTGATGGATTAAACCCAGATCAGTTGACTGGGGGTGAGTGTTTGATTTGCTCAAACTCTTTGTCCATCATCCCCTTTTGTATTGCTTTATGGCAGGGTATGCTCAGACGTGAGTCCCTTGCTCACTTGGCCACTGGATTCAGGATAGCCTGGCTGATGGGGATTATGAATCCGAAACCAGTCCCATGATGCTTGTTTCCGGTACAGGGAATACATGGCTCTGCAGTTCGGGCTGGACTGTTCCCATGAGGGACAGGGTCAGACTGATTTGCATATGGCCATGTCTGAACTGGGGTGGCTGAGTGGGCTAAAGAATGGTGATGGATTAAACCCAGATCAGTTGACTGGGGGTGAGTGTTTGATTTGCTCAAACGCTCAGTCCATCATCCTGTTTTGTATCGCTTTGTTCGCCCTAAGTGTGGCAGGGTATGCTCAGACGTGAATCCCTTGCTCACTTGGCCACTGGATTCAAGATAGCCTGGCTGATGAGGATTATGAATCCGAAACAGGTCCCAGGAGGCTTGTTTCCGGTCCAGGGAAGACATGGCTTGGCAGTTCGGGCTGGACTGTTCCCATGAGGCACAGGGTCAGACTGATTTGCATATGGCCATGTCTGAACTGGGGTGGTTGAGTGGGCTACAGAATGGTGATGGATTAAACCCAGATCAGTTGACTGGGGGTGAGTGTTTGATTTGCTCAAACGCTCCGTCCATCATCCCCTTTTGTATTGCTTTGTTCGCCCTAAGTGTGGCAGGGTATACTCAGACGTGAGTCCCTTGCTCACTTGGCCACTGGATTCAAGATAGCCTGGCTGATGAGGATTATGAATCCTAAACCGGTCCCAGGATGCTTGTTTCCAGTCCAGGGAAGACATGGCTTGGCAGTTCGGGCTGGACTGTTCCCATGAGGCACAGGGTCAGACTGATTTGCATATGGCCATGTCTGAACTGGGGTGGCTGAGTGTGCTAAAGAATGGTGATGGATTAAACCCAGATCAGTTGACTGGGGGTGTTTGATTTGCTCAAACTCTCCATCCATCATCCCCTTTTGTATCACTTTGTTCACCCTAAGTGTGGCAGGGTATGCTCAGACATGAGTCCCTTGCTCACTTGGCCACTGGATTCAGGATAGCCTGGCTGATGAGGATTATGAATCCGAAACCAGTCCCAGGATGCTTGTTTCCGGTCCAGGGAACACATGGCTTGGCAGTTCGTGCTGGACTGTTCCCATGAGGCACAGGGTCAGGCTGATTTGCATATGGCTATGTCTGAACTGGGGTGGCTGAGTGGGCTAAAGAATGGTGATGGATTAAACCCAGATCAGTTGACTGGGGGTGAGTGTTTCATTTTCTCAAAAGCTCCGTCCATCATCCCCTTTTGTTCCGCTTTGTTCGCCCTAAGTGTGGCAGGGTATGCTCAGACGTGAGTCTCTTGCTCACTTGGCCACTGGATTCAAGATAGCCTGGCTGATGGGGATTATGAATCCAAAACCGGTCCCAGGATGCTTGTTTCCGGTACAGGGAAGACATGGCTTGGCAGTTCGGGCTGGACTGTTCCCATGAGGCACAGGGTCAGACTGATTTGCATATGGCCATGTCTGAACTGGGGTGTCTGAGTGGGCTACAGAATGGTGATCGATTAAACCCAGATCAGTTGACTAAGGGTGAGTGTTTGATTTGCTCAAACGCTCCATCCATCTGCCCGTTTTGTATCGCTTTGTTCGCCCTAAGTGTGGCAGGGTATGCTCAGACGTAAGTCCCTTGCTCACTTGGCCACTGGATTCAAGATTGCCCGGCTGATGAGGATTATGAATCCAAAACCGGTCCCAGGATGCTTGTTTCCGTCCAGGAAAGACATGGCTTGGCAGTTCCGGCTGGACTGCTCCCATGAGGCACAGGGTCAGATTGATTTGCATATCGCCATGTCTGAACTGGGGTGGCTGAGTGGGCTAAAGAATGGTGATGGATTAAACCTAGATGAGTTGACTGGGGGTTAGTGTTTGATTTGCTAAAACGCTCCGTCCATCATCCCCTTTTGTATCGCTTTGTTCGCCCTAAGTGTGGCAGCATATGCTCAGACGTGAGCCCCTTGCTCCCTTGGCCACTGGATTCAAGATAGCCTGGCTGATGAGGATTATGAATCCGAAACCGGACCCAGGATGCTTGTTTCCGGTCCAGGGAAGACATGGCCTGGCAGTTCGGGGTGGACTTTTCCCATGAGGTACAGGGTCAGACTGATTTGCATATGGCCATGTCTGAACTGGGGAGGCTGAGTGGGCTAAAGAATGGTGATGGATTAAACCCAGATCAGTTGACTTGGGGTGAGTGTTTGATTTGCTCAAACGCTCCATCCATCATCCCCTTTTGTATCACTTTGTTTGCCCTAAGTATGGCAGGGTATGCTCATACGTGAGTCCCTTGCTCACTTGGCCACTGGATTCAAGATAGCCTGGCTGATGAGGATTATGAATCCGAAACCGGTCCCAGGATGCTTGTTTCCAGTCCAGGGAAGACATGGCTTGGCAGTTCGGGCTGGACTGTTACCATGAGGCACAGGGTTAGACTGATTTGCATATGGCCATGTCTGAACTGGGGTGGCTGAGTGGGCTAAAGAATGGTGATGGATTAAACCCAGATCAGTTGACTAAGGGTAAGTGTTCGATTTGCTCAAACTCTTTGTCCATCATCCCCTTTTGTATCGCTTTGTGGCAGGGTATGCTCAGACGTGAGTCACTTGCTCACTTGGCCAGTGGATTCAGGATAGCCTGGCTGATGGGGATTATGAATCCAAAACCGGTCCCAGGATGCTTGTTTCCGGTACAGGGAAGACATGGCTTGGCAGTTCGGGCTGGACTGTTCCCATGAGGCACAGGGTCAGACTGATTTGCATATGGCCAAGTCTGAACTGGGGTGGCTGAGTGGGCTAAATAATGGTGATGGATTAAACCCAGATCAGTTGACTGGGGGTGAGTGTTTGATTTGCTCAAACGCTCCGTCCATCATCCTGTTTTGTATCGCTTTGTTCGCCCTAAGTGTGGCAGGGTATGCTCAGACGTCAATCCCTTGCTCACTTGGCCACTGGATTCAAGATAGCCTGGCTGATGAGGATTATGAATCCGAAACCGGTCCCAGGAGGCTTGTTTCCGGTCCAGGGAAGACATGGCTTTGACAGTTTTGGCTGGACTGTTCCCATGAGGCACAGGGTCAGACTGATTTGCATATGGCCATGTCTGAACTGGGGTGGCTGAGTGGGCTAAAGAATGGTGATGGATTAAACCCAGATCAGTTAAATGAGGGTGAGTCTTGATTTGCTCAAACGCTCCGTCCATCATCCCCTTTTGTGTCGCTTTGTTCACCCTAAGTGTGGCAGGGTATGCTCAGACGTGAGTCCCTTGCTCACTTGACCACTGGATTCAAGATAGCCTGGCTGATGAGGATTATGAATCCGAAACCGGTCCCAGGATGCTTGTTTCCGGTACAGGGAAGACATGGCTTGGCAGTTCGGGCTGGACTGTTCCCATGAGGCACAGGGTCAGACTGATTTGCATATGGCCATGTCTGAACTGGGGTGGTTGAGTGGGCTACACAATGGTGATGGATTAAACCCAGATCAGTTGACTGGGGGTGAGTGTTTGATTTGCTCAAACGCTCCGTCCATCATCCCCTTTTGTATTGCTTTGTTCGCCCTAAGTGTGGCAGGGTATACTCAGACGTGAGTCCCTTGCTCACTTGGCCACTGGATTCAAGATAGCCTGGCTGATGAGGATTATGAATCCTAAACCGGTCCCAGGATGCTTGTTTCCAGTCCAGGGAAGACATGGCTTGGCAGTTCGGGCTGGACTGTTCCCATGAGGCACAGGGTCAGACTGATTTGCATATGGCCATGTCTGAACTGGGGTGGCTGAGTGTGCTAAAGAATGGTGATGGATTAAACCCAGATCAGTTGACTGGGGGTGTTTGATTTGCTCAAACTCTCCATCCATCATCCCCTTTTGTATCACTTTGTTCACCCTAAGTGTGGCAGGGTATGCTCAGACATGAGTCCCTTGCTCACTTGGCCACTGGATTCAGGATAGCCTGGCTGATGAGGATTATGAATCCGAAACCAGTCCCAGGATGCTTGTTTCCGGTCCAGGGAACACATGGCTTGGCAGTTCGTGCTGGACTGTTCCCATGAGGCACAGGGTCAGGCTGATTTGCATATGGCTATGTCTGAACTGGGGTGGCTGAGTGGGCTAAAGAATGGTGATGGATTAAACCCAGATCAGTTGACTGGGGGTGAGTGTTTCATTTGCTCAAAAGCTCCGTCCATCATCCCCTTTTGTTCCGCTTTGTTCGCCCTAAGTGTGGCAGGGTATGCTCAGACGTGAGTCTCTTGCTCACTTGGCCACTGGATTCAAGATAGCCTGGCTGATGGGGATTATGAATCCAAAACCGGTCCCAGGATGCTTGTTTCCGGTACAGGGAAGACATGGCTTGGCAGTTCGGGCTGGACTGTTCCCATGAGGCACAGGGTCAGACTGATTTGCATATGGCCATGTCTGAACTGGGGTGTCTGAGTGGGCTACAGAATGGTGATCGATTAAACCCAGATCAGTTGACTAAGGGTGAGTGTTTGATTTGCTCAAACGCTCCATCCATCTGCCCGTTTTGTATCGCTTTGTTCGCCCTAAGTGTGGCAGGGTATGCTCAGACGTAAGTCCCTTGCTCACTTGGCCACTGGATTCAAGATTGCCCGGCTGATGAGGATTATGAATCCAAAACCGGTCCCAGGATGCTTGTTTCCGTCCAGGAAAGACATGGCTTGGCAGTTCGGGCTGGACTGCTCCCATGAGGCACAGGGTCAGATTGATTTGCATATCGCCATGTCTGAACTGGGGTGGCTGAGTGGGCTAAAGAATGGTGATGGATTAAACCTAGATGAGTTGACTGGGGGTTAGTGTTTGATTTGCTAAAACGCTCCGTCCATCATCCCCTTTTGTATCGCTTTGTTCGCCCTAAGTGTGGCAGCATATGCTCAGACGTGAGCCCCTTGCTCCCTTGGCCACTGGATTCAAGATAGCCTGGCTGATGAGGATTATGAATCCGAAACCGGACCCAGGATGCTTGTTTCCGGTCCAGGGAAGACATGGCCTGGCAGTTCGGGGTGGACTTTTCCCATGAGGTACAGGGTCAGACTGATTTGCATATGGCCATGTCTGAACTGGGGAGGCTGAGTGGGCTAAAGAATGGTGATGGATTAAACCCAGATCAGTTGACTTGGGGTGAGTGTTTGATTTGCTCAAACGCTCCATCCATCATCCCCTTTTGTATCACTTTGTTTGCCCTAAGTATGGCAGGGTATGCTCATACGTGAGTCCCTTGCTCACTTGGCCACTGGATTCAAGATAGCCTGGCTGATGAGGATTATGAATCCGAAACCGGTCCCAGGATGCTTGTTTCCAGTCCAGGGAAGACATGGCTTGGCAGTTCGGGCTGGACTGTTACCATGAGGCACAGGGTTAGACTGATTTGCATATGGCCATGTCTGAACTGGGGTGGCTGAGTGGGCTAAAGAATGGTGATGGATTAAACCCAGATCAGTTGACTAAGGGTAAGTGTTCGATTTGCTCAAACTCTTTGTCCATCATCCCCTTTTGTATCGCTTTGTGGCAGGGTATGCTCAGACGTGAGTCACTTGCTCACTTGGCCAGTGGATTCAGGATAGCCTGGCTGATGGGGATTATGAATCCGAAACCGGTCCCAGGATGCTTGTTTCCGGTACAGGGAAGACATGGCTTGGCAGTTCGGGCTGGACTGTTCCCATGAGGTACAGGGTCAGACTGATTTGCATATGGCCATGTCTGAACTGGGGTGACTGAGTGGGCTACAGAATGGTGATGGATTAAACCCAGATCAGTTGACTGGGGGTGAGTGTTTGATTTGCTCAAATGCTCCGTCCAACCTCCCCTTTTGTATCGCTTTGTTCACCCTTAGTGTGGCAGGGTATGCTCAGACGTGAGTCCCTTGCTCACTTGGCCACTGGATTCAAGATAGCCTGGCTGATGAGGATTATGAATCCGAAACCGGTCCCAGGATGCTTGTTTCCGGTACAGGGAAGACATGGCTTGGCAGTTCGGGCTGGACTGTTCCCATGAGGTACAGGGTCAGACTGATTTGCATATGGCCATGTCTGAACTGGGGTGACTGAGTGGTGAAGGACTGGGTTCTTTTGGACCCAGCGGTGCCAGGGCACAACACCTGAAACCTTCGTGGGTAACCTGCTCCGGCGTACAAGTCACAGAGACACGGGACACTTCCTTCGGCGTCAAAGAGTCAAGGTTTATTTACTGCAGGGAACACAGAAGTCACAGGAAGTACATCGAGTGTAGTTCGGGGAGACTGCTTCAAATTGGTTATGTGGATCGCTCCTTTTATACAGTTCTTACCCATAAGATAACATGAGACACAATAGTTTACAACCCGGTTCCCACATGTCGCTCTCAGAGGGGTCGCTTTGGTCACTTTGAAACACATAAGGTCCGGAACATAAGTGCGGAAACATTTGGCGGTTCCCAACTGTAAAAACCCATCTTCCCACCATTAGCAAATTCCAATCAGCAATAAAGTAGATCGAAATAGGAACGAAGACAGGTGCAGAGGAAGACGGAGACAGTGGGGAGATCGGAAAGGGTGTAAAAGGGGAGGTAACGAGAAGCACGAGATACAGGCATCAAAGGGACGTGCCTAATGAGATGCACGGCTGAGACAATAAGTCCGTGCGGCAAGATGAGCCTCGAGCGGCGCCATCTGCCTTACAGTAGCAACCCCCTCATCATAAAGACACTTTCAAAGAACATGTGTCTTCCGCAAATATCTTGGGAGTCCCAGGGTCGCGAAGCGGACAGCGTCCGTTCGCTGACTACTTGAGGGCAAGAGACAAAATGGATGCCGTATCTAAGATGGAACCCGTGGGTACAGATGAGAAACCCACATATCAAACGAACGGTTTAAGTTAGCACAGCGAAACTGCGCACACTTACTAAACTCGTCATTTGCGGTTCATAGATACCAGACTCGACCATATTCGTACGAGTCGAAAACACCACTTACAATTGTCACGGAACCTCAGACGCTCCTTTTGCCCTCATGTAGGCAAGCACTAGTCGGAATCATATTCGATATTCATCAGACCATCAAGATGTCGTTGTAGCATAGCTCTGTCCAACCGAGTCCCCTTGGTAACAGATGGTTGTCTCATACACGTTGTAGTACAGAGGCCACATAAGGCAGGACCACACTGCACACAAAGGCAACACGTGAACAGGAACACTACCACAACCCCGATGATCATCAGAATCTTCCAACCCCAAGTCGACATCAGGCCCCAAAACCAACCAAGTAGCGTCCAATCCCCTACATCCACGTGTATGGATTCGGAGATCTTGTGCAACTTCGAGATGGCTTGATAGACAGTAGGAGCATTATCAGGTATGAAAATGCAACAGCTCGAATGGATCACTTTACATACCCCACCGCGATCTGCCAAGACGACATCTAAAACCATACGGTTTTGCAACGTCATAAGTCTCTCCGCCTGAAGTTCTGAGGTGATATTACCAAGGGCACTGGCAGTAATATTAGCTGTCGATTCTACCACTCGAGTCAAATGTCTCAGGTTCCTACTATTAACCATAGGTCCCCAAAACGGGAGGAAACCCTTGAAAAAGTCTCCTGCCTCTTGACCGGCAGTATCCTCTTCGCTAATTACGCCTCGTACAACTCTAGTCTTATGATAATCGGCATCTACAGTGAACGTCGGAGGCAACAGATTTGCAACGAAACATGAGCCCATGAAGTCTGTGGGCAACCATGTGTATGCACGATCATGACAGATAAAGTACGTACCCTTGGCAGCCAGAAACACAGGGGTCGGGGACATTGGCAGAAGGTAACTTTCAGTGCAAGCACTGGCTCCAAGGGAGGCTTGCGAACCACGACCCACAAGACAAAGATTACCAGTGTGGGGTACGACCCATATTGGAGACGAGCTTTTAAGCTGCTTTTCATTAGTGAACGTACTATATTCCCCTCTACTTAGGACCCTATAGGCTTGCACCTCTTCTTTAGGGATGAGAAAAGCATCATGGATCTCATCTTCCATATCCGCTATTGCCATCGATAGCACCCACTGATACGAGGTAGGACCAGGGTTGGGGGAACGTTGTTCTGAAGTGGGGTGGAAACCCAGTGCGCTTCGGAGCATTGTTTGAAATGCTCGAGCTGACCCTTGGGAACTATACGGTAACACCAGATATGGAATTCCCTTACCCGTAGTATGTGGCATCAGCCCACACACCCAACAATTAGTAGTGTTAACCACTAACTGATGCTGATGGAGGAGCTGGATAAAGGAATTATTGCGGAATTCTACACGTCTAGCCTGTTCGTGTTCCGGTAACATATGAAAGGAATGAGGAGAAGCAGTAGAAGTAAGATTAGGGTAAGGAGTAGGAGTAGGGGTAGGAAGTAAGAAGTAAGACATAGTGTAATACACCCCACCCGCCAAAAATGCAGAAGCAGTCAGAAACAATACAAACAATGGAAATACAAAACATTTAGTACGACTAAGTTTCTGCAGTCTGACTCTATACGCCTGAGCTCCTTCCAAATCATTCAGCTTCGAAAATGCCATTTCCCTACGACCGTCCGCAACGTTTCTTGACGCACTTCGTTCTGTGCAGCAATAGTCAATCCCCAGGAGTTCCCAGGAACCGACGGCCTTTAACCTAGCGTCAAGACCTACTGTCCAGAAGGAAGTACGCGCGCGGCCCTACGGCCCTCAATACACAATATGTATTTTATTTAGCACAATATTTCAGCTGTGGAAGGAAAAGATACAAGGAAAAAGCTTATTATATGTACAAAACAATTTTCAATGATACGAATTGTTCAAAGTTGATCAGGGGAAACGAGGATATTCCAGTTATCAATTTCAGCAAAGCAAGAAAATTTTATTTGTCCTGAGTATGAGAACGCAGAGAATATCGATGTTTCCCTGGACGTGTCTGCTCGTCGAACAAAGGATCCGTTGAAGAGACAGCGTCCTGTTGATCAATTGGTTGATTTGATCTTGAGTCTTTTGCTGACAAATGTTCAACAGTGGCTTTCTGCTGCGCTGAGTGTTCACCAACAAGCTGTGCGTCGCTAAAAGGTACAAACGCCGGCAATGTTTCTGCTTCTGTTGACGCAATGCCTTTCCTTACCCACGGGTCTGCCGGCAAAGGAATAGGGACTCGCTTACAATGGGTAGCATGTACCCAATTCTTCCGCCCCTCAAGACGAACGGCAGTCCTCGTGGCCAGGAGCACCTGGTAAGGTCCGGTGAAACGGGGGTCCAGATTCTTCTTGCGTGAAAAATTACGGGTAACTACCCAATCTCCGGGCTGGAGCTGGTGGCCTGGACCCTCCGTCTGCGTCGGCAAGGCGTCGTAAACCTGTTGATGAATTAACCTCAGTTTAGCAGTCAAGTCATGTAAGTAATCAATCAACATCGGATACTCAAGATCAACGAATATACCTGGCCTAGGAACCCCCCACACATTCGCAGGACGGCCGAACACTATTTCATAGGGACTAAGCCCTATTCGGGAGTGTACAGTCGCCCTAGTTGACAGTAATGCTAGAGGCAAAGCATCAGGCCACGAAAGTCCAGTCGT
Organism: Lissotriton vulgaris; assembly: GCF_964263255.1. NCBI lineage: Eukaryota > Metazoa > Chordata > Amphibia > Caudata > Salamandridae > Lissotriton > Lissotriton vulgaris. The sequence goes on along the minus strand of NC_141700.1, from coordinate 476,221,734 downwards.
AGCCTGAATCTTCGCTAGCTTTAGTTTAAGGGTGCCATTGTACCCTTCAACCAACCCAGCTGACTGGGGATGATTGGCGCTATGGAATTTTTGATTAATTCCAAGGCCCTTACACACACTCTTCATCACACTTCCAACAAACTCACTTCCGTTATCTGACCACACGACTCTAGGCATTCCATACCGAGGAAAGTATTCCTTCAGTAGGATTTTCGCAGTAGACAAAGCAGTATTGTCTTTGAGGGGATAGGCCTCGATCCATCGGGAGAATGCGCAAACCACAACCAAAACATATTTCAGGTTATTGCATCGCTCCATATGGATGAAGTCCAATTGGATCACCTCAAAGGGATACGAAGGAGGAGCAAAACTGCCAGGGGGAGTTGGGGTTCCTTTGCCAGGATTGTACATCATACACACCATACAATTCTTCACCAAACGTTCAGCACACTTTGTAATACCATCATTCTTCCATACATCAGCCAACAACTTGCAAATACCTTTCGCGCTAATATGTGCTAACCCATGTGCCATTGTCACAACGGCTAGTACATACGCATCAGGCAACATCCATCTTTTCTGATCCGACAAATCAATCCAGCAACCATTCGCATCCAACCTTCCCGTACTTTCTTTCCACTTCATCTTTTCAGTCTCGGTGGCCTCATTCTGTATTGCTTTCACACTCTCTATGGTATTTTCACACATACTTGATTCTGTAGGCCACCTAACCGAACTCGTCACATACATTCGAGTGCTAAGGTTCCGGGCAGTCTCCTTAGCAATCTCATCTGCAAACGCATTACCACGACCAACATCATCCGTCACTTTACGATGCGCACTACACTTAACAATTGCAACTTGAGCAGGCAAAGTCAATGCATCCAAAAGATCGTTCACAAGCTGGCCATGCTGTATTTTCGTGCCATGTGACGTGAAGAAACCACGCTCTCGCCACAACCGTCCAAAGCTATGCGCTACACCGAAAGCGTACTGACTATCGGTGTACACATTCACACGTTTACCTTTTGCTAATACACATGCTCTAGTAAGAGCAATCAGCTCTGCAGCTTGGGCAGAATTCTGATTCAATCTCGCAGTCTCAACTACAGTATTCAATGTCACAACAGCATAAGCAGTAGTCACATCACCATTCGGCAATTTAAAACATGACCCATCCACATACAGGGTGCCCTCCGGGTCTTCCAATGGGGTGTTTTTAAGGTCCACTCGACCTTTTGTTTCCTCCTCTGTCCGCAAGTAACAGTCATGTTCTGCTACTTCATCTGACTCTGCACTAATTGGTAACAAAGTTGCCGGATTTAGGACATTACAACGTTTTATCTGAATATGGCTTGCCAAAAGCGTCAATTCGTACCCAGACAACCTTGCACTCGTCAAGTGCTGAGTTTTCGTTCGATTCAAAAGAGTATCGACTGCATGCGGAACCATTACCGTAAGCATATTATCCATGACCAATCCTGCTGATTGTCGGATAGAGACCGCAGCTGCCGCAGTTGCTCTCAAACAACTCGGCAATGCTCTAGCTACTGGGTCTAAGGTCGAGGAAAAATATGCACATGGACGTTGCTTACCACCAAAAGGTTGCGTTAAGACGCTTAAAGCACAACCTTCCCTCTCGTGAACATATAACGTGAACGGCTTGCTGTAATCAGGGGTACCTAACACAGGAGCCGAACACAATGAGTCACGTAATTCAGAAAAACTTTGCTGACATTCCTCCGTCCATGGTAAAGGAGTAGAAACATCCTTGCACGTAAGAGCCACCAATGGTTTCGCTAGCAATGAAAAATTTGGAATCCACTGCCTGCAGTACGACGTGATACCTAGAAAGGCACGCACATCTCTTTGGGTTTGTGGCACAGCCATTCGCGCAATCGCTGCAATTCTCTCTGGGGTCAATCTCCTTCCCTCCTTTGACAATAAGTGACCGAGGTAGGTTACTTCTTGACAACAATATTGGAGTTTAGAAGGTGACACCTTGTGATTTAACTCACAGAGATGTTGCAGCAACGATACCGTAGCAATTTTGCAAATGTCCTGAGTATCAGCAGCCACCAATAAGTCGTCGACATATTGGATTAAAGCCGCACCAACCGGCAACCTAAACGCATCCAGTTGACCCTTCAAAGCTTGACTGTAAATCGATGGACTTTCACAGTAGCCCTGAGGAGCGCGTTTGAACCGGAAGCTACGTCCACCAAGAGAGAAACCGAAAAGGTCCCTACTCTCTTCGGCAATCGGGATGCTGAAAAACGCATTTTTCAAATCAATCACCGAAAACCACGAAGCAGTAGCTGGAATCAGAGTCAGTAGCGCCGTGATGTCAGGCACAACAGGAAATTGAGGAACCACAATTTTATTTACCTCCCGTAAATCGATAACAAAACGATAAACAGGCGGTTTAGTAGGATCAGTACGTTTAAGAATGGGCAGTACAGGGCTGTTGCACACATTTCCCCGAGTCTCCTCAATAACATCTTTCTCGATCAAATCATAGATGATCGCTAACAAAGCTCGTTCACCATCAAGGGAGATACGGTATTGGGGAATACGTGGCAATCGCACATTAGATTTCAACTGAACAACATAAGGGGAGATATCAAGTAGGCCCACATCATTTGGACCCGTCGCCCACAAAGACGCAGGAAGAGAATCCAATTCCGGTGGAAGCTTATCGAGAGACAAATACATGGGAGAGACTACTCTCTCTCCGAACGTAAGCTTTACACCCGCAGGAGAACAATACAAAGTTGCATACAAACGTTTAAGCAAATCCAGACCCAAAAGATTTTCGCCACAACCAGTGGTTAAAATCAACGGAGCTTCGAGCTCACGAGGCCCAATTTTAAGGGGCAAAGGGCACGAAACTGGATTGCTAACGGGGGCGCCAGAGAATCCAACGGAAACATTTGTTAAGCCAGACAAAGGTGCGCCAGGGAGTTTCGAATGCATGATAGAACTTTTCGCTGCACCAGTGTCCAACAGAAAAGGCTCAACGACGCCCGATGTAGCAACTGCGACGTAAGGCCCTCTCTGATCAACCGGAACTGATACCACTCCCTCTCCTTGTCTTTGGCTGTCCTAGTAATTACTATCGTCAGTTCCCTGATCGACGTAATAATCGTCTACATTGTACTGCGCAGATCGTCCTTGTGATGATCCACGTTGATCGAAACAGTTATTGGAATTAGATGAATTGTCAGAACGGTCGTTCTGAGCACCACGACCTCTACCACGTGATGTATTCTGTGAACCACCACGGCCTCCTCTAGACAAATTACCACTATTACGGTCATTTAAAGCAGGACAATCAAATTTAATGTGTCCCTCCTGTCTACAATAGGCACATTGATTGTACCCTAATGAAGATCTTTGGAAAGAGGAATCATTACGCGGCTGCGATCTATTCGATTGCGACTGCGATCTATTCTGCTGAGGCGCATTCTGATTAGAACGCGGCGGATATGCTTGTTGCAACAACACTTTAGTTTTCAACTCTTTCGTCTTTTTATCAGCACGGTCATTTTCCTCTTTTTCTCTATTTTCGTAATATTGTGCCGTAGCCAATATCTGAGCTGAGGTAGAAACGGCCCACGCACTTTCTGAATTCTTCAATTTATTGCACAAGTCGGGCAATAAGTTCGATACGAATTTATCCACAAACAACCGTTGTCCACCCTCAGTACCCATATCCTGTCCACTATGATCAACGAATGTTTCCTCAAACCTCGTAAAGAAGTCTGATACACTCTCATCCTTCTTCTGCTTACAGGCTGACAACTTATCCCAATTCACCCTCATAGCTGGCATGAGCGTTTTCATTAATGTAATGATTCGCTGGGGAAGAAGTTCAATCAACTGATCGGGTTTAGTAGCAGCCACTTGTCCAGCGTCTGCCGCTGTAATAGCAGCCCAATCACCACCTAATTCATTTGTGTGATCTTGGTGACGAATCTTGGCCCATACCGGTTGCGGTACGACATTGCCAAACAACATGTCGATATCGGCAAGATTCATTATCGTAGCGTCTACGAGCTGCGATAATTCCTTATAGTACCCTGCAGGATTTTTGCGAGGATCGGGTAAAGTTTGTTTCACCTGAAGCACTTCCGATCGTTTCCATGGGAGGTGTATCCACACTCTCTGGAAATGTGCCGGAACTGGCTGGGCAGCAGTATTATCAGCTGGTACCCAAACTGGCGGAACTTCACGCATAGGGTATTGGCCAGACTCATCTCGTTGCTCAATGTCCTCAACGAACAATGCATGAGGAATAGGAGCGGGACGAAAAGATAGTAACCGCTCAATAGCGCGTCGGACATTAGTGTCGACTATCAGTCCAGTTGCGAACTGAAGCCGAAGTTCAGACAGGGCGTACAGCACCTCGTCAGGCGCAAAGGCCACTATCTGATCATGTAAGAACTTGCACATTTCATCAAACACATATCTCTGAGTAGGTATGTTGAATTGATCAAACGTTTCGAAGACAACACGAGGTGGATTTCTAACAGGGTTTACTATCCAACCCATCGCCATATTGCATAGCGCAACACGTTCTCTATTAGCAGGAAGCTGGCTACGTCTCTGAGGACCATCAGAACCAGCAGACCCAAAAACAGGTCCAAGCGACTGAAAGAAGTTTGGCACACTAGGAGAATTACGGTTACGAGTAGAGGGACAAGAATAAGACACAGGACTAACAAGAGAAGGAGTAGAGACATTAGCAACAACAGGGGTCAACAACACAGGAGCAGTAGCGTGAGCAGTAGCGGGAACAGGAGTATGTGGAAGCGGAGGAGCAGTAGGAATAGAAACAGGCAAAGGAGCAGGAACAGTCGGAAGAGCGGGTGCAGGTTGAGGAACTGGTGGAGGAATAACAGGTGGAAGAACAGGTACGGCAGGGACCACAGGAGCTGCGATACCCTGTACGTACGGAGGTGGCGACTTCATAAGATAGGACATTAAAGAATCCTCAACTGCCTCTTCCTTCTTATCCGACTCCGTAGGCAAAGCAGGATAGCATTTATCTATGGACATACGCTGTAGCCTCTCAAACACTTCCTTATCCTTATCCTCCTTATCACGCTGAAACTGCTCAGCTTTCTTCACTATAGTGGCAACATTATCTCGCTCACTACGTTTATTCTGTCTGATCTCTTTCTGTCGGGCTTCTTTGCGCCACAACCGAAAGGCATCAAACATGGCCGGCCTAGATTTGCGTTCGAACAACTTTATTTCCAAATTATCTAAGATCGACGCTTCGAAGCTACCGTGAGGTGGCCAACGAAGGTCGCCGTCTTTCTTTGTATATTTTATCCAATAATCGTTAAAAGCAATCGGGCCTAGCCCATGTTTGCTATATAGGTCATAAGTAGGAGTTCCAACCGGAGGTATCGGACACGAGTCCTCCAGCAGGGAATCCGCACCACAAGGTCTAAAGCAACTGAACAAAGTACTGCGACCAGGCATCTTGCACACTAGCCGAGTTTCACAAACTTCAAGGGTTACGGGATTTACCAAGTCCCAGCAAGAACAAAACCCTCGGTCTTTGGCGGCTGCAGTCGTCAAACAAATACAACAACAAAGTACGCTAGCAAAGTGTCACCGACAAAAACACTCACACAGCGTGAACAACAAAAACACTAGTGTTTACAACAAAGACACTCGCTAAAGTGTCTACAACCAAGAACTCTGGGAGCGACCCACAAATACTTAACTCAAAGATCAATGGCGTCCTCAGGAAGGCCCGTCTATCGTCTCGCTATACCAAGGTCTACGCCAGGCGCCAAAACAGGTCTACAGTCAGGGCAGCAGTCCGTCGCAGCCGTTAGGAGGCGGGAATCTTCGCGGGAAAAGTCTTCGGGCCACTTATTTCGACAACAGGATCGATGAAGCGGGGTGCACCTTCCCTCGGAGATTTCACACGAAGTTCCTCACGATCGTCGGGCTTGGACCGGTACCACTGATGCAGCCCCACGTTGGGCGCCAACTGAAGGACTGGGTTCTTTTGGACCCAGCGGTGCCAGGGCACAACACCTGAAACCTTCGTGGGTAACCTGCTCCGGCGTACAAGTCACAGAGACACGGGACACTTCCTTCGGCGTCAAAGAGTCAAGGTTTATTTACTGCAGGGAACACAGAAGTCACAGGAAGTACATCGAGTGTAGTTCGGGGAGACTGCTTCAAATTGGTTATGTGGATCGCTCCTTTTATACAGTTCTTAGCCATAAGATAACATGAGACACAATAGTTTACAACCCGGTTCCCACATGTCGCTCTCAGAGGGGTCGCTTTGGTCACTTTGAAACACATAAGGTCCGGAACATAAGTGCGGAAACATTTGGCGGTTCCCAACTGTAAAAACCCATCTTCCCACCATTAGCAAATTCCAATCAGCAATAAAGTAGATCGAAATAGGAACGAAGACAGGTGCAGAGGAAGACGGAGACAGTGGGGAGATCGGAAAGGGTGTAAAAGGGGAGGTAACGAGAAGCACGAGATACAGGCATCAAAGGGACGTGCCTAATGAGATGCACGGCTGAGACAATAAGTCCGTGCGGCAAGATGAGCCTCGAGCGGCGCCATCTGCCTTACAGTAGCAACCCCCTCATCATAAAGACACTTTCAAAGAACATGTGTCTTCCGCAAATATCTTGGGAGTCCCAGGGTCGCGAAGCGGACAGCGTCCGTTCGCTGACTACTTGAGGGCAAGAGACAAAATGGATGCCGTATCTAAGATGGAACCCGTGGGTACAGATGAGAAACCCACATATCAAACGAACGGTTTAAGTTAGCACAGCGAAACTGCGCACACTTACTAAACTCGTCATTTGCGGTTCATAGATACCAGACTCGACCATATTCGTACGAGTCGAAAACACCACTTACAATTGTCACGGAACCTCAGTGGGCTACAGAATGGTGATGGATTAAACCCAGATCAGTTGACTGGGGGTGAGTGTTTGATTTGCTCAAATGCTCCGTCCAACCTCCCCTTTTGTATCGCTTTGTTCACCCTTAGTGTGGCAGGGTATGCTCAGACGTGAGTCCCTTGCTCACTTGGCCACTGGATTCAAGATAGCCTGGCTGATGAGGATTATGAATACAAAACTGGTCCCAGGATGCTTGTTTCCGGTCCAGGGAAGACATGGCTTTGCAGTTAGGGCTGGACTGTTCCCATGAGGCACAGGGTCAGACTGATTTGCATATGGCCATGTCTGAACTGGGGTGGCTAAGTGGGCTAAAGAATGGTGATGGATTAAACCCAGATCAGTTGACTGGGGGTGAGTGTATGATTTGCTCAAACGCTCCGTCCATTATCCCCTTTTGTATTGCTTTGTTCGCCCTAAGTGTGGCAGGGTATGCTCAGACATGAGTCCCTTGCTCACTTGGCCACTGGATTCAAGATAGCCTGGCTGATGAGGATTATGAATCCGAAACCAGTCCCAGGATGCTTGTTTCCGGTCCAGGGAACACATGGCTTGGCAGTTCGGGCTGGACTGTTCCCATGAGGCACAGGGTCAGACTGATTTGCATATGGCTATGTCTGAACTGGGGTGGCTGAGTGGGCTAAAGAATGGTGATGGATTAAACCCAGATCAGTTGACTGGGGGTGAGTGTTTGATTTGCTCAAACGCTCCGTCCATCATCCCCTTTTGTATCGCTTTGTTCGCCCTAAGTGTGGCAGGGTATGCTCAGACGTAAGTCTCTTGCTCAATTGGCCACTGGATGCAAGATAGCCTGGCTGATGGGGATTATGAATCCGAAACCGGTCCCAGGATGCTTGTTTCCGGTACAGAGAAGACATGGCTTGGCAGTTCGGGCTGGACTGTTCCCATGAGGCACAGGGTCAGACTGATTTGCATATGGCCATGTCTGAACTGAGGTGTCTGAGTGGGCTACAGAATGATGATCGATTAAACCCAGATCAGTTGACTAAGGGTGAGTGTTTGATTTGCTCAAACGCTCCGTCCATCTGCCCGTTTTGTATCGCTTTGTTCGCCCTAAGTGTGGCAGGGTATGCTCAGACGTAAGTCCCTTGCTCACTTGGTCACTGGATTCAAGATAGCCCGGCTGATGAGGATTATGAATCCGAAACCGTTCCCAGGATGCTTGTTTCCGTCCAGGGAAGACATGGCTTAGCAGTTCGGGCTGGACTGCTCCCATGAGGCACAGGGTCAGATTGATTTGCATATGGCCATGTCTGAACTGGGGTGGCTGAGTGGGCTACAGAATAGTGATGGATTAAACCCAGATCAGTTGACTGGGGTGAGTGTTTGATTTGCTCAAATGCTCCGTCCATCCTCCCCTTTTGTATCGCTTTGTTCACCCTTAGTGTGGCAGGGTATGCTCAGACGTGAGTCCCTTGCTCACTTGGCCACTGGATTCAAGATAGCCTGGCTGATGAGTATTATGAATCCGAAACCGGTCCCAGGATGTTTGTTTCCGGTCCAGGGAAGATATGGCTTGGCAGTTCGGGCTGTGCTGCTCCCATGAGGCACAGGGTCAGACTGATTTGCATATGGCCATGTCTGAACTGGGGTGGCTGAGTGGGCTAATGAATGGTGATGGATTAAACCCAGATCAGTTGACTGGGGGTGAGTGTTTGATTTGCTCAAAAGCTCCGTCCATCATCCCCTTTTGTATCGCTTTGTTCGCCCTAAGTGTGGCAGGGTATGCTCAGATGTGAGTCCCTTGCTCACTTGGCCACTGGATTCAAAATAGCCTGGCTGATGAGGATTATGAATCCGAAACCGGTCCCAGGATGCTTGTTTGCATCCAGGGAAGACATGGCTTAGCAGTTAGGGCTGGACTGTTCCCATGAGTCCATCATCCCCTTTTGTATCACTTTGTTTGCCCTAAGTGTGGCAGGGTATGCTCAGACGAGAGTCCCTTGCTCACTTGGCCACTGGATTCAAGATAGCCTAGCTGATGAGGATTATGAATCCGAAACCGGTCCCAGGATGCTTGTTTCCGGTCCAGGGAAGACATGGCTTGGCAGTTCGGGCTGGACTGTTCCCATGAGTTACAGGGTCAGACTGATTTGCATATGGCCATGTCTGAACTGGGGTGGCTGAGTGGGCTAAATAATGGTGATGGATTAAACCCAGATCAGTTGACTGAGGGTGAGTGTTTGATTTGCTCAAACGCTCCGTCCATCATCCCCTTTTGTATCGCTTTTTTTGCCCTAAGTGTGGCAGGGTATGCTCAGACGTGAATCACTTGCTCACTTGGCCACTGGATTCAAGATAGCCTGGCTGATGAGGATTATGAATCCGAAACCGGTCCCAGGATGCTTGTTTCCGGTCCAGGGAAGACATGGCTTGGCAGTTCGGGCTGGACTGTTCCCATGAGGCACAGGGTCAGACTGATTTGCATATGGCCATGTCTGAACTGGGGTGGCTGAGTGGGCTAAAGAATGGTGATGGATTAAACCCAGATCAGTTGACTGGGGGTGAGTGTTTCATTTGCTCAAACGCTCCGTCCATCATCCCCTTTTGTATTGCTTTGTTCGCCCTAAGTGTGGCAGGGTATGCTCAGACGTGAGTCCCTTGCTCACTTGGCCACTGGATTCAAGATAGCCTGGCTGATGAGGATTATGAATCCTAAACCGGTCCCAGGATGCTTGTTTCCAGTCCAGGGAAGACATGGCTTGGCAGTTCGGGCTGGACTGTTCCCATGAGGCACAGGGTCGGACTGATTTGCATATGGCCATGTCTGAACTGGGGTGGCTGAGTGCGCTAAAGAATGGTGATGGATTAAACCCAGATCAGTTGACTGGGGGTGTTTGATTTGCTCAAACTCTCCATCCATCATCCCCTTTTGTATCACTTTGTTCACCCTAAGTGTGGCAGGGTATGCTCAGACATGAGTCCCTTGCTCACTTGGCCACTGGATTCAAGATAGCCTGGCTGATGAGGATTATGAATCCGAAACCAGTCCCAGGATGCTTGTTTCCGGTCCAGGGAACACATGGCTTGGCAGTTCGGGCTGGACTTTTCCCATGAGGTACAGGGTCAGACTGATTTGCATATGGCCATGTCTGAACTGGGGAGGCTGAGTGGGCTAAAGAATGGTGATGGATTAAACCCAGATCAGTTGACTGGGGGTGAGTGTTTGATTTGCTCAAACGCTCCATCCATCATCCCCTTTTGTATCACTTTGTTTGCCCTAAGTGTGGCAGGGTATGCTCAAACGTGAGTCCCTTGCTCACTTGGCCACTGGATTCAAGATAGCCTGGCTGATGAGGATTATGAATCCGAAACCGGTCCAAGGATGCTTGTTTCCAGTCCAGGGAAGACATGGCTTGGCAGTTCGGGCTGGACTGTCCCCATGAGGCACAGGGTCAGACTGATTTGCATATGGCTATGTCTGAACTGGGGTGTCTCAGTGGGCTACAGAATGGTGATCGATTAAACCCAGATCAGTTGACTAAGGGTGAGTGTTTGATTTTCTCAAACGCTCCGTCCATCTGCCAGTTTTGTATTGCTTTGTTCGCCCTAAGTGTGGCAGGGTATGCTCAGACGTAAGTCCCTTGCTCACTTGGCCACTGGATTCAAGATAGCCCGGCTGATGAGGATTATGAATCCGAAACCGGTCCCAGGATGCTTGTTTCCGTCCAGGGAAGACATGGCTTGGCAGTTCGGGCTGGACTGCTCCCATGAGGCACAGGGTCAGATTGATTTGCATATCGCCATATCTGAACTGGGGTGGCTGAGTAGGCTAAAGAATGGTGATGGATTAAACCTAGATGAGTTGACTGGGGGTGAGTGTTCGCCCTAAGTGTGGCAGCATATGCTCAGACGTGAGCCCCTTGCTCCCTTGGCCACTGGATTCAAGATAGCCTGGCTGATGAGGATTATGAATCCGAAACCGGACCCAGGATGCTTGTTTCCGGTCCAGGGAAGACATGGCTTGGCAGTTCGGGGTGGACTTTTCCCATGAGGTACAGGGTCAGACTGATTTGCATATGGCCATGTCTGAACTGGGGAGGCTGAGTGGGCTAAAGAATGGTGATGGATTAAACCCAGATCAGTTGACTGGGGGTGAGTGTTTGATTTGCTCAAACGCTCCATCCATCATCCCCTTTTGTATCACTTTGTTTGCCCTAAGTGTGGCAGGGTATGCTCAAACGTGAGTCCCTTGCTCACTTGGCCACTGGATTCAAGATAGCCTGGCTGATGAGGATTATGAATCCGAAACCGGTCAAAGGATGCTTGTTTCCAGTCCAGGGAAGACATGGCTTGGCAGTTCGGGCTGGACTGTTCCCATGAGGCACAGGGTCAGACTGATTTGCATATGGCTATGTCTGAACTGGGGTGTCTCAGTGGGCTACAGAATGGTGATCGATTAAACCCAGATCAGTTGACTAAGGGTGAGTGTTTGATTTTCTCAAATGCTCCGTCCATCTGCCAGTTTTGTATTGCTTTGTTCGCCCTAAGTGTGGCAGGGTATGCTCAGACGTAAGTCCCTTGCTCACTTGGCCACTGGATTCAAGATAGCCCGGCTGATGAGGATTATGAATCCGAAACCGGTCCCAGGATGCTTGTTTCCGTCCAGGGAAGACATGGCTTGGCAGTTCGGGCTGGACTGCTCCCATGAGGCACAGGGTCAGATTGATTTGCATATCGCCATGTCTGAACTGGGGTGGCTGAGTGGGCTAAAGAATGGTGATGGATTAAACCTAGATGAGTTGACTGGGGGTGAGTGTTTGATTTGCTCAAACGCTCCGTCCATCATCCCCTTTTGTATCGCTTTTTTCGCCCTAAGTGTGGCAGGGTATGCTCAGACGTGAATCACTTGCTCACTTGGCCACTGGATTCAAGATAGCCTGGCTGATGAGGATTATGAATCCGAAACCGGTCCCAGGATGCTTGTTTCCGGTCCAGGGAAGACATGGCTTGGCAGTTCGGGCTGGACTGTTCCCATGAGGCACAGGGTCAGACTGATTTGCATATGGCCATGTCTGAACTGGGGTGGCTGAGTGGGCTAAAGAATGGTGATGGATTAAACCCAGATCAGTTGACTGGGGGTGAGTGTTTCATTTGCTCAAACGCTCCGTCCATCATCCCTTTTTGTATTGCTTTGTTCGCCCTAAGTGTGGCAGGGTATGCTCAGACGTGAGTCCCTTGCTCACTTGGCCACTGGATTCAAGATAGCCTGGCTAATGAGGATTATGAATCCTAAACCGGTCCCAGGATGCTTGTTTCCAGTCCAGGGAAGACATGGCTTGGCAGTTCGGGCTGGACTGTTCCCATGAGGCACAGGGTCGGACTGATTTGCATATGGCCATGTCTGAACTGGGGTGGCTGAGTGCGCTAAAGAATGGTGATGGATTAAACCCAGATCAGTTGACTGGGGGTGTTTGATTTGCTCAAACTCTCCATCCATCATCCCCTTTTGTATCACTTTGTTCACCCTAAGTGTGGCAGGGTATGCTCAGACATGAGTCCCTTGCTCACTTGGCCACTGGATTCAAGATAGCCTGGCTGATGAGGATTATGAATCCGAAACCAGTCCCAGGATGCTTGTTTCCGGTCCAGGGAACACATGGCTTGGCAGTTCGGGCTGGACTGTTCCCATGAGGCACAGGGTCAGACTGATTTGCATATGGCCATGTCTGAACTGGGGTGGCTGAGAGGGCTAAAGAATGGTGATGGATTAAACCCAGATCAGTTGACTGGGGGTGAGTGTTTGATTTGCTCAAACGCTCCGTCCATCATCCCCTTTTGTATCGCTTTGTTCGCCCTAAGTGTGGCAGGGTATGCTCAGACGTGAGTCTCTTGCTCACTTGGCCACTGGATTCAAGATAGCCTGGCTGATGGGGATTATGAATCCAAAACCGGTCCCAGGATGCTTGTTTCCGGTACAGGGAAGACATGGCTTGGCAGTTCGGGCTGGACTGTTCCCATGAGCCACAGGGTCAGACTGATTTGCATATGGCCATGTCTGAACTGGGGTGTCTGAGTGGGCTACAGAATGGTGATCGATTAAACCCAGATCAGTTGACTAAGGGTGAGTGTTTGATTTGCTCAAACGCTCCGTCCATCTGCCCGTTTTGTATCGCTTTGTTCGGCCTAAGTGTGGCAGGGTATGCTCAGACGTAAGTCCCTTGCTCACTTGGCCACTGGATTCAAGATAGCCCGGCTGATGAGGATTATGAATCCGAAACCGGTCCCAGGATGCTTGTTTCCGTCCAGGGAAGACATGGCTTGGCAGTTCGGGCTGGACTGCTCCCATGAGGCACAGGGTCAGATTGATTTGCATATCGCCATGTCTGAACTGGGGTGGCTGAGTGGGCTAAAGAATGGTGATGGATTAAACCTAGATGAGTTGACTGGGGGTGAGTGTTCGCCCTAAGTGTGGCAGCATATGCTCAGACGTGAGCCCCTTGCTCCCTTGGCCACTGGAATCAAGATAGCCTGGCTGATGAGGATTATGAATCCGAAACCGGACCCAGGATGCTTGTTTCCGGTCCAGGGAAGACATGGCTTGGCAGTTCGGGGTGGACTTTTCCCATGAGGTACAGGGTCAGACTGATTTGCATATGGCCATGTCTGAACTGGGGAGGCTGAGTGGGCTAAAGAATGGTGATGGATTAAACCCAGATCAGTTGACTGGGGGTGAGTGTTTGATTTGCTCAAACGCTCCATCCATCATCCCCTTTTGTATCACTTTGTTTGCCCTAAGTGTGGCAGGGTATGCTCAAACGTGAGTCCCTTGCTCACTTGGCCACTGGATTCAAGATAGCCCGGCTGATGAGGATTATGAATCCGAAACCGGTCCAAGGATGCTTGTTTCCAGTCCAGGGAAGACATGGCTTGGCAGTTCGGGCTGGACTGTTCCCATGAGGCACAGGGTCAGACTGATTTGCATATGGCTATGTCTGAACTGGGGTGGCTGAGTGGGCTAAAGAATGGTGATGGATTAAACCCAGATCAGTTGACTGGGGGTGAGTGTTTGATTTGCTCAAACGCTCCGTCCATCATCCCCTTTTGTATCGATTTGTTCGCCCTAAGTGTGGCAGGGTATGCTCAGACGTGAGTCTCTTGCTCAATTGGCCACTGGATTCAAGATAGCCTGGCTAATGGGGATTATGAATCCGAAACCGGTCCCAGGATGCTTGTTTCCGGTACAGGGAAGACATGGCTTGGCAGTTCGGGCTGGACTGTTCCCATGAGGCACAGGGTCAGACTGATTTGCATATGGCCATGTCTGAACTGGGGTGTCTGAGTGGGCTACAGAATGGTGATCGATTAAACCCAGATCAGTTGACTAAGGGTGAGTGTTTGATTTGCTCAAACGCTCCGTCCATCTGCCCGTTTTGTATCGCTTTGTTCGCCCTAAGTGTGGAAGGGTATGCTCAGACGTAAGTTCCTTGCTCACTTGGTCACTGGATTCAAGATAGCCCGGCTGATGAGGATTATGAATCCGAAACCGGTCCCAGGATGCTTGTTTCCGTCCAGGGAAGACATGGCTTGGCAGTTCGGGCTGGACTGCTCCCATGAGGCACAGGGTCAGATTGATTTGCATATGGCAATGTCTGAACTGGGGTGGCTGAGTGGGCTACAGAATAGTGATGGATTAAACCCAGATCAGTTGACTGGGGGTGAGTGTTTGATTTGCTCAAATGCTCCGTCCATCCTCCCCTTTTGTATCGCTTTGTTCACCCTTAGTGTGGCAGGGTATGCTCAGACGTGAGTCCCTTGCTCACTTGGCCACTGGATTCAAGATAGCCTGGCTGATGAGTATTATGAATCCGAAACCGGTCCCAGGATGTTTGTTTCCGGTCCAGGGAAGATATGGCTTAGCAGTTCGGGCTGTGCTGCTCCCATGAGGCACAGGGTCAGACTGATTTGCATATGGCCATGTCTGAACTGGGGTGGCTGAGTGGGCTAATGAATGGTGATGGATTAAACCCAGATCAGTTGACTGGGGGTGAGTGTTTGATTTGCTTAAAAGCTCCATCCATCATCCCCTTTTGTATCGCTTTGTTCGCCCTAAGTGTGGCAGGGTATGCTCAGATGTGAGTCCCTTGCTCACTCGGCCACTGGATTCAAAATAGCCTGGCTGATGAGGATTATGAATCCGAAACCGGTCTCAGGATGCTTGTTTGCATCCAGGGAAGACTTGGCTTAGCAGTTAGGGCTGGACTGTTCCCATGAGTCCATCATCCCCTTTTGTATCACTTTGTTTGCCCTAAGTGTGGCAGGGTATGCTCAGACGAGAGTCCCTTGCTCACTTGGCCACTGGATTCAAGATAGCCTGGCTGATGAGGATTATGAATCCGAAACCGGTCCCAGGATGCTTGTTTCCGGTCCAGGGAAGACATGGCTTGGCAGTTCGGGCTGGACTGTTCCCATGAGGCACAGGGTCAGACTGATTTGCATATGGCCATGTCTGAACTGGGGTGGCTGAGTGGGCTAAAGAATGGTGATGGATTAAACCCAGATCAGTTGACTGGGGGTGAGTGTTTCATTTGCTCAAACGCTCCGTCCATCATCCCCTTTTGTATTGCTTTGTTCGCCCTAAGTGTGGCAGGGTATGCTCAGACGTGAGTCCCTTGCTCACTTGGCCACTGGATTCAAGATAGCCTGGCTGATGAGGATTATGAATCCTAAACCGGTCCCAGGATGCTTGTTTCCAGTCCAGGGAAGACATGGCTTGGCAGTTCGGGCTGGACTGTTCCCATGAGGCACAGGGTCGGACTGATTTGCATATGGCCATGTCTGAACTGGGGTGGCTGAGTGCGCTAAAGAATGGTGATGGATTAAACCCAGATCAGTTGACTGGGGGTGTTTGATTTGCTCAAACTCTCCATCCATCATCCCCTTTTTTATCACTTTGTTCACCCTAAGTGTGGCAGGGTATGCTCAGACATGAGTCCCTTGCTCAATTGGCCACTGGATTCAAGATAGCCTGGCTGATGGGGATTATGAATCCGAAACCGGTCCCAGGATGCTTGTTTCCGGTACAGGGAAGACATGGCTTGGCAGTTCGGGCTGGACTGTTCCCATGAGGCACAGGGTCAGACTGATTTGCATATGGCCATGTCTGAACTGGGGTGTCTGAGTGGGCTACAGAATGGTGATCGATTAAACCCAGATCAGTTGACTAAGGGTGAATGTTTGATTTGCTCAAACGCTCCGTCCATCTGCCCGTTTTGTATCGCTTTGTTCGCCCTAAGTGTGGCAGGGTATGCTCAGACGTAAGTCCCTTGCTCACTTGGTCACTGGATTCAAGATAGCCCGGCTGATGAGGATTATGAATCCGAAACCGGTCCCAGGATGCTTGTTTCCGTCCAGGGAAGACATGGCTTGGCAGTTCGGGCTGGACTGCTCCCATGAGGCACAGGGTCAGATTGATTTGCATGTGGCCATGTCTGAACTGGGGTGGCTGAGTGGGCTACAGAATAGTGATGGAGTAAACCCAGATCAGTTGACTGGGGGTGAGTGTTTGATTTGCTAAAATGCTCCGTCCATCCTCCCCTTTTGTATCGCTTTGTTCACCCTTAGTGTGGCAGGGTATGCTCAGACGTGAGTCCCTTGCTCACTTGGCCACTGGATTCAAGATAGCCTGGCTGATGAGTATTATGAATCCGAAACCGGTCCCAGGATGTTTGTTTCCGGTCCAGGGAAGATATGGCTTGGCAGTTCGGGCTGTGCTGCTCCCATGAGGCACAGGGTCAGACTGATTTGCATATGGCCATGTCTGAACTGGGGTGGCTGAGTGGGATAACGAATGGTGATGGATTAAACCCAGATCAGTTGACTGGGGGTGAGTGTTTGATTTGCTCAAAAGCTCCGTCCATCATCCCCTTTTGTATCGCTTTGTTCGCCCTAAGTGTGGCAGGGTATGCTCAGATGTGAGTCCCTTGCTCACTTGGCCACTGGATTCAAAATAGCCTGGCTGATGAGGATTATGAATCCGAAACCGGTCCCAGGATGCTTGTTTGCATCCAGGGAAGACATGGCTTAGCAGTTAGGGCTGGACTGTTCCCATGAGTCCATCATCCCCTTTTGTATCACTTTGTTTGCCCTAAGTGTGGCAGGGTATGCTCAGACGAGAGTCCCTTGCTCACTTGGCCGCTGGATTCAAGATAGCCTGGCTGATGAGGATTATGAATCCGAAACCGGTCCCAGGATGCTTGTTTCTGGTCCAGGGAAGACATGGCTTGGCAGTTCGGGCTGGACTGTTCCCATGAGGCACAGGGTCAGACTGATTTGCATATGGCCATGTCTGAACTGGGGTGGCTGAGTGGGCTAAATAATGGTGATGGATTAAACCCAGATCAGTTGACTGAGGGTGAGTGTTTGATTTGCTCAAACGCTCCGTCCATCATCCCCTTTTGTATCGCTTTTTTCGCCCTAAGTGTGGCAGGGTATGCTCAGACGTGAATCACTTGCTCACTTGGCCACTGGATTCAAGATAGCCTGGCTGATGAAGATTA
This sequence comes from Lissotriton vulgaris, assembly GCF_964263255.1. Taxonomy (NCBI): domain Eukaryota; kingdom Metazoa; phylum Chordata; class Amphibia; order Caudata; family Salamandridae; genus Lissotriton; species Lissotriton vulgaris. The sequence continues at coordinate 476,204,261 of NC_141700.1, read as the reverse complement.
TGAATCCGAAACCGGTCCCAGGATGCTTGTTTCTGGTCCAGGGAAGACATGGCTTGGCAGTTCGGGCTGGGCTGTTCCCATGAGGCACAGGGTCGGACTGATTTGCATATGGCCATGTCTGAACTGGGGTGGCTGAGTGGGCTAAAGAATGGTGATGGATTAAACCCAGATCAGTTTACTGGGGGTGAGTGTTTCATTTGCTCAAACGCTCCGTCCATCATCCCCTTTTGTATTGCTTTGTTCGCCCTAAGTGTGGCAGGGTATGCTCAGACGTGAGTCCCTTGCTCACTTGGCCACTGGATTCAAGATAGCCTGGCTGATGAGGATTATGAATCCTAAACCGGTCCCAGGATGCTTGTTTCCAGTCCAGGGAAGACATGGCTTGGCAGTTCGGGCTGGACTGTTCCCATGAGGCACAGGGTCGGACTGATTTGCATATGGCCATGTCTGAACTGGGGTGGCTGAGTGCGCTAAAGAATGGTGATGGATTAAACCCAGATCAGTTGACTGGGGGTGTTTGAGTTGCTCAAACTCTCCATCCATCATCCCCTTTTGTATCACTTTGTTCACCCTAAGTGTGGCAGGGTATGCTCAGACATGAGTCCCTTGCTCACTTGGCCACTGGATTCAAGATAGCCTGGCTGATGAGGATTATGAATCCGAAACCAGTCCCAGGATGCTTGTTTCCGGTCCAGGGAACACATGGCTTGGCAGTTCGGGCTGGACTGTTCCCATGAGGCACAGGGTCAGACTGATTTGCATATGGCCATGTCTGAACTGGGGTGGCTGAGAGGGCTAAAGAATGGTGATGGATTAAACCCAGATCAGTTGACTGGGGGTGAGTGTTTGATTTGCTCAAACGCTCCGTCCATCATCCCCTTTTGTATCGCTTTGTTCGCCCTAAGTGTGGCAGGGTATGCTCAGACGTGAGTCTCTTGCTCACTTGGCCACTGGATTCAAGATAGCCTGGCTGATGGGGATTATGAATCCAAAACCGGTCCCAGGATGCTTGTTTCCGGTACAGGGAAGACATGGCTTGGCAGTTCGGGCTGGACTGTTCCCATGAGCCACAGGGTCAGACTGATTTGCATATGGCCATGTCTGAACTGGGGTGTCTGAGTGGGCTACAGAATGGTGATCGATTAAACCCAGATCAGTTTACTAAGGGTGAGTGTTTGATTTGCTCAAACGCTCCGTCCATCTGCCCGTTTTGTATCGCTTTGTTCGCCCTAAGTGTGGCAGGGTATGCTCAGACGTAAGTCCCTTGCTCACTTGGCCACTGGATTCAAGATAGCCCGGCTGGTGAGGATTATGAATCCGAAACCGGTCCAAGGATGCTTGTTTCCAGTCCAGGGAAGACATGGCTTGGCAGTTCGGGCTGGACTGTTCCCATGAGGCACAGGGTCAGACTGATTTGCATATGGCCATGTCTGAACTGGGGTGGCTGAGTGTGCTAAAGAATGGTGATGGATTAAACCTAGATGAGTTGACTGGGGGTGAGTGTTCGCCCTAAGTGTGGCAGCATATGCTCAGACGTGAGCCCCTTGCTCCCTTGGCCACTGGATTCAAGATAGCCTGGCTGATGAGGATTATTGTGAGAAGTTGGCCTGGTATATAATGCTCACTAATTCTAGTGATCACTTTGTACCATGCCAAGCAACCCTTATGATGATGGTTGTAATTCAACCTTGTAGACCAGTTATCCTAGTGGTAACGTGGACAAAGCAGTCTTAGGCTAAACTCTGAAAGGCATGTGAAGCCAGCTGTTATACCATACACAACCCCCTTGAATACCAAATGAAAGGGACACCACACAGATATATATTGAAAATATATATTGATTTATTAACTATTAAAATCCCCTGGACTCTTTATGAGCACAGAAGCACAAGCGTAAAATCACAAGACAGTTTAAAATACACAAAAGTTGCACAATATGGATGAGCCCTAGGGGCCACCTAAACCATATACTAAGAAAGTGGTATAAGAGATACCTAGAGGAAAGTGAAGAGGCCTAGGGCCTTGGGAATCGCTGGAGCTATTCGAGACTGGAGTTAACTAAGTCGGGAAAGGCCCACGGGACTCGGGTGCAGTGTTCAAAGTGCACGCACTTCTCAATACAAAGTCTATGGTGCGTAAAAAGCACAAAGTTAGAAAGTTAGGAACCTTCCGAGTGACCTACGGAGCTGAAACTTAAAACACAGGCCCTTGGGATGTGTACCAGTGCAGGAGCACCGGCGGAGCTGAGTTACCTCACCCACAGGAAGCGGGTGCACAGGGTCGAAGATGTGTCGGGTTTCGTCACGCTGGTCGATGGTGCTTGGAGCTGAAGATGCTGCAGGCGGCTCGATGAGAAGAGTTCCGGTGGATCCAAGGGTGGATCGGAAGATGTGAAGACCTGAAAGCAGAGGGGACAGTGTTCAAAGTCACTAGCCAGTGACTACCGTGGAACCAGATTGGAACCAGGCGATGTCGGGTGCAAACAGGCGTTGTTGGGTAGCTTCTTTCTGCAGCCACGTGGATACCCGGGGTCGAGGACGTCCAGGAGTCGGTCACGAGCTGTCCCACGTAGGCTTCTTGCTGTTGGCGGTGTCGGCGACCTGATCGGAGCAAACAGGCCTTGGCAAATGCAAGCCACGCAGAAGTTGAAAGATGCTGTTCACTCGGACCAGCAAGGTCAGAGCGGGTGCTCCTTTTCACAGGAGCTTGGGTAGGTCTGGAGCAACCAGACCTGCTGTTTAAATCTTCGGGTTCGTCGCCAAGATGGCCGCTGACCACGTGGCTAGTGGCCGGGATGGCGCGTCGAGTGGCACAATGCAAAAGGGCCCCACGCAGATCGTGGAGATGCTGGAGGGCTGATCTTCGGTGCAAGGGCTGCTCGGTGGTGGGGGTTCTCAATCCCCAAAGCACAACGTCGAGGATACCTCAGAAGCTGCGCAGTCAGCTTTACGAGTGTCTTCCAAGAGGTCCGGTCCCACGTCACTCGGTGCCTCCACGGGTCCCTTCTTCGCAGGGACTGTGGATCGGGCTCGGAGAGGTCTGGGAGTCTGGTTCTTGTCGGGCTCTGGGCTCGGTCTCCGGCGGGAGGCGGCGGCAAAGCAGACGTCGAGTTGCTGGTTGGTACCTGTGTTCACAGGGTGGTCACTCCTTGGCCACAAGGGAGATTCTTCTTCAGTCTTCTGTGCAGCAGAATGTCGAAGTCCAGTCTTCTTCTTGTTTAAAGTTGATTTCGGGATGATCTGCTGTGCAATGGCACTGCTCCCCCTCTTATTCCCAAACTGGGGGTGGATCACCTACTAGGTCCCTCCTCTGGGAGGAACCAGGAAGGGGGGCGGTTACACCCCCTTTCCTTTGTCCAGCTCCGCGCCAGGACTGGGGCTGGAAGGCCCCAGGACCGGTTTGGACTGGCCTATGCACGGGGACACCTTGTGTGCCCCGGGCATGTCTGATTCTATTCAGCCCTGTCCTACCCAATACACAAAATCCTGTCTGGGGTGGTGCTCGCACCTCCCAAGGCAGGAAACCCTTTGTCCAGGCCACCATCTGCCGAGTTTCGGTCAGCAGCAGGAGGCCAGACTTGTGTCTGTGGTGGCAGCGTCCATTTTGTGAAGCTGAGGCTCTGTTTAACTTTAACCGGGGTTAAGGCTACACACATGTCGTGTCCCTCTAGAAGGGTGGAATGCTATCCCCGTCGCCAGAATTGGCGAGGGCATAGTATTCCAATTCGTATGACACCTTACTCGACATGTTTTGATAAAGCCAAACCAAAGATAGCATTTAACCGCGAGGATTATAATGCACTTAAGAGTATATGGTATGGCAATATCCCGGAACAGCTTAGGGAGTTGTTCCCGACAGCTGCAGACAGGCTCAACTCGTGCCAGAGCACCATCTCACATATTTCCAAGCACTCTGCCTCCAGGATTGATGAGGCCTTCCATAGGAGTGGCTGATAGGAACATATGTGTCCAGTTTAGGGTTAGGCACAGACATACTGTACCTAAGTAAGAGGTGGTTACACCGACTTACCCCAGCTGAGTGATCAGCCAGTTGTGTCAAATATGGAGGCCAGGCCAGGGGTGGCACAATACGTGCTGCAGCCCCTGGTAGGCCTTGGATACACCTATGCCCTGGGCACCTAGGGCGCACTATTACAGGGGCTCATAAGGTGAACCAGTTCCAATTCGTAATGCACCTAAAGTGCATTGGCATCAATTTAGAGAGAGAACAGCAGGCTGTGGGTCTGATTAGCAGGCCCACAGCCACATTAAGTCAGAAACCAGTGAAGCAAAAAGCAAAAATTTGGGGTGACCATAGGATAGCAGACCCTACTCTCCTACAATTATGAATCCGAAACCGGACCCAGGATGCTTGTTTCCGGTCCAGGGAAGACATGGCTTGGCAGTTCGGGGTGGACTTTTCCCATGAGGTACAGGGTCAGACTGATTTGCATATGGCCATGTCTGAACTGGGGAGGCTGAGTGGGCTAAAGAATGGTGATGGATTAAACCCAGATCAGTTGACTGGGGGTGAGTGTTTGATTTGCTCAAACGCTCCATCCATCATCCCCTTTTGTATCACTTTGTTTGCCCTAAGTGTGGCAGGGTATGCTCAAACGTGAGTCCCTTGCTCACTTGGCCACTGGATTCAAGATAGCCTGGCTGATGAGGATTATGAATCAGAAACCGGTCCAAGGATGCTTGTTTCCAGTCCAGGGAAGACATGGCTTGGCAGTTCGGGCTGGACTGTTCCCATGAGGCACAGGGTCAGACTGATTTGCATATGGCTATGTCTGAAGTGGGGTGGCTGAGTGGGCTAAAGAATGGTGATGGATTAAACCCAGATCAGTTGACTGGGGGTGAGTGTTTGATTTGCTCAAACGCTCCGTCCATCATCCCCTTTTGTATTGCTTTGTTCGCCCTAAGTGTGGCAGGGTATGCTCAGACGTGAGTCTCTTGCTCAATTGGCCACTGGATTCAAGATAGCCTGGCTGATGGGGATTATGAATCCGAAACCGGTCCCAGGATGCTTGTTTCCGGTACAGGGAAGACATGGCTTGGCAGTTCGGGCTGGACTGTTCCCATGAGGCACAGGGTCAGACTGATTTGCATATGGCCATGTCTGAACTGGGGTGTCTGAGTGGGCTACAGAATGGTGATCGATTAAACCCAGATCAGTTGACTAAGGGTGAGTGTTTGATTTGCTCAAACGCTCCGTCCATCTGCCCGTTTTGTATCGCTTTGTTCGCCCTAAGTGTGGAAGGGTATGCTCAGACGTAAGTCCCTTGCTCACTTGGTCACTGGATTCAAGATAGCCCGGCTGATGAGGATTATGAATCCGAAACCGGTCCCAGGATGCTTGTTTCCGTCCAGGGAAGACATGGCTTGGCAGTTCGGGCTGGACTGCTCCCATGAGGCACAGGGTCAGATTGATTTGCATATGGCCATGTCTGAACTGGGGTGGCTGAGTGGGCTACAGAATAGTGATGGATTAAACCCAGATCAGTTGACTGGGGGTGAGTGTTTGATTTGCTCAAATGCTCCGTCCATCCTCCCCTTTTGTATCGCTTTGTTCACCCTTAGTGTGGCAGGGTATGCTCAGACGTGAGTCCCTTGCTCACTTGGCCACTGGATTCAAGATAGCCTGGCTGATGAGTATTATGAATCCGAAACCGGTCCCAGGATGTTTGTTTCCGGTCCAGGGAAGATATGGCTTGGCAGTTCGGGCTGTGCTGCTCCCATGAGGCACAGGGTCAGACTGATTTGCATATGGCCATGTCTGAACTGGGGTGGCTGAGTGGGCTAATGAATGGTGATGGATTAAACCCAGATCAGTTGACTGGGGGTGACTGTTTGATTTGCTCAAAAGCTCCGTCCATCATCCCCTTTTGTATCGCTTTGTTCGCCCTAAGTGTGGCAGGGTATGCTCAGATGTGAGTCCCTTGCTCACTTGGCCACTGGATTCAAAATAGCCTGGCTGATGAGGATTATGAATCCGAAACCGGTCCCAGGATGCTTGTTTGCATCCAGGGAAGACTTGGCTTAGCAGTTAGGGCTGGACTGTTCCCATGAGTCCATCATCCCCTTTTGTATCACTTTGTTTGCCCTAAGTGTGGCAGGGTATGCTCAGACGAGAGTCCCTTGCTCACTTGGCCACTGGATTCAAGATAGCCTGGCTGATGAGGATTATGAATCCGAAACCGGTCCCAGGATGCTTGTTTCCGGTCTAGGGAAGACATGGCTTGGCAGTTCGGGCTGGACTGTTCCCATGAGGCACAGGGTCAGACTGATTTGCATATGGCCATGTCTGAACTGGGGTGGCTGAGTGGGCTAAAGAATGGTGATGGATTAAACCCAGATCAGTTGACTGGGGGTGAGTGTTTCATTTGCTCAAACGCTCCGTCCATCATCCCCTTTTGTATTGCTTTGTTCGCCCTAAGTGTGGCAGGGTATGCTCAGACGTGAGTCCCTTGCTCACTTGGCCACTGGATTCAAGATAGCCTGGCTGATGAGGATTATGAATCCTAAACCGGTCCCAGGATGCTTGTTTCCAGTCCAGGGAAGACATGGCTTGGCAGTTCGGGCTGGACTGTTCCCATGAGGCACAGGGTCGGACTGATTTGCATATGGCCATGTCTGAACTGGGGTGGCTGAGTGCGCTAAAGAATGGTGATGGATTAAACCCAGATCAGTTGACTGGGGGTGTTTGATTTGCTCAAACTCTCCATCCATCATCCCCTTTTTTATCACTTTGTTCACCCTAAGTGTGGCAGGGTATGCTCAGACATGAGTCCCTTGCTCAATTGGCCACTGGATTCAAGATAGCCTGGCTGATGGGGATTATGAATCCGAAACCGGTCCCAGGATGCTTGTTTCCGGTACAGGGAAGACATGGCTTGGCAGTTCGGGCTGGACTGTTCCCATGAGGCACAGGGTCGGACTGATTTGCATATGGCCATGTCTGAACTGGGGTGGCTGAGTGCGCTAAAGAATGGTGATGGATTAAACCCAGATCAGTTGACTGGGGGTGTTTGATTTGCTCAAACTCTCCATCCATCATCCCCTTTTTTATCACTTTGTTCACCCTAAGTGTGGCAGGGTATGCTCAGACATGAGTCCCTTGCTCAATTGGCCACTGGATTCAAGATAGCCTGGCTGATGGGGATTATGAATCCGAAACCGGTCCCAGGATGCTTGTTTCCGGTACAGGGAAGACATGGCTTGGCAGTTCGGGCTGGACTGTTCCCATGAGGCACAGGGTCAGACTGATTTGCATATGGCCATGTCTGAACTGGGGTGTCTGAGTGGGCTACAGAATGGTGATCGATTAAACCCAGATCAGTTGACTAAGGGTGAATGTTTGATTTGCTCAAACGCTCCGTCCATCTGCCCGTTTTGTATCGCTTTGTTCGCCCTAAGTGTGGCAGGGTATGCTCAGACGTAAGTCCCTTGCTCACTTGGTCACTGGATTCAAGATAGCCCGGCTGATGAGGATTATGAATCCGAAACCGGTCCCAGGATGCTTGTTTCCGTCCAGGGAAGACATGGCTTGGTAGTTCGGGCTGGACTGCTCCCATGAGGCACAGGGTCAGATTGATTTGCATATGGCCATGTCTGAACTGGGGTGGCTGAGTGGGCTACAGAATAGTGATGGATTAAACCCAGATCAGTTGACTGGGGGTGAGTGTTTGATTTGCTCAAATGCTCCGTCCATCCTCCCCTTTTGTATCGCTTTGTTCACCCTTAGTGTGGCAGGGTATGCTCAGACGTGAGTCCCTTGCTCACTTGGCCACTGGATTCAAGATAGCCTGGCTGATGAGTATTATGAATCCGAAACCGGTCCCAGGATGTTTGTTTCCGGTCCAGGGAAGATATGGCTTGGCAGTTCGGGCTGTGCTGCTCCCATGAGGCACAGGGTCAGACTGATTTGCATATGGCCATGTCTGAACTGGGGTGGCTGAGTGGGATAACGAATGGTGATGGATTAAACCCAGATCAGTTGACTGGGGGTGAGTGTTTGATTTGCTCAAAAGCTCCGTCCATCATCCCCTTTTGTATCGCTTTGTTCGCCCTAAGTGTGGCAGGGTATGCTCAGATGTGAGTCCCTTGCTCACTTGGCCACTGGATTCAAAATAGCCTGGCTGATGAGGATTATGAATCCGAAACCGGTCCCAGGATGCTTGTTTGCATCCAGGGAAGACATGGCTTAGCAGTTAGGGCTGGACTGTTCCCATGAGTCCATCATCCCCTTTTGTATCGCTTTGTTTGCCCTAAGTGTGGCAGGGTATGCTCAGACGAGAGTCCCTTGCTCACTTGGCCGCTGGATTCAAGATAGCCTGGCTGATGAGGATTATGAATCCGAAACCGGTCCCAGGATGCTTGTTTCTGGTCCAGGGAAGACATGGCTTGGCAGTTCGGGCTGGACTGTTCCCATGAGGCACAGGGTCAGACTGATTTGCATATGGCCATGTCTGAACTGGGGTGGCTGAGTGGGCTAAATAATGGTGATGGATTAAACCCAGATCAGTTGACTGAGGGTGAGTGTTTGATTTGCTCAAACGCTCCGTCCATCATCCCCTTTTGTATTGCTTTGTTCGCCCTAAGTGTGGCAGGGTATGCTCAGACGTGAGTCCCTTGCTCACTTGGCCACTGGATTCAAGATAGCCTGGCTGATGAGGATTATGAATCCTAAACCGGTCCCAGGATGCTTGTTTCCAGTCCAGGGAAGACATGGCTTGGCAGTTCGGGCTGGACTGTTCCCATGAGGCACAGGGTCGGACTGATTTGCATATGGCCATGTCTGAACTGGGGTGGCTGAGTGCGCTAAAGAATGGTGATGGATTAAACCCAGATCAGTTGACTGGGGGTGTTTGAGTTGCTCAAACTCTCCATCCATCATCCCCTTTTGTATCACTTTGTTCACCCTAAGTGTGGCAGGGTATGCTCAGACATGAGTCCCTTGCTCACTTGGCCACTGGATTCAAGATAGCCTGGCTGATGAGGATTATGAATCCGAAACCAGTCCCAGGATGCTTGTTTCCGGTCCAGGGAACACATGGCTTGGCAGTTCGGGCTGGACTGTTCCCATGAGGCACAGGGTCAGACTGATTTGCATATGGCCATGTCTGAACTGGGGTGGCTGAGAGGGCTAAAGAATGGTGATGGATTAAACCCAGATCAGTTGACTGGGGGTGAGTGTTTGATTTGCTCAAACGCTCCGTCCATCATCCCCTTTTGTATCGCTTTGTTCGCCCTAAGTGTGGCAGGGTATGCTCAGACGTGAGTCTCTTGCTCACTTGGCCACTGGATTCAAGATAGCCTGGCTGATGGGGATTATGAATCCAAAACCGGTCCCAGGATGCTTGTTTCTGGTACAGGGAAGACATGGCTTGGCAGTTCGGGCTGGACTGTTCCCATGAGCCACAGGGTCAGACTGATTTGCATATGGCCATGTCTGAACTGGGGTGTCTGAGTGGGCTACAGAATGGTGATCGATTAAACCCAGATCAGTTGACTAAGGGTGAGTGTTTGATTTGCTCAAACGCTCCGTCCATCTGCCCGTTTTGTATCGCTTTGTTCGCCCTAAGTGTGGCAGGGTATGCTCAGACGTAAGTCCCTTGCTCACTTGGCCACTGGATTCAAGATAGCCCGGCTGGTGAGGATTATGAATCCGAAACCGGTCCCAGGATGCTTGTTTCCGTCCAGGGAAGACATGGCTTGGCAGTTCGGGCTGGACTGCTCCCATGAGGCACAGGGTCAGATTGATTTGCATATCGCCATGTCTGAACTGGGGTGGCTGAGTGGGCTAAAGAATGGTGATGGATTAAACCTAGATGAGTTGACTGGGGGTGAGTGTTCGCCCTAAGTGTGGCAGCATATGCTCAGACGTGAGCCCCTTGCTCCCTTGGCCACTGGATTCAAGATAGCCTGGCTGATGAGGATTATGAATCCGAAACCGGACCCAGGATGCTTGTTTCCGGTCCAGGGAAGACATGGCTTGGCAGTTCGGGGTGGACTTTTCCCATGAGGTACAGGGTCAGACTGATTTGCATATGGCCATGTCTGAACTGGGGAGGCTGAGTGGGCTAAAGAATGGTGATGGATTAAACCCAGATCAGTTGACTGGGGGTGAGTGTTTGATTTGCTCAAACGCTCCATCCATCATCCCCTTTTGTATCACTTTGTTTGCCCTAAGTGTGGCAGGGTATGCTCAAACGTGAGTCCCTTGCTCACTTGGCCACTGGATTCAAGATAGCCTGGCTGATGAGGATTATGAATCCGAAACCGGTCCAAGGATGCTTGTTTCCAGTCCAGGGAAGACATGGCTTGGCAGTTCGGGCTGGACTGTTCCCATGAGGCACAGGGTCAGACTGATTTGCATATGGCTATGTCTGAAGTGGGGTGGCTGAGTGGGCTAAAGAATGGTGATGGATTAAACCCAGATCAGTTGACTGGGGGTGAGTGTTTGATTTGCTCAAACGCTCCGTCCATCATCCCCTTTTGTATTGCTTTGTTCGCCCTAAGTGTGGCAGGGTATGCTCAGACGTGAGTCTCTTGCTCAATTGGCCACTGGATTCAAGATAGCCTGGCTGATGGGGATTATGAATCCGAAACCGGTCCCAGGATGCTTGTTTCCGGTACAGGGAAGACATGGCTTGGCAGTTCGGGCTGGACTGTTCCCATGAGGCACAGGGTCAGACTGATTTGCATATGGCCATGTCTGAACTGGGGTGTCTGAGTGGGCTACAGAATGGTGATCGATTAAACCCAGATCAGTTGACTAAGGGTGAGTGTTTGATTTGCTCAAACGCTCCGTCCATCTGCCCATTTTGTATCGCTTTGTTCGCCCTAAGTGTGGAAGGGTATGCTCAGACATAAGTCCCTTGCTCACTTGGTCACTGGATTCAAGATAGCCCGGCTGATGAGGATTATGAATCCGAAACCGGTCCCAGGATGCTTGTTTCCGTCCAGGGAAGACATGGCTTGGCAGTTCGGGCTGGACTGCTCCCATGAGGCACAGGGTCAGATTGATTTGCATATGGCCATGTCTGAACTGGGGTGGCTGAGTGGGCTACAGAATAGTGATGGATTAAACCCAGATCAGTTGACTGGGGTGAGTGTTTGATTTGCTCAAATGCTCCGTCCATCCTCCCCTTTTGTATCGCTTTGTTCACCCTTAGTGTGGCAGGGTATGCTCAGACGTGAGTCCCTTGCTCACTTGGCCACTGGATTCAAGATAGCCTGGCTGATGAGTATTATGAATCCGAAACCGGTCCCAGGATGTTTGTTTCCGGTCCAGGGAAGATATGGCTTGGCAGTTCGGGCTGTGCTGCTCCCATGAGGCACAGGGTCAGACTGATTTGCATATGGCCATGTCTGAACTGGGGTGGCTGAGTGGGCTAATGAATGGTGATGGATTAAACCCAGATCAGTTGACTGGGGGTGAGTGTTTGATTTGCTCAAAAGCTCCGTCCATCATCCCCTTTTGTATCGCTTTGTTCGCCCTAAGTGTGGCAGGGTATGCTCAGATGTGAGTCCCTTGCTCACTTGGCCACTGGATTCAAAATAGCCTGGCTGATGAGGATTATGAATCCGAAACCGGTCCCAGGATGCTTGTTTGCATCCAGGGAAGACTTGGCTTAGCAGTTAGGGCTGGACTGTTCCCATGAGTCCATCATCCCCTTTTGTATCACTTTGTTTGCCCTAAGTGTGGCAAGGTATGCTCAGACGAGAGTCCCTTGCTCACTTGGCCACTGGATTCAAGATAGCCTGGCTGATGAGGATTATGAATCCGAAACCGGTCCCAGGATGCTTGTTTCCGGTCTAGGAAAGACATGGCTTGGCAGTTCGGGCTGGACTGTTCCCATGAGGCACAGGGTCAGACTGATTTGCATATGGCCATGTCTGAACTGGGGTGGCTGAGTGGGCTAAAGAATGGTGATGGATTAAACCCAGATCAGTTGACTGGGGGTGAGTGTTTCATTTGCTCAAACGCTCCGTCCATCATCCCCTTTTGTATTGCTTTGTTCGCCCTAAGTGTGGCAGGGTATGCTCAGACGTGAGTCCCTTGCTCACTTGGCCACTGGATTCAAGATAGCCTGGCTGATGAGGATTATGAATCCTAAACCGGTCCCAGGATGCTTGTTTCCAGTCCAGGGAAGACATGGCTTGGCAGTTCGGGCTGGACTGTTCCCATGAGGCACAGGGTCGGACTGATTTGCATATGGCCATGTCTGAACTGGGGTGGCTGAGTGCGCTAAAGAATGGTGATGGATTAAACCCAGATCAGTTGACTGGGGGTGTTTGATTTGCTCAAACTCTCCATCCATCATCCCCTTTTTTATCACTTTGTTCACCCTAAGTGTGGCAGGGTATGCTCAGACATGAGTCCCTTGCTCAATTGGCCACTGGATTCAAGATAGCCTGGCTGATGGGGATTATGAATCCGAAACCGGTCCCAGGATGCTTGTTTCCGGTACAGAGAAGACATGGCTTGGCAGTTCGGGCTGGACTGTTCCCATGAGGCACAGGGTCAGACTGATTTGCATATGGCCATGTCTGAACTGGGGTGTCTGAGTGGGCTACAGAATGGTGATCGATTAAACCCAGATCAGTTGACTAAGGGTGAATGTTTGATTTGCTCAAACGCTCCGTCCATCTGCCCGTTTTGTATCGCTTTGTTCGCCCTAAGTGTGGCAGGGTATGCTCAGACGTAGGTCCCTTGCTCACTTGGTCACTGGATTCAAGATAGCCCGGCTGATGAGGATTATGAATCCGAAACCGGTCCCAGGATGCTTGTTTCCGTCCAGGGAAGACATGGCTTGGCAGTTCGGGCTGGACTGCTCCCATGAGGCACAGGGTCAGATTGATTTGCATATGGCCATGTCTGAACTGGGGTGGCTGAGTGGGCTACAGAATAGTGATGGATTAAACCCAGATCAGTTGACTGGGGGTGAGTGTTTGATTTGCTCAAATGCTCCGTCCATCCTCCCCTTTTGTATCGCTTTGTTCACCCTTAGTGTGGCAGGGTATGCTCAGACGTGAGTCCCTTGCTCACTTGGCCACTGGATTCAAGATAGCCTGGCTGATGAGTATTATGAATCCGAAACCGGTCCCAGGATGCTTGTTTGCATCCAGGGAAGACATGGCTTGGCAGTTCGGGCTGGACTGCTCCCATGAGGCACAGGGTCAGATTGATTTGCATATGGCCATGTCTGAACTGGGGTGGCTGAGTGGGCTACAGAATAGTGATGGATTAAACCCAGATCAGTTGACTGGGGGTGAGTGTTTGATTTGCTCAAACGCTCCGTCCATCTGCCCGTTTTGTATCGCTTTGTTCGCCCTAAGTGTGGCAGGGTATGCTCAGACGTAGGTCCCTTGCTCACTTGGTCACTGGATTCAAGATAGCCCGGCTGATGAGGATTATGAATCCGAAACCGGTCCCAGGATGCTTGTTTCCGTCCAGGGAAGACATGGCTTGGCAGTTCGGGCTGTGCTGCTCCCATGAGGCACAGGGTCAGACTGATTTACATATGGCCATGTCTGAACTGGGGTGGCTGAGTGGGCTAATGAATGGTGATGGATTAAACCCAGATCAGTTGACTGGGGGTGAGTGTTTGATTTGCTCAAAAGCTCCGTCCATCATCCCCTTTTGTATCGCTTTGTTCGCCCTAAGTGTGGCAGGGTATGCTCAGATGTGAGTCTCTTGCTCACTTGGCCACTGGATTCAAAATAGCCTGGCTGATGAGGATTATGAATCCGAAACCGGTCCCAGGATGCTTGTTTGCATCCAGGGAAGACATGGCTTAGCAGTTAGGGCTGGACTGTTCCCATGAGTCCATCATCCCCTTTTGTATCACTTTGTTTGCCCTAAGTGTGGCAGGGTATGCTCAGACGAGAGTCCCTTGCTCACTTGGCCACTGGATTCAAGATAGCCTGGCTGATGAGGATTATGAATCCGAAACCGGTCCCAGGATGCTTGTTTCCGGTCCAGGGAAGACATGGCTTGGCAGTTCGGGCTGGACTGTTCCCATGAGGCACAGGGTCAGACTGATTTGCATATGGCCATGTCTGAACTGGGGTGGCTGAGTGGGCTAAATAATGGTGATGGATTAAACCCAGATCAGTTGACTGGGGGTGAGTGTTTGATTTGCTCAAAAGCTCCGTCCATCATCCCCTTTTGTATCGCTTTGTTCGCCCTAAGTGTGGCAGGGTATGCTCAGATGTGAGTCCCTTGCTCACTTGGCCACTGGATTCAAAATAGCCTGGCTGATGAGGATTATGAATCCGAAACCGGTCCCAGGATGCTTGTTTGCATCCAGGGAAGACATGGCTTAGCAGTTAGGGCTGGACTGTTCCCATGAGTCCATCATCCCCTTTTGTATCACTTTGTTTGCCCTAAGTGTGGCAGGGTATGCTCAGACGAGAGTCCCTTGCTCACTTGGCCACTGGATTCAAGATAGCCTGGCTGATGAGGATTATGAATCCGAAACCGGTCCCAGGATGCTTGTTTCCGGTCCGGGGAAGACATGGCTTGGCAGTTCGGGCTGGACTGTTCCCATGAGGCACAGGGTCAGACTGATTTGCATATGGCCATGTCTGAACTGGGGTGGCTGAGTGGGCTAAATAATGGTGATGGATTAAAGCTAGATCAGTTGACTGAGGGTGAGTGTTTGATTTGCTCAAACGCTCCGTCCATCATCCCCTTTTGTATCGCTTTTTTCGCCCTAAGTGTGGCAGGGTATGCTCAGACGTGAATCACTTGCTCACTTGGCCACTGGATTCAAGATAGCCTGGCTGATGAAGATTATGAATCCGAAACCGGTCCCAGGATGCTTGTTTCTGGTCCAGGGAAGACATGGCTTGGCAGTTCGGGCTGAGCTGTTCCCATGAGGCACAGGGTCAGACTGATTTGCATATGGCCATGTCTGAACTGGGGTGGCTGAGTGGGCTAAAGAATGGTGATGGATTAAACCCAGATCAGTTGACTGGGGGTGAGTGTTTCATTTGCTCAAACGCTCCGTCCATCATCCCCTTTTGTATTGCTTTGTTCGCCCTAAGTGTGGCAGGGTATGCTCAGACGTGAGTCCCTTGCTCACTTGGCCACTGGATTCAAGATAGCCTGGCTGATGAGGATTATGAATCCTAAACCGGTCCCAGGATGCTTGTTTCCAGTCCAGGGAAGACATGGCTTGGCAGTTCGGGCTGGACTGTTCCCATGAGGCACAGGGTCGGACTGATTTGCATATGGCCATGTCTGAACTGGGGTGGCTGAGTGCGCTAAAGAATGGTGATGGATTAAACCCAGATCAGTTGACTGGGGGTGTTTGAGTTGCTCAAACTCTCCATCCATCATCCCCTTTTGTATCACTTTGTTCACCCTAAGTGTGGCAGGGTATGCTCAGACATGAGTCCCTTGCTCACTTGGCCACTGGATTCAAGATAGCCTGGCTGATGAGGATTATGAATCCGAAACCAGTCCCAGGATGCTTGTTTCCGGTCCAGGGAACACATGGCTTGGCAGTTTGGACTGGACTGTTCCCATGAGGCACAGGGTCAGACTGATTTGCATATGGGTATGTCTGAACTGGGGTGGCTGAGTGGGCTAAAGAATGGTGATGGATTAAACCCAGATCAGTTGACTGGGGGTGAGTGTTTGATTTGCTCAAACGCTCCGTCCATCATCCCCTTTTGTATCGCTTTGTTCGCCCTAAATGTGGCAGGGTATGCTCAGACGTGAGTCTCTTGCTCACTTGGCCACTGGATTCAAGATAGCCTGGCTGATGGGGATTATGAATCCAAAACCGGTCCCAGGATGCTTGTTTCCGGTACAGGGAAGACATGGCTTGGCAGTTCGGGCTGGACTGTTCCCATGAGGCACAGGGTCAGACTGATTTGCATATGGCCATGTCTGAACTGGGGTGTCTGAGTGGGCTACAGAATGGTGATCGATTAAACCCAGATCAGTTGACTAAGGGTGAGTGTTTGATTTGCTCAAACGCTCCGTCCATCTGCCCGTTTTGTATCGCTTTGTTCGCCCTAAGTGTGGCAGGGTATGCTCAGACGTAAGTCCCTTGCTCACTTGGCCACTGGATTCAAGATAGCCCGGCTGATGAGGATTATGAATCCGAAACTGGTCCCAGGATGCTTGTTTCCGGTCCAGGGAAGACATGGCTTTGCAGTTAGGGCTGGACTGTTCCCATGAGGCACAGGGTCAGACTGATTTGCATATGGCCATGTCTGAACTGGGGTGGCTAAGTGGGCTAAAGAATGGTGATGGATTAAACCCAGATCAGTTTACTGGGGGTGAGTGTATGATTTGCTCAAACGCTCCGTCCATTATCCCCTTTTGTATTGCTTTGTTCGCCCTAAGTGTGGCAGGGTATGCTCAGACATGAGTCCCTTGCTCACTTGGCCACTGGATTCAAGATAGCCTGGCTGATGAGGATTATGAATCCGAAACCAGTCCCAGGATGCTTGTTTCCGGTCCAGGGAACACATGGCTTGGCAGTTCGGGCTGGACTGTTCCCATGAGGCACAGGGTCAGACTGATTTGCATATGGCTATGTCTGAACTGGGGTGGCTGAGTGGGCTAAAGAATGGTGATGGATTAAACCCAGATCAGTTGACTTGGGGTGAGTGTTTGATTTGCTCAAACGCTCCGTCCATCATCCACTTTTGTATCGCTTTGTTCGCCCTAAGTGTGGCAGGGTATGCTCAGACATGAGTCTCTTGCTCAATTGGCCACTGGATTCAAGATAGCCTGGCTGATGGGGATTATGAATCCGAAACCGGTCCCAGGATGCTTGTTTCTGGTACAGAGAAGACATGGCTTGGCAGTTCGGGCTGGACTGTTCCCATGAGGCACAGGGTCAGACTGATTTGCATATGGCCATGTCTGAACTCGGGTGTCTGAGTGGGCTACAGAATGGTGATCGATTAAACCCAGATCAGTTGACTAAGGGTGAGTGTTTGATTTGCTCAAACGCTCCGTCCATCTGCCCGTTTTGTATCGCTTTGTTCGCCCTAAGTGTGGCAGGGTATGCTCAGACGTAAGTCCCTTGCTCACTTGGTCACTGGATTCAAGATAGCCCGGCTGATGAGGATTATGAATCCGAAACCGGTCCCAGGATGCTTGTTTCCGTCCAGAGAAGACATGGCTTGGCAGTTCGGGCTGGACTGCTCCCATGAGGCACAGGGTCAGATTGATTTGCATATGGCCATGTCTGAACTGGGGTGGCTGAGTGGGCTACAGAATAGTGATGGATTAAACCCAGATCAGTTGACTGGGGGTGAGTGTTTGATTTGCTCAAATGCTCCGTCCATCCTCCCCTTTTGTATCGCTTTGTTCACCCTTAGTGTGGCAGGGTATGCTCAGACGTGAGTCCCTTGCTCACTTGGCCACTGGATTCAAGATAGCCTGGCTGATGAGTATTATGAATCCGAAACCGGTCCCAGGATGTTTGTTTCCGGTCCAGGGAAGATATGGCTTGGCAGTTCGGGCTGTGCTGCTCCCATGAGGCACAGGGTCAGACTGATTTGCATATGGCCATGTCTGAACTGGGGTGGCTGAGTGGGCTAATGAATGGTGATGGATTAAACCCAGATCAGTTGACTGGGGGTGAGTGTTTGATTTGCTCAAAAGCTCCGTCCATCATCCCCTTTTGTATCGCTTTGTTCGCCCTAAGTGTGGCAGGGTATGCTCAGATGTGAGTCCCTTGCTCACTTGGCCACTGGATTCAAAATAGCCTGGCTGATGAGGATTATGAATCCGAAACCGGTCCGAGGATGCTTGTTTGCATCCAGGGAAGACATGGCTTAGCAGTTAGGGCTGGACTGTTCCCATGAGTCCATCATCCCCTTTTGTATCACTTTGTTTGCCCTAAGTGTGGCAGGGTATGCTCAGACGTGAATCACTTGCTCACTTGGCCACTGGATTCAAGATAGCCTTGCTGATGAGGATTATGAATCCGAAACCAGTCCCAGGATGCTTGTTTCCGGTCCAGGGAACACATGGCTTGGCAGTTCGGGCTGGACTGTTCCCATGAGGCACAGGGTCAGACTGATTTGCATATGGCTATGTCTGAACTGGGGTGGCTGAGTGGGCTAAAGAATGGTGATGGATTAAACCCAGATCAGTTGACTGGGGGTGAGTGTTTGATTTGCTCAAACGCTCCGTCCATCATCCCCTTTTGTATCGCTTTGTTCGCCCTAAGTGTGGCAGGGTATGCTCAGACGTGAGTCTCTTGCTCACTTGGCCACTGGATTCAAGATAGCCTGGCTGATGGGGATTATGAATCAAAAACCGGTCCCAGGATGCTTGTTTCCGGTACAGGGAAGACATGGCTTGGCAGTTCGGGCTGGACTGTTCCCGTGAGGCACAGGGTCAGACTGATTTGCATATGGCCATGTCTGAACTGGGGTGTCTCAGTGGGCTACAGAATGGTGATCGATTAAACCCAGATCAGTTGACTAAGGGTGAGTGTTTGATTTTCTCAAACGCTCCGTCCATCTGCCAGTTTTGTATTGCTTTGTTCGCCCTAAGTGTGGCAGGGTATGCTCAGACGTAAGTCCCTTGCTCACTTGGCAACTGGATTCAAGATAGCCCGGCTGATGAGGATTATGAATCCGAAACCGGTCCCAGGATGCTTGTTTCCGTCCAGGGAAGACATGGCTTGGCAGTTCGGGCTGGACTGCTCCCATGAGGCACAGGGTCAGATTGATTTGCATATCGCCATGTCTGAACTGGGGTGGCTGAGTGGGCTAAAGAATGGTGATGGATTAAACCTAGATGAGTTGACTGGGGGTGAGTGTTTGATTTGCTCAAACGCTCCGTCCATCATACCCTTTTGTATCGCTTTTTTCGCCCTAAGTGTGGCAGGGTATGCTCAGACGTGATTCGTGAATCACTTGCTCACTTGGCCACTGGATTCAAGATAGCCTGGCTGATGAGGATTATGAATCCGAAACCGGTCCCAGGATGCTTGTTTCCGGTCCAGGGAAGACATGGCTTGGCAGTTCGGGCTGGACTGTTCCCATGAGGCACAGGGTCAGACTGATTTGCATATGGCCATGTCTGAACTGGGGTGGCTGAGTGGGCTAAAGAATGGTGATGGATTAAACCCAGATCAGTTGACTGGGGGTGAGTGTTTCATTTGCTCAAACGCTCCGTCCATCATCCCTTTTTGTATTGCTTTGTTCGCCCTAAGTGTGGCAGGGTATGCTCAGACGTGAGTCCCTTGCTCACTTGGCCACTGGATTCAAGATAGCCTGGCTGATGAGGATTATGAATCCTAAACCGGTCCCAGGATGCTTGTTTCCAGTCCAGGGAAGACATGGCTTGGCAGTTCGGGCTGGACTGTTCCCATGAGGCACAGGGTCGGACTGATTTGCATATGGCCATGTCTGAACTGGGGTGGCTGAGTGCGCTAAAGAATGGTGATGGATTAAACCCAGATCAGTTGACTGGGGGTGAGTGTTTGATTTGCTCAAACGCTCCGTCCATCATCCCCTTTTGTATCGCTTTGTTCGCCCTAAGTGTGGCAGGGTATGCTCAGACGTGAGTCTCTTGCTCACTTGGCCACTGGATTCAAGATAGCCTGGCTGATGGGGATTATGAATCCAAAACCGGTCCCAGGATGCTTGTTTCCGGTACAGGGAAGACATGGCTTGGCAGTTCGGGCTGGACTGTTCCCATGAGCCACAGGGTCAGACTGATTTGCATATGGCCATGTCTGAACTGGGGTGTCTGAGTGGGCTACAGAATGGTGATCGATTAAACCCAGATCAGTTGACTAAGGGTGAGTGTTTGATTTGCTCAAACGCTCCGTCCATCTGTCCGTTTTGTATCGCTTTGTTCGCCCTAAGTGTGGCAGGGTATGCTCAGACGTAAGTCCCTTGCTCACTTGGCCACTGGATTCAAGATAGCCCGGCTGATGAGGATTATGAATCCGAAACCGGTCCCAGGATGCTTGTTTCCGTGCAGGGAAGACATGGCTTGGCAGTTCGGGCTGGACTGCTCCCATGAGGCACAGGGTCAGATTGATTTGCATATCGCCATGTCTGAACTGGGGTGGCTGAGTGGGCTAAAGAATGGTGATGGATTAAACCTAGATGAGTTGACTGGGGGTGAGTGTTCGCCCTAAGTGTGGCAGCATATGCTCAGACGTGAGCCCCTTGCTCCCTTGGCCACTGGATTCAAGATAGCCTGGCTGATGAGGATTATGAATCCGAAACCGGACCCAGGATGCTTGTTTCCGGTCCAGGGAAGACATGGCTTGGCAGTTCGGGGTGGACTTTTCCCATGAGGTACAGGGTCAGACTGATTTGCATATGGCCATGTCTGAACTGGGGTGGCTGAGTGGGCTACAGAATAGTGATGGATTAAACCCAGATCAGTTGACTGGGGGTGAGTGTTTGATTTGCTCAAATGCTCCGTCCATCCTCCCCTTTTGTATCGCTTTGTTCACCCTTAGTGTGGCAGGGTATGCTCAGACGTGAGTCCCTTGCTCACTTGGCCACTGGATTCAAGATAGCCTGGCTGATGAGTATTATGAATCCGAAACCGGTCCCAGGATGTTTGTTTCCGGTCCAGGGAAGATATGGCTTGGCAGTTCGGGCTGTGCTGCTCCCATGAGGCACAGGGTCAGACTGATTTGCATATGGCCATGTCTGAACTGGGGTGGCTGAGTGGGCTAATGAATGGTGATGGATTAAACCCAGATCAGTTGACTGGGGGTGAGTGTTTGATTTGCTCAAAAGCTCCGTCCATCATCCCCTTTTGTATCGCTTTGTTCGCCCTAAGTGTGGCAGGGTATGCTCAGATGTGAGTCCCTTGCTCACTTGGCCACTGGATTCAAAATAGCCTGGCTGATGAGGATTATGAATCCGAAACCGGTCCCAGGATGCTTGTTTGCATCCAGGGAAGACTTGGCTTAGCAGTTAGGGCTGGACTGTTCCCATGAGTCCATCATCCCCTTTTGTATCACTTTGTTTGCCCTAAGTGTGGCAGGGTATGCTCAGACGAGAGTCCCTTGCTCACTTGGCCACTGGATTCAAGATAGCCTGGCTGATGAGGATTATGAATCCGAAACCGGTCCCAGGATGCTTGTTTCCGGTCCAGGGAAGACATGGCTTGGCAGTTCGGGCTGGACTGTTCCCATGAGGCACAGGGTCAGACTGATTTGCATATGGCCATGTCTGAACTGGGGTGGCTGAGTGGGCTAAATAATGGTGATGGATTAAACCCAGATCAGTTGACTGAGGGTGAGTGTTTGATTTGCTCAAACGCTCCGTCCATCATCCCCTTTTGTATCGCTTTTTTCGCCCTAAGTGTGGCAGGGTATGCTCAGACGTGAATCACTTGCTCACTTGGCCACTGGATTCAAGATAGCCTGGCTGATGAAGATTATGAATCCGAAACCGGTCCCAGGATGCTTGTTTCTGGTCCAGGGAAGACATGGCTTGGCAGGTCGGGCTGGGCTGTTCCCATGAGGCACAGGGTCAGACTGATTTGCATATGGCCATGTCTGAACTGGGGTGGCTGAGTGGGCTAAAGAATGGTGATGGATTAAACCCAGATCAGTTGACTGGGGGTGAGTGTTTCATTTGCTCAAACGCTCCGTCCATCATCCCCTTTTGTATTGCTTTGTTCGCCCTAAGTGTGGCAGGGTATGCTCAGACGTGAGTCCCTTGCTCACTTGGCCACTGGATTCAAGATAGCCTGGCTGATGAGGATTATGAATCCTAAACCGGTCCCAGGATGCTTGTTTCCAGTCCAGGGAAGACATGGCTTGGCAGTTCGGGCTGGACTGTTCCCATGAGGCACAGGGTCGGACTGATTTGCATATGGCCATGTCTGAACTGGGGTGGCTGAGTGCGCTAAAGAATGGTGATGGATTAAACCCAGATCAGTTGACTGGGGGTGTTTGAGTTGCTCAAACTCTCCATCCATCATCCCCTTTTGTATCACTTTGTTCACCCTAAGTGTGGCAGGGTATGCTCAGACATGAGTCCCTTGCTCACTTGGCCACTGGATTCAAGATAGCCTGGCTGATGAGGATTATGAATCCGAAACCAGTCCCAGGATGCTTGTTTCCGGTCCAGGGAACACATGGCTTGGCAGTTCGGGCTGGACTGTTCCCATGAGGCACAGGGTCAGACTGATTTGCATATGGCCATGTCTGAACTGGGGTGGCTGAGAGGGCTAAAGAATGGTGATGGATTAAACCCAGATCAGTTGACTGGGGGTGAGTGTTTGATTTGCTCAAACGCTCCGTCTATCATCCCCTTTTGTATCGCTTTGTTCGCCCTAAGTGTGGCAGGGTATGCTCAGACGTGAGTCTCTTGCTCACTTGGCCACTGGATTCAAGATAGCCTGGCTGATGGGGATTATGAATCCAAAACCGGTCCCAGGATGCTTGTTTCCGGTACAGGGAAGACATGGCTTGGCAGTTCGGGCTGGACTGTTCCCATGAGCCACAGGGTCAGACTGATTTGCATATGGCCATGTCTGAACTGGGGTGTCTGAGTGGGCTACAGAATGGTGATCGATTAAACCCAGATCAGTTGACTAAGGGTGAGTGTTTGATTTGCTCAAACGCTCCGTCCATCTGCCCGTTTTGTATCGCTTTGTTCGCCCTAAGTGTGGCAGGGTATGCTCAGACGTAAGTCCCTTGCTCACTTGGCCACTGGATTCAAGATAGCCCGGCTGGTGAGGATTATTAATCCGAAACCGGTCCCAGGATGCTTGTTTCCGTCCAGGGAAGACATGGCTTGGCAGTTCGGGCTGGACTGCTCCCATGAGGCACAGGGTCAGATTGATTTGCATATCGCCATGTCTGAACTGGGGTGGCTGAGTGGGCTAAAGAATGGTGATGGATTAAACCTAGATGAGTTGACTGGGGGTGAGTGTTCGCCCTAAGTGTGGCAGCATATGCTCAGACGTGAGCCCCTTGCTCCCTTGGCCACTGGATTCAAGATAGCCTGGCTGATGAGGATTATGAATCCGAAACCGGACCCAGGATGCTTGTTTCCGGTCCAGGGAAGACATGGCTTGGCAGTTCGGGGTGGACTTTTCCCATGAGGTACAGGGTCAGACAGATTTGCATATGGCCATGTCTGAACTGGGGAGGCTGAGTGGGCTAAAGAATGGTGATGGATTAAACCCAGATCAGTTGACTGGGGGTGAGTGTTTGATTTGCTCAAACGCTCCATCCACCATCCCCTTTTGTATCACTTTGTTTGCCCTAAGTGTGGCAGGGTATGCTCAAACGTGAGTCCCTTGCTCACTTGGCCACTGGATTCAAGATAGCCTGGCTGATGAGGATTATGAATCCGAAATCGGTCCAAGGATGCTTGTTTCCAGTCCAGGGAAGACATGGCTTGGCAGTTTGGGCTGGACTGTTCCCATGAGGCACAGGGTCAGACTGATTTGCATATGGCTATGTCTGAAGTGGGGTGGCTGAGTGGGCTAAAGAATGGTGATGGATTAAACCCAGATCAGTTGACTGGGGGTGAGTGTTTGATTTGCTCAAACGCTCCGTCCATCATCCCCTTTTGTATTGCTTTGTTCGCCCTAAGTGTGGCAGGGTATGCTCAGACGTGAGTCTCTTGCTCAATTGGCCACTGGATTCAAGATAGCCTGGCTGATGGGGATTATGAATCCGAAACCGGTCCCAGGATGCTTGTTTCCGTCCAGGGAAGACATGGCTTGGCAGTTCGGGCTGGACTGCTCCCATGAGGCACAGGGTCAGATTGATTTGCATATGGCCATGTCTGAACTGGGGTGGCTGAGTGGGCTACAGAATAGTGATGGATTAAACCCAGATCAGTTGACTGGGGGTGAGTGTTTGATTTGCTCAAATGCTCCGTCCATCCTCCCCTTTTGTATCGCTTTGTTCACCCTTAGTGTGGCAGGGTATGCTCAGACGTGAGTCCCTTGCTCACTTGGCCACTGGATTCAAGATAGCCTGGCTGATGAGTATTATGAATCCGAAACCGGTCCCAGGATGTTTGTTTCCGGTCCAGGGAAGATATGGCTTGGCAGTTCGGGCTGTGCTGCTCCCATGAGGCACAGGGTCAGACTGATTTGCATATGGCCATGTCTGAACTGGGGTGGCTGAGTGGGCTAATGAATGGTGATGGATTAAACCCAGATCAGTTGACTGGGGGTGAGTGTTTGATTTGCTCAAAAGCTCCGTCCATCATCCCCTTTTGTATCGCTTTGTTCGCCCTAAGTGTGGCAGGGTATGCTCAGATGTGAGTCCCTTGCTCACTTGGCCACTGGATTCAAAATAGCCCGGCTGATGAGGATTATGAATCCGAAACCGGTCCCAGGATGCTTGTTTGCATCCAGGGAAGACTTGGCTTAGCAGTTAGGGCTGGACTGTTCCCATGAGTCCATCATCCCCTTTTGTATCACTTTGTTTGCCCTAAGTGTGGCAGGGTATGCTCAGACGAGAGTCCCTTGCTCACTTGGCCACTGGATTCAAGATAGCCTGGCTGATGAGGATTATGAATCCGAAACCGGTCCCAGGATGCTTGTTTCTGGTCCAGGGAAGACATGGCTTGGCAGTTCGGGCTGGACTGTTCCCATGAGGCACAGGGTCAGACTGATTTGCATATGGCCATGTCTGAACTGGGGTGGCTGAGTGGGCTAAAGAATGGTGATGGATTAAACCCAGATCAGTTGACTGGGGGTGAGTGTTTCATTTGCTCAAACGCTCCGTCCATCATCCCCTTTTGTATTGCTTTGTTCGCCCTAAGTGTGGCAGGGTATGCTCAGACGTGAGTCCCTTGCTCACTTGGCCACTGGATTCAAGATAGCCTGGCTGATGAGGATTATGAATCCTAAACCGGTCCCAGGATGCTTGTTTCCAGTCCAGGGAAGACATGGCTTGGCAGTTCGGGCTGGACTGTTCCCATGAGGCACAGGGTCGGACTGATTTGCATATGGCCATGTCTGAACTGGGGTGGCTGAGTGCGCTAAAGAATGGTGTTGGATTAAACCCAGATCAGTTGACTGGGGGTGTTTGATTTGCTCAAACTCTCCATCCATCATCCCCTTTTTTATCACTTTGTTCACCCTAAGTGTGGCAGGGTATGCTCAGACATGAGTCCCTTGCTCAATTGGCCACTGGATTCAAGATAGCCTGGCTGATGGGGATTATGAATCCGAAACCGGTCCCAGGATGCTTGTTTCCGGTACAGGGAAGACATGGCTTGGCATTTCGGGCTGGACTGTTCCCATGAGGCACAGGGTCAGACTGATTTGCATATGGCCATGTCTGAACTGGGGTGTCGGAGTGGGCTACAGAATGGTGATCGATTAAACCCAGATCAGTTGACTAAGGGTGAATGTTTGATTTGCTCAAACGCTCCGTCCATCTGCCCGTTTTGTATCGCTTTGTTCGCCCTAAGTGTGGCAGGGTATGCTCAGACGTAAGTCCCTTGCTCACTTGGTCACTGGATTCAAGATAGCCCGGCTGATGAGGATTATGAATCCGAAACCGGTCCCAGGATGCTTGTTTCTGTCCAGGGAAGACATGGCTTGGCAGTTCGGGCTGGACTGCTCCCATGAGGCACAGGGTCAGATTGATTTGCATATGGCCATGTCTGAACTGGGGTGGCTGAGTGGGCTACAGAATAGTGATGGATTAAACCCAGATCAGTTGACTGGGGGTGAGTGTTTGATTTGCTCAAATGCTCCGTCCATCCTCCCCTTTTGTATCGCTTTGTTCACCCTTAGTGTGGCAGGGTATGCTCAGACGTGAGTCCCTTGCTCACTTGGCCACTGGATTCAAGATAGCCTGGCTGATGAGTATTATGAATCCGAAACCGGTCCCAGGATGTTTGTTTCCGGTCCAGGGAAGATATGGCTTGGCAGTTCGGGCTGTGCTGCTCCCATGAGGCACAGGGTCAGACTGATTTGCATATGGCCATGTCTGAACTGGGGTGGCTGAGTGGGCTAATGAATGGTGATGGATTAAACCCAGATCAGTTGACTGGGGGTGAGTGTTTGATTTGCTCAAAAGCTCCATCCATCATCCCCTTTTGTATCGCTTTGTTCGCCCTAAGTGTGGCAGGGTATGCTCAGATGTGAGTCCCTTGCTCACTTGGCCACTGGATTCAAAATAGCCTGGCTGATGAGGATTATGAATCCGAAACCGGTCCCAGGATGCTTGTTTGCATCCAGGGAAGACATGGCTTAGCAGTTAGGGCTGGACTGTTCCCATGAGTCCATCATCCCCTTTTGTATCACTTTGTTTGCCCTAAGTGTGGCAGGGTATGCTCAGACGAGAGTCCCTTGCTCACTTGGCCACTGGATTCAAGATAGCCTGGCTGATGAGGATTATGAATCCGAAACCGGTCCCAGGATGCTTGTTTCCGGTCCAGGGAAGACATGGCTTGGCAGTTCGGGCTGGACTGTTCCCATGAGGCACAGGGTCAGACTGATTTGCATATGGCCATGTCTGAACTGGGGTGGCTGAGTGGGCTAAATAATGGTGATGGATTACACCCAGATCAGTTGACTGGGGGTGAGTGTTTGATTTGCTCAAAAGCTCCGTCCATCATCCCCTTTTGTATCGCTTTGTTCGCCCTAAGTGTGGCAGGGTATGCTCAGATGTGAGTCCCTTGCTCACTTGGCCACTGGATTCAAAATAGCCTGGCTGATGAGGATTATGAATCCGAAACCGGTCCCAGGATGCTTGTTTGCATCCAGGGAAGACATGGCTTAGCAGTTAGGGCTGGACTGTTCCCATGAGTCCATCATCCCCTTTTGTATCACTTTGTTTGCCCTAAGTGTGGCAGGGTATGCTCAGACGAGAGTCCCTTGCTCACTTGGCCACTGGATTCAAGATAGCCTGGCTGATGAGGATTATGAATCCGAAACCGGTCCCAGGATGCTTGTTTCCGGTCCAGGGAAGACATGGCTTGGCAGTTATGGGCTGGACTGTTCCCATGAGGCACAGGGTCAGACTGATTTGCATATGGCCATGTCTGAACTGGGGTGGCTGAGTGGGCTAAATAATGGTGATGGATTAAACCCAGATCAGTTGACTGAGGGTGAGTGTTTGATTTGCTCAAACGCTCCGTCCATCATCCCCTTTTGTATCGCTTTTTTCGCCCTAAGTGTGGCAGGGTATGCTCAGACGTGAATCACTTGCTCACTTGGCCACTGGATTCAAGATAGCCTGGCTGATGAAGATTATGAATCCGAAACCGGTCCCAGGATGCTTGTTTCTGGTCCAGGGAAGACATGGCTTGGCAGTTCGGGCTGGGCTGTTCCCATGAGGCACAGGGTCAGACTGATTTGCATATGGCCATGTCTGAACTGGGGTGGCTGAGTGGGCTAAAGAATGGTGATGGATTAAACCCAGATCAGTTGACTGGGGGTGAGTGTTTCATTTGCTCAAACGCTCCGTCCATCATCCCCTTTTGTATTGCTTTGTTCGCCCTAAGTGTGGCAGGGTATGCTCAGACGTGAGTCCCTTGCTCACTTGGCCACTGGATTCAAGATAGCCTGGCTGATGAGGATTATGAATCCTAAACCGGTCCCAGGATGCTTGTTTCCAGTCCAGGGAAGACATGGCTTGGCAGTTCGGGCTGGACTGTTCCCATGAGGCACAGGGTCGGACTGATTTGCATATGGCCATGTCTGAACTGGGGTGGCTGAGTGCGCTAAAGAATGGTGATGGATTAAACCCAGATCAGTTGACTGGGGGTGTTTGAGTTGCTCAAACTCTCCATCCATCATCCCCTTTTGTATCACTTTGTTCACCCTAAGTGTGGCAGGGTATGCTCAGACATGAGTCCCTTGCTCACTTGGCCACTGGATTCAAGATAGCCTGGCTGATGAGGATTATGAATCCGAAACCAGTCCCAGGATGCTTGTTTCCGGTCCAGGGAACACATGGCTTGGCAGTTCGGACTGGACTGTTCCCATGAGGCACAGGGTCAGACTGATTTGCATATGGGTATGTCTGAACTGGGGTGGCTGAGTGGGCTAAAGAATGGTGATGGATTAAACCTAAGCATGGGCGAATTTTGCGGATCTCGCGTTCGCGAATTTGCGGATTTTTGAACTCGCAATCCGCAAAATCCGCGAATTCTTGCGAATTTGCGGATTTTTTTTTTTTTGTGTTCGCAAGGATTTCTGCCAGTTCGCGAGGGTTTCGTACCAGTTCGCAATTGCGAACTTACATTTCGTCGCGCAACGGTCGCGAATTATGTTGTTTCTACGTCTGGTTCATCATCACAGGTTCCCAGCACCCTCTGTTTCACCACTGCAACCCTCTGTTACATCAATGCCACCCTCTGGTTCATCATTACTGTAGATTATGGGGGGGAAAAGCAAGCACACCATCCCTGCTTCAACTCAGATGAATTAATTTGGGGTTAGTTTATTAATGTGTCACTGTTTTAAAATTCCAGTCTGGCACCTGCTTCCTTATCTGTAATTTTGCTTTCTGTTGCAGTGCATTTTTTTCCCCAGGACCTTCTTTGTGGCCTACTTGTAGCTATTGTATGAGCCTGCTGTGAGGGTCAGAGCAGGGTCATACAATTGTTGCAACTAGCAACTGAATTCTGGAGGGGCCCCAGTCAGGAAGCACTACCGGGAATTGTTACTAATGATGAGTTTGAACTCTTGCCCCTGCCGAGTGCTTTCACTTTTGAAAAACTCGTTTTTCTGCAATTTCGCGGGGTTCGCGGGGTGCGAACACGCGCAAGATCGGATTCAGAAGCCGCAAATTCGTGCGAATATGCAATTTGTTTTTTTTGCGGCGTGTTAGTTGGCAAGGTTTTGTGCGTTTTTGCGAGCCGCTCGTAGCGCAAGACGCGAAGTTACCCTCGCGGTCGTTCAAGGGCGCAGCCATCTTGTTTGCCTGACGTATTTCCGTTTCCGGGCGCGAAGTGTAATCTCGCAAAGTCCGCGGTTTGCCAGTACAGTCTCGCGCGTGTTCGCAAGGAAAATCTCGCGCGAACTTACCCGCGCGGTCGTGAACGGGCGCGGCCATCTTGTTTCTCATTCATTGCTATGGTTCTGGGCATGGTCTTTGTATCCTCTGTCAATCTCTGCCATCCTTTGCTTGTTTGAAGTTTTTTTTTATCTATTTTACTTATCTTATCTTATCTTATCTTAATGTTTTGTTGAAGCGCTACAGCTGCCTCGGCAATGAGGCGTCCCGGCGCTGAAACCTAGATCCGATCCTGAGCAAGAAGGCCTAGGGGCAGAGGCGAGTTTAGAGACAAGGGAAAAGATAAGTTTTCACTGCCTTTCGGAAGGCAGAGAGGTTGTCCAGCGCGCGAATGTGATGTGGGAGTTCGTTCCACATCTTGGCTCCCAGGAACCTAAAGGAGCGTCCGCCCATGCGGGAGAGTTTTATGCGTGGGACGCAGAGGAGGTTTTGGTTGGAAGATCTTAGGTTCCGTGACGGCGCATAGGGAGTGAGAAGGGGTTGAAGCAGAGGGGGAGTGTCAAGTTTGAGAATTTTGAAGGTCATGATGAGGGTCTTAAACTTGATTCTGGAGTCAACCGGGAGCCAGTGCAATTTTCTGATGGTTGCTCTGGCTGAACATCTGCGGGGCAGGCCGATCAGAGTTCTAGCGGCCGAGTTCTGCACGCGTTGGAGTCGTGCTAGCTCACATTTGTTGGCGCCAAGAAGGAGTACATTGGCGTAGTCTAGACGCGAGAGTATGGTGGCTTGGATGATGAGCTGTCGGGTCTTTGCGTCTTTGCGTTATTATCTATCCCTCTATTTTTCTAGCCCTATATTTTTGTGTTTACTGCTACTTTTGGTTAATTTTAAACTACTTTTGTAAACTCTTTTCTTTTCTTCTCTTCCCTATTCTATTTTCTTTATTCCTTTCCGCCCAGACCATGGTGAAGGGAGCCGGGAAGCATCCCGAGAAGGGGAAGGGTCCCGCACCCCGTGTCCGGCTCCCGTGCGGGCGTTTGAGGGGGGAGCTAGTGATGCCACGGGAGATCTTTACCCCGGAGGAGGTGGCCCAACTCATTTTTTATGTTCAGCGCCGCCTCCCCAGGACCATCATGGGAGGCGGCAAGATCAGTGCCGGGTACGGGGCCCGGGAGCGCCGGAAGCGGTGGGAGAAGGTGTGCCAGGCCATTTACCACCACTCTCGGGTCTGGCGCACCTACAACCAGGCCACCCACCGCTGGACGGATGTCCTGACCCGTGAGCGAGATCTGCTCGACCTCCTTGGCCTTGAGATCCCCGGGCTTGGTGAGTAGTAGTAGCTATGTCTTTACTACTATGTTTTCTCCTGCTGTGTTATTATATTGCAAATTTTTGTTTTTTACCAAGAGCAATAATGCTGCTCATTACATTGTAGGTACATTTTATTTCAAAATCTTCTGTGCATTTCAGGTACACTGCTCTCCTTCTCAGTAGTGTTGCTACTATGCTTATTTGTTTTAGATTTTGTGTTCATTTCATTGGCCTGTGAAATTATGTATGAGTGTAGTTGAAAGAACTGCGCAATGCTACACACTAAGGTTCAGATTTTTAATTACCGGCGCATCCCTGCAAAGTTGCAGGGATGCGCCAGTAATTGTGCGTCACGCCACCATCACCCATGGTGCGCCGTATTACAATGCGGCGCGCCATGGGCCCAAAACGTCACCAAAGCGTTACGCATCTGTGCCGTAAAGGTGGCGCATTGCTGGAGTTGCGTCGCAACGATGGTGCAGCTCCATCAATTCTCTGGGGTGCCCTATCTCCCCAATGCTGCGTCAAGCCGTACGTCTGCTTCAAGCAGGCGCAGGGTTTGAGTCACGCATCATTGTCCTCAAAGTGACTGATTGAAATCTTGTAGATTTCCCTCAGCCACTTTTAGGATGCGTTCCTGCGCAGGAACGCCCTCCCTTGCGCCGGAACACCCCTATTGGCGCAGGGCTTTACAACGTGATGCATCTCCCAGATGCGTCACGTTGTTAATATACGCCGCACCATTGCGCCTCTTTTGTGCTGTCGCTGCGTCACAAAAGTCACGCAACAATGGAGCAAAAGAGCCGCAAGGGCCTTATAAATCAGCCCCTACAGACTCAAGTCCAGTCCTTCCTTTGTACACATGGCGATAAGAAGAAATAGTGGTGGTGGATTAATAGTTTGAGTATTTTAATGACTGGTGAATGTAGTAGGAAACTTTAGTGTTGTCGCTGATCTTCAATCACGATGGACTTTGGCTGTCACTTTGCGTGCTGCGGACTGCTGCCTGCCAATCCTAGGCAAACCTTTTTAGTACTTTGTTTAGTGAGTTACATAGGGTAGTTTCCAATTCGACGGTCCGCAAATCAAGCAATACTAAAGTAATGACGTAGTCGACCACATGAGATTGGTCAATAATATATCCCGTGGAGTCGTTCCCTATTTGCTATTTCGCAAAAATATTTTGTTACTTTGTTAGTTCTTTTTTAAATGTTTGATTTGGTTGAGAAATAAATATCATCCATGTTTTCTGTTTTTCTTTCTTTCATGTTGTACATCAGCTTCCCCCAGGGGCAAGAGGAGGACACAGGAGGAGGAGGAGGAGGGTGCTGTTGTCGATGCAGGCCAGGACCGGGCAGTCGAGGGCTCCTTTGCTGGCCCCAGTAAGTTTTAATTTTAATATAGAGTACTTATTTTTTCCTAGCGTTCCTCATGCGATTTTTTCTAAATCGTCTTTGATCTTCTTGTAGACAGGATCTAAATTCTTATCCCTATGACTCCGTGTGGTATTACTAGATTATTCTTATTAGTCTGTCTGTGTAGCTAACTAAGATTGCACATTTGGCATTTCCATTGGACTCCCATTCTAGTCAGCAATAGCTCTATGCACTGAGTGTAGTCCTCTGGGATTGTCCATAATGTCTTTTCAAGTATTCTAAATGTTTATGCTTTGACCATTGCCAACAATAAAAAGGTGAATGACCACCACCAAGAAATAATAAGATACTACTTTACTTTTGGTTTGGATAGGACAATCCATTCTACTACTGTTGCAGGGACAAATCTGCACAAACAGAACTATGGACACTAAATAATGCATCGCTTAGCTTATCAATTATAATAGGTGCTGTAACTGTTAGACTTTCCACATACCTCAGTGATA
Organism: Lissotriton vulgaris; assembly: GCF_964263255.1. Classification (NCBI taxonomy): domain Eukaryota; kingdom Metazoa; phylum Chordata; class Amphibia; order Caudata; family Salamandridae; genus Lissotriton; species Lissotriton vulgaris. The sequence continues at coordinate 476,172,150 of NC_141700.1, read as the reverse complement.
ACAGACTTTGTAGTTGAACCCCCAATCTCCTTACTGACTAGATAGTGTGGCAGAGTCATTTAGCTCCCAAAGTCACCGATGGCAGAGGCACGGACTCATGCTTGCAAAAATTCGAAAACCTTTAGCTCATCCACTCTAGTCTGGAGGACCAAAAACCACAGAGTCTATTTAAGTTTAAAAGCTTTATTAAAAGTAAACACATTTATTAAATTCAAGTTTGTCATAAAAGTGAACGTGTAACTGAAAATGGAAAAGTGCTTAGTGCTGACGATTAATTGGACACATTTCTTGTGGTCGAGCCGAGCTCTCACCTGGTTTGAACTTGATCCTGCTCGTGTTCTTAGAAGTCAAGGTTCTGTCTGTTAGGAGAAAAAGTGGTGCGTGTTAAAAAGTAAAAAGCAAACATTCATCAGTTGTGCCAAAAAGTGCAGCAAGACAACAGCCTTCCCTGGAAAAAGGGACATTTTTACTCTAGAGTACACAGTCAAAAATTATTAAATTGTACACTTTTTTTTCACATTTCTTTCTTCCTCCTAGACCAAATATTATATAGTAGTGAGTGGTGTATTCTAACATTATTAAATGTACTTTGTAGGTGGAACATCTGGAGACGGGGCCAGCGCGGAGGTGGTGGCATTGGACGAGGAGGACAACTCTGGGGAGGAGGCGGTGCAAGTGCCGGAAAAGGACATGCCTGTGAGGGTTCACACGGTGGTGGCGGGCAGAGGTAAGCTATACATTCCTTAGTCATTGAGATTGAAGACTGCAGAGTGTGCTTTCTGCACGGGTGTATTATAAAAAAAGCAGGTAGTAGCCTCCTCTAAATGTACTTCGACTTAGCTGTGAAGTTTTTGGCGAGAAGAATCCCAATCAGATCTGAGGTGAACTTGATGGATGGGATGAACGAAAAGCGAAAGAAGGGTGTAAGTAAGTGTGGAAGCACGAGAAATGTAATGATGACTGGCAAAGAAGAATGATATGTGTTTGCTTGGTCCCCGAGGTGGCTGGGAAGGTAAGAAAATGGTATGGTGCATGGCTGGGTGAATGATGAAGCAAGGATGGGTGGAAGGAGAACAGCCTGGGTGGGTGAGACAGAAACTGTATGTGTGCAATATACTTTGAATGGATGGATGCCTGGATCATTCATGGTACTATCTGACTCTTAGATAGCATATGTGAATCTAGAGAGAGTAGACGGTCACTGGATGAACTAAGTGTTACTTTGAAGAGCATGTAACACCGCACCCGCACGTCCGTTCCAGTGTAGGAAAGGCAAGGAAAAGAAGTTGTAACGTTGTCCAAAGACTACCATGAATAGTAGCAGTAGTTTGTATTGCAACTGCAAGCACAGCATATATCCAGTTATTACGGTGGGCACTCCCTACCTCCCTTAATAACTTTAGTTTAGTAGTAGTACGTCATTCATGTGTGGGGGTATCACTGTTCACTCAATAATAAGCAAAGCACCTAAAGTCATCCCATATGTCATCAAATACATCCCATGTGAAGTGATAGATAATCAGATAATTTAGCTTCTTCATTTTCCTTTTCTAATACTCATTTGCACTGTAGGGTGAAAGCTAAATTAATTAAGCAGTAGCCCTTTTAACAGAGTATTCTCAGTGCCACCCGTAATAGAAAAGTAAGAGCTTCACCACCTGCATGTACTGGACCGGTACAGTAACGCAAGTCTGTCTCACTCACCATGGTGTGCGTCTGTTTTTCTCGGGTGCAAGTTCACTGCGCTGGCATTATGCCGGCTTGCATAAGATAACGTACCAATTTTCCTAAACAAGAGAGAAGAAGAAGAATAAGAGTGGTGTACTGTCATAGTCGACTGTAATAGAAGTCCATAGTGCTCGTAGAATTTGTTCTTTAAACTCCCACTAATGTTAGAGCAAGGATGAAGAAGTCGGAGGTTACATAGATACTGTCCTCAATAGTTATGCACTGTGCTTTCAATTTGCTACTTGTACTGTGACAACTTTCTGCTCAATCATTTTGTGTTAATCTTAAGGAGCATTGGTTACAGACTATGTCTTTCTTTTTTCATGTAGTTGCTCCTTCCAAATCCAAGACACCATCAAGGAGGAAGGAGCAGGCTCGAATGGCCCGGCAACGGAGGCTGGATGCCACTGTTGCTGAATATCGGCGGCTGGTGGCCCTGGAGGAGGAGGAGACGCAGCCTGGAACAACAACAACGTCCACTGGGACAGCTGCCTCCTCCTCCGTGCGGGCTGCCAGCCAGCGCAGTGCTCCAGCGGTACGGAGCCGGGCTACCAAAGCCAAACGCCACCGCCCAGCAGCAAAGAAAGCAGCTGCCCCTCACAGGATTTGCAAGGCACACCGGCGCCGCTTATCCCTCAGACTGTCCTACCTGGAGCAGGAGGTCCATAATTATAAGAACGTGGTGGAGGGCCTCCGCTTCGAACTTGCCACCCTCCGCAAGGAGCATGATGCCCTGGCTGCTAATTCCAACAGCTCCCCTGCCATAGTGTCCCTTGCCCCTTTTTTAGAGACTTTTGGGGGGTGGGAATTGGGAGTTGTGATTTTTGGGGACTTTTGAAGGACAATCGTTGGGGTTAGGGAGGGTCTTGCGGGAGATTCTTTTGTTAGGGCTATAAAAATATACTTTTTGAAACTTTATCTGACCATACCTGTTTTTTACTGCTTTTGAGTCTGGTGGGTGGGGGTTTAACATAACAGTAAGTTTGTTTTCCTGAATAGTCCTAGGACTTTAGTAGTACTACCGTCAATCAAATCTCTCGTCTCTCCTAATACTCCATTATACTACCTCCAACCAAACGCCTATCTTACCTGTAATTTCTGTTTGCAAGTAGGGCTAGGCCCAGGGCTGGCTCCACGGGAAACAGCAAATAAGGTTGGCAATCCTGGGCGGATAAAATTTCCTCATAGCGGTGGTACTAGTGGTGTGACACAGTGGCAGTTGCTTGCCTATGAAAAAAAGAAAATGAAATCTGGTTTGTCCTCCTGAGCAATACAAAGGTACAATACAGAATATAGCAGGTGACAGAAGTACACTAGAACAGTGCCACGTTGTAGCCTAACAAATGTTAAAGTATAACTAATTCGGTTGAAGTTCTTTGACATTAGCCATGGGTCTTTGTCAAGCAGAGTAAGAATATATCATCGGATTTCTTCACCAGCCTGTTGCTATCACCTTATCCTCCCCAGCAAGTGTGTGGATTTATTGCTGTAATTTAGTCACACATCAATCAAAACCACACAGCCCGGGGGAAGAGGGTTAGGGTTTGAAAAATGGATGGGTACGGGGGTTTTTGGGAAAGGTTTTGGGAGACAAGAAAAAGTAGCACAGCATGGACGAACAATTGTGAACATAAACAAATCTTTGGGTACAAACCTATCCATCAATCTTTGAAAGTGCATACACTACTGTAACTGCATGCATGTCAGTTAAAAGTAATTAGTACTTTCGACAACTGTGGAAGAAAGAATGCGACAGTACAGGGCGTGGGTGGAAATATTGATAACTATATTCAACATAAGGTCTCTGTAGCCAGATACCTGAGAGCCTTGCTGGTCACTATAAATCCATTCACAACAACACTCAATGGGGTTGGTCTGGAAGGTGTCAGGTTTACTCCCCGTGATCCAGTCGATGCAAATATGGTTCCACTTCCAAATGTCACCAACACCCAGAAGTGTAAACACAGGGTGTTCGAGGCATTAGGCGGGGGAGAAAAATAAACTAAAATAAAAAATGTGGGATGGGTAAAGGTAGGGTCAGCAGGGAAAGGATACCTGTAACAGAAGACAAGACAGGCATCAGTGAAGTGCTGTCCTAACATACAAGGGTACTCTCATATAGTCTCACTAAATAGTCTGCAAGTCTCCCGCCTACTCATGGGAAATGTAGTTTCATAGTACGGTAGGCGCTTAGGGGCTGCGTAACCTGACAGAAGGTATAGTAGATAGAAAAGGAGAAATTGCTTTTTTTCTAGGTGTCCCCTCACTCACCAGGGTTGCCCCTTGGTGACATGCTTCATCATTGGGGCCATCCCAGTCCTCTACGGCCTGGGGCGTGCTGCGACTTGCGAATTACGTAGGAGCACTTACAAATGACTATGTGTGGTGCAGATGTGATAGTGGAGTGGACTAAGTGATGTGTTAAGGGATCAATGTAGAAGCAGAGAGAGAGCCAAGAAATGCAGTCACAGTCAGAGAAAAAGGCAAGGGATACTGTATCTATGTGGTTGTAGTGGTCCTGTTGGAAGTGGTAAGTAAGTTGCCCGCAGAAAAAAAATCCTCCTATTAGCGGCACTCCTCCATTGCAGCCGACGCTTCGTCCATCGATGTTGGTCACCAGAAGACACCCTGTCCACTGCCTGCCTGATGCTGAATTGTGGCTCGCTACTGTGAAGCCTGACTCCATCCTTTTTTCCCCATTGCAGAGACTGAAACCCGGCCTGTAATTATTCAACGAAAAACAGGAAGTGATATAATATTACAACACCACTGATAAATAAATATAAGGCATGTAGGCTGTGGAGTGCAAAAAGTCACAATTTGTTTTTCCTAGTAGACAGTACAATGTTTTTGAAAGTGCGTACTCTGAGTCACCTTTTGAAGGATGTATGGGCAAATTAATGTATCGGATCTTGCCCCTCAAGCTAGGTGTACTGTAAACTGTGTTTTAGAACAAAATTAGATCTTCCTAGCAGTGCTCCCACCCAGACCCTTACTAAAGCCAGTCGCAAAAATGTAGAAGACCCCCAATCAAATCTCAAAAAACGAGGCCTAGCAGAAAACTGGTGACAAAACTTACTTTGAAAGTAAAAGTAGGCCGAAGTACCCTAATTACCCATTACCCACCGTGGATTGCATTCAAACCACTTGCAAGCAACCAAGCAAAAGTAGCCATAGCCAGCATCGCTCCAAGACTCGAAATCCCCCCCACTCAAACACATGCAATAGAAATACTGCTAACCCTAACGAACCCTAAGTTAAGAATAGTGGCAAAGGCTTTCTTTAACTATGCCAAATCCCCCCTTTCCCACCATGGATTTTCTTCAAATGACTTGCAACCAAAATTACACATTCTCACGAGTGCTCTAAGACCCCAGAACTCAGTTTGAAAAATCTAGAACACCCCGAAACACATGCAATCCTGCTGCTAGGGCTAACCCTAACGAACCCTAAGTTACAAAAAGTGCCAAAACTAAAGGCTTTTCCGCGCGGATTTTGTCCCAACCACTTCTACCCGGTATTAGACCTTCCCAGGAATGCCCCAAGACCCGGCAACCCACCCGCCAAGAAGCATAACACCCCCAAACAGGCCAAAAGCAAAATCTCATACTTGCAATATTTCTGGGCCTTCGGTCCAAACGCGCTGCGTAGCTAGGCCATAAGTCGGGGTTGGCACGACGGATTTCCTGAAAAGCAAATGCAATCAAGATTAGAGTGTCCCAGCAGTGCTCCCAGACCACGAAACTCACCCGCAAACAGACGGAACCCCCCCTAAGAGCACCTCAAAGGCAAGCAAGTCATCAAAAACACACAAAAAATTCCGCCTGGGATTTGGTCCAAAACACTTTTATCCGGTATTAGAGCTTCCCAGCAATGGCCCCAGAGCCGTCAACCCAGGAGAAAACGAGTAGAAGACCCCCAAACAGCCAAAGAGCAAAAGTACAAAAATGGGGACAGTCACTTTTTCACAAATTTCCCAAATCACTCCGCGCGCGCTCTGCAGCTAGGCCCTAAGTCCCCTCAGCCACCATGGATTTGCTTCAAACCTCTTGCAAAGTAAAGTATATATAGCCAGCAGTGCTCCCACACCACGAAACTCACCCGCAAACACCAGGAAGCCCCCCAAACAGGCCCCCGAAAACGCTACATAGAGCAAAATGTCTGAAATAGCCCCAAAAAAAATCGGCCTGGATTTTGTCCCAACCACTTCTACCCGGTATTAGACCTTCCCAGGAATGCCCCAAGACCCGGCAACCCACCCGCCAAGAAGCATAACACCCCCAAACAGGCCAAAAGCAAAATCTCATACTTGCAATATTTCTGGGCCTTCGGTCCAAACGCGCTGCGTAGCTAGGCCATAAGTCGGGGTTGGCACGACGGATTTCCTGAAAAGCAAATGCAATCAAGATTAGAGTGTCCCAGCAGTGCTCCCAGACCACGAAACTCACCCGCAAACACCAGGAAGCCCCCCAAACAGGCCCCCAAAAACGCTACATAGAGCAAAATGTCTGAAATAGCCCAAAAAAAAATCGGCCTGGATTTTGTCCCAACCACTTCTACCCGGTATTAGACCTTCCCAGGAATGCCCCAAGACCCGGCAACCCACCCGCCAAGAAGCATAACACCCCCAAAAAGGCCAAAAGCAAAATCTCATACTTGCAATATTTCTGGGCCTTCGGTCCAAACGCGCTGCGTAGCTAGGCCATAAGTCGGGGTTGGCACGACGGATTTCCTGAAAAGCAAATGCAATCAAGATTAGAGTGTCCCAGCAGTGCTCCCAGACCACGAAACTCACCCACAAACACCAGGAAGCCCCCCAAACAGGCCCCCGAAAACGCTACATAGAGCAAAATGTCTGAAATAGCCCAAAAAAAAATCGGCCTGGATTTTGTCCCAACCACTTCTACCCGGTATTAGACCTTCCCAGGAATGCCCCAAGACCCGGCAACCCACCCGCCAAGAAGCATAACACCCCCAAACAGGCCAAAAGCAAAATCTCATACTTGCAATATTTCTGGGCCTTCGGTCCAAACGCGCTGCGTAGCTAGGCCATAAGTCGGGGTTGGCACGACGGATTTCCTGAAAAGCAAATGCAATCAAGATTAGAGTGTCCCAGCAGTGCTCCCAGACCACGAAACTCACCCACAAACACCAGGAAGCCCCCCAAACAGGCCCCCGAAAACGCTACATAGAGCAAAATGTCTGAAATAGCCCAAAAAAAAATCGGCCTGGATTTTGTCCCAACCACTTCTACCCGGTATTAGACCTTCCCAGGAATGCCCCAAGACCCGGCAACCCACCCGCCAAGAAGCATAACACCCCCAAACAGGCCAAAAGCAAAATCTCATACTTGCAATATTTCTGGGCCTTCGGTCCAAACGCGCTGCGTAGCTAGGCCATAAGTCGGGGTTGGCACGACGGATTTCCTGAAAAGCAAATGCAATCAAGATTAGAGTGTCCCAGCAGTGCTCCCAGACCACGAAACTCACCCACAAACACCAGGAAGCCCCCCAAACAGGCCCCCGAAAACGCTACATAGAGCAAAATGTCTGAAATAGCCCAAAAAAAAATCGGCCTGGATTTTGTCCCAACCACTTCTACCCGGTATTAGACCTTCCCAGGAATGCCCCAAGACCCGGCAACCCACCCGCCAAGAAGCATAACACCCCCAAACAGGCCAAAAGCAAAATCTCATACTTGCAATATTTCTGGGCCTTCGGTCCAAACGCGCTGCGTAGCTAGGCCATAAGTCGGGGTTGGCACGACGGATTTCCTGAAAAGCAAATGCAATCAAGATTAGAGTGTCCCAGCAATGCTCTCAGACCACGAAACTCACCCACAAACAGACGGAACCCCCCCTAAGAGCACCTCAAAGGCAAGCAAGTCATCAAAAACACAAAAAATTTTCCGCCTCGGATTTGGCACAAACCACTTTTAGTGCTTCCCAGCAATGGCCCCAGACCCGTCAACTCACCTGCAAAGAGGTAGAACAACACCCCCACAAGTGCTGAGTCTTTCTTCATTGGGCGTAAACCAGCCCTCTGCTTTGATGGAAATAGGAGTCTGGAGGAGGAGGATAGAGGAGCATGTTCTTCTGAACTTGTGAACCTGAGGAATGCAGACTGCGGCACCTTCAAATAAATTAGCAAACAAGTGAAGACAGTTCTGCTGATGGGCTTGTCTTTGTGATTATCTGATTAAAGTTTGAATTATATTAACTGTGCACAACAAAGAAAGACAGACACGCAGGAATAAAAGTGAATAAGGATGAAAAAGAAAGTTATTGATTCGTTGTCTCATTTTCAGGGCTCGAAGTCGGTATCACGGTCCAGGAATAAGAATAAGGCTTCGTCATCATACTCTGCGAATTCAGCCCGGGTGAGGTCAGTGCCACCTGACAGAGTAGAAATTCCCTCATCTATGGTGCTGGCCACCTCCTCTTCATCCGGCACGCTCTCTCGTACTCTTATATCTGGTGGTATGAGGTGCTGATTCATCTTGATCATTGTTAACCTCTCCACATTTTTGGGCGAGAGGCGGCTCCGTTTGGGAGTTACAATCCCACCAGCCGCACTGAAAACCCGTTCAGAAGACACACTTGCGAGTGGGCAAGACAAGTAGTTTAAAGCCAGGTTGGTGAGCTGTGGCCACAATTCTTTTTTCCCATGCCAATACGCCAATGGGTCAGAATTAACATAGACCTCTGTGGAGTCATTCAGATAGTCCTTCACCATCGACTCAAGGTCCTCCTCCAAGGTTCCTCCACTTTGCGTAGCTCTTGCTGTGCCTCTGACCTTTTGAGAACCAAACCCACGCAGAGCTAGCCAATCCTCTTCAGCCTCCAATGTTTCTGTTGTCTTTCGTGCAGATGATCCGGTTGCCGGTGTCTTTAACGGCTGAGAGGTCACTTGTGCCACAGCCACAGGTGCAGAAGTGGATTGTTTTGACTGGGGATGGCCTGCTGATGTACTGCCATTTCCTTCAATTTCCAGCCGTTCTGTTTCAAACTTCTTGGCTGACAAGGCTAGCCAACGTTTGTACTTTGTAACATCTTCATCAGCAAAAGGAAAGAATGCTCTGCCTGCCAGCGCCTTTTTGTAGCGTGGATCCAGAATAGTAGCACAAATGTAATGCTGTTCTGAGTGGATCTTTTGAAGACGTTCATCACCTTGTAGGAGCTCTAATAATTTCTCAGCCAGAAGCAAAGAGTCTTTCTTTTTGTCATCTTTTCGAAACACAGAACACACCTCCTTCAGTTGGTCCTCCAGCATGTACAACAATGGGATAGCTTTTCCCAAATTAGAGTCCTCCTTGCTGACTGCACGTGTGAAGACCTCAAAAGGACGAAGCATGCGTGTTAGGCTTTCAACTATGTTCCATTGCGGCCCACCCATCCTCAGCTCCTCTATACCCTCTTTCAAGAAATATTGATCGAGTTGCGTATACTGCTCATACAGACGCTCAAGCATGTAGAAGGTTGAGTTCCAACGTGTTACCACCTCCTGGATGAGTGCTTTCACTGGCATTTGACTTTGATATAGCATGCTCCTCAGCTGCTTGCGGGCCTTAAAAGAATGCCTGAAATGCTTGCAAATTTTTCGGCAGTTCTCCAATACACTGTACGCTGCACTGCGTTTATTACCCAAGAATTTTTGGACAACCAGGTTTATACAGTGCGCCAAACACGGCACTCTGAAATAGTAACCGTCCCTCATGGCCTTAACTATATTGGAGCCATTGTCTGTGGAAACATAACCAACCTTGCGTTTTAGTGGGGACAGACAGTTAAGGACCTTTGTGTTAAAGACATCCAAAATGTTTTCTGCTGTGTGACGTTTCTCCAAACCAAACATGGCTAGTGTTGCATGTTTCCGAGCACCTTTAAAAACAATGTTAGTGTCAACACCTGAGTTTAGCTTTGCTTTAGCCCCTGAAAAAGAGACCCAGTGTGCAGTGATGCACATGTAATCAGCGCCTGCGCCACTGGTCCACATGTCTGTTGTCAGATGTATAGTGTGAACAGCACTCTTCTGCAAAGCTGCCCCAATCACCTTCAGAACATCTTCATGTAGTGCTGGAACCGCAACTCGGGCAAAATAGAACCGGCTAGGAACCTTCCATTTAGGGCAGAGCGCTGTCACTAATTCTAGAAAACCAACCCCTTCTACAAAAGAAAAAGGGAGAAGGTCCAGAGCTAGCATTTTAGCCAGCTTAGTGTTATACAGACGGGTCATTGGGTGGTTGCGTTCATATTGCGCTTCTGTAAACAACATCTTTTTAATGTTGCCCTGGACCAATGATTTACGGGATGATGATGATCTCTTCGACCCAGTTACGCTCGCTGATGAAGTTTTCCGCATTGATGTCTCACTCTCTCCCACACTCTTAGTGTGGCTCCCATGGGGTGTGCTGCTGACATGGGAACTGGGTGTAAGTGAAGTGTTTGAATCGTCTTCTACCTCCTCGTCATCAGCAGATGACAAATCAACGTTTTCATTACGTGCAATTCCGGCTTTCTTGACCGCCTCTAGGTGCGGAAACCATTCGACAGGGTGCCTTCTCTCAAGATGACCTCTCTGGCCTCCGGTACCATAGTTAGAACCAAGCTTACCACGACTAAATCGAAGCTTACAAAGGCTACAAATGGCTACGTTTTCCTTTTTTGGGCAAACACTAAAGAAGTCCCAAACTGGAGACTTGAAATGTCTTCGGGGGCCGGAGGAGGCGGCGATACTGGTGGTGGTGGTCCTGCTGCTAATGACAGATGAAGTGGAGGATGTGGATTGCCGAACTTCAGTACGTTTTGCACTTTCACCACCACGAATTGAGGTCGAGGACGAGGTGGGTACCTTCTTGCGAAGAAATATGGAAGCGGTAGGTTTTGGTGTACTACTTAACTCCAAATCTAATGATTCCATTTCCATTGCCTCCTCGCCGACATCATCATCACGCTCAGCAGCTTCTCGGGATAGGGTCAAAATGTCTCTTTGCTGCATGCCCGGTGGGGCTGCAGTGACCTTTGTGATGACTGGCTCGTCGTCATCGTGAGAGGCTTCATCACCAGCAGTATCTGTCACTTCTTCTTGAGCCTCATCACACTCCATAGGTTTGAGTTTTTGGACGACCTTCCTTTTACGCTTAGGTAACGGTGTCAGATCATGGTGTGCCTCTGCCTCACTGTCAGACCGCAGTTGTGGTTCCCAAGACAGATCACTTGCACCAGAACGAGGTGGGCTTGAAGAAGATGTAGACACCCCCCTTGATCTTTTCCTTGCTAGGGATGTGGAAGACAATGAATGATCATCAGGAGGAGTGGCTTCCAATGATACCTCAGCTTCATTGTCGATTTCCAAATGTGCCCCTACTTCGGGAGGAACAACTATTGTGGGCACTTGTGAACGTCCATGCACCTTTGCTTGCGCATCTCCTTTTGCTGCCTCTCCTTCCACATGTACTTGGGCGTGTACTTGCACATGGTGTTGTTGTTGCGGCTGTGGTTGTTCAACACTTGTCAGATGAGTTACAACAACCTGTGTTGATTCAGGGACATTGCTGCTACTTTCTTGCGATGAGCCAACATCACTGGTCGATGGTGATTGGAGAAGTACACTGACTGCCTCTGAAGCACTCAAGGGCTTTGACTTAAGTTGGCGTGGTGGTGGAGGCACTGAACCCAATGGAGCAGGGGTGCTGCTCTCAGGTTGGTTCCCAGCAGATCCTGCTGCTGCAGGCGTACTTTTTTTTTTGCTCCCAAAAAAAGTGGCGGGTGGCACACCAGCCTCCTTGGTAACTTGCTTCTTCTGCTCCTTACTAGCAACTTTCTTGCTAGAGGAGCTACGGAGAACTTTCTTTGGGGCCATCTTCTTCAGAGCAGGTCAGACAGCAGGCCGCAGTTGCACGAATTGTAGAGTTGTCTGAGGCCAGACGTGACGTCGCGTGACGTTATGCTGCACACACACACCGCTGCAGGACTTCTTCCTGGCACTGGTGGTTCTCTTGAGTCTTGTGCACCTAAAAAAAATGGAAGACAGAGGAACATCAGTTCAGTTATAGAGCACAAAAAAATCGAAAAACACTGCAAAATCAGCACAATCCCAATCCATCCATGCCCTCCATAATGTTTAAATTCAAGACAACCCACAGAAAGACTAGGCCCATGCAAGACTCACTACCCCTGGGCATAAATAAAGGTTGAAAAGTAGGCAAAATGGTTGGAGGCCTAACAACAAAGCCTGCATTCAAAATGGCCACTTGCCTGCCAGCACATGGCCAGTGCCTGTAGCTGCACTCAAAATGGCCACCAGCCACATGGCATGTCCCTCCCCATGAACACCCCCAAAAATCGAAAAACACTGCAAAATCAGCACAATCCCATTCAATCCATGGCCTCCATGATGTTTAAATTCAAGACAACCCACAGAAAGACTAGGCCCATGCTAGACTCAAATACCCCTGGTGAAAAGGCCACAAGTAGAGGCCCAAAAATCGAAAAACACTGCAAAATCAGCACATTCCTATTCCATCCATGGCCTCCATGATGTTTAAATTCAAGACAGCCCACAGAAAGACTAGGCCCATGCTAGACTCAAATACCCCTGGTGAAAAGGCCACAAGTACAGGCCAAAAATTGAAAAACACTGCAAAATCAGCACAATCCTATTCCATCCATGGCCTCCATGATGTTTAAATTCAAGACAGCCCACAGAAAGACTAGGCCCATGCTAGACTCAAATACCCATGGTGAAAAGGCCACAAGTACAGGCCCAAAAATCGAAAAACACTGCAAAATCAGCACAATCCTATTCCATCCATGGCCTCCATGATGTTTAAATTCAAGACAGCCCACAGAAAGACTAGGCCCATGCTAGACTGAAATACCCCTGGTGAAAAGGCCACAAGTACAGGCCCAAAAATCGAAAAACACTGCAAAATCAGCACAATCCCATTCAATCCATGGCCTCCATGATGTTTACATTCAAGACAACCCACAGAAAGACTAGGCCCATGCAAGACTCACTACCCCTGGGCATAAATAAAGGTTGAAAAGTAGGCAAAATGGTTGGAGGCCTAACAACAAAGCCTGCATTCAAAATGGCCACTTGCCTGCCAGCACATGGCCAGTGCCTGTAGCTGCACTCAAAATGGCCACCAGCCACATGGCATGTCCCTCCCCATGAACACCCCCAAAAATCGAAAAACACTGCAAAATCAGCACAATCCCATTCAATCCATGGCCTCCATGATGTTTAAATTCAAGACAACCCACAGAAAGACTAGGCCCATGCTAGACTCAAATACCCCTGGTGAAAAGGCCACAAGTAGAGGACCAAAAATCGAAAAACACTGCAAAATCAGCACAATCCTATTCCATCCATGGCCTCCATGATGTTTAAATTCAAGACAGCCCACAGAAAGACTAGGCCCATGCTAGACTCAAATACCCCTGGTGAAAAGGCCACAAGTACAGGCCCAAAAATCGAAAAACACTGCAAAATCAGCACAATCCTATTCCATCCATGGCCTCCATGATGTTTAAATTCAAGACAGCCCACAGAAAGACTAGGCCCATGCTAGACTCAAATACCCCTGGTGAAAAGGCCACAAGTACAGGCCCAAAAATCGAAAAACACTGCAAAATCAGCACAATCCTATTCCATCCATGGCCTCCATGATGTTTAAATTCAAGACAGCCCACAGAAAGACTAGGCCCATGCTAGACTGAAATACCCCTGGTGAAAAGGCCACAAGTACAGGCCCAAAAATCGAAAAACACTGCAAAATCAGCACAATCCCATTCAATCCATGGCCTCCATGATGTTTAAATTCAAGACAACCCACAGAAATACTAGGCCCATGCAAGACTCACTACCCCTGGGCATAAATAAAGGTAGAAAAGTAGGCAAAATGGTTGGAGGCCTAACAACAAAGCCTGCATTCAAAATGGCCACTTGCCTGCCAGCACATGGCCAGTGCCTGTAGCTGCACTCAAAATGGCCACCAGCCACATGGCATGTCCCTCCCCATGAACACCCCCAAAAATCGAAAAACACTGCAAAATCAGCACAATCCCATTCAATCCATGGCCTCCATGATGTTTAAATTCAAGACAACCCACAGAAAGACTAGGCCCATGCTAGACTCAAATACCCCTGGTGAAAAGGCCACAAGTACAGGCCCAAAAATCGAAAAACACTGCAAAATCAGCACAATCCTATTCCATCCATGGCCTCCATGATGTTTAAATTCAAGACAGCCCACAGAAAGACTAGGCCCATGCTAGACTCAAATACCCCTGGTGAAAAGGCCACAAGTACAGGCCCAAAAATCGAAAAACACTGCAAAATCAGCACAATCCTATTCCATCCATGGCCTCCATGATGTTTAAATTCAAGACAGCCCACAGAAAGACTAGGCCCATGCTAGACTGAAATACCCCTGGTGAAAAGGCCACAAGTACAGGCCCAAAAATCGAAAAACACTGCAAAATCAGCACAATCCCATTCAATCCATGGCCTCCATGATGTTTAAATTCAAGACAACCCACAGAAATACTAGGCCCATGCAAGACTCACTACCCCTGGGCATAAATAAAGGTAGAAAAGTAGGCAAAATGGTTGGAGGCCTAACAACAAAGCCTGCATTCAAAATGGCCACTTGCCTGCCAGCACATGGCCAGTGCCTGTAGCTGCACTCAAAATGGCCACCAGCCACATGGCATGTCCCTCCCCATGAACACCCCCAAAAATCGAAAAACACTGCAAAATCAGCACAATCCCATTCAATCCATGGCCTCCATGATGTTTAAATTCAAGACAACCCACAGAAATACTAGGCCCATGCAAGACTCACTACCCCTGGGCATAAATAAAGGTTGAAAAGTAGGCAAAATGGTTGGAGGCCTAACAACAAAGCCTGCATTCAAAATGGCCACTTGCCTGCCAGCACATGGCCAGTGCCTGTAGCTGCACTCAAAATGGCCACCAGCCACATGGCATGTCCCTCCCCATGAACACCCCCAAAAATCGAAAAACACTGCAAAATCAGCACAATCCCATTCAATCCATGGCCTCCATGATGTTTAAATTCAAGACATCCCACAGAAAGACTAGGCCCATGCTAGACTCAAATACCCCTGGTGAAAAGGCCACAAGTACAGGCCCAAAAATCGAAAAACACTGCAAAATCCGCACAATCCTATTCCATCCATGGCCTCCATGATGTTTAAATTCAAGACAGCCCACAGAAAGACTAGGCCCATGCTAGACTCAAATACCCCTGGTGAAAAGGCCACAAGTACAGGCCCAAAAATCGAAAAACACTGCAAAATCAGCACAATCCCATTCCATCCATGGCCTCCATGATGTTTAAATTCAAGACAGCCCACAGAAAGACTAGGCCCATGCACCACTCACTACCCCTGGTCAAGGCCCCAACAACAGGTCAAAAATCGAAAAACACAAAATTTTACAAAAAAAAAAAATCGAAAAACACAGAAAAATCAGCACAATCCCAATTCATCTATGGCCTCCATGATGTTTAAGTTCAAGACAACCACAGTCCACCCACCACTGAGTACCCCTGGGGAAAAGGCCCCAAAACAGCCCAAAAATCGAAAATCCCAAAATTTTAGTTGCAGCAACTGTAATGCCCCAAACAAACTTACTTGTAAAATTTCTAATCCAACAGTGATCCAAAGAAAGTCAAAAAGGCCTCAAATCCAAAGATCCAGCAGCATCCACAAAAAGTAATCCTTCCAGGTCCACATCCGAATGAAAAGTGACCAGGAGATGGACAAAGCACTGGGAGGAGCCTGCTGAACAGGAACAGGAAGTTGAAGACTATGGGGCACTTCCTTCCTCCCACCCCCCTGCCCCCCTCCCCAAAATGGACTCCTCGCTAAAAAAGTGCAGGCAAATGTCAAACTAAGGAGTTATTCACATAAAAATCATCATTTCTAGAAGGTTTATGCTGCTTGCTGGTGGATTTCTTGTGCAGAATTGCAAATTTATATTTTCGCTCGCCGCATCTCAAATCTCGCAATTGCGAAGTACCGCGAGACGTGATCTCGCCGTACTCGCGTTGACAAACTATCGCTGGCAAGCCGCGAT
The DNA here is from genome assembly GCF_964263255.1 of Lissotriton vulgaris. Lineage (NCBI taxonomy): Eukaryota > Metazoa > Chordata > Amphibia > Caudata > Salamandridae > Lissotriton > Lissotriton vulgaris. The sequence continues at coordinate 476,156,314 of NC_141700.1, read as the reverse complement.
GACGTAATCGCGCTCGCCAATTCCCGCGGGATCACACAGCAAGATCCAAAATGGCGCAGCACTCGCAAACTATCGAAAAAAACAACTCGGCAAACGATGATAAACGCCGCGCGCCGCAAAAATTGTATCACCAACGCCGCGCGCCGCCAAAAAAATCCGCTGCGTGCGAATTTGCGGATTTTGCGGGAAATCCGCAAATCTCGCGGATTGCGGATTTCCCGAAAATCCGCAAAATCCGCGAGCGGAACGGATTTTCCGCCCACGCTTAATTAAACCCAGATCAGTTGACTGGGGGTGAGTGTTTGATTTGCTCAAACGCTCCGTCCATCATCCCCTTTTGTATCGCTTTGTTCGCCCTAAATGTGGCAGGGTATGCTCAGACGTGAGTCTCTTGCTCACTTGGCCACTGGATTCAAGATAGCCTGGCTGATGGGGATTATGAATCCAAAACCGGTCCCAGGATGCTTGTTTCCGGTACAGGGAAGACATGGCTTGGCAGTTCGGGCTGGACTGTTCCCATGAGGCACAGGGTCAGACTGATTTGCATATGGCCATGTCTGAACTGGGGTGTCTGAGTGGGCTACAGAATGGTGATCGATTAAACCCAGATCAGTTGACTAAGGGTGAGTGTTTGATTTGCTCAAACGCTCCGTCCATCTGCCCGTTTTGTATCGCTTTGTTCGCCCTAAGTGTGGCAGGGTATGCTCAGACGTAAGTCCCTTGCTCACTTGGCCACTGGATTCAAGATAGCCCGGCTGATGAGGATTATGAATCCGAAACCGGTCCCAGGATGCTTGTTTCCGGTCCAGGGAAGACATGGCTTTGCAGTTAGGGCTGGACTGTTCCCATGAGGCACAGGGTCAGACTGATTTGCATATGGCCATGTCTGAACTGGGGTGGCTAAGGGGGCTAAAGAATGGTGATGGATTAAACCCAGATCAGTTGACTGGGGGTGAGTGTATGATTTGCTCAAACGCTCCGTCCATTATCCCCTTTTGTATTGCTTTGTTCGCCCTAAGTGTGGCAGGGTATGCTCAGACATGAGTCCCTTGCTCACTTGGCCACTGGATTCAAGATAGCCTGGCTGATGAGGATTATGAATCCGAAACCAGTCCCAGGATGCTTGTTTCCGGTCCAGGGAACACATGGCTTGGCAGTTCGGGCTGGACTGTTCCCATGAGGCACAGGGTCAGACTGATTTGCATATGGCTATGTCTGAACTGGGGTGGCTGAGTGGGCTAAAGAATGGTGATGGATTAAACCCAGATCAGTTGACTTGGGGTGAGTGTTTGATTTGCTCAAACGCTCCGTCCATCATCCCCTTTTGTATCGCTTTGTTCGCCCTAAGTGTGGCAGGGTATGCTCAGACGTGAGTCTCTTGCTCAATTGGCCACTGGATTCAAGATAGCCTGGCTGATGGGGATTATGAATCCGAAACCGGTCCCAGGATGCTTGTTTCCGGTACAGAGAAGACATGGCTTGGCAGTTCGGGCTGGACTGTTCCCATGAGGCACAGGGTCAGACTGATTTGCATATGGCCATGTCTGAACTCGGGTGTCTGAGTGGGCTACAGAATGGTGATCGATTAAACCCAGATCAGTTGACTAAGGGTGAGTGTTTGATTTGCTCAAACGCTCCGTCCATCTGCCAGTTTTGTATTGCTTTGTTCGCCCTAAGTGTGGCAGGGTATGCTCAGACGTAAGTCCCTTGCTCACTTGGCAACTGGATTCAAGATAGCCCGGCTGATGAGGATTATGAATCCGAAACCGGTCCCAGGATGCTTGTTTCCGTCCAGGGAAGACATGGCTTGGCAGTTCGGGCTGGACTGCTCCCATGAGGCACAGGGTCAGATTGATTTGCATATCGCCATGTCTGAACTGGGGTGGCTGAGTGGGCTAAAGAATGGTGATGGATTAAACCTAGATGAGTTGACTGGGGGTGAGTGTTTGATTTGCTCAAACGCTCCGTCCATCATCCCCTTTTGTATCGCTTTTTTCGCCCTAAGTGTGGCAGGGTATGCTCAGACGTGAATCACTTGCTCACTTGGCCACTGGATTCAAGATAGCCTGGCTGATGAGGATTATGAATCCGAAACCGGTCCCAGGATGCTTGTTTCCGGTCCAGGGAAGACATGGCTTGGCAGTTCGGGCTGGACTGTTCCCATGAGGCACAGGGTCAGACTGATTTGCATATGGCCATGTCTGAACTGGGGTGGCTGAGTGGGCTAAAGAATGGTGATGGATTAAACCCAGATCAGTTGACTGGGGGTGAGTGTTTCATTTGCTCAAACGCTCCGTCCATCATCCCTTTTTGTATTGCTTTGTTCGCCCTAAGTGTGGCAGGGTATGCTCAGACGTGAGTCCCTTGCTCACTTGGCCACTGGATTCAAGATAGCCCGGCTGATGAGGATTATGAATCCGAAACCGGTCCCAGGATGCTTGTTTCCGTGCAGGGAAGACATGGCTTGGCAGTTCGGGCTGGACTGCTCCCATGAGGCACAGGGTCAGATTGATTTGCATATCGCCATGTCTGAACTGGGGTGGCTGAGTGGGCTAAAGAATGGTGATGGATTAAACCTAGATGAGTTGACTGGGGGTGAGTGTTCGCCCTAAGTGTGGCAGCATATGCTCAGACGTGAGCCCCTTGCTCCCTTGGCCACTGGATTCAAGATAGCCTGGCTGATGAGGATTATGAATCCGAAACCGGACCCAGGATGCTTGTTTCCGGTCCAGGGAAGACATGGCTTGGCAGTTCGGGGTGGACTTTTCCCATGAGGTACAGGGTCAGACTGATTTGCATATGGCCATGTCTGAACTGGGGAGGCTGAGTGGGCTAAAGAATGGTGATGGATTAAACCCAGATCAGTTGACTGGGAGTGAGTGTTTGATTTGCTCAAACGCTCCATCCATCATCCCCTTTTGTATCACTTTGTTTGCCCTAAGTGTGGCAGGGTATGCTCAAACGTGAGTCCCTTGCTCACTTGGCCACTGGATTCAAGATAGCCTGGCTGATGAGGATTATGAATCCGAAACCGGTCCAAGGATGCTTGTTTCCAGTCCAGGGAAGACATGGCTTGGCAGTTCGGGCTGGACTGTTCCCATGAGGCACAGGGTCAGACTGATTTGCATATGGCTATGTCTGAACTGGGGTGGCTGAGTGGGCTAAAGAATGGTGATGGATTAAACCCAGATCAGTTGACTGGGGGTGAGTGTTTGATTTGCTCAAACGCTCCGTCCATCATCCCCTTTTGTATCGCTTTGTTCGCCCTAAGTGTGGCAGGGTATGCTCAGACGTGAGTCTCTTGCTCAATTGGCCACTGGATTCAAGATAGCCTGGCTGATGGGGATTATGAATCCGAAACCGGTCCCAGGATGCTTGTTTCCGGTACAGGGAAGACATGGCTTGGCAGTTCGGGCTGGACTGTTCCCATGAGGCACAGGGTCAGACTGATTTGCATATGGCCATGTCTGAACTGGGGTGTCTGAGTGGGCTACAGAATGGTGATCGATTAAACCCAGATCAGTTGACTAAGGGTGAGTGTTTGATTTTCTCAAACGCTCCGTCCATCTGCCCGTTTTGTATCGCTTTGTTCGCCCTAAGTGTGGCAGGGTATGCTCAGACGTAAGTCCCTTGCTCACTTGGTCACTGGATTCAAGATAGCCCGGCTGATGAGGATTATGAATCCGAAACCGGTCCCAGGATGCTTGTTTCCGTCCAGGGAAGACATGGCTTGGCAGTTCGGGCTGGACTGCTCCCATGAGGCACAGGGTCAGATTGATTTGCATATGGCCATGTCTGAACTGGGGTGGCTGAGTGGGCTACAGAATAGTGATGGATTAAACCCAGATCAGTTGACTGGGGGTGAGTGTTTGATTTGCTCAAATGCTCCGTCCATCCTCCCATTTTGTATCGCTTTGTTCACCCTTAGTGTGGCAGGGTATGCTCAGACGTGAGTCCCTTGCTCACTTGGCCACTGGATTCAAGATAGCCTGGCTGATGAGTATTATAAATCCGAAACCGGTCCCAGGATGTTTGTTTCCGGTCCAGGGAAGATATGGCTTGGCAGTTCGGGCTGGACTGCTCCCATGAGGCACAGGGTCAGATTGATTTGCATATCGCCATGTCTGAACTGGGGTGGCTGAGTGGGCTAAAGAATGGTGATGGATTAAACCTAGATGAGTTGACTGGGGGTGAGTGTTTGATTTGCTCAAACGCTCCGTCCATCATCCCCTTTTGTATCGCTTTTTTCGCCCTAAGTGTGGCAGGGTATGCTCAGACGTGAATCACTTGCTCACTTGGCCACTGGATTCAAGATAGCCTGGCTGATGAGGATTATGAATCCGAAACCGGTCCCAGGATGCTTGTTTCCGGTCCAGGGAAGACATGGCTTGGCAGTTCGGGCTGGACTGTTCCCATGAGGCACAGGGTCAGACTGATTTGCATATGGCCATGTCTGAACTGGGGTGGCTGAGTGGGCTAAAGAATGGTGATGGATTAAACCCAGATCAGTTGACTGGGGGTGAGTGTTTCATTTGCTCAAACCCTCCGTCCATCATCCCTTTTTGTATTGCTTTGTTCGCCCTAAGTGTGGCAGGGTATGCTCAGACGTGAGTCCCTTGCTCACTTGGCCACTGGATTCAAGATAGCCCGGCTGATGAGGATTATGAATCCGAAACCGGTCCCAGGATGCTTGTTTCCGTGCAGGGAAGACATGGCTTGGCAGTTCGGGCTGGACTGCTCCCATGAGGCACAGGGTCAGATTGATTTGCATATCGCCATGTCTGAACTGGGGTGGCTGAGTGGGCTAAAGAATGGTGATGGATTAAACCTAGATGAGTTGACTGGGGGTGAGTGTTCGCCCTAAGTGTGGCAGCATATGCTCAGACGTGAGCCCCTTGCTCCCTTGGCCACTGGATTCAAGATAGCCTGGCTGATGAGGATTATGAATCCGAAACCGGACCCAGGATGCTTGTTTCCGGTCCAGGGAAGACATGGCTTGGCAGTTCGGGGTGGACTTTTCCCATGAGGTACAGGGTCAGACTGATTTGCATATGGCCATGTCTGAACTGGGGAGGCTGAGTGGGCTAAAGAATGGTGATGGATTAAACCCAGATCAGTTGACTGGGAGTGAGTGTTTGATTTGCTCAAACGCTCCATCCATCATCCCCTTTTGTATCACTTTGTTTGCCCTAAGTGTGGCAGGGTATGCTCAAACGTGAGTCCCTTGCTCACTTGGCCACTGGATTCAAGATAGCCTGGCTGATGAGGATTATGAATCCGAAACCGGTCCAAGGATGCTTGTTTCCAGTCCAGGGAAGACATGGCTTGGCAGTTCGGGCTGGACTGTTCCCATGAGGCACAGGGTCAGACTGATTTGCATATGGCTATGTCTGAACTGGGGTGGCTGAGTGGGCTAAAGAATGGTGATGGATTAAACCCAGATCAGTTGACTGGGGGTGAGTGTTTGATTTGCTCAAACGCTCCGTCCATCATCCCCTTTTGTATCGCTTTGTTCGCCCTAAGTGTGGCAGGGTATGCTCAGACGTGAGTCTCTTGCTCAATTGGCCACTGGATTCAAGATAGCCTGGCTGATGGGGATTATGAATCCGAACCGGTCCCAGGATGCTTGTTTCCGGTACAGGGAAGACATGGCTTGGCAGTTCGGGCTGGACTGTTCCCATGAGGCACAGGGTCAGACTGATTTGCATATGGCCATGTCTGAACTGGGGTGTCTGAGTGGGCTACAGAATGGTGATCGATTAAACCCAGATCAGTTGACTAAGGGTGAGTGTTTGATTTGCTCAAACGCTCCGTCCATCTGCCCGTTTTGTATCGCTTTGTTCGCCCTAAGTGTGGCAGGGTATGCTCAGACGTAAGTCCCTTGCTCACTTGGTCACTGGATTCAAGATAGCCCGGCTGATGAGGATTATGAATCCGAAACCGGTCCCAGGATGCTTGTTTCCGTCCAGGGAAGACATGGCTTGGCAGTTCGGGCTGGACTGCTCCCATGAGGCACAGGGTCTGATTGATTTGCATATGGCCATGTCTGAACTGGGGTGGCTGAGTGGGCTACAGAATAGTGATGGATTAAACCCAGATCAGTTGACTGGGGTGAGTGTTTGATTTGCTCAAATGCTCCGTCCATCCTCCCATTTTGTATCGCTTTGTTCACCCTTAGTGTGGCAGGGTATGCTCAGACGTGAGTCCCTTGCTCACTTGGCCACTGGATTCAAGATAGCCTGGCTGATGAGTATTATAAATCCGAAACCGGTCCCAGGATGTTTGTTTCCGGTCCAGGGAAGATATGGCTTGGCAGTTCGGGCTGTGCTGCTCCCATGAGGCACAGGGTCAGACTGATTTGCATATGGCCATGTCTGAACTGGGGTGGCTGAGTGGGCTAATGAATGGTGATGGATTAAACCCAGATCAGTTGACTGGGGGTGAGTGTTTGATTTGCTCAAAAGCTCCGTCCATCATCCCCTTTTGTATCGCTTTGTTCGCCCTAAGTGTGGCAGGGTATGCTCAGATGTGAGTCCCTTGCTCACTTGGCCACTGGATTCAAAATAGCCTGGCTGATGAGGATTATGAATCCGAAACCGGTCCCAGGATGCTTGTTTGCATCCAGGGAAGACTTGGCTTAGCAGTTAGGGCTGGACTGTTCCCATGAGTCCATCATCCCCTTTTGTATCACTTTGTTTGCCCTAAGTGTGGCAGGGTATGCTCAGACGAGAGTCCCTTGCTCACTTGGCCACTGGATTCAAGATAGCCTGGCTGATGAGGATTATGAATCCGAAACCGGTCCCAGGATGCTTGTTTCCGGTCCAGGGAAGACATGGCTTGGCAGTTCGGGCTGGACTGTTCCCATGAGGCACAGGGTCAGACTGATTTGCATATGGCCATGTCTGAACTGGGGTGGCTGAGTGGGCTAAAGAATGGTGATGGATTAAACCCAGATCAGTTGACTGGGGGTGAGTGTTTTATTTGCTCAAACGCTCCGTCCATCATCCCCTTTTGTATTGCTTTGTTCGCCCTAAGTGTGGCAGGGTATGCTCAGACGTGAGTCCCTTGCTCACTTGGCCACTGGATTCAAGAAAGCCTGGCTGATGAGGATTATGAATCCTAAACCGGTCCCAGGATGCTTGTTTCCAGTCCAGGGAAGTCATGGCTTGGCAGTTCGGGCTGGACTGTTCCCATGAGGCACAGGGTCAGACTGATTTGCATATGGCCATGTCTGAACTGGGGTGGCTGAGTGCGCTAAAGAATGGTGATGGATTAAACCCAGATCAGTTGACTGGGGGTGTTTGATTTGCTCAAACTCTCCATCCATCATCCCCTTTTTTATCACTTTGTTCACCCTAAGTGTGGCAGGGTATGCTCAGACATGAGTCCCTTGCTCAATTGGCCACTGGATTCAAGATAGCCTGGCTGATGGGGATTATGAATCCGAAACCGGTCCCAGGATGCTTGTTTCCGGTACAGGGAAGACATGGCTTGGCAGTTCGGGCTGGACTGTTCCCATGAGGCACAGGGTCAGACTGATTTGCATATGGCCATGTCTGAACTGGGGTGTCTGAGTGGGCTACAGAATGGTGATGGATTAAACCCAGATCAGTTGACTGGGGGTGAGTGTTTGATTTGCTCAAAAGCTCCGTCCATCATCCCCTTTTGTATCGCTTTGTTCGCCCTAAGTGTGGCAGGGTATGCTCAGATGTGAGTCCCTTGCTCACTTGGCCACTGGATTCAAAATAGCCTGGCTGATGAGGATTATGAATCCGAAACCGGTCCCAGGATGCTTGTTTGCATCCAGGGAAGACTTGGCTTAGCAGTTAGGGCTGGACTGTTCCCATGAGTCCATCATCCCCTTTTGTATCACTTTGTTTGCCCTAAGTGTGGCAGGGTATGCTCAGACGAGAGTCCCTTGCTCACTTGGCCACTGGATTCAAGATAGCCTGGCTGATGAGGATTATGAATCCGAAACCGGTCCCAGGATGCTTGTTTCCGGTCCAGGGAAGACATGGCTTGGCAGTTCGGGCTGGACTGTTCCCATGAGGCACAGGGTCAGACTGATTTGCATATGGCCATGTCTGAACTGGGGTGGCTGAGTGGGCTAAAGAATGGTGATGGATTAAACCCAGATCAGTTGACTGGGGGTGAGTGTTTCATTTGCTCAAACGCTCCGTCCATCATCCCCTTTTGTATTGCTTTGTTCGCCCTAAGTGTGGCAGGGTATGCTCAGACGTGAGTCCCTTGCTCACTTGGCCACTGGATTCAAGATAGCCTGGCTGATGAGGATTATGAATCCTAAACCGGTCCCAGGATGCTTGTTTCCAGTCCAGGGAAGTCATGGCTTGGCAGTTCGGGCTGGACTGTTCCCATGAGGCACAGGGTCGGACTGATTTGCAAATGGCCATGTCTGAACTGGGGTGGCTGAGTGCGCTAAAGAATGGTGATGGATTAAACCCAGATCAGTTGACTGGGGGTGTTTGATTTGCTCAAACTCTCCATCCATCATCCCCTTTTTTATCACTTTGTTCACCCTAAGTGTGGCAGGGTATGCTCAGACATGAGTCCCTTGCTCAATTGGCCACTGGATTCAAGATAGCCTGGCTGATGGGGATTATGAATCCGAAACCGGTCCCAGGATGCTTGTTTCCGGTACAGGGAAGACATGGCTTGGCAGTTCGGGCTGGACTGTTCCCATGAGGCACAGGGTCAGACTGATTTGCATATGGCCATGTCTGAACTGGGGTGTCTGAGTGGGCTACAGAATGGTGATGGATTAAACCCAGATCAGTTGACTGGGGGTGAGTGTTTGATTTGCTCAAAAGCTCCGTCCATCATCCCCTTTTGTATCGCTTTGTTCGCCCTAAGTGTGGCAGGGTATGCTCAGATGTGAGTCCCTTGCTCACTTGGCCACTGGATTCAAAATAGCCTGGCTGATGAGGATTATGAATCCGAAACCGGTCCCAGGATGCTTGTTTGCATCCAGGGAAGACTTGGCTTAGCAGTTAGGGCTGGACTGTTCCCATGAGTCCATCATCCCCTTTTGTATCACTTTGTTTGCCCTAAGTGTGGCAGGGTATGCTCAGACGAGAGTCCCTTGCTCACTTGGCCACTGGATTCAAGATAGCCTGGCTGATGAGGATTATGAATCCGAAACCGGTCCCAGGATGCTTGTTTCCGGTCCAGGGAAGACATGGCTTGGCAGTTCGGGCTGGACTGTTCCCATGAGGCACAGGGTCAGACTGATTTGCATATGGCCATGTCTGAACTGGGGTGGCTGAGTGGGCTAAAGAATGGTGATGGATTAAACCCAGATCAGTTGACTGGGGGTGAGTGTTTCATTTGCTCAAACGCTCCGTCCATCATCCCCTTTTGTATTGCTTTGTTCGCCCTAAGTGTGGCAGGGTATGCTCAGACGTGAGTCCCTTGCTCACTTGGCCACTGGATTCAAGATAGCCTGGCTGATGAGGATTATGAATCCTAAACCGGTCCCAGGATGCTTGTTTCCAGTCCAGGGAAGTCATGGCTTGGCAGTTCGGGCTGGACTGTTCCCATGAGGCACAGGGTCGGACTGATTTGCAAATGGCCATGTCTGAACTGGGGTGGCTGAGTGCGCTAAAGAATGGTGATGGATTAAACCCAGATCAGTTGACTGGGGGTGTTTGATTTGCTCAAACTCTCCATCCATCATCCCCTTTTTTATCACTTTGTTCACCCTAAGTGTGGCAGGGTATGCTCAGACATGAGTCCCTTGCTCAATTGGCCACTGGATTCAAGATAGCCTGGCTGATGGGGATTATGAATCTGAAACCGGTCCCAGGATGCTTGTTTCCGGTACAGGGAAGACATGGCTTGGCAGTTCGGGCTGGACTGTTCCCATGAGGCACAGGGTCAGACTGATTTGCATATGGCCATGTCTGAACTGGGGTGTCTGAGTGGGCTACAGAATGGTGATCGATTAAACCCAGATCAGTTGACTAAGGGTGAATGTTTGATTTGCTCAAACGCTCCGTCCATCTGCCCGTTTTGTATCGCTTTGTTCGCCCTAAGTGTGGCAGGGTATGCTCAGACGTAAGTCCCTTGCTCACTTGGTCACTGGATTCAAGATAGCCCGGCTGATGAGGATTATGAATCCGAAACCGGTCCCAGGATGCTTGTTTCCGTCCAGGGAAGACATGGCTTGGCAGTTCGGGCTGGACTGCTCCCATGAGGCACAGGGTCAGATTGATTTGCATATGGCCATGTCTGAATTGGGGTGGCTGAGTGGGCTACAGAATAGTGATGGATTAAACCCAGATCAGTTGACTGGGGGTGAGTGTTTGATTTGCTCAAATGCTCCGTCCATCCTCCCCTTTTGTATCGCTTTGTTCACCCTTAGTGTGGCAGGGTATGCTCAGACGTGAGTCCCTTGCTCACTTGGCCACTGGATTCAAGATAGCCTGGCTGATGAGTATTATGAATCCGAAACCGGTCCCAGGATGTTTGTTTCCGGTCCAGGGAAGATATGGCTTGGCAGTTCGGGCTGTGCTGCTCCCATGAGGCACAGGGTCAGACTGATTTGCATATGGCCATGTCTGAACTGGGGTGGCTGAGTGGGCTAATGAATGGTGATGGATTAAACCCAGATCAGTTGACTGGGGGTGAGTGTTTGATTTGCTCAAAAGCTCCGTCCATCATCCCCTTTTGTATCGCTTTGTTCGCCCTAAGTGTGGCAGGGTATGCTCAGATGTGAGTCCCTTGCTCACTTGGCCACTGGATTCAAAATAGCCTGGCTGATGAGGATTATGAATCCGAAACCGGTCCCAGGATGCTTGTTTGCATCCAGGGAAGACATGGCTTAGCAGTTAGGGCTGGACTGTTCCCATGAGTCCATCATCCCCTTTTGTATCACTTTGTTTGCCCTAAGTGTGGCAGGGTATGCTCAGACGAGAGTCCCTTGCTCACTTGGCCACTGGATTCAAGATAGCCTGGCTGATGAGGATTATGAATCCGAAACCGGTCCCAGGATGCTTGTTTCCGGTCCAGGGAAGACATGGCTTGGCAGTTCGGGCTGGACTGTTCCCATGAGGCACAGGGTCAGACTGATTTGCATATGGCCATGTCTGAACTGGGGTGGCTGAGTGGGCTAAATAATGGTGATGGATTAAACCCAGATCAGTTGACTGAGGGTGAGTGTTTGATTTGCTCAAACGCTCCGTCCATCATCCCCTTTTGTATCGCTTTTTTCGCCCTAAGTGTGGCAGGGTATGCTCAGACGTGAATTACTTGCTCACTTGGCCACTGGATTCAAGATAGCCTGGCTGATGAAGATTATGAATCCGAAACCGGTCCCAGGATGCTTGTTTCTGGTCCAGGGAAGACATGGCTTGGCAGTTCGGGCTGGGCTGTTCCCATGAGGCACAGGGTCAGACTGATTTGCATATGGCCATGTCTGAACTGGGGTGGCTGAGTGGGCTAAAGAATGGTGATGGATTAAACCCAGATCAGTTGACTGGGGGTGAGTGTTTCATTTGCTCAAACGCTCCGTCCATCATCCCCTTTTGTATTGCTTTGTTCGCCCTAAGTGTGGCAGGGTATGCTTAGACGTGAGTCCCTTGCTCACTTGGCCACTGGATTCAAGATAGCCTGGCTGATGAGGATTATGAATCCTAAACCGGTCCCAGGATGCTTGTTTCCAGTCCAGGGAAGACATGGCTTGGCAGTTCGGGCTGGACTGTTCCCATGAGGCACAGGGTCGGACTGATTTGCATATGGCCATGTCTGAACTGGGGTGGCTGAGTGCGCTAAAGAATGGTGATGGATTAAACCCAGATCAGTTGACTGGGGGTGTTTGAGTTCCTCAAACTCTCCATCCATCATCCCCTTTTGTATCACTTTGTTCACCCTAAGTGTGGCAGGGTATGCTCAGACGTGAATCACTTGCTCACTTGGCCACTGGATTCAAGATAGCCTGGCTGATGAGGATTATGAATCCGAAACCGGTCCCAGGATGCTTGTTTCCGGTCCAGGGAAGACATGGCTTGGCAGTTTGGGCTGGACTGTGCCCATGAGGCACAGGGTCAGACTGATTTGCATATGGGTATGTCTGAACTGGGGTGGCTGAGTGGGCTAAAGAATGGTGATGGATTAAACTCAGATCAGTTGACTGGGGGTGAGTGTTTGATTTGCTCAAACGCTCCGTCCATCATCCCCTTTTGTATCGCTTTGTTCGCCCTAAATGTGGCAGGGTATGCTCAGACGTGAGTCTCTTGCTCACTTGGCCACTGGATTCAAGATAGCCTGGCTGATGGGGATTATGAATCCAAAACCGGTCCCAGGATGCTTGTTTCCGGTACAGGGAAGACATGGCTTGGCAGTTCGGGCTGGACTGTTCCCATGAGGCACAGGGTCAGACTGATTTGCATATGGCCATGTCTGAACTGGGGTGTCTGAGTGGGCTACAGAATGGTGATCGATTAAACCCAGATCAGTTGACTAAGGGTGAGTGTTTGATATGCTCAAACGCTCCGTCCATCTGCCCGTTTTGTATCGCTTTGTTCGCCCTAAGTGTGGCAGGGTATGCTCAGACGTAAGTCCCTTGCTCACTTGGCCACTGGATTCAAGATAGCCCGGCTGATGAGGATTATGAATCCGAAACCGGTCCCAGGATGCTTGTTTCCGGTCCAGGGAAGACATGGCTTTGCAGTTAGGGCTGGACTGTTCCCATGAGGCACAGGGTCAGACTGATTTGCATATGGCCATGTCTGAACTGGGGTGGCAAGTGGGCTAAAGAATGGTGATGGATTAAACCCAGATCAGTTGACTGGGGGTGAGTGTATGATTTGCTCAAACGCTCTGTCCATTATCCCCTTTTGTATTGCTTTGTTCGCCCTAAGTGTGGCAGGGTATGCTCAGACATGAGTCCCTTGCTCACTTGGCCACTGGATTCAAGATAGCCTGGCTGATGAGGATTATGAATCCGAAACCAGTCCCAGGATGCTTGTTTCCGGTCCAGGGAACACATGGCTTGGCAGTTCGGGCTGGACTGTTCCCATGAGGCACAGGGTCAGACTGATTTGCATATGGCTATGTCTGAACTGGGGTGGCTGAGTGGGCTAAAGAATGGTGATGGATTAAACCCAGATCAGTTGACTGGGGGTGAGTGTTTGATTTGCTCAAACGCTCCGTCCATCATCCCCTTTTGTATAGCTTTGGTCGCCCTAAGTGTGGCAGGGTATGCTCAGACGTGAGTCTCTTGCTCAATTGGCCACTGGATTCAAGATAGCCTGGCTGATGGGGATTATGAATCCGAAACCGGTCCCAGGATGCTTGTTTCCGGTACAGAGAAGACATGGCTTGGCAGTTCGGGCTGGACTGTTCCCATGAGGCACAGGGTCAGACTGATTTGCATATGGCCATGTCTGAACTGGGGTGGCTGAGTGGGCTAATGAATGGTGATGGATTAAAACCCAGATCAGTTGACTGGGGGTGAGTGTTTGCTTTGCTCAAAAGCTCCGTCCATCATCCCCTTTTGTATCGCTTTGTTCGCCCTAAGTGTGGCAGGGTATGCTCAGATGTGAGTCCCTTGCTCACTTGGCCACTGGATTCAAAATAGCCTGGCTGATGAGGATTATGAATCCGAAACCGGTCCCAGGATGCTTGTTTGCATCCAGGGAAGACATGGCTTAGCAGTTAGGGCTGGACTGTTCCCATGAGTCCATCATCCCCTTTTGTATCACTTTGTTTGCCCTAAGTGTGGCAGGGTATGCTCAGACGAGAGTCCCTTGCTCACTTGGCCACTGGATTCAAGATAGCCTAGCTGATGAGGATTATGAATCCGAAACCGGTCCCAGGATGCTTGTTTCCGGTCCAGGGACGACATGGCTTGGCAGTTCGGGCTGGACTGTTCCCGTGAGGCACAGGGTCAGACTGATTTGCATATGGCCATGTCTGAACTGGGGTGGCTGAGTGGGCTAAATAATGGTGATGGATTAAACCCAGATCAGTTGACTGAGGGTGAGTGTTTGATTTGCTCAAACGCTCCGTCCATCATCCCCTTTTGTATCGCTTTTTTGCCCTAAGTGTGGCAGGGTATGCTCGGACGTGAATCACTTGCTCACTTGGCCACTGGATTCAAGATAGCCTGGCTGATGAGGATTATGAATCCGAAACCAGTCCCAGGATGCTTGTTTCCGGTCCAGGGAACACATGGCTTGGCAGTTCGGGCTGGACTGTTCCCATGAGGCACAGGGTCAGACTGATTTGCATATGGCTATGTCTGAACTGGGGTGGCTGAGTGGGCTAAAGAATGGTGATGGATTAAACCCAGATCAGTTGACTGGGGGTGAGTGTTTGATTTGCTCAAACGCTCCGTCCATCATCCCCTTTTGTATCGCTTTGTTCGCCCTAAGTGTGGCAGGGTATGCTCAGACGTGAGTCTCTTGCTCACTTGGCCACTGGATTCAAGATAGCCTGGCTGATGGGGATTATGAATCAAAAACCGGTCCCAGGATGCTTGTTTCCGGTACAGGGAAGACATGGCTTGGCAGTTCGGGCTGGACTGTTCCCGTGAGGCACAGGGTCAGACTGATTTGCATATGGCCATGTCTGAACTGGGGTGTCTCAGTGGGCTACAGAATGGTGATCGATTAAACCCAGATCAGTTGACTAAGGGTGAGTGTTTGATTTTCTCAAACGCTCCGTCCATCTGCCAGTTTTGTATTGCTTTGTTCGCCCTAAGTGTGGCAGGGTATGCTCAGACGTAAGTCCCTTGCTCACTTGGCAACTGGATTCAAGATAGCCCGGCTGATGAGGATTATGAATCCGAAACCGGTCCCAGGATGCTTGTTTCCATCCAGGGAAGACATGGCTTGGCAGTTCGGGCTGGACTGCACCCATGAGGCACAGGGTCAGATTGATTTGCATATCGCCATGTCTGAACTGGGGTGGCTGAGTGGGCTAAAGAATGGTGATGGATTAAACCTAGATGAGTTGACTGGGGGTGAGTGTTTGATTTGCTCAAACGCTCCGTCCATCATCCCCTTTTGTATCGCTTTTTTCGCCCTAAGTGTGGCAGGGTATGCTCAGACGTGAATCACTTGCTCACTTGGCCACTGGATTCAAGATAGCCTGGCTGATGAGGATTATGAATCCGAAACCGGTCCCAGGATGCTTGTTTCCGGTCCAGGGAAGACATGGCTTGGCAGTTCGGGCTGGACTGTTCCCATGAGGCACAGGGTCAGACTGATTTGCATATGGCCATGTCTGAACTGGGGTGGCTGAGTGGGCTAAAGAATGGTGATGGATTAAACCCAGATCAGTTGACTGGGGGTGAGTGTTTCATTTGCTCAAACGCTCCGTCCATCATCCCTTTTTGTATTGCTTTGTTCGCCCTAAGTGTGGCAGGGTATGCTCAGACGTGAGTCCCTTGCTCACTTGGCCACTGGATTCAAGATAGCCTGGCTGATGAGGATTATGAATCCTAAACCGGTCCCAGGATGCTTGTTTCCAGTCCAGGGAAGACATGGCTTGGCAGTTCGGGCTGGACTGTTCCCATGAGGCACAGGGTCGGACTGATTTGCATATGGCCATGTCTGAACTGGGGTGGCTGAGTGCGCTAAAGAATGGTGATGGATTAAACCCAGATCAGTTGACTGGGGGTGTTTGATTTGCTCAAACTCTCCATCCAACCTCCCCTTTTGTATCACTTTGTTCACCCTAAGTGTGGCAGGGTATGCTCAGACATGAGTCCCTTGCTCACTTGGCCACTGGATTCAAGATAGCCTGGCTGATGAGGATTATGAATCCGAAACCAGTCCCAGGATGCTTGTTTCCGGTCCAGGGAACACATGGCTTGGCAGTTCGGGCTGGACTGTTCCCATGAGGCACAGGGTCAGACTGATTTGCATATGGCCATGTCTGAACTGGGGTGGCTGAGAGGGCTAAAGAATGGTGATGGATTAAACCCAGATCAGTTGACTGGGGGTGAGTGTTTGATTTGCTCAAACGCTCCGTCCATCATCCCCTTTTGTATCGCTTTGTTCGCCCTAAGTGTGGCAGGGTATGCTCAGACGTGAGTCTCTTGCTCACTTGGCCACTGGATTCAAGATAGCCTGGCTGATGGGGATTATGAATCCAAAACCGGTCCCAGGATGCTTGTTTCCGGTACAGGGAAGACATGGCTTGGCAGTTCGGGCTGGACTGTTCCCATGAGCCACAGGGTCAGACTGATTTGCATATGGCCATGTCTGAACTGGGGTGTCTGAGTGGGCTACAGAATGGTGATCGATTAAACCCAGATCAGTTGACTAAGGGTGAGTGTTTGATTTGCTCAAACGCTCCGTCCATCTGCCCGTTTTGTATCGCTTTGTTCGCCCTAAGTGTGGCAGGGTATGCTCAGACGTAAGTCCCTTGCTCACTTGGTCACTGGATTCAAGATAGCCCGGCTGATGAGGATTATGAATCCGAAACCGGTCCCAGGATGCTTGTTTCCGTCCAGTGAAGACATGGCTTGGCAGTTCGGGCTGGACTGCTCCCATGAGGCACAGGGTCAGATTGATTTGCATATGGCCATGTCTGAACTGGGGTGGCTGAGTGGGCTACAGAATAGTGATGGATTAAACCCAGATCAGTTGACTGGGGGTGAGTGTTTGATTTGCTCAAATGCTCCGTCCATCCTCCCCTTTTGTATCGCTTTGTTCACCCTTAGTGTGGCAGGGTATGCTCAGACGTGAGTCCCTTGCTCACTTGGCCACTGGATTCAAGATAGCCTGGCTGATGAGTATTATGAATCCGAAACCGGTCCCAGGATGTTTGTTTCCGGTCCAGGGAAGATATGGCTTGGCAGTTCGGGCTGTGCTGCTCCCATGAGGCACAGGGTCAGACTGATTTGCATATGGCCATGTCTGAACTGGGGTGGCTGAGTGGGCTAATGAATGGTGATGGATTAAACCCAGATCAGTTGACTGGGGGTGAGTGTTTGATTTGCTCAAAAGCTCCGTCCATCATCCCCTTTTGTATCGCTTTGTTCGCCCTAAGTGTGGCAGGGTATGCTCAGATGTGAGTCCCTTGCTCACTTGGCCACTGGATTCAAAATAGCCTGGCTGATGAGGATTATGAATCCGAAACCGGTCCCAGGATGCTTGTTTGCATCCAGGGAAGACTTGGCTTAGCAGTTAGGGCTGGACTGTTCCCATGAGTCCATCATCCCCTTTTGTATCACTTTGTTTGCCCTAAGTGTGGCAGGGTATGCTCAGACGAGAGACCCTTGCTCACTTGGCCACTGGATTCAAGATAGCCTGGCTGATGAGGATTATGAATCCGAAACCGGTCCCAGGATGCTTGTTTCCGGTCCAGGGAAGACATGGCTTGGCAGTTCGGGCTGGACTGTTCCCATGAGGCACAGGGTCAGACTGATTTGCATATGGCCATGTCTGAACTGGGGTGGCTGAGTGGGCTAAAGAATGGTGATGGATTAAACCCAGATCAGTTGACTGGGGGTGAGTGTTTCATTTGCTCAAACGCTCCGTCCATCATCCCCTTTTGTATTGCTTTGTTCGCCCTAAGTGTGGCAGGGTATGCTCAGACGTGAGTCCCTTGCTCACTTGGCCACTGGATTCAAGATAGCCTGGCTGATGAGGATTATGAATCCTAAACCGGTCCCAGGATGCTTGTTTCCAGTCCAGGGAAGTCATGGCTTGGCAGTTCGGGCTGGACTGTTCCCATGAGGCACAGGGTCGGACTGATTTGCATATGGCCATGTCTGAACTGGGGTGGCTGAGTGCGCTAAAGAATGGTGATGGATTAAACCCAGATCAGTTGACTGGGGGTGTTTGATTTGCTCAAACTCTCCATCCATCATCCCCTTTTTATCACTTTGTTCACCCTAAGTGTGGCAGGGTATGCTCAGACATGAGTCCCTTGCTCAATTGGCCACTGGATTCAAGATAGCCTGGCTGATGGGGATTATGAATCCGAAACCGGTCCCAGGATGCTTGTTTCCGGTACAGGGAAGACATGGCTTGGCAGTTCGGGCTGGACTGTTCCCATGAGGCACAGGGTCAGACTGATTTGCATATGGCCATGTCTGAACTGGGGTGTCTGAGTGGGCTACAGAATGGTGATGGATTAAACCCAGATCAGTTGACTGGGGGTGAGTGTTTGATTTGCTCAAAAGCTCCGTCCATCATCCCCTTTTGTATCGCTTTGTTCGCCCTAAGTGTGGCAGGGTATGCTCAGATGTGAGTCCCTTGCTCACTTGGCCACTGGATTCAAAATAGCCTGTCTGATGAGGATTATGAATCCGAAACCGGTCCCAGGATGCTTGTTTGCATCCAGGGAAGACTTGGCTTAGCAGTTAGGGCTGGACTGTTCCCATGAGTCCATCATCCCCTTTTGTATCACTTTGTTTGCCCTAATTGTGGCAGGGTATGCTCAGACGAGAGTCCCTTGCTCACTTGGCCACTGGATTCAAGATAGCCTGGCTGATGAGGATTATGAATCCGAAACCGGTCCCAGGATGCTTGTTTCCGGTCCAGGGAAGACATGGCTTGGCAGTTCGGGCTGGACTGTTCCCATGAGGCACAGGGTCAGACTGATTTGCATATGGCCATGTCTGAACTGGGGTGGCTGAGTGGGCTAAAGAATGGTGATGGATTAAACCCAGATCAGTTGACTGGGGGTGAGTGTTTCATTTGCTCAAACGCTCCGTCCATCATCCCCTTTTGTATTGCTTTGTTCGCCCTAAGTGTGGCAGGGTATGCTCAGACGTGAGTCCCTTGCTCACTTGGCCACTGGATTCAAGATAGCCTGGCTGATGAGGATTATGAATCCTAAACCGGTCCCAGGATGCTTGTTTCCAGTCCAGGGAAGTCATGGCTTGGCAGTTCGGGCTGGACTGTTCCCATGAAGCACAGGGTCGGACTGATTTGCATATGGCCATGTCTGAACTGGGGTGGCTGAGTGCGCTAAAGAATGGTGATGGATTAAACCCAGATCAGTTGACTGGGGGTGTTTGATTTGCTCAAACTCTCCATCCATCATCCCCTTTTTTATCACTTTGTTCACCCTAAGTGTGGCAGGGTATGCTCAGACATGAGTCCCTTGCTCAATTGGCCACTGGATTCAAGATAGCCTGGCTGATGGGGATTATGAATCCGAAACCGGTCCCAGGATGCTTGTTTCCGGTACAGGGAAGACATGGCTTGGCAGTTCGGGCTGGACTGTTCCCATGAGGCACAGGGTCAGACTGATTTGCATATGGCCATGTCTGAACTGGGGTGGCTGAGTGGGCTACAGAATAGTGATGGATTAAACCCAGATCAGTTGACTGGGGGTGAGTGTTTGATTTGCTCAAATGCTCCGTCCATCTGCCCGTTTTGTATCGCTTTGTTCGCCCTAAGTGTGGCAGGGTATGCTCAGACGTAAGTCCCTTGCTCACTTGGTCACTGGATTCAAGATAGCCCGGCTGATGAGGATTATGAATCCGAAACCGGTCCCAGGATGCTTGTTTCCGTCCAGGGAAGACATGGCTTGGCAGTTCGGGCTGGACTGCTCCCATGAGGCACAGGGTCAGATTGATTTGCATATGGCCATGTCTGAACTGGGGTGGCTGAGTGGGCTACAGAATAGTGATGGATTAAACCCAGATCAGTTGACTGGGGGTGAGTGTTTGATTTGCTCAAATGCTCCGTCCATCCTCCCCTTTTGTATCGCTTTGTTCACCCTTAGTGTGGCAGGGTATGCTCAGACGTGAGTCCCTTGCTCACTTGGCCACTGGATTCAAGATAGCCTGGCTGATGAGTATTATGAATCCGAAACCGGTCCCAGGATGTTTGTTTCCGGTCCAGGGAAGATATGGCTTGGCAGTTCGGGCTGTGCTGCTCCCATGAGGCACAGGGTCAGACTGATTTGCATATGGCCATGTCTGAACTGGGGTGGCTGAGTGGGCTAATGAATGGTGATGGATTAAACCCAGATCAGTTGACTGGGGGTGAGTGTTTGATTTGCTCAAAAGCTCCGTCCATCATCCCCTTTTGTATCGCTTTGTTCGCCCTAAGTGTGGCAGGGTATGCTCAGATGTGAGTCCCTTGCTCACTTGGCCACTGGATTCAAAATAGCCTGGCTGATGAGGATTATGAATCCGAAACCGGTCCCAGGATGCTTGTTTGCATCCAGGGAAGACATGGCTTAGCAGTTAGGGCTGGACTGTTCCCATGAGTCCATCATCCCCTTTTGTATCACTTTGTTTGCCCTAAGTGTGGCAGGGTATGCTCAGACGAGAGTCCCTTGCTCACTTGGCCACTGGATTCAAGATAGCCTGGCTGATGAGGATTATGAATCCGAAACCGGTCCCAGGATGTTTGTTTCCGGTCCAGGGAAGATATGGCTTGGCAGTTCGGGCTGTGCTGCTCCCATGAGGCACAGGGTCAGACTGATTTGCATATGGCCATGTCTGAACTGGGGTGGCTGAGTGGGCTAATGAATGGTGATGGATTAAACCCAGATCAGTTGACTGGGGGTGAGTGTTTGATTTGCTCAAACGCTCCGTCCATCATCCTGTTTTGTATCGCTTTGTTCGCCCTAAGTGTGGCAGGGTATGCTCAGACGTGAATCCCTTGCTCACTTGGCCACTGGATTCAAGATAGCCTGGCTGATGAGGATTATGAATCCGAAACCGGTCCCAGGAGGCTTGTTTCCGGTCCAGGGAAGACATGGCTTTGACAGTTTGGGCTGGACTGTTCCCATGAGGCACAGGGTCAGACTGATTTGCATATGGCTATGTCTGAACTGGGGTGGCTGAGTGGGCTAAAGAATGGTGATGGATTAAACCCAGATCAGTTAAATGAGGGTGAGTCTTTGATTTGCTCAAACGCTCCGTCCATCATCCCCTTTTGTGTCGCTTTGTTCACCCTAAGTGTGGCAGGGTATGCTCAGACGTGAGTCCCTTGCTCACTTGACCACTGGATTCAAGATAGCCTGGCTGATGGGGATTATGAATCCGAAACCGGTCCCAGGATGCTTGTTTCCGGTACAGGGAAGACATGGCTTGGCAGTTCGGGCTGGACTGTTCCCATGAGGCACAGGGTCAGACTGATTAGCATATGGCCATGTCTGAACGGGGGTGTCTGAGTGGGCTACAGAATGGTGATCGATTAAACCCAGATCAGTTGACTAAGGGTGAATGTTTGATTTGCTCAAACGCTCCGTCCATCTGCCCGTTTTGTATCGCTTTGTTCGCCCTAAGTGTGGCAGGGTATGCTCAGACGTAAGTCCCTTGCTCACTTGGTCACTGGATTCAAGATAGCCCGGCTGATGAGGATTATGAATCCGAAACCGGTCCCAGGATGCTTGTTTCCGTCCAGGGAAGACATGGCTTGGCAGTTCGGGCTGGACTGCTCCCATGAGGCACAGGGTCAGATTGATTTGCATATGGCCATGTCTGAATTGGGGTGGCTGAGTGGGCTACAGAATAGTGATGGATTAAACCCAGATCAGTTGACTGGGGGTGAGTGTTTGATTTGCTCAAATGCTCCGTCCATCCTCCCCTTTTGTATCGCTTTGTTCACCCTTAGTGTGGCAGGGTATGCTCAGACGTGAGTCCCTTGCTCACTTGGCCACTGGATTCAAGATAGCCTGGCTGATGAGTATTATGAATCCGAAACCGGTCCCAGGATGTATGTTTCCGGTCCAGGGAAGATATGGCTTGGCAGTTCGGGCTGTGCTGCTCCCATGAGGCACAGGGTCAGACTGATTTGCATATGGCCATGTCTGAACTGGGGTGGCTGAGTGGGCTAATGAATGGTGATGGATTAAACCCAGATCAGTTGACTGGGGGTGAGTGTTTGATTTGCTCAAAAGCTCCGTCCATCATCCCCTTTTGTATCGCTTTGTTCGCCCTAAGTGTGGCAGGGTATGCTCAGATGTGAGTCCCTTGCTCACTTGGCCACTGGATTCAAAATAGCCTGGCTGATGAGGATTATGAATCCGAAACCGGTCCCAGGATGCTTGTTTGCATCCAGGGAAGACATGGCTTAGCAGTTAGGGCTGGACTGTTCCCATGAGTCCATCATCCCCTTTTGTATCACTTTGTTTGCCCTAAGTGTGGCAGGGTATGCTCAGACGAGAGTCCCTTGCTCACTTGGCCACTGGATTCAAGATAGCCTGGCTGATGAGGATTATGAATCCGAAACCGGTCCCAGGATGCTTGTTTCCGGTCCAGGGAAGACATGGCTTGGCAGTTCGGGCTGGACTGTTCCCATGAGGCACAGGGTCAGACTGATTTGCATATGGCCATGTCTGAACTGGGGTGGCTGAGTGGGCTAAATAATGGTGATGGATTAAACCCAGATCAGTTGACTGAGGGTGAGTGTTTGATTTGCTCAAACGCTCCGTCCATCATCCCCTTTTGTATCGCTTTTTTCGCCCTAAGTGTGGCAGGGTATGCTCAGACGTGAATCACTTGCTCACTTGGCCACTGGATTCAAGATAGCCTGGCTGATGAAGATTATGAATCCGAAACCGGTCCCAGGATGCTTGTTTCTGGTCCAGGGAAGACATGGCTTGGCAGTTCGGGCTGGGCTGTTCCCATGAGGCACAGGGTCAGACTGATTTGCATATGGCCATGTCTGAACTGGGGTGGCTGAGTGGGCTAAAGAATGGTGATGGATTAAACCCAGATCAGTTGACTGGGGGTGAGTGTTTCATTTGCTCAAACGCTCCGTCCATCATCCCCTTTTGTATTGCTTTGTTCGCCCTAAGTGTGGCAGGGTATGCTTAGACGTGAGTCCCTTGCTCACTTGGCCACTGGATTCAAGATAGCCTGGCTGATGAGGATTATGAATCCTAAACCGGTCCCAGGATGCTTGTTTCCAGTCCAGGGAAGACATGGCTTGGCAGTTCGGGCTGGACTGTTCCCATGAGGCACAGGGTCGGACTGATTTGCATATGGCCATGTCTGAACTGGGGTGGCTGAGTGCGCTAAAGAATGGTGATGGATTAAACCCAGATCAGTTGACTGGGGGTGTTTGAGTTGCTCAAACTCTCCATCCATCATCCCCTTTTGTATCACTTTGTTCACCCTAAGTGTGGCAGGGTATGCTCAGACGTGAATCACTTGCTCACTTGGCCACTGGATTCAAGATAGCCTGGCTGATGAGGATTATGAATCCGAAACCGGTCCCAGGATGCTTGTTTCCGGTCCAGGGAAGACATGGCTTGGCAGTTTGGGCTGGACTGTGCCCATGAGGCACAGGGTCAGACTGATTTGCATATGGGTATGTCTGAACTGGGGTGGCTGAGTGGGCTAAAGAATGGTGATGGATTAAACCCAGATCAGTTGACTGGGGGTGAGTGTTTGATTTGCTCAAACGCTCCGTCCATCATCCCCTTTTGTATCGCTTTGTTCGCCCTAAATGTGGCAGGGTATGCTCAGACGTGAGTCTCTTGCTCACTTGGCCACTGGATTCAAGATAGCCTGGCTGATGGGGATTATGAATCCAAAACCGGTCCCAGGATGCTTGTTTCCGGTACAGGAAAGACATGGCTTGGCAGTTCGGGCTGGACTGTTCCCATGAGGCACAGGGTCAGACTGATTTGCATATGGCCATGTCTGAACTGGGGTGTCTGAGTGGGCTACAGAATGGTGATCGATTAAACCCAGATCAGTTGACTAAGGGTGAGTGTTTGATATGCTCAAACGCTCCGTCCATCTGCCCGTTTTGTATCGCTTTGTTCGCCCTAAGTGTGGCAGGGTATGCTCAGACGTAAGTCCCTTGCTCACTTGGCCACTGGATTCAAGATAGCCCGGCTGATGAGGATTATGAATCCGAAACCGGTCCCAGGATGCTTGTTTCCGGTCCAGGGAAGACATGGCTTTGCAGTTAGGGCTGGACTGTTCCCATGAGGCACAGGGTCAGACTGATTTGCATATGGCCATGTCTGAACTGGGGTGGCAAGTGGGCTAAAGAATGGTGATGGATTAAACCCAGATCAGTTGACTGGGGGTGAGTGTATGATTTGCTCAAACGCTCTGTCCATTATCCCCTTTTGTATTGCTTTGTTCGCCCTAAGTGTGGCAGGGTATGCTCAGACATGAGTCCCTTGCTCACTTGGCCACTGGATTCAAGATAGCCTGGCTGATGAGGATTATGAATCCGAAACCAGTCCCAGGATGCTTGTTTCCGGTCCAGGGAAGACATGGCTTGGCAGTTCGGGCTGGACTGTTACCATGAGGCACAGGGTCAGACTGATTTGCATATGGCCATGTCTGAACTGGGGTGGCTAAGTGGGCTAAAAATGGTGATGGATTAAACCCAGATCAGTTGACTGGGGGTGAGTGTTTGATTTGCTCAAACGCTCCGTCCATCATCCCCTTTTGTATCGCTTTGGTCGCCCTAAGTGTGGCAGGGTATGCTCAGACGTGAGTCTCTTGCTCAATTGGCCACTGGATTCAAGATAGCCTGGCTGATGGGGATTATGAATCCGAAACCGGTCCCAGGATGCTTGTTTCCGGTACAGAGAAGACATGGCTTGGCAGTTCGGGCTGGACTGTTCCCATGAGGCACAGGGTCAGACTGATTTGCATATGGCCATGTCTGAACTGGGGTGGCTGAGTGGGCTAATGAATGGTGATGGATTAAACCCAGATCAGTTGACTGGGGGTGAGTGTTTGATTTGCTCAAAAGCTCCGTCCATCATCCCCTTTTGTATCGCTTTGTTCGCCCTAAGTGTGGCAGGGTATGCTCAGATGTGAGTCCCTTGCTCACTTGGCCACTGGATTCAAAATAGCCTGGCTGATGAGGATTATGAATCCGAAACCGGTCCCAGGATGCTTGTTTGCATCCAGGGAAGACATGGCTTAGCAGTTAGGGCTGGACTGTTCCCATGAGTCCATCATCCCCTTTTGTATCACTTTGTTTGCCCTAAGTGTGGCAGGGTATGCTCAGACGAGAGTCCCTTGCTCACTTGGCCACTGGATTCAAGATAGCCTAGCTGATGAGGATTATGAATCCGAAACCGGTCCCAGGATGCTTGTTTCCGGTCCAGGGACGACATGGCTTGGCAGTTCGGGCTGGACTGTTCCCGTGAGGCACAGGGTCAGACTGATTTGCATATGGCCATGTCTGAACTGGGGTGGCTGAGTGGGCTAAATAATGGTGATGGATTAAACCCAGATCAGTTGACTGAGGGTGAGTGTTTGATTTGCTCAAACGCTCCGTCCATCATCCCCTTTTGTATCGCTTTTTTTGCCCTAAGTGTGGCAGGGTATGCTCGGACGTGAATCACTTGCTCACTTGGCCACTGGATTCAAGATAGCCTGGCTGATGAGGATTATGAATCCGAAACCAGTCCCAGGATGCTTGTTTCCGGTCCAGGGAACACATGGCTTGGCAGTTCGGGCTGGACTGTTCCCATGAGGCACAGGGTCAGACTGATTTGCATATGGCTATGTCTGAACTGGGGTGGCTGAGTGGGCTAAAGAATGGTGATGGATTAAACCCAGATCAGTTGACTGGGGGTGAGTGTTTGATTTGCTCAAACGCTCCGTCCATCATCCCCTTTTGTATCGCTTTGTTCGCCCTAAGTGTGGCAGGGTATGCTCAGACGTGAGTCTCTTGCTCACTTGGCCACTGGATTCAAGATAGCCTGGCTGATGGGGATTATGAATCAAAAACCGGTCCCAGGATGCTTGTTTCCGGTACAGGGAAGACATGGCTTGGCAGTTCGGGCTGGACTGTTCCCGTGAGGCACAGGGTCAGACTGATTTGCATATGGCCATGTCTGAACTGGGGTGTCTCAGTGGGCTACAGAATGGTGATCGATTAAACCCAGATCAGTTGACTAAGGGTGAGTGTTTGATTTTCTCAAACGCTCCGTCCATCTGCCAGTTTTGTATTGCTTTGTTCGCCCTAAGTGTGGCAGGGTATGCTCAGACGTAAGTCCCTTGCTCACTTGGCAACTGGATTCAAGATAGCCCGGCTGATGAGGATTATGAATCCGAAACCGGTCCCAGGATGCTTGTTTCCATCCAGGGAAGACATGGCTTGGCAGTTCGGGCTGGACTGCACCCATGAGGCACAGGGTCAGATTGATTTGCATATCGCCATGTCTGAACTGGGGTGGCTGAGTGGGCTAAAGAATGGTGATGGATTAAACCTAGATGAGTTGACTGGGGGTGAGTGTTTGATTTGCTCAAACGCTCCGTCCATCATCCCCTTTTGTATCGCTTTTTTCGCCCTAAGTGTGGCAGGGTATGCTCAGACGTGAATCACTTGCTCACTTGGCCACTGGATTCAAGATAGCCTGGCTGATGAGGATTATGAATCCGAAACCGGTCCCAGGATGCTTGTTTCCGGTCCAGGGAAGACATGGCTTGGCAGTTCGGGCTGGACTGTTCCCATGAGGCACAGGGTCAGACTGATTTGCATATGGCCATGTCTGAACTGGGGTGGCTGAGTGGGCTAAAGAATGGTGATGGATTAAACCCAGATCAGTTGACTGGGGGTGAGTGTTTCATTTGCTCAAACGCTCCGTCCATCATCCCTTTTTGTATTGCTTTGTTCGCCCTAAGTGTGGCAGGGTATGCTCAGACGTGAGTCCCTTGCTCACTTGGCCACTGGATTCAAGATAGCCTGGCTGATGAGGATTATGAATCCTAAACCGGTCCCAGGATGCTTGTTTCCAGTCCAGGGAAGACATGGCTTGGCAGTTCGGGCTGGACTGTTCCCATGAGGCACAGGGTCGGACTGATTTGCATATGGCCATGTCTGAACTGGGGTGGCTGAGTGCGCTAAAGAATGGTGATGGATTAAACCCAGATCAGTTGACTGGGGGTGTTTGATTTGCTCAAACTCTCCATCCAACCTCCCCTTTTGTATCACTTTGTTCACCCTAAGTGTGGCAGGGTATGCTCAGACATGAGTCCCTTGCTCACTTGGCCACTGGATTCAAGATAGCCTGGCTGATGAGGATTATGAATCCGAAACCAGTCCCAGGATGCTTGTTTCCGGTCCAGGGAACACATGGCTTGGCAGTTCGGGCTGGACTGTTCCCATGAGGCACAGGGTCAGACTGATTTGCATATGGCCATGTCTGAACTGGGGTGGCTGAGAGGGCTAAAGAATGGTGATGGATTAAACCCAGATCAGTTGACTGGGGGTGAGTGTTTGATTTGCTCAAACGCTCCGTCCATCATCCCCTTTTGTATCGCTTTGTTCGCCCTAAGTGTGGCAGGGTATGCTCAGACGTGAGTCTCTTGCTCACTTGGCCACTGGATTCAAGATAGCCTGGCTGATGGGGATTATGAATCCAAAACCGGTCCCAGGATGCTTGTTTCCGGTACAGGGAAGACATGGCTTGGCAGTTCGGGATGGACTGTTCCCATGAGCCACAGGGTCAGACTGATTTGCATATGGCCATGTCTGAACTGGGGTGTCTGAGTGGGCTACAGAATGGTGATCGATTAAACCCAGATCAGTTGACTAAGGGTGAGTGTTTGATTTGCTCAAACGCTCCGTCCATCTGTCCGTTTTGTATCGCTTTGTTCGCCCTAAGTGTGGCAGGGTATGCTCAGACGTAAGTCCCTTGCTCACTTGGCCACTGGATTCAAGATAGCCCGGCTGATGAGGATTATGAATCCGAAACCGGTCCCAGGATGCTTGTTTCCGTGCAGGGAAGACATGGCTTTGCAGTTCGGGCTGGACTGCTCCCATGAGGCACAGGGTCAGATTGATTTGCATATCGCCATGTCTGAACTGGGGTGGCTGAGTGGGCTAAAGAATGGTGATGGATTAAACCTAGATGAGTTGACTGGGGGTGAGTGTTCGCCCTAAGTGTGGCAGCATATGCTCAGACGTGAGCCCCTTGCTCCCTTGGCCACTGGATTCAAGATAGCCTGGCTGATGAGGATTATGAATCCGAAACCGGACCCAGGATGCTTGTTTCCGGTCCAGGGAAGACATGGCTTGGCAGTTCGGGGTGGACTTTTCCCATGAGGTACAGGGTCAGACTGATTTGCATATGGCCATGTCTGAACTGGGGAGGCTGAGTGGGCTAAAGAATGGTGATGGATTAAACCCAGATCAGTTGACTGGGGGTGAGTGTTTGATTTGCTCAAACGCTCCATCCATCATCCCCTTTTGTATCACTTTGTTTGCCCTAAGTGTGGCAGGGTATGCTCAAACGTGAGTCCCTTGCTCACTTGGCCACTGGATTCAAGATAGCCTGGCTGATGAGGATTATGAATCCGAAACCGGTCCAAGGATGCTTGTTTCCAGTCCAGGGAAGACATGGCTTGGCAGTTCGGGCTGGACTGTTCCCATGAGGCACAGGGTCAGACTGATTTGCATATGGCTATGTCTGAACTAGGGTGGCTGAGTGGGCTAAAGAATGGTGATGGATTAAACCCAGATCAGTTGACTGGGGGTGAGTGTTTGATTTGCTCAAACGCTCCGTCCATCATCCCCTTTTGTATCGCTTTGTTCGCCCTAAGTGTGGCAGGGTATGCTCAGACGTGAGTCTCTTGCTCAATTGGCCACTGGATTCAAGATAGCCTGGCTGATGGGGATTATGAATCCGAAACCGGTCCCAGGATGCTTGTTTCCGGTACAGGGAAGACATGGCTTGGCAGTTCGGGCTGGACTGTTCCCATGAGGCACAGGGTCAGACTGATTTGCATATGGCCATGTCTGAACTGGGGTGTCTGAGTGGGCTACAGAATGGTGATCGATTAAACCCAGATCAGTTGACTAAGGGTGAGTGTTTTTATTTGCTCAAACGCTCCGTCCATCTGCCCGTTTTGTATCGCTTTGTTCGCCCTAAGTGTGGCAGGGTATGCTCAGACGTAAGTCCCTTCCTCACTTGGTCACTGGATTCAAGATAGCCCGGCTGATGAGGATTATGAATCCGAAACCGGTCCCAGGATGCTTGTTTCCGTCCAGTGAAGACATGGCTTGGCAGTTCGGGCTGGACTGCTCCCATGAGGCACAGGGTCAGATTGATTTGCATATGGCCATGTCTGAACTGGGGTGGCTGAGTGGGCTACAGAATAGTGATGGATTAAACCCAGATCAGTTGACTGGGGGTGAGTGTTTGATTTGCTCAAATGCTCCGTCCATCCTCCCCTTTTGTATCGCTTTGTTCACCCTTAGTGTGGCAGGGTATGCTCAGACGTGAGTCCCTTGCTCACTTGGCCACTGGATTCAAGATAGCCTGGCTGATGAGTATTATGAATCCGAAACCGGTCCCAGGATGTTTGTTTCCGGTCCAGGGAAGATATGGCTTGGCAGTTCGGGCTGTGCTGCTCCCATGAGGCACAGGGTCAGACTGATTTGCATATGGCCATGTCTGAACTGGGGTGGCTGAGTGGGCTAATTAATGGTGATGGATTAAACCCAGATCAGTTGACTGGGGGTGAGTGTTTGATTTGCTCAAAAGCTCCGTCCATCATCCCCTTTTGTATCGCTTTGTTCGCCCTAAGTGTGGCAGGGTATGCTCAGATGTGAGTCCCTTGCTCACTTGGCCACTGGATTCAAAATAGCCTGGCTGATGAGGATTATGAATCCGAAACCGGTCCCAGGATGCTTGTTTGCATCCAGGGAAGACTTGGCTTAGCAGTTAGGGCTGGACTGTTCCCATGAGTCCATCATCCCCTTTTGTATCACTTTGTTTGCCCTAAGTGTGGCAGGGTATGCTCAGACGAGAGACCCTTGCTCACTTGGCCACTGGATTCAAGATAGCCTGGCTGATGAGGATTATGAATCCGAAACCGGTCCCAGGATGCTTGTTTCCGGTCCAGGGAAGACATGGCTTGGCAGTTCGGGCTGGACTGTTCCCATGAGGCACAGGGTCAGACTGATTTGCATATGGCCATGTCTGAACTGGGGTGGCTGAGTGGGCTAAAGAATGGTGATGGATTAAACCCAGATCAGTTGACTGGGGGTGAGTGTTTCATTTGCTCAAACGCTCCGTCCATCATCCCCTTTTGTATTGCTTTGTTCGCCCTAAGTGTGGCAGGGTATGCTCAGACGTGAGTCCCTTGCTCACTTGGCCACTGGATTCAAGATAGCCTGGCTGATGAGGATTATGAATCCTAAA
Source organism: Lissotriton vulgaris (assembly GCF_964263255.1). NCBI lineage: Eukaryota > Metazoa > Chordata > Amphibia > Caudata > Salamandridae > Lissotriton > Lissotriton vulgaris. The sequence goes on along the minus strand of NC_141700.1, from coordinate 476,126,239 downwards.
CCGGTCCCAGGATGCTTGTTTCCAGTCCAGGGAAGTCATGGCTTGGCAGTTCGGGCTGGACTGTTCCCATGAGGCACAGGGTCGGACTGATTTGCATATGGCCATGTCTGAACTGGGGTGGCTGAGTGCGCTAAAGAATGGTGATGGATTAAACCCAGATCAGTTGACTGGGGGTGTTTGATTTGCTCAAACTCTCCATCCATCATCCCCTTTTTTATCACTTTGTTCACCCTAAGTGTGGCAGGGTATGCTCAGACATGAGTCCCTTGCTCAATTGGCCACTGGATTCAAGATAGCCTGGCTGATGGGGATTATGAATCCGAAACCGGTCCCAGGATGCTTGTTTCCGGTACAGGGAAGACATGGCTTGGCAGTTCGGGCTGGACTGTTCCCATGAGGCACAGGGTCAGACTGATTTGCATATGGCCATGTCTGAACTGGGGTGTCTGAGTGGGCTACAGAATGGTGATGGATTAAACCCAGATCAGTTGACTGGGGGTGAGTGTTTGATTTGCTCAAAAGCTCCGTCCATCATCCCCTTTTGTATCGCTTTGTTCGCCCTAAGTGTGGCAGGGTATGCTCAGATGTGAGTCCCTTGCTCACTTTGCCACTGGATTCAAAATAGCCTGTCTGATGAGGATTATGAATCCGAAACCGGTCCCAGGATGCTTGTTTGCATCCAGGGAAGACTTGGCTTAGCAGTTAGGGCTGGACTGTTCCCATGAGTCCATCATCCCCTTTTGTATCACTTTGTTTGCCCTAAGTGTGGCAGGGTATGCTCAGACGAGAGTCCCTTGCTCACTTGGCCACTGGATTCAAGATAGCCTGGCTGATGAGGATTATGAATCCGAAACCGGTCCCAGGATGCTTGTTTCCGGTCCAGGGAAGACATGGCTTGGCAGTTCGGGCTGGACTGTTCCCATGAGGCACAGGGTCAGACTGATTTGCATATGGCCATGTCTGAACTGGGGTGGCTGAGTGGGCTAAAGAATGGTGATGGATTAAACCCAGATCAGTTGACTGGGGGTGAGTGTTTCATTTGCTCAAACGCTCCGTCCATCATCCCCTTTTGTATTGCTTTGTTCGCCCTAAGTGTGGCAGGGTATGCTCAGACGTGAGTCCCTTGCTCACTTGGCCACTGGATTCAAGATAGCCTGGCTGATGAGGATTATGAATCCTAAACCGGTCCCAGGATGCTTGTTTCCAGTCCAGGGAAGTCATGGCTTGGCAGTTCGGGCTGGACTGTTCCCATGAAGCACAGGGTCGGACTGATTTGCATATGGCCATGTCTGAACTGGGGTGGCTGAGTGCGCTAAAGAATGGTGATGGATTAAACCCAGATCAGTTGACTGGGGGTGTTTGATTTGCTCAAACTCTCCATCCATCATCCCCTTTTTTATCACTTTGTTCACCCTAAGTGTGGCAGGGTATGCTCAGACATGAGTCCCTTGCTCAATTGGCCACTGGATTCAAGATAGCCTGGCTGATGGGGATTATGAATCCGAAACCGGTCCCAGGATGCTTGTTTCCGGTACAGGGAAGACATGGCTTGGCAGTTCGGGCTGGACTGTTCCCATGAGGCACAGGGTCAGACTGATTTGCATATGGCCATGTCTGAACTGGGGTGGCTGAGTGGGCTACAGAATAGTGATGGATTAAACCCAGATCAGTTGACTGGGGGTGAGTGTTTGATTTGCTCAAATGCTCCGTCCATCTGCCCGTTTTGTATCGCTTTGTTCGCCCTAAGTGTGGTAGGGTATGCTCAGACGTAAGTCCCTTGCTCACTTGGTCACTGGATTCAAGATAGCCCGGCTGATGAGGATTATGAATCCGAAACCGGTCCCAGGATGCTTGTTTCCGTCCAGGGAAGACATGGCTTGGCAGTTCGGGCTGGACTGCTCCCATGAGGCACAGGGTCAGATTGATTTGCATATGGCCATGTCTGAACTGGGGTGGCTGAGTGGGCTACAGAATAGTGATGGATTAAACCCAGATCAGTTGACTGGGGGTGAGTGTTTGATTTGCTCAAATGCTCCGTCCATCCTCCCCTTTTGTATCGCTTTGTTCACCCTTAGTGTGGCAGGGTATGCTCAGACGTGAGTCCCTTGCTCACTTGGCCACTGGATTCAAGATAGCCTGGCTGATGAGTATTATGAATCCGAAACTGGTCCCAGGATGTTTGTTTCCGGTCCAGGGAAGATATGGCTTGGCAGTTCGGGCTGTGCTGCTCCCATGAGGCACAGGGTCAGACTGATTTGCATATGGCCATGTCTGAACTGGGGTGGCTGAGTGGGCTAATGAATGGTGATGGATTAAACCCAGATCAGTTGACTGGGGGTGAGTGTTTGATTTGCTCAAAAGCTCCGTCCATCATCCCCTTTTGTATCGCTTTGTTCGCCCTAAGTGTGGCAGGGTATGCTCAGATGTGAGTCCCTTGCTCACTTGGCCACTGGATTCAAAATAGCCTGGCTGATGAGGATTATGAATCCGAAACCGGTCCCAGGATGCTTGTTTGCATCCAGGGAAGACATGGCTTAGCAGTTAGGGCTGGACTGTTCCCATGAGTCCATCATCCCCTTTTGTATCACTTTGTTTGCCCTAAGTGTGGCAGGGTATGCTCAGACGAGAGTCCCTTGCTCACTTGGCCACTGGATTCAAGATAGCCTAGCTGATGAGGATTATGAATCCGAAACCGGTCCCAGGATGCTTGTTTCCGGTCCAGGGACGACATGGCTTGGCAGTTCGGGCTGGACTGTTCCCGTGAGGCACAGGGTCAGACTGATTTGCATATGGCCATGTCTGAACTGGGGTGGCTGAGTGGGCTAAATAATGGTGATGGATTAAACCCAGATCAGTTGACTGAGGGTGAGTGTTTGATTTGCTCAAACGCTCCGTCCATCATCCCCTTTTGTATCGCTTTTTTTGCCCTAAGTGTGGCAGGGTATGCTCGGACGTGAATCACTTGCTCACTTGGCCACTGGATTCAAGATAGCCTGGCTGATGAGGATTATGAATCCGAAACCAGTCCCAGGATGCTTGTTTCCGGTCCAGGGAACACATGGCTTGGCAGTTCGGGCTGGACTGTTCCCATGAGGCACAGGGTCAGACTGATTTGCATATGGCTATGTCTGAACTGGGGTGGCTGAGTGGGCTAAAGAATGGTGATGGATTAAACCCAGATCAGTTGACTGGGGGTGAGTGTTTGATTTGCTCAAACGCTCCGTCCATCATCCCCTTTTGTATCGCTTTGTTCGCCCTAAGTGTGGCAGGGTATGCTCAGACGTGAGTCTCTTGCTCACTTGGCCACTGGATTCAAGATAGCCTGGCTGATGGGGATTATGAATCAAAAACCGGTCCCAGGATGCTTGTTTCCGGTACAGGGAAGACATGGCTTGGCAGTTCGGGCTGGACTGTTCCCATGAGGCACAGGGTCAGACTGATTTGCATATGGCCATGTCTGAACTGGGGTGGCTGAGTGGGCTAAAGAATGGTGATGGATTAAACCCAGATCAGTTGACTAAGGGTGAGTGTTTCATTTGCTCAAACGCTCCGTCCATCATCCCCTTTTGTATTGCTTTGTTCGCCCTAAGTGTGGCAGGGTATGCTCAGACGTGAGTCCCTTGCTCACTTGGCCACTGGATTCAAGATAGCCTGGCTGAGGAGGATTATGAATCCTAAACCGGTCCCAGGATGCTTGTTTCCAGTCCAGGGAAGACATGGCTTGGCAGTTCGGGCTGGACTGTTCCCATGAGGCACAGGGTCGGACTGATTTGCATATGGCCATGTCTGAACTGGGGTGGCTGAGTGCGCTAAAGAATGGTGATGGATTAAACCCAGATCAGTTGACTGGGGGTGTTTGAGTTGCTCAAACTCTCCATCCATCATCCCCTTTTGTATCACTTTGTTCACCCTAAGTGTGGCAGGGTATGCTCAGACATGAGTCCCTTGCTCACTTGGCCACTGGATTCAAGATAGCCTGGCTGATGAGGATTATGAATCTGAAACCAGTCCCAGGATGCTTGTTTCCGGTCCAGGGAACACATGGCTTGGCAGTTCGGGCTGGACTGTTCCCATGAGGCACAGGGTCGGACTGATTTGCATATGGCTATGTCTGAACTGGGGTGGCTGAGTGGGCTAAAGAATGGTGATGGATTAAACCCAGATCAGTTGACTGGGGGTGAGTGTTTGATTTGCTCAAACGCTCAGTCCATCATCCCCTTTTGTATCGCTTTGTTCGCCCTAAGTGTGGCAGGGTATGCTCAGACGTGAGTCTCTTGCTCACTTGGCCACTGGATTCAAGATAGCCTGGCTGATGGGGATTATGAATCCAAAACCGGTCCCAGGATGCTTGTTTCCGGTACAGGGAAGACATGGCTTGGCAGTTCGGGCTGGACTGTTCCCATGAGGCACAGGGTCAGACTGATTTGCATATGGCCATGTCTGAACTGGGGTGTCTGAGTGGGCTACAGAATGGTGATCGATTAAACCCAGATCAGTTGACTAAGGGTGAGTGTTTGATTTGCTCAAACGCTCCGTCCATCTGCCCGTTTTGTATCGCTTTGTTCGCCCTAAGTGTGGCAGGGTATGCTCAGACGTAAGTCCCTTGCTCACTTGGCCACTGGATTCAAGATAGCCCGGCTGATGAGGATTATGAATCCGAAACCGGTCCCAGGATGCTTGTTTCCGTCCAGGGAAGACATGTCTTGGCAGTTCGGGCTGGACTGCTCCCATGAGGCACAGGGTCAGATTGATTTGCATATCGCCATGTCTGAACTGGGGTGGCTGAGTGGGCTAAAGAATGGTGATGGATTAAACCTAGATGAGTTGACTGGGGGTGAGTGTTTGATTTGCTCAAACGCTCCGTCCATCATCCCCTTTTGTATCGCTTTTTTCACCCTAAGTGTGACAGGGTATGCTCAGACGTGAATCACTTGCTCACTTGGCCACTGGATTCAAGATAGCCTGGCTGATGAGGATTATGAATCCAAAACCGGTCCCAGGATGCTTGTTTCCGGTCCAGGGAAGACATGGCTTGGCAGTTCGGGCTGGACTGTTCCCATGAGGCACAGGGTCAGACTGATTTGCATATGGCTATGTCTGAACTGGGTTGGCTGAGTGGGCTAAAGAATGGTGATGGATTAAACCCAGATCAGTTGACTGGGGGTTAGTGTTTGATTTGCTCAAACGCTCTGTCCATCATCCCCTTTTGTATCGCTTTGTTCGCCCTAAGTGTGGCAGGGTATGCTCAGACGTGAGTCTCTTGCTCACTTGGCCACTGGATTCAAGATAGCCTGGCTGATGGGGATTATGAATCCAAAACCGGTCCCAGGATGCTTGTTTCCGGTACAGGGAAGACATGGCTTGGCAGTTCGGGCTGGACTGTTCCCATGAGGCACAGGGTCAGACTGATTTGCATATGGCCATGTCTGAACTGGGGTGTCTGAGTGGGCTACAGAATGGTGATCGATTAAACCCAGATCAGTTGACTAAGGGTGAGTGTTTGATTTGCTCAAACGCTCCGTCCATCTGCCTGTTTTGTATCGCTTTGTTCGCCCTAAGTGTGGCAGGGTATGCTCAGACGTAAGTCCCTTGCTCACTTGGCCACTGGATTCAAGATAGCCCGGCTGATGAGGATTATGAATCCGAAACCGGTCCCAGGATGCTTGTTTCCGTCCAGGGAAGACATGGCTTGGCAGTTCGGGCTGGACTGCTCCCATGAGGCACAGGGTCAGATTGATTTGCATATCGCCATGTCTGAACTGGGGTGGCTGAGTGGGCTAAAGAATGGTGATGGATTAAACCTAGATGAGTTGACTGGGGGTGAGTGTTTGATTTGCTCAAACGCTCCGTCCATCATCCCCTTTTGTATCGCTTTGTTCGCCCTAAGTGTGGCAGCATATGCTCAGACGTGAGCCCCTTGCTCCCTTGGCCACTGGATTCAAGATAGCCTGGCTGATGAGGATTATGAATCCGAAACCGGACCCAGGATGCTTGTTTCCGGTCCAGGGAAGACATGGCTTGGCAGTTCGGGGTGGACTTTTCCCATGAGGTACAGGGTCAGACTGATTTGCATATGGCCATGTCTGAACTGGGGAGGCTGAGTGGGCTAAAGAATGGTGATGGATTAAACCCAGATCAGTTGACTGGGGGTGAGTGTTTGATTTGCTCAAACGCTCCATCCATCATCCCCTTTTGTATCACTTTGTTTGCCCTAAGTGTGGCAGGGTATGCTCAAACGTGAGTCCCTTGCTCACTTGGCCACTGGATTCAAGATAGCCTGGCTGATGAGGATTATGAATCCGAAACCGGTCCCAGGATGCTTGTTTCCAGTCCAGGGAAGACATGGCTTGGCAGTTCGGGCTGGACTGTTCCCATGCGGCACAGGGTTAGACTGATTTGCATATGGCTATGTCTGAACTGGGGTGGCTGAGTGGGCTAAAGAATGGTGATGGATTAAACCCAGATCAGTTGACTGGGGGTAAGTGTTCGATTTGCTCAAACTCTTTGTCCATCATCCCCTTTTGTATCGCTTTGTGGCAGGGTATGCTCAGACGTGAGTCACTTGCTCACTTGGCCAGTGGATTCAGGATAGCCTGGCTGATGGGGATTATGAATCCGAAACCGGTCCCAGGATGCTTGTTTCCGGTACAGGGAAGACATGGCTTGGCAGTTCGGGCTGGACTGTTCCCATGAGGCACAGGGTCAGACTGATTTGCATATGGCCAAGTCTGAACTGGGGTGGCTGAGTGGGCTAAAGAATGGTGATGGATTAAACCCAGATCAGTTGACTGGGGGTGAGTGTTTGATTTGCTCAAACGCTCCGTCCATCATCCTGTTTTGTATCGCTTTGTTCGCCCTAAGTGTGGCAGGGTATGCTCAGACGTGAATCCCTTGCTCACTTGGCCACTGGATTCAAGATAGCCTGGCTGATGAGGATTATGAATCCGAAACCGGTCCCAGGAGGCTTGTTTCCGGTCCAGGGAAGACATGGCTTTGACAGTTTGGGCTGGACTGTTCCCATGAGGCACAGGGTCAGACTGATTTGCATATGGCTATGTCTGAACTGGGGTGGCTGAGTGGGCTAAAGAATGGTGATGGATTAAACCCAGATCAGTTAAATGAGGGTGAGTCTTTGATTTGCTCAAACGCTCCGTCCATCATCCCCTTTTGTGTCGCTTTGTTCACCCTAAGTGTGGCAGGGTATGCTCAGACGTGAGTCCCTTGCTCACTTGACCACTGGATTCAAGATAGCCTGGCTGATGAGGATTATGAATCCGAAACCGGTCCCAGGATGCTTGTTTCCGGTACAGGGAAGACATGGCTTGGCAGTTCGGGCTGGACTGTTACCATGAGGCACAGGGTCAGACTGATTTGCATATGGCCATGTCTGAACTGGGGTGGCTGAGTGGGCTAAATAATGGTGATGGATTAAACCCAGATCAGTTGACTGAGGGTGAGTGTTTGATTTTCTCAAACGCTCTGTCCATCATCCCCTTTTGTATCGCTTTTTTCGCCCTAAGTGTGGCAGGGTATGCTCAGACGTGAATCACTTGCTCACTTGGCCACTGGATTCAAGATAGCCTGGCTGATGAGGATTATGAATCCGAAACCGGTCCCAGGATGCTTGTTTCTGGTCCAGGGAAGACATGGCTTGGCAGTTCGGGCTGGGCTGTTCCCATGAGGCACAGGGTCAGACTGATTTGCATATGGCCATGTCTGAACTGGGGTGGCTGAGTGGGCTAAAGAATGGTGATGGATTAAACCCAGATCAGTTGACTAAGGGTGAGTGTTTCATTTGCTCAAACGCTCCGTCCATCATCCCCTTTTGTATTGCTTTGTTCGCCCTAAGTGTGGCAGGGTATGCTCAGACGTGAGTCCCTTGCTCACTTGGCCACTGGATTCAAGATAGCCTGGCTGAGGAGGATTATGAATCCTAAACCGGTCCCAGGATGCTTGTTTCCAGTCCAGGGAAGACATGGCTTGGCAGTTCGGGCTGGACTGTTCCCATGAGGCACAGGGTCGGACTGATTTGCATATGGCCATGTCTGAACTGGGGTGGCTGAGTGCGCTAAAGAATGGTGATGGATTAAACCCAGATCAGTTGACTGGGGGTGTTTGAGTTGCTCAAACTCTCCATCCATCATCCCCTTTTGTATCACTTTGTTCACCCTAAGTGTGGCAGGGTATGCTCAGACATGAGTCCCTTGCTCACTTGGCCACTGGATTCAAGATAGCCTGGCTGATGAGGATTATGAATCTGAAACCAGTCCCAGGATGCTTGTTTCCGGTCCAGGGAACACATGGCTTGGCAGTTCGGGCTGGACTGTTCCCATGAGGCACAGGGTCGGACTGATTTGCATATGGCTATGTCTGAACTGGGGTGGCTGAGTGGGCTAAAGAATGGTGATGGATTAAACCCAGATCAGTTGACTGGGGGTGAGTGTTTGATTTGCTCAAACGCTCAGTCCATCATCCCCTTTTGTATCGCTTTGTTCGCCCTAAGTGTGGCAGGGTATGCTCAGACGTGAGTCTCTTGCTCACTTGGCCACTGGATTCAAGATAGCCTGGCTGATGGGGATTATGAATCCAAAACCGGTCCCAGGATGCTTGTTTCCGGTACAGGGAAGACATGGCTTGGCAGTTCGGGCTGGACTGTTCCCATGAGGCACAGGGTCAGACTGATTTGCATATGGCCATGTCTGAACTGGGGTGTCTGAGTGGGCTACAGAATGGTGATCGATTAAACCCAGATCAGTTGACTAAGGGTGAGTGTTTGATTTGCTCAAACGCTCCGTCCATCTGCCCGTTTTGTATCGCTTTGTTCGCCCTAAGTGTGGCAGGGTATGCTCAGACGTAAGTCCCTTGCTCACTTGGCCACTGGATTCAAGATAGCCCGGCTGATGAGGATTATGAATCCGAAACCGGTCCCAGGATGCTTGTTTCCGTCCAGGGAAGACATGGCTTGGCAGTTCGGGCTGGACTGCTCCCATGAGGCACAGGGTCAGATTGATTTGCATATCGCCATGTCTGAACTGGGGTGGCTGAGTGGGCTAAAGAATGGTGATGGATTAAACCTAGATGAGTTGACTGGGGGTGAGTGTTTGATTTGCTCAAACGCTCCGTCCATCATCCCCTTTTGTATCGCTTTTTTCACCCTAAGTGTGACAGGGTATGCTCAGACGTGAATCACTTGCTCACTTGGCCACTGGATTCAAGATAGCCTGGCTGATGAGGATTATGAATCCAAAACCGGTCCCAGGATGCTTGTTTCCGGTCCAGGGAAGACATGGCTTGGCAGTTCGGGCTGGACTGTTCCCATGAGGCACAGGGTCAGGCTGATTTGCATATAGCCATGTCTGAACTGGGGTGGCAGAGTCAGCTAAAGAACGGTGATGGATTAAACTCAGATCTTTTGACTGGTTCAGATGCTCCGTCCATCACCACCCCCGTTTGTACCGTTTCGGCTGCCATAAGTGTGGCAGGGTATGCTCAGACGTGAGTCCCTTGCTCACTTTGCCACTGGATTCAAGCAAGCCGGGCTGAAGAAGGCTGTAAAGCCAGAAACCGGTTCTTGGAAGCTTGTTTCCGGTCCAGGGAAGACATGGCTTGGCAGTTCGGGCTGAACTGTTCCCATGAGGCGCAGGGTCAGACTGATTTGCATATATCCATTTCTAAACTCGGGTGGCAGAGTGGGCTAAAGAACAGTGATGGATTAAACTCTTATCTTTTGACTGGGTGTGAGTGTTTGATTGGTTCAGATGCGCCGTCCATCACCACCCCTTTTTGTACCGCTTTGGCCGCCATAAGTGTGGCAGGGTATGCTCAGACGTGAGTCCCTTGCTCACTTTGCCACTGGATTCAAGCAAGCCGGGCTGAAGAAGGCTGTATTGCCAGAAACCGGTCCTCGGAAGCTTGTTTCCGGTCCAGGGAAGACATGGCTTGGCAGTTCGGGATGGACGGTTCCCATGAGGCACAGGGTCAGACTGATTTGCATATAGCCATGTCTGAACTGGGGTGGCAGAGTGGGCTAAAGAACGGTGATGGATTAAACTCAGATCTTTTGACTGGGTGTGAGTGTCTGATTGTTTCAGATGCTCTGTCAATCACCACCCCTTTTGTACCGCTTTGGCCGCCATAAGTTTGGCAGGGTATGCTCAGACGTGAGTCCCTTGCTCACTTTACCACTGGATTCAAGCAAGCCGGGCTGAAGAAGGCTGTAATGCCAGAAACCGGTCCTTGGAAGCTTGTTTCCGGATCAGGGAAGACATGGCTTGGCAGTTCGGGATGGACTGTTCCCATGAGGCACAGGGTCAGACTGATTTGCATATAGCCATGTCTGAACTGGGGTGGCAGAGTGGGCTAAATAACGGTGATGGATTAAACTCAGATCTTTTGACTGGGTGTGAGTGTCTGATTGTTTCAGATGCTCTGTCAATCACCACCCCTTTTGTACCGCTTTGGCCGCCATAAGTTTGGCAGGGTATGCTCAGACGTGAGTCCCTTGCTCACTTTGCCACTGGATTCAAGCAAGCCGGGCTGAAGAAGGCTGTAATGCCAGAAACCGGTCCTTGGAAGCTTGTTTCCGGATCAGGGAAGACATGGCTTGGCAGTTCGGGCTGGACTGTTCCCATGAGGCACAGGGTCAGACTGATTTGCATATAGCCTTGTCTGAACTGGGGTGGCAGAGTCGGCTAAAGAACGGTGATGGATTAAACTCAGATCTTTTGACTGGTTCATTTGCTCCGTCCATCACCACCCCTGTTTGTACCGTTTTGGCCGCCATAAGTGTGGCAGGGTATGCTCAGACGTGAGTCCCTTGCTCACTTTGCCGCTGGATTCAAGCAAGCCGGACTGAAGAAGGCTGTAAAGCCAGAAACCGGTCCACGGAAGCTTGTTTCCGGTCCAGGGAAGACATGGCTTGGCAGTTCGGGCTGAACTGTTCCCATGAGGCACAGGGTCAGACTGATTTGCATATATCCATTTCTAAACTGGGGTGGCAGAGTGGGCTAAAGAACAGTGATGGATTAAACTCAGATCTTTTGACTGGGTGTGAGTGTTTGATTGGTTCAGATGCTCCGTCCATCATTCACCACCCCTTTTTGTACCGCTTTGGCCGCCATAAGTGTGGCAGGGTATGCTCAGACGTGAGTCCCTTGCTCACTTTGCCACTGGATTCAAGCAAGCCGGGCTGAAGAAGGCTGTGAAGCCAGAAACCGGTCCTCGGAAGCTTGTTTCCGGTCCAGGGAAGACATGGCTTGGCAGTTCGGGCTGGACTGTTCCCATGAGGCACTGTGTCAGACTGATTTGCATATAGCCATGTCTGAACTGGGGTAGCAGAGTGGGCTAAAGAACGGTTATCGATTAAACGCAGATCTTTTGACTAGGTGTGAGTGTTTGATTGGCTCAGATGCTCCGTCCATCACCACCCCCTTTTGTACCGCTTTGGATTCCATAAGTGTGGCAGGGTATGCTCAGACGTGAGTCCCTTGCTCACTTTGCAACTGGATTCAAGCTAGCCGGGCTGAAGAAGGCTGTATTGCCAGAAACCGGTCCTCGGAAGCTTGTTTCCGGTCCAGGGAAGACATGGCTTGGCAGTTCGGGCTGGACTGTTCCCATGAGGCACAGGGTCAGACTGATTAGCATATAGCCATGTCTGAACTGGGGTGGCAGAGTGGGCTAAAGAACGGTGATGAATTAAACTCAGATCTTTTGACTGGGTGTGAGTGTTTGATTGGCTCAGATGCTCCGTCCATCACCACCCCCTTTTGTACCGCTTTGGATTCCATAAATGTGGCAGGATATGCTCAGACGTGAGTCCCTTGCTAACTTTGCAACTGGATTCAAGCTAGCCGGGCTGAAGAAGGCTGTATTGCCAGAAACCGGTCCTCTGAAGTTTTTTTCCGGTCCAGGGAAGACATGGCTTGGCAGTTCGGGCTGAACTGTTCCCATGAGGCACAGGGTCAGACTGATTTGCACATATCCATTTCTAAACTCGGGTGGCAGAGTGGGCTAAAGAACAGTGATGGATTAAACTCTGATCTTTTGACTGGGTGTGAGTGTTTGATTGGTTCAGATGCTCCGTCCATCACCATCCCTTTTTGTACCGCTTTGGCCGCCATAAGTGTGGCAGGGTATGCTCAGACGTGAGTCCCTTGCTCACTTTGCCACTGGATTCAAGCAAGCCGGGCTGAAGAAGGCTGTGATGCCAGAAACCAGTCCTCGGAAGCTTGTTTCCGGTCCAGGGAAGACATGGCTTGGCAGTTCGGGCTGGGCTGTTCCCATGAGGCACAGGGTCAGACTGATTTGCATATAGCCATGTCTGAACTGGGGTGGCAGAGTGGGCTAAAGAACGGTGATGGATTAAACTCAGATCTTTTGACTGGGTTTGAGTGTCTGATTGTTTCAGATGCTCTGTCAATCACCACCCCTTTTGTACCGCTTTGGCCGCCATAAGTTTGGCAGGGTATGCTCAGACGTGAGTCCCTTGCTCACTTTGCCACTGGATTCAAGCAAGCCGGGCTGAAGAAGGCTGTAATGCCAGAAACCGGTCCTTGGAAGCTTGTTTCCGGATTCGGGAAGACATGGCTTGGCAGTTCGGGCTGGACTGTTCCCATGAGGCACAGGGTCAGACTGATTTGCATATAGCCTTGTCTGAACTGGGGTGGCAGAGTCGGCTAAAGAACGGTGATGGATTAAACTCAGATCTTTTGACTGGTTCATTTGCTTCGTCCATCACCACCCCCGTTTGTACCGTTTTGGCCGCCATAAGTGTGGCAGGGTATGCTCAGACGTGAGTCCCTTGCTCACTCTGCCGCTGGATTCAAGCAAGCCGGGCTGAAGAAGGCTGTAAAGCCAGAAACCGGTCCACGGAAGCTTGTTTCCGGTCCAGGGAAGACATGGCTTGGCAGTTCGGGCTGAACTGTTCCCATGAGGCACAGGGTCAGACTGATTTGCATATATCCATTTCTAAACTGGGGTGGCAGAGTGGGCTAAAGAACAGTGATGGATTAAACTCAGATCTTTTGACTGGGTGTGAGTGTTTGATTGGTTCAGATGCTCCGTCCATCATTCACCACCCCTTTTTTTACCACTTTGGCCACCATAAGTGTGGCAGGGTATGCTCAGACGTGAGTCCCTTGCTCACTTTGCCACTGGATTCAAGCAAGCCGGGCTGAAGAAGGCTGTGATGCCAGAAACCGGTCCTCGGAAGCTTGTTTCCGGTCCAGGGAAGACATGGCTTGGCAGTTCGGGCTGGACTGTTCCCATGAGGCACAGGGTCAGACTGATTTGCATATAGCCATGTCTGAACTGGGGTAGCAGAGTGGGCTAAAGAACGGTTATGGATTAAACGCAGATCTTTTGACTGGGTGTGAGTGTTTGGTTGGCTCAGATGCTCCGTCCATCACCACCCCTTTTTGTACCGCTTTGGCCGCCATAAGTGTGGCAGGGTATGCTCAGACGTGAGTCCCTTGCTCACTTTGCCACTGGATTCAAGCAAGCCGGGCTGAAGAAGGCTGTGATGCCAGAAACCGGTCCTCGGAAGCTTGTTTCCGGTCCAGGGAAGACATGGCTTGGCAGTTCGGGCTGGACTGTTCCCTTGAGGCACAGGGTCAGACTGATTTGCATATAGCCATGTCTGAACTGGGGTAGCAGAGTGGGCTAAAGAACGGTTATGGATTAAATGCAGATCTTTTGACTGGGTGTGAGTGTTTGATTGGCTCAGATGCTCCGTCCATCACCACCCCCTTTTGTACCGCTTTGGATTCCATAAGTGTGGCAGGGTATGCTCAGACGTGAGTCCCTTGCTCACTTTGCCACTGGATTCAAGCAAGCCGGGCTGAAGAAGGCTGTGATGCCAGAAACCAGTCCTCGGAAGCTTGTTTCCGGTCCAGGGAAGACATGGCTTGGCAGTTCGGGCTGGACTGTTCCCATGAGGTACAGGGTCAGACTGATTTGCATATAGCCATGTCTGAACTGGGGTGGCAGAGTGGGCTAAAGAACGGTGATGGATTAAACTCAGATCTTTTGACTGGGTTTGAGTGTCTGATTGTTTCAGATGCTCTGTCAATCACCACCCCTTTTGTACCGCTTTGGCCGCCATAAGTTTGGCAGGGTATGCTCAGACGTGAGTCCCATGCTCACTTTGCCACTGGATTCAAGCAAGCCGGGCTGAAGAAGGCTGTAATGCCAGAAACCGGTCCTTGGAAGCTTGTTTCCGGATCAGGGAAGACATGGCTTGGCAGTTCGGGCTGGACTGTTCCCATGAGGCACAGGGTCAGACTGATTTGCATATAGCCTTGTCTGAACTGGGGTGGCAGAGTCGGCTAAAGAACGGTGATGGATTAAACTCAGATCTTTTGACTGGTTCATTTGCTACGTCCATCACCACCCCCGTTTGTACCGTTTTGGCCGCCATAAGTGTGGCAGGGTATGCTCAGACGTGAGTCCCTTGCTCACTCTGCCGCTGGATTCAAGCAAGCCGGGCTGAAGAAGGCTGTAAAGCCAGAAACCGGTCCACGGAAGCTTGTTTCCGGTCCAGGGAAGACATGGCTTGGCAGTTCGGGCTGAACTGTTCCCATGAGGCACAGGGTCAGACTGATTTGCATATATCCATTTCTAAACTGGGGTGGCAGAGTGGGCTAAAGAACAGTGATGGATTAAACTCAGATCTTTTGACTGGGTGTGAGTGTTTGATTGGTTCAGATGCTCCGTCCATCATTCACCACCCCTTTTTGTACCGCTTTGGCCGCCATAAGTGTGGCAGGGTATGCTCAGACGTGAGTCCCATGCTCACTTTGCCACTGGATTCAAGCAAGACGGCGCTGGAGAAGGCTGTGATGCCAGAAACCGGTCCTCGGAAGCTTGTTTCCGGTCCAGGGAAGACATGGCTTGGCAGTTCGGGCTGGACTGTTCCCATGAGGCACAGGGTCAGACTGATTTGCATATAGCCATGTCTGAACTGGGGTAGCAGAGTGGGCTAAAGAACGGTGATGGAATAAACGCAGATATTTTGACTGGGTGTGAGTGTTTGATTGGCTCAGATGCTCCGTCCATCACCACCCCCTTTTGTACAGCTTTGGATTCCATAAGTGTGGCAGGGTATGCTCAGACGTGAGTCCCTTGCTCACTTTGCAACTGGATTCAAGCTAGCCGGGCTGAAGAAGGCTGTATTGCCAGAAACCGGTCCTCGGAAGCTTGTTTCCGGTCCAGGGAAGACATGGCTTGGCAGTTCGGGCTGGACTGTTCCCATGAGGCACAGGGTCAGACTGATTAGCATATAGCCATGTCTGAACTGGGGTGGCAGAGTGGGCTAAAGAACGGTGATGGATTAAACTCAGATCTTTTGACTGGGTGTGAGTGTTTGATTGGCTCAGATGCTCCGTCCATCACCACCCCCTTTTGTACCGCTTTGGATTCCATAAATGTGGCAGGATATGCTCAGACGTGAGTCCCTTGCTAACTTTGCAACTGGATTCAAGCTAGCCGGGCTGAAGAAGGCTGTATTGCCAGAAACCGGTCTTCTGAAGTTTTTTTCCGGTCCAGGGAAGACATGGCTTGGCAGTTCGGGCTGAACTGTTCCCATGAGGCACAGGGTCAGACTGATTTGCATATATCCATTTCTAAACTCAGGTGGCAGAGTGGGCTAAAGAACAGTGATGGATTAAACTCTGATCTTTTGACTGGGTGTGAGTGTTTGATTGGTTCAGATGCTCCGTCCATCACCACCCCTTTTTGTACCGCTTTGGCCGCCATAAGTGTGGCAGGGTATGCTCAGACGTGAGTCCCTTGCTCACTTTGCCACTGGATTCAAGCAAGCCGGGCTGAAGAAGGCTGTGATGCCAGAAACCAGTCCTCGGAAGCTTGTTTCCGGTCCAGGGAAGACATGGCTTGGCAGTTCGGGCTGGGCTGTTCCCATGAGGCACAGGGTCAGACTGATTTGCATATAGCCATGTCTGAACTGGGGTGGCAGAGTGGGCTAAAGAACGGTGATGGATTAAACTCAGATCTTTTGACTGGGTTTGAGTGTCTGATTGTTTCAGATGCTCTGTCAATCACCACCCCTTTTGTACCGCTTTGGCCGCCATAAGTTTGGCAGGGTATGCTCAGACGTGAGTCCCTTGCTCACTTTGCCACTGGATTCAAGCAAGCCGGGCTGAAGAAGGCTGTAATGCCAGAAACCGGTCCTTGGAAGCTTGTTTCCGGATTCGGGAAGACATGGCTTGGCAGTTCGGGCTGGACTGTTCCCATGAGGCACAGGGTCAGACTGATTTGCATATAGCCTTGTCTGAACTGGGGTGGCAGAGTCGGCTAAAGAACGGTGATGGATTAAACTCAGATCTTTTGACTGGTTCATTTGCTTCGTCCATCACCACCCCCGTTTGTACCGTTTTGGCCGCCATAAGTGTGGCAGGGTATGCGCAGACGTGAGTCCCTTGCTCACTCTGCCGCTGGATTCAAGCAAGCCGGGCTGAAGAAGGCTGTAAAGCCAGAAACCGGTCCACGGAAGCTTGTTTCCGGTCCAGGGAAGACATGGCTTGGCAGTTCGGGCTGAACTGTTCCCATGAGGCACAGGGTCAGACTGATTTGCATATATCCATTTCTAAACTGGGGTGGCAGAGTGGGCTAAAGAACAGTGATGGATTAAACTCAGATCTTTTGACTGGGTGTGAGTGTTTGATTGGTTCAGATGCTCCGTCCATCATTCACCACCCCTTTTTTTACCACTTTGGCCACCATAAGTGTGGCAGGGTATGCTCAGACTTGAGTCCCTTGCTCACTTTGCCACTGGATTCAAGCAAGCCGGGCTAAAGAAGGCTGTGATGCCAGAAACCGGTCCTCGGAAGCTTGTTTCCGGTCCAGGGAAGACATGGCTTGGCAGTTCGGGCTGGACTGTTCCCATGAGGCACAGGGTCAGACTGTTTTGCATATAGCCATGTCTGAACTGGGGTAGCAGAGTGGGCTAAAGAACGGTTATGGATTAAACGCAGATCTTTTGACTGGGTGTGAGTGTTTGGTTGGCTCAGATGCTCCGTCCATCACCACCCCTTTTTGTACCGCTTTGGCCGCCATAAGTGTGGCAGGGTATGCTCAGACGTGAGTCCCTTGCTCACTTTGCCACTGGATTCAAGCAAGCCGGGCTGAAGAAGGCTGTGATGCCAGAAACCGGTCCTCGGAAGCTTGTTTCCGGTCCAGGGAAGACATGGCTTGGCAGTTCGGGCTGGACTGTTCCCATGAGGCACAGGGTCAGACTGATTTGCATATAGCCATGTCTGAACTGGGGTAGCAGAGTGGGCTAAAGAACGGTTATGGATTAAACGCAGATCTTTTGACTGGGTGTGAGTGTTTGATTGGCTCAGATGCTCCGTCCATCACCACCCCCTTTTGTACCGCTTTGGATTCCATAAGTGTGGCAGGGTATGCTCAGACGTGAGTCCCTTGCTCACTTTGCCACTGGATTCAAGCAAGCCGGGCTGAAGAAGGCTGTGATGCCAGAAACCAGTCCTCGGAAGCTTGTTTCCGGTCCAGGGAAGACATGGCTTGGCAGTTCGGGCTGGACTGTTCCCATGAGGTACAGGGTCAGACTGATTTGCATATAGCCATATCTGAACTGGGGTGGCAGATTGGGCTAAAGAACGGTGATGGATTAAACTCAGATCTTTTGACTGGGTTTGAGTGTCTGATTGTTTCAGATGCTCTGTCAATCACCACCCCTTTTGTACCGCTTTGGCCGCCATAAGTTTGGCAGGGTATGCTCAGACGTGAGTCCCATGCTCACTTTGCCACTGGATTCAAGCAAGCCGGGCTGAAGAAGGCTGTAATGCCAGAAACCGGTCCTTGGAAGCTTGTTTCCGGATCAGGAAAGACATGGCTTGGCAGTTCGGGCTGGACTGTTCCCATGAGGCACAGGGTCAGACTGATTTGCATATAGCCTTGTCTGAACTGGGGTGGCAGAGTCGGCTAAAGAACGGTGATGGATTAAACTCAGATCTTTTGACTGGTTCATTTGCTTCGTCCATCACCACCCCCGTTTGTACAGTTTTGGCCGCCATAAGTGTGGCAGGGTATGCTCAGACGTGAGTCCCTTGCTCACTTTGCCGCTGGATTCAAGCAAGCCGGGCTGAAGAAGGCTGTAAAGCCAGAAACCGGTCCACGGAAGCTTGTTTCCAGTCCAGGGAATACATGGCTTGGCAGTTCGGGCTGAACTGTTCCCATGAGGCACAGGGTCAGACTGATTTGCATATATCCATTTCTAAACTGGGGTTGCAGAGTGGGCTAAAGAACAGTGATGGATTAAACTCAGATCTTTTGACTGGGTGTGAGTGTTTGATTGGTTCAGATGCTCCGTCCATCATTCACCACCCCTTTTTGTACCACTTTGGCCGCCATAAGTGTGGCAGGGTATGCTCAGACGTGAGTCCCTTGCTCACTTTGCCACTGGATTCAAGCAAGCCGGGCTGAAGAAGGCTGTGATGCCAGAAACCAGTCCTCGGAAGCTTGTTTCCGGTCCAGGGAAGACATGGCTTGGCAGTTCGGGCTGGGCTGTTCCCATGAGGCACAGGGTCAGACTGATTAGCATATAGCCATGTCTGAACTGGGGTGGCAGAGTGGGCTAAAGAACGGTGATGGATTAAACTCAGATCTTTTGACTGGGTGTGAGTGTTTGATTGGCTCAGATGCTCCGTCCATCACCACCCCGTTTTGTACCGCTTTGGATTCCATAAGTGTGGCAGGATATGCTCAGACGTGAGTCCCTTGCTAACTTTGCAACTGGATTCAAGCTAGCCGGGCTGAAGAAGGCTGTGATGCCAGAAACCAGTCCTCGGAAGCTTGTTTCCGGTCCAGGGAACACATGGCTTGGCAGTTCGGGCTGAACTGTTCCCATGAGGTACAGGGTCAGACTGATTTGCATATAGCCATTTCTAAACTCGGGTGGCAGAGTGGGCTAAAGAACAGTGATGGATTAAACTCAGATCTTTTGACTGGGTGTGAGTGTTTGATTGGTTCAGATGCTCCGTCCATCACCACCCCTTTTTGTATTGCTTTGGCCGCCATAAGTGTGGCAGGGTATGCTCAGACGTGAGTCCCTTGCTCACTTTGCCACTGGATTCAAGCAAGCCGGGCTGAAGAAGGCTGTGATGCCAGAAACCGGTCCTCGGAAGCTTGTTTCCGGTCCAAGGAAGACATGGCTTGGCAGTTCGGGCTGGACTGTTCCCATGAGGCACAGGGTCAGACTGATTTGCATATAGCCATGTCTGAACTGGGGTAGCAGAGTGGGCTAAAGAACGGTTATCGATTAAACGCAGATTTTTTGACTGGGTGTGAGTGTTTGATTGGCTCAGATGCTCTGTCCATCACCACCCCGTTTTGTACCGCTTTGGATTCCATAAGTGTGGCAGGGTATGCTCAGACGTGAGTCCCTTGCTCACTTTGCCACTGGATTCAAGCAAGCCGGGCTGAAGAAGGCTGTAATGCCAGAAACCGGTCCTCGGAAGCTTTTTTCCGGATCAGGGAAGACATGGCTTGGCAGTTCTGTCTGGACTGTTCCCATGAGGCACAGGGTCAGACTGATTTGCATATAGCCATGTCTGAACTGGGGTGGCAGAGTCAGCTAAAGAACGGTGATGGATTAAACTCAGATCTTTTGACTGGTTCAGATGCTCCGTCCATCACCACCCCCGTTTGTACCGTTTCGGCTGCCATAAGTGTGGCAGGGTATGCTCAGACGTGAGTCCCTTGCTCACTTTGCCACTGGATTCAAGCAAGCCGGGCTGAAGAAGGCTGTAAAGCCAGAAACCGGTTCTTGGAAGCTTGTTTCCGGTCCAGGGAAGACATGGCTTGGCAGTTCGGGCTGAACTGTTCCCATGAGGCGCAGGGTCAGACTGATTTGCATATATCCATTTCTAAACTCGGGTGGCAGAGTGGGCTAAAGAACAGTGATGGATTAAACTCTTATCTTTTGACTGGGTGTGAGTGTTTGATTGGTTCAGATGCGCCGTCCATCACCACCCCTTTTTGTACCGCTTTGGCCGCCATAAGTGTGGCAGGGTATGCTCAGACGTGAGTCCCTTGCTCACTTTGCCACTGGATTCAAGCAAGCCGGGCTGAAGAAGGCTGTATTGCCAGAAACCGGTCCTCGGAAGCTTGTTTCCGGTCCAGGGAAGACATGGCTTGGCAGTTCGGGATGGACGGTTCCCATGAGGCACAGGGTCAGACTGATTTGCATATAGCCATGTCTGAACTGGGGTGGCAGAGTGGGCTAAAGAACGGTGATGGATTAAACTCAGATCTTTTGACTGGGTGTGAGTGTCTGATTGTTTCAGATGCTCTGTCAATCACCACCCCTTTTGTACCGCTTTGGCCGCCATAAGTTTGGCAGGGTATGCTCAGACGTGAGTCCCTTGCTCACTTTACCACTGGATTCAAGCAAGCCGGGCTGAAGAAGGCTGTAATGCCAGAAACCGGTCCTTGGAAGCTTGTTTCCGGATCAGGGAAGACATGGCTTGGCAGTTCGGGATGGACTGTTCCCATGAGGCACAGGGTCAGACTGATTTGCATATAGCCATGTCTGAACTGGGGTGGCAGAGTGGGCTAAATAACGGTGATGGATTAAACTCAGATCTTTTGACTGGGTGTGAGTGTCTGATTGTTTCAGATGCTCTGTCAATCACCACCCCTTTTGTACCGCTTTGGCCGCCATAAGTTTGGCAGGGTATGCTCAGACGTGAGTCCCTTGCTCACTTTGCCACTGGATTCAAGCAAGCCGGGCTGAAGAAGGCTGTAATGCCAGAAACCGGTCCTTGGAAGCTTGTTTCCGGATCAGGGAAGACATGGCTTGGCAGTTCGGGCTGGACTGTTCCCATGAGGCACAGGGTCAGACTGATTTGCATATAGCCTTGTCTGAACTGGGGTGGCAGAATCGGCTAAAGAACGGTGATGGATTAAACTCAGATCTTTTGACTGGTTCATTTGCTCCGTCCATCACCACCCCTGTTTGTACCGTTTTGGCCGCCATAAGTGTGGCAGGGTATGCTCAGACGTGAGTCCCTTGCTCACTTTGCCGCTGGATTCAAGCAAGCCGGGCTGAAGAAGGCTGTAAAGCCAGAAACCGGTCCACGGAAGCTTGTTTCCGGTCCAGGGAAGACATGGCTTGGCAGTTCGGGCTGAACTGTTCCCATGAGGCACAGGGTCAGACTGATTTGCATATATCCATTTCTAAACTGGGGTGGCAGAGTGGGCTAAAGAACAGTGATGGATTAAACTCAGATCTTTTGACTGGGTGTGAGTGTTTGATTGGTTCAGATGCTCCGTCCATCATTCACCACCCCTTTTTGTACCGCTTTGGCCGCCATAAGTGTGGCAGGGTATGCTCAGACGTGAGTCCCATGCTCACTTTGCCACTGGATTCAAGCAAGCCGGGCTGGAGAAGGCTGTGATGCCAGAAACCGGTCCTCGGAAGCTTGTTTCCGGTCCAGGGAAGACATGGCTTGGCAGTTCGGGCTGGACTGTTCCCATGAGGCACAGGGTCAGACTGATTTGCATATAGCCATGTCTGAACTGGGGTAGCAGAGTGGGCTAAAGAACGGTGATGGAATAAACGCAGATATTTTGACTGGGTGTGAGTGTTTGATTGGCTCAGATGCTCCGTCCATCACCACCCCCTTTTGTACAGCTTTGGATTCCATAAGTGTGGCAGGGTATGCTCAGACGTGAGTCCCTTGCTCACTTTGCAACTGGATTCAAGCTAGCCGGGCTGAAGAAGGCTGTATTGCCAGAAACCGGTCCTCGGAAGCTTGTTTCAGTTCCAGGGAAGACATGGCTTGGCAGTTCGGGCTGGACTGTTCCCATGAGGCACAGGGTCAGACTGATTAGCATATAGCCATGTCTGAACTGGGGTGGCAGAGTGGGCTAAAGAACGGTGATGGATTAAACTCAGATCTTTTGACTGGGTGTGAGTGTTTGATTGGCTCAGATGCTCCGTCCATCACCACCCCGTTTTGTACCGCTTTGGATTCCATAAGTGTGGCAGGATATGCTCAGACGTGAGTCCCTTGCTAACTTTGCAACTGGATTCAAGCTAGCCGGGCTGAAGAAGGCTGTATTGCCAGAAACCGGTCCTCTGAAGCTTTTTTCCGGTCCAGGGAACACATGGCTTGGCAGTTCGGGCTGAACTGTTCCCATGAGGCACAGGGTCAGACTGATTTGCATATATCCATTTCTAAACTCGGGTGGCAGAGTGGGCTAAAGAACAGTGATGGATTAAACTCAGATCTTTTGACTGGGTGTGAGTGTTTGATTGGTTCAGATGCTCCGTCCATCACCACCCCTTTTTGTATTGCTTTGGCCGCCATAAGTGTGGCAGGGTATGCTCAGACGTGAGTCCCTTGCTCACTTTGCCACTGGATTCAAGCAAGCCGGGCTGAAGAAGGCTGTGATGCCAGAAACCGGTCCTCGGAAGCTTGTTTCCGGTCCAGGGAAGACATGGCTTGGCAGTTCGGGCTGGACTGTTCCCATGAGGCACTGTGTCAGACTGATTTGCATATAGCCATGTCTGAACTGGGGTAGCAGAGTGGGCTAAAGAACGGTTATCGATTAAACGCAGATCTTTTGACTAGGTGTGAGTGTTTGATTGGCTCAGATGCTCCGTCCATCACCACCCCCTTTTGTACCGCTTTGGATTCCATAAGTGTGGCAGGGTATGCTCAGACGTGAGTCCCTTGCTCACTTTGCAACTGGATTCAAGCTAGCCGGGCTGAAGAAGGCTGTATTGCCAGAAACCGGTCCTCGGAAGCTTGTTTCCGGTCCAGGGAAGACATGGCTTGGCAGTTCGGGCTGGACTGTTCCCATGAGGCACAGGGTCAGACTGATTAGCATATAGCCATGTCTGAACTGGGGTGGCAGAGTGGGCTAAAGAACGGTGATGGATTAAACTCAGATCTTTTGACTGGGTGTGAGTGTTTGATTGGCTCAGATGCTCCGTCCATCACCACCCCCTTTTGTACCGCTTTGGATTCCATAAATGTGGCAGGATATGCTCAGACGTGAGTCCCTTGCTAACTTTGCAACTGGATTCAAGCTAGCCGGGCTGAAGAAGGCTGTATTGCCAGAAACCGGTCCTCTGAAGTTTTTTTCCGGTCCAGGGAAGACATGGCTTGGCTGTTCGGGCTGAACTGTTCCCATGAGGCACAGGGTCAGACTGATTTGCACATATCCATTTCTAAACTCGGGTGGCAGAGTGGGCTAAAGAACAGTGATGGATTAAACTCTGATCTTTTGACTGGGTGTGAGTGTTTGATTGGTTCAGATGCTCCGTCCATCACCACCCCTTTTTGTACCGCTTTGGCCGCCATAAGTGTGGCAGGGTATGCTCAGACGTGAGTCCCTTGCTCACTTTGCCACTGGATTCAAGCAAGCCGGGCTGAAGAAGGCTGTGATGCCAGAAACCAGTCCTCGGAAGCTTGTTTCCGGTCCAGGGAAGACATGGCTTGGCAGTTCGGGCTGGGCTGTTCCCATGAGGCACAGGGTCAGACTGATTTGCATATAGCCATGTCTGAACTGGGGTGGCAGAGTGGGCTAAAGAACGGTGATGGATTAAACTCAGATCTTTTGACTGGGTTTGAGTGTCTGATTGTTTCAGATGCTCTGTCAATCACCACCCCTTTTGTACCGCTTTGGCCGCCATAAGTTTGGCAGGGTATGCTCAGACGTGAGTCCCTTGCTCACTTTGCCACTGGATTCAAGCAAGCCGGGCTGAAGAAGGCTGTAATGCCAGAAACCGGTCCTTGGAAGCTTGTTTCCGGATTCGGGAAGACATGGCTTGGCAGTTCGGGCTGGACTGTTCCCATGAGGCACAGGGTCAGACTGATTTGCATATAGCCTTGTCTGAACTGGGGTGGCAGAGTCGGCTAAAGAACGGTGATGGATTAAACTCAGATCTTTTGACTGGTTCATTTGCTTCGTCCATCACCACCCCCGTTTGTACCGTTTTGGCCGCCATAAGTGTGGCAGGGTATGCTCAGACGTGAGTCCCTTGCTCACTCTGCCGCTGGATTCAAGCAAGCCGGGCTGAAGAAGGCTGTAAAGCCAGAAACCGGTCCACGGAAGCTTGTTTCCGGTCCAGGGAAGACGTGGCTTGGCAGTTCGGGCTGAACTGTTCCCATGAGGCACAGGGTCAGACTGATTTGCATATATCCATTTCTAAACTGGGGTGGCAGAGTGGGCTAAAGAACAGTGATGGATTAAACTCAGATCTTTTGACTGGGTGTGAGTGTTTGATTGGTTCAGATGCTCCGTCCATCATTCACCACCCCTTTTTTTACCACTTTGGCCACCATAAGTGTGGCAGGGTATGCTCAGACGTGAGTCCCTTGCTCACTTTGCCACTGGATTCAAGCAAGCCGGGCTGAAGAAGGCTGTGATGCCAGAAACCGGTCCTCGGAAGCTTGTTTCCGGTCCAGGGAAGACATGGCTTGGCAGTTCGGGCTGGACTGTTCCCATGAGGCACAGGGTCAGACTGATTTGCATATAGCCATGTCTGAACTGGGGTAGCAGAGTGGGCTAAAGAACGGTTATGGATTAAACGCAGATCTTTTGACTGGGTGTGAGTGTTTGGTTGGCTCAGATGCTCCGTCCATCACCACCCCTTTTTGTACCGCTTTGGCCGCCATAAGTGTGGCAGGGTATGCTCAGACGTGAGTCCCTTGCTCACTTTGCCACTGGATTCAAGCAAGCCGGGCTGAAGAAGGCTGTGATGCCAGAAACCGGTCCTCGGAAGCTTGTTTCCGGTCCAGGGAAGACATGGCTTGGCAGTTCGGGCTGGACTGTTCCCTTGAGGCACAGGGTCAGACTGATTTGCATATAGCCATGTCTGAACTGGGGTAGCAGAGTGGGCTAAAGAACGGTTATGGATTAAACGCAGATCTTTTGACTGGGTGTGAGTGTTTGATTGGCTCAGATGCTCCGTCCATCACCACCCCCTTTTGTACCGCTTTGGATTCCATAAGTGTGGCAGGGTATGCTCAGACGTGAGTCCCTTGCTCACTTTGCCACTGGATTCAAGCAAGCCGGGCTGAAGAAGGCTGTGATGCCAGAAACCAGTCCTCGGAAGCTTGTTTCCGGTCCAGGGAAGACATGGCTTGGCAGTTCGGGCTGGACTGTTCCCATGAGGTACAGGGTCAGACTGATTTGCATATAGCCATGTCTGAACTGGGGTGGCAGAGTGGGCTAAAGAACGGTGATGGATTAAACTCAGATCTTTTGACTGGGTTTGAGTGTCTGATTGTTTCAGATGCTCTGTCAATCACCACCCCTTTTGTACCGCTTTGGCCGCCATAAGTTTGGCAGGGTATGCTCAGACGTGAGTCCCATGCTCACTTTGCCACTGGATTCAAGCAAGCCGGGCTGAAGAAGGCTGTAATGCCAGAAACCGGTCCTTGGAAGCTTGTTTCCGGATCAGGGAAGACATGGCTTGGCAGTTCGGGCTGGACTGTTCCCATGAGGCACAGGGTCAGACTGATTTGCATATAGCCTTGTCTGAACTGGGGTGGCAGAGTCGGCTAAAGAACGGTGATGGATTAAACTCAGATCTTTTGACTGGTTCATTTGCTACGTCCATCACCACCCCCGTTTGTACCGTTTTGGCCGCCATAAGTGTGGCAGGGTATGCTCAGACGTGAGTCCCTTGCTCACTCTGCCGCTGGATTCAAGCAAGCCGGGCTGAAGAAGGCTGTAAAGCCAGAAACCGGTCCACGGAAGCTTGTTTCCGGTCCAGGGAAGACATGGCTTGGCAGTTCGGGCTGAACTGTTCCCATGAGGCACAGGGTCAGACTGATTTGCATATATCCATTTCTAAACTGGGGTGGCAGAGTGGGCTAAAGAACAGTGATGGATTAAACTCAGATCTTTTGACTGGGTGTGAGTGTTTGATTGGTTCAGATGCTCCGTCCATCATTCACCACCCCTTTTTGTACCGCTTTGGCCGCCATAAGTGTGGCAGGGTATGCTCAGACGTGAGTCCCATGCTCACTTTGCCACTGGATTCAAGCAAGCCGGGCTGGAGAAGGCTGTGATGCCAGAAACCGGTCCTCGGAAGCTTGTTTCCGGTCCAGGGAAGACATGGCTTGGCAGTTCGGGCTGGACTGTTCCCATGAGGCACAGGGTCAGACTGATTTGCATATAGCCATGTCTGAACTGGGGTAGCAGAGTGGGCTAAAGAACGGTGATGGAATAAACGCAGATATTTTGACTGGGTGTGAGTGTTTGATTGGCTCAGATGCTCCGTCCATCACCACCCCCTTTTGTACAGCTTTGGATTCCATAAGTGTGGCAGGGTATGCTCAGACGTGAGTCCCTTGCTCACTTTGCAACTGGATTCAAGCTAGCCGGGCTGAAGAAGGCTGTATTGCCAGAAACCGGTCCTCGGAAGCTTGTTTCCGGTCCAGGGAAGACATGGCTTGGCAGTTCGGGCTGGACTGTTCCCATGAGGCACAGGGTCAGACTGATTAGCATATAGCCATGTCTGAACTGGGGTGGCAGAGTGGGCTAAAGAACGGTGATGGATTAAACTCAGATCTTTTGACTGGGTGTGAGTGTTTGATTGGCTCAGATGCTCCGTCCATCACCACCCCCTTTTGTACCGCTTTGGATTCCATAAATGTGGCAGGATATGCTCAGACGTGAGTCCCTTGCTAACTTTGCAACTGGATTCAAGCTAGCCGGGCTGAAGAAGGCTGTATTGCCAGAAACCGGTCCTCTGAAGTTTTTTTCCGGTCCAGGGAAGACATGGCTTGGCAGTTCGGGCTGAACTGTTCCCATGAGGCACAGGGTCAGACTGATTTGCATATATCCATTTCTAAACTCGGGTGGCAGAGTGGGCTAAAGAACAGTGATGGATTAAACTCTGATCTTTTGACTGGGTGTGAGTGTTTGATTGGTTCAGATGCTCCGTCCATCACCACCCCTTTTTGTACCGCTTTGGCCGCCATAAGTGTGGCAGGGTATGCTCAGACGTGAGTCCCTTGCTCACTTTGCCACTGGATTCAAGCAAGCCGGGCTGAAGAAGGCTGTGATGCCAGAAACCAGTCCTCGGAAGCTTGTTTCCGGTCCAGGGAAGACATGGCTTGGCAGTTCGGGCTGGGCTGTTCCCATGAGGCACAGGGTCAGACTGATTTGCATATAGCCATGTCTGAACTGGGGTGGCAGAGTGGGCTAAAGAACGGTGATGGATTAAACTCAGATCTTTTGACTGGGTTTGAGTGTCTGATTGTTTCAGATGCTCTGTCAATCACCACCCCTTTTGTACCGCTTTGGCCGCCATAAGTTTGGCAGGGTATGCTCAGACGTGAGTCCCTTGCTCACTTTGCCACTGGATTCAAGCAAGCCGGGCTGAAGAAGGCTGTAATGCCAGAAACCGGTCCTTGGAAGCTTGTTTCCGGATTCGGGAAGACATGGCTTGGCAGTTCGGGCTGGACTGTTCCCATGAGGCACAGGGTCAGACTGATTTGCATATAGCCTTGTCTGAACTGGGGTGGCAGAGTCGGCTAAAGAACGGTGATGGATTAAACTCAGATCTTTTGACTGGTTCATTTGCTTCGTCCATCACCACCCCCGTTTGTACCGTTTTGGCCGCCATAAGTGTGGCAGGGTATGCTCAGACGTGAGTCCCTTGCTCACTCTGCCGCTGGATTCAAGCAAGCCGGGCTGAAGAAGGCTGTAAAGCCAGAAACCGGTCCACAGAAGCTTGTTTCCGGTCCAGGGAAGACATGGCTTGGCAGTTCGGGCTGAACTGTTCCCATGAGGCACAGGGTCAGACTGATTTGCATATATCCATTTCTAAACTGGGGTGGCAGAGTGGGCTAAAGAACAGTGATGGATTAAACTCAGATCTTTTGACTAGGTGTGAGTGTTTGATTGGTTCAGATGCTCCGTCCATCATTCACCACCCCTTTTTTTTACCACTTTGGCCACCATAAGTGTGGCAGGGTATGCTCAGACTTGAGTCCCTTGCTCACTTTGCAACTGGATTCAAGCAAGCCGGGCTGAAGAAGGCTGTGATGCCAGAAACCGGTCCTCGGAAGCTTGTTTCCGGTCCAGGGAAGACATGGCTTGGCAGTTCGGGCTGGACTGTTCCCATGAGGCACAGGGTCAGACTGATTTGCATATAGCCATGTCTGAACTGGGGTAGCAGAGTGGGCTAAAGAACGGTTATGGATTAAACGCAGATCTTTTGACTGGGTGTGAGTGTTTGGTTGGCTCAGATGCTCCGTCCATCACCACCCCTTTTTGTACCGCTTTGGCCGCCATAAGTGTGGCAGGGTATGCTCAGACGTGAGTCCCTTGCTCACTTTGCCACTGGATTCAAGCAAGCCGGGCTGAAGAAGGCTGTGATGCCAGAAACCGGTCCTCGGAAGCTTGTTTCCGGTCCAGGGAAGACATGGCTTGGCAGTTCGGGCTGGACTGTTCCCATGAGGCACAGGGTCAGACTGATTTGCATATAGCCATGTCTGAACTGGGGTAGCAGAGTGGGCTAAAGAACGGTTATGGATTAAACGCAGATCTTTTGACTGGGTGTGAGTGTTTGATTGGCTCAGATGCTCCGTCCATCACCACCCCCTTTTGTACCGCTTTGGATTCCATAAGTGTGGCAGGGTATGCTCAGACGTGAGTCCCTTGCTCACTTTGCCACTGGATTCAAGCAAGCCGGGCTGAAGAAGGCTGTGATGCCAGAAACCAGTCCTCGGAAGCTTGTTTCCGGTCCAGGGAAGACATGGCTTGGCAGTTCGGGCTGGACTGTTCCCATGAGGTACAGGGTCAGACTGATTTGCATATAGCCATGTCTGAACTGGGGTGGCAGAGTGGGCTAAAGAACGGTGATGGATTAAACTCAGATCTTTTGACTGGGTTTGAGTGTCTGATTGTTTCAGATGCTCTGTCAATCACCACCCCTTTTGTACCGCTTTGGCCGCCATAAGTTTGGCAGGGTATGCTCAGACGTGAGTCCCATGCTCACTTTGCCACTGGATTCAAGCAAGCCGGGCTGAAGAAGGCTGTAATGCCAGAAACCGGTCCTTGGAAGCTTGTTTCCGGATCAGGGAAGACATGGCTTGGCAGTTCGGGCTGGACTGTTCCCATGAGGCACAGGGTCAGACTGATTTGCATATAGCCTTGTCTGAACTGGGGTGGCAGAGTCGGCTAAAGAACGGTGATGGATTAAACTCAGATCTTTTGACTGGTTCATTTGCTTCGTCCATCACCACCCCTGTTTGTACCGTTTTGGCCGCCATAAGTGTGGCAGGGTATGCTCAGACGTGAGTCCCTTGCTCACTTTGCCGCTGGATTCAAGCAAGCCGGGCTGAAGAAGGCTGTAAAGCCAGAAACCGGTCCACGGAAGCTTGTTTCCAGTCCAGGGAATACATGGCTTGGCAGTTCGGGCTGAACTGTTTCCATGAGGCACAGGGTCAGACTGATTTGCATATATCCATTTCTAAACTGGGGTTGCAGAGTGGGCTAAAGAACAGTGATGGATTAAACTCAGATCTTTTGACTGGGTGTGAGTGTTTGATTGGTTCAGATGCTCCGTCCATCATTCACCACCCCTTTTTGTACCACTTTGGCCGCCATAAGTGTGGCAGGGTATGCTCAGACGTGATTCCCTTGCTCACTTTGCCACTGGATTCAAGCAAGCCGGGCTGAAGAAGTCTGTGATGCCAGAAACCGGTCCTCGGAAGCTTGTTTCCAGTCCAGGGAAGACATGGCTTGGCAGTTCGGGCTGGACTGTTCCCATGAGGCACAGGGTCAGACTGATTTGCATATAGCCATGTCTGAACTGGGGTAGCAGAGTGGGCTAAAGAACGGTTATGGATTAAACGCAGATCTTTTGACTGGGTGTGAGTGTTTGATTGGCTCAGATGCTCCGTCCATCACCACCCCTTTTTGTACCGCTTTGGCCGCCACAAGTGTGGCAGGGTATGCTCAGACGTGAGTCCCTTGCTCACTTTGCCACTGGATTCAAGCAAGCCGGGCTGAAGAAGGCTGTGATGCCAGAAACCGGTCCTCAGAAGCTTGTTTCCGGTCCAGGGAAGACATGGCTTGGCAGTTCGGGCTGGACTGTTCCCATGAGGCACAGGGTCAGACTGATTTGCATATAGCCATGTCTGAACTGGGGTAGCAGAGTGGGCTAAAGAACGGTTATGGATTAAACGCAGATCTTTTGACTGGGTGTGAGTGTTTGATTGGCTCAGATGCTCCGTCCATCACCACCCCCTTTTGTACCGCTTTGGATTCCATAAGTGTGGCAGGGTATGCTCAGACGTGAGTCCCTTGCTCACTTTGCAACTGGATTCAAGCTAGCCGGGCTGAAGAAGGCTGTATTGCCTGAAACTGGTCCTCGGAAGCTTGTTTCCGGTCCAGGGAAGACATGGCTTGGCAGTTCGGGCTGGACTGTTCCCATGAGGCACAGGGTCAGACTGATTAGCATATAGCCATGTCTGAACTGGGGTGGCAGAGTGGGCTAAAGAACGGTGATGGATTAAACTCAGATCTTTTGACTGGATGTGAGTGTTTGATTGGTTCAGATGCTCCGTCCATCACCACCCTCTTTTGTACCGCTTTGGCCGCCATAAGTGTGGCAGGGTATGCTCAGACGTGAGTCCCTTGCTCACTTTGCCACTGGATTCAAGCTAGCAGGGCTAAAGAAGGCTGTATTGCCAGAAACCGGTCCTCGGAAGCTTGTATCCGGTCCAGGAAAGACATGGCTTGGCAGTTCGGGTTGCACTGTTCCCATGAGCCACAGGGTCAGACTGATTTGCATATAGCTATGTCTGAAATGGGGTGGCAGAGTGGGCTAAAGAACGGTGATGGATTACACTCAGATCTATTGACTGGGTGTGAGTGTTTGATTGGTTCAGATGCTCTGTCAATCACCACCCCTTTTTGTACCGCTTTGGCTGCCATAGGTGTGGCAGGGTATGCTCAGATGTCAGTCCCTTGCTCACTTTGCCACTGGATTCAAGTAAACCGGGCTGAAGAAGGCTGTAATGCCAGAAATCGGTCCTCAGAAGCTTGTTTCCGGTCCAGGGAAGACATGGCTTGGCAGTTCGGGCTGGACTGTTCCCATGAGGAACAGGGTCAGACTGATTTGCACATAGCCATGTTTAAACTGGGGTGGCAGAGTGGGCTAAAGAACGGTGATGGATTAAACTCAGATCTTTTGACTGGGTGTGAGTGTTTGATTGGTTCAGATGCTCCGTCCATCACCACCCCCTTTTGTACCGCTTTGGCCGCCATAAGTGTGGCAGGGTATGCTCAGACGTGAGTCCCTTGCTCACTTTGCCACTGGATTCAAGCAAGCCGGACCGAAGAAGGCTGTGATGCCAGAAACCGGTCCTCGGAAGCTTGTTTCTGGTCCAGGAAAGACATGGCTTGGCAGTTCGGGCTGGACTGTTCCCATGAGGCACAGGTTCAGAGTGATTTGCATATAGCCATGTCTGAACTGGGGTGGCAGAGTGGGCTAAAGAACGGTGATGGATTAAACTCAGATCTTTTGACTGGGTGTGAGTGTTTTATTGGTTTAGATGCTCTGTCAATCACCACCCCCTTTTGTACCGCTTTGGCCGCCATAAGTTTGGCAGTGTATGCTCAGACGTGAGTCCCTTGCTCACTTTGCCACTGGATTCAAGCAAGCCGGGCTGAAGAAGGTTGTAATGCCAGAAACCGGTCCTCGGAAGCTTTTTTCCGGGATCAGGGAATACATGGCTTGGCAGTTCTGGCTGGACTGTTCCCATGAGGCACAGGGTCAGACTGATTTGCATATAGCCATGTCTGAACTGGGGTGGCAGAGTCGGCTAAAGAACGGCGATGGATTAAACTCAGATCTTTTGACTGGTTCAGATGCTCCGTCCATCACCACCCCCGTTTGTACCGTTTCGGCCGCCATAAGTGTGGCAGGGTATGCTCAGACATGAGTCCCTTGCTCACTTTGCCACTGGATTCAAGCAAGCCAGGCTGAAGAAGTCTGTAAAGCCAGAAACCGGTCCTTGGAAGCTTGTTTCCGGTCCAGGGAAGACATGGCTTGGCAGTTCAGGCTGAACTGTTCCCATGAGGCACAGGGTCAGACTGATTTGCATATATCCATTTCTAAACTGGGGTGGCAGAGTGGGCTAAAGAACAGTGATGGATTAAACTCAGATCTTTTGACTGGGTGTGAGTGTTTGATTGGTTCAGATGCTCCGTCCATCACCGCCCCTTTTTGTAACGCTTTGGCTGCCATAAGTGTGGCAGGGTATGCTCAGACGTGAGTCCCTTGCTCACTTTGCCACTGGATTAAAGCAAGCCGGGCTGAAAAAGGCTGTGATGCCAGAAACCGGTCCTCGGAAGCTTGTTTCCGGTCCAGGGAAGACATGGCTTGGCAGTTCGGGCTGGACTGTTCCCATGAGGCACAGGGTCAGACTGATTTGCATATAGCCATGTCTGAACTGGGGTGGCAGAGTGGGTTAAAGAACGGTGATGGATTAAACTCAGATCTTTTGACTGGGTGTGAGTGTTTGATTGGCTCAGATGCTCCGTCCATCACCACCCCCTTTTGTACCGCTTTGGATTCCATAAGTGTGGCAGGATATGCTCAGACGTGAGTCCCTTGCTCACTTTGCAACCGGATTCAAGCTAGCCGGGCTGAAGAAGGCTGTATTGCCAGAAACCGGTCCTCAGAAGCTTTTTTCCGGTCCAGGGAAGACATGGCTTGGCAGTTCGGGCTGAACTGTTCCCATGAGGCACAGGGTCAGACTGATTTGCATATATCCATTTCTAAACTGGGGTGGCAGAGTGGGCTAAAGAACAGTGATGGATTAAACTCTGAACTTTTGACTGGGTGTGAGTGTTTGATTGGTTCAGATGCTCCGTCCATCACCACCCTCTTTTGTACCGCTTTGGCCGCCATAAGTGTGGCAGGGTATGCTCAGACGTGAGTCCCTTGCTCACTTTGCCACTGGATTCAAGCAAGCCGGGCTAAAGAAGGCTGTATTGCCAGAAACCGGTCCTCGGAAGCTTGTATCCGGTCCAGGAAAGACATCGCTTGGCAGTTCGGGTTGCACTGTTCCCATGAGCCACAGGGTCAGACTGATTTGCATATAGCTATGTCTGAAATGGGGTGGCAGAGTGGGCTAAAGAACGGTGATGGATTAAACTCAGATCTTTTGACTGGGTGTGAGTGTTTGATTGGTTCAGATGCTCTGTTAATCACCACCCCCTTTTGTACCTCTTTGGCCGCCAAAAGTGTGGCAGGGTATGCTCAGATGTCAGTCCCTTGCTCACTTTGCCACTGGATTCAAGTAAACCGGGCTGAAGAAGGCTGTAATGCCAGAAATCGGTCCTCAGAAGCTTGTTTCCGGTCCAGGGAAGACATGGCTTGGCAGTTCGGGCTGGACTGTTCCCATGAGGAACAGGGTCAGACTGATTTGCACATAGCCATGTTTAAACTGGGGTGGCAGAGTGGGCTAAAGAACGGTGATGGATTAAACGCAGATCTTTTGACTGGGTGTGAGTGTTTGATTGGCTCAGATGCTCCGTCCATCACCACCCCCTTTTGTACCGCTTTGGATTCCATAAGTGTGGCAGGATATGCTCAGACGTGAGTCCCTTGCTAACTTTGCAACTGGATTCAAGCTAGCCGGGCTGAAGAAGGCTGTATTGCCAGAAACCGGTCCTCTGAAGCTTTTTTCCGGTCCAGGGAAGACATGGCTTGGCAGTTCGGGCTGGACTGTTCCCATGAGGCACAGGGTCATGGAGTTCTGGACTTTTTGGTTCCGTCCAGAGGTGTGAAGTAGGTACCCCTAGCAGTAAGAAAGGCAGGGGAAGAGTTAGACGGAAACACGTAAGTCTCAACGCACTCACTCTTCCCTAGCTGAGCTCTCGGATTTCTCCCATTTCCTTGCAAACAGACTTGACCTCGGTGAGGTACGACCCAGACTGGAGTGGAGCTTTTACGCTTGCTTTCTCCCAAACTAAGGCGATACTCTGTAGAATTCCAACTCAAATATACCCGTAATTCATCCCTAGGGTAAGATGGAGTATTATTGACATCTTTAATCATGTCAATAATTCCCTGGACTAAAGCTTTATTGGCAGAGTTGTATTTAGTGGAACGTGGTGGATAGGTCTTGAGGGCATCGGCAAAAATGGTCTGAAAGGCCTGAAATGATCCATTATAGCTAAAAGGCAAGACTAGATAGGGAATGCCTTTATCCATAGTGTGGGGTATCAGGCCACACACCCAGCAGTCTGTAGTGTTAACTACCAGTTGGTGTTGATGCAAGAGCTGTACAAAAGTGTTATTAATGAATTCTGAGCGTCGAGCTTGTTCGTGTTCAGGAAACGAGTGAAAAAAATGCTTAGAAGCAACAGTAGAAGAAACAGGATCAAGGGGAGGTACTGTAGTTGTTACCGGTGTAAAGATTAAATGCACACCAAAGACGATTCCACCCACCAACGTTATTAAAACAATCAAAAACGTAACTGCACATTGTATCAGAAAGCATTTGCTATGAAGGATCTTGTAAAGTCTATTTCTGCGAACATAAATTACATTCTCTCGTTGCAGCTCAGGAAGCTCCATCTTCTACAATCCGCTCGCGACCACTGATAATGTGTACGTAGATGAAAATGCCTCTATCAGCCCTGGGAGTTCCCAGAACTAACAGAAAGATCGACCTTGTGTCTGACCCCCACAGATTCAACTAGGCACACAGCCACGACCCTACGGCTACCCAGACGGCAAGGCAATTTTAAAACAACAAAACAATACAAAGTATTAGCAAACTTCCTGGCTGGAGGCAATGTATCAAAATTCAAATGTGTAAAATAGGCAGTTTCCTGCTTTATTCGTCCATATTTGCTGGGCATAAATGCTCTGACATCATTAAAAGAAAAGACGGGATCGGCTGACCTGTTAAACATACCCTCATTTAATAAACTAGAGGATATATGTACCTGAATTTGATGGAAATTACATTTGACACGGGAAACATATGGTTTTATGTAAACGCATGAAAATTGAGTACTTATATTGACATAAATTTGTACTGTGTATTTTGATGAATGTCTGTTTGAATTTTGATATTTTCTTACAGATTGGTGGGTGCTGGAAATCCCAAGCATAACCTACCACTGGGTAAAATCGTGAGTTTACCTACATTCACACATATTTTCCCAAGGTTAGGATACGCCTTAGGGTGCGTAGACCGCCTGGGAATTTCCTTTTTTTCTTTTCTTCTTTGGTCCTGATGAAAGCTTTATGGAATAGAGCAATCTAAAAGCAGAAACATGTTTACCTCTTAAAGCACCAAGGACATAATTGATTCAAATTGACGGCAATTAATGTCCGAATCACTACTTTTAATAATGGTAATCTGACTCTTTAATAAATTCACTGCTGAGTACAGGCTGCCATTTTTTTATTTCACACCTTTTTCACCTCATGTTTAGTTGGAATCTGCTCCGCTGCAACACAGACATAGTAGCAGTCCGGGGAGACACTCCGTCTCCTTGGTAAAACCCCATGAGGAAGCATGTCATCAACTATGTTGATGAGTGAGGGTTTTACTTATAAATTTTAAATATTTCAACTAAACTGTGTTTCCTTTGTCTTTGTTTCATATACAATTCAATTGCACCTAATATGAGACTTGCAGTCCATTGTATTACATGCACACTTAAGTACTGTAATTTATGATTCCTTTATAGCTTTCTGGTCACTCCTTTGTTGTTATTGAAATGAATGGTAATGTACAGTTGGGATTAGGTAGCGGGGATAAGAAGATGGGTGTCAAGGCCCTCCCGAGTGTAGGGTGCACTATTCAAGCCGCTTTTGAGGTAAATTTCCTCCCTAGATCCCCCACTTTACTCCATTCTCCAGTATCAGAAACTAGTATCAATGAGGTTGGGTCAACCAGTGGGTGCAGTGGTCCTAGCGTGACGAGACCATTACGGACTATCTCCTCCTGGAATATAGCGGGTTTGGAATCTAAATTATCGTCTGCAGATTGGTCCTCATATATAGAGGGTTCAGATATTTGGGCATTTCCAGAAACTTGGTCTACAGAAGGAGTTTTTCATGATGGCTATCTAAACTTCTTCAAACCAGCAATAAGGGGTCACAGGGGCAGATCAGTGGGTGGCCTGACCTGCTGGGTAAGGCAATTCGAGGGGATAAGGGTGGATGAGGTTTTTATTGACAGCCCAGCCATTATGGTCATAAGGGTGAGTTCAGTGAGTGGTCTTGACATAACTATCTATAATGTATACGCTAGGGGACAACCTGGTGGAAGGAGCTCTCCCTTCATTATGACTCTAGAGAGTCACTTGTCACAAGAGGCCTTCAACGGTAATCTGATTATCGTTGGAGACTTTAATACCTGCTTTGAACCAATAGATTCGGAAGACGGCAGGCTCAGTGATGATGTTGATGCTCTTTGGGGGGGTCCCTCAACTGGATCTCCAGCCTATTAAAAAATGGACTGAGGTTGCACTTCAAGTGAAAGAGTTGTGTCTTGAAAGGGGCTGAGGGCAGCTAATGGTAGGACTAAGTCTGACGGTAAGGGTGCGGTCACTTTTGACAATGGTAGATCCAAAAGCTGCATTGATTATATTCTCTTGAATGTGGAGCTATGGCCTGCAGTTGTAGATATGGAAGTGCAATGCCGATCTGAAAGTGATCACAATCCCTCGGTCCTTAAAATTGATGATAGGAGTTTCTCGAGCCCGGTACTGATGGAAGGTGATATCTGTCCCAACTTGCTAACCATTTCTAATGATTTAAGAAGGGTTCGGTGGGCACGGGTAGTTACAGATGAAAGGAATGTGGCGGAGATAAGGGCTTTAGTAACAGAGTCTCTAAAGAAACTGTCCGAATGCGACTCCCAGGAGGCGCTAAATGCCAATTTACTGGGAATCCACAATGAGCTCTTTATTGGGCTGAAAAGGTTCTTTATAAATGCAAAAGCAGCTAAAAAGATCGGTCCGCGGAAGCCAAACACGTAGTATAATAACACGTGTAGGTTACCCCATACAGCTTTAGTGGGAGCTATTAAATCTAGGTCCCATGGCAATATTAACCTGTGTAGAGCAACATACAAAACCGCCTTAAGACAAGCTAAGAGAGGCTGGAACGAGGATCGATGGAAAGATCTGTTACTTGCCTGCAAGGGTAGAAACATGACCCAATTCTGGGATCTACTTAAATGGGGGAACGGCCAGCAGTCGAAAACCCCGAATAACCATGTTGACCTTTAGCAATGGGTTGCCTTCTTTGAAGCACAATTTAAAATAAGCATGGACAGTATTGGGGTAGTTCCGCTCATTAAAACTGAAGACCCCTTGGTCTTTAACGATAGAGAGGTAGAGACAGTGTTGAAGTCCATCCCGAGTGGTAAGGCACCGGGGCCAGATTGTATTCCGCCAGATTTATTTAAGCAGGACTACGATCTTTGGGTCCCTTATATCAAAATTCTAGTCAATACGTTAGCTGGTGGAGCATCAATTCCTGTATCCTGGTTCGGAGCGGAAATTATTCCCATCTACAAGAAGGGTGATCGCTTGGCTCCGGCCAATTACAGACCCATCTGCTTAATTGATGCAGTGCAAAAGATAGCAGGACGTTTGGTACTGGGTAGGATTTAGGGTTGGATGTCTGATGATGACATTTTAACACCTCTGCAGGCAGGGTTCCGGTCTCATATAGGGACCCTGGATCAAGCTTTTAGATTCGTTTTACTTTATTGGAAGGAGGTCTTTTGGGTAGGGGAATGCTCTTTGCGGCATTCGTGGATTTAAAATCCGCTTTTGACCTCGTCCCAAGGGCAAAATTGTGGGCGCTTTTATTGAAAATAGGGATGCCAAAAGGGACAGTCTCCTTCTTGGTCAAACTCCACGAATACACTTATGCCCAGGTTCGCTGGGGTAAACCAGGTGAGGTCACTGAGAAATTTGAGGTAAGAAAAGGCGTCCGACAAGGGTGTGTGTTGGCGCCCACCATGTTTTCCTATTTATTAATGGGGAGGTGCAGTATTTTGTTAACCACCCTACGGATGCACCAATGTTAGCTGGCCAGAAAGGGCCCTTGCTCATGTTCGCGGATGACACCCTGTTAATATCCAAGAACAGGGGTTGCAGTTGGCACTGTCTCATGTTGAGGTGCTTTGCCGCGAACATGAGCCTGTGGTTAATGTAGGGAAAACAAAGCTTATGGTGCTCCATGGGTCCAAGCCTGTCAAAGCACGAGTTTTTATGGGAGGAGAACTCCTGGAGCAGATCGATGTTTTTACCTATTTAGGGGTCACATTTGGCGACAAGCTGAGTTGGAAACCTCGTTAAGATCTTAGCTCTGAAACACGCCCAATTAGCTGGAGCATTGATTAAGGAACATATGTTATCACTAACTAAGCCCATAGCCCCTGTTGTTAAAATCTATTCAACGAAAATTGTTGCGTGCTTATCTAGGATCCTGATCGATACTGTGACCTTATGCCCCTATTCGGCTATAAATCCATTTATTCCCTATATTGTCATAACCGTTCAAGTGTGATATTCAGAAAGTCATCTCTGGCCTCACACGAACAGAGCCACATTCCAGAATAGTTTTCTCTGCCACTTCCTTGCAACCAATTAGTGCAATGACAGAGCAGAAGTCACTATCTGAGATTCCTAGATTAACACTCCGAGTTCTTCAACAAGATAAAAACTCAGCAAACCTGGAAATCCCTGCTTGCTGTGTTTTGATTAGTAATAGAACTCTAATGAGCAACTGATAGCGATCACTTCCTAGTGACATCTTTAATGGACCTCTTATGTCCAGCAAACTTACGTCAAACAAGGCACCTCTCAGGTATAAATATTACCAACGTTGCCTTAAGCAAACGCTAGCTGTGTTGCTGCCTGTTGTTAGTTGCTGTTGGTGAAGCTGATACTGCCAGCTATCTCGCTGCTGCTGAAGAAGCTGTCATGCTGATGACACCATAGCTGCTATCGCTACTGCTATCGCTGACAACTAGCGAACGATGGTGTGGTGAAACTAGGAGCTGAACAGCCGTCCTCTGCGAAGAGCCCAGCAGATGCAAGCTGCCCGCGGACGCTGTCCCCCCTCCTTCTCCTCCTCGACGAGCTGAAGAGAGACGCTGCCTTTCTCCTGCCGAGAAATCCAGCTCCAGCGTTTCTGGTCTACCCTTGCGGGTGACTGGGATACCGAGTTTCCCTGAAGGAGATACCAGACCTCCATCATTCTATTCAGAGGTATGGTGTTGACTAAACCCTTAGTGAGAATTCTTGAAGCAAACCTTGGCAAAACCAACTTAACTTAAAGCTACTTACTTACTCCCCTCCCAAGTATTAGGCTTAGGTCAGGTACACTGGGGTAGGCGTAGTTAGAAGCACCAGTTGAGTATTTTAGCCTAATGTATATATGAATGTATATATGTTTTATTACTTTTAAACCATTGTATGGCTAAGAAACCATATCAATGCTTTTACAGTATTATTTCGCAATACTTATCTTACTGTACGTACTTTTTATAATAACAAGTCTTGCAATTGTGGCAATTCATTTCTCTTGTACGAGAAGAAAGACTGTTCAATAAATGTTAACCCTTTATTGACAAACGCCCGTCTCTCTATTCTCTACATATTGTGAAAGTAATCTGCACTAACCTGACTGAGTAAAATAACTGTCTATTGTTTCACACGACCCTAGAGATTGACTCTTGAACTGAGGAGCAAAGTTGTCATGTTGCACGGTTGTTGGAAAACTGAATCCCTTCTTGTCTGTGCCAGGGAAGCTGATCACTTCCTATTCAGTCAAGAAAGTTTCCAGTGACCTCGGAGCTAGTTGGTAACAAACCCAATTAAGTTTAGCATAGTCAGTGGAGGCCTGGAAGATCCGCACTTCTACGTCGATACTACTGTTTATGTTATTCCAATGCGCAGGGCCTAGTGGGAAACTAGGAACTACACTACATGGCGCCCAACGTGGGGCAAGGCGATAAACTAACGCAAGACGTTAGAGTAACTCAGTTGTGCATATTTCACACAGACCCCTTTCTCCCGTAAATACTCCAATAGACGTCTGGAGTGGGTGAAAGGTTAAAATCCGCCCGACCTCAGTAGGAAGAGATTCCTATGTAAAGCTCTGGTTTATTCAACGTTGAAGGATACAGTGTTCCAAAATATTGTGCACCTAATCTTTGTCTCCTTGGACACCTACTCTGCAAACCTTGCATTTATACAATGCCAGGAGAAAACGGAACCACTGGGGGCGCAGTAGATGCGACTCAGCAGGGTCCCGAACACACAGACCCGGATGCAATTATCATCCCAGTCCACTTAAGAAAATCTATAACTTTAAAACTTATAGAGAACGGACTGACACCACAAGGTGGTACAGTAATTTTCGTGATAGAGGCTCACGAATATCGGCAGACAGAGGTATTCTATTCATGGATAAACTTTCCAGCGGCAAACGCTACAACAAAAGAGTTTCACTATTACAAAATAGAGGAACCTCCGGAAGAGTACGCTCCTTTCGAGGAGACTGAAATCCCACTAAAATTCCAAGAGCACCTGCTCTGGTTTAATGGCGCCCTAAAACATAATGATCATATTACCAGGCTCGGTCCACTAGGTAGACCAGGAGCAACGTGGCCGGTTCTAGCCAGCTACACACCACATCCTGACATTGCAAAAATGTCTAGAGAAGAGCTGTTAGTACAGCTAAAAACATTAATTAAAATACAAAGGCAATTAGTCCAATATGTAATGCGGACTGCAACAGTCCAACCAGCTGTTAATGTACCACAGCTGACCCCTCATCAGGGGAACACTAATAAAATTACACCACAGAACATACAGACATGTCTTGGTAAAACACCCGTAAAACGGGAACAAATTCCTTTCTGGTTAGCACAGAAAATCACTCAAATAGAGGCAGTATTTCCTGATACTACCCATATAGAGAAACACAGAATCTTGACAATCTGCCTTCCTATGGGAATCGCACCACACGTGGAGGACTGTGACACTTGGGGTACAGTCTTTGCTTCCATTTACACAAAAACACACGGTGTTCCGTCTATGGCGGTAATACCAGAAGTGCTAAAACAGATTCAAAATGAATACGGTCCAGAGCCCGCTTGGTATGAAATTACTGAAAGACTTCAAGCAGGTCTCGGCTATATTATTAGCCAACATAAAAGGAGAAGCAGCATCTGTGGCGATCCGCCAGAAGTTGAAGGAAACAGATATAAAAGATCAGCCAGTTGAGCTTGCCAAAATCATAGAAAAATGCTATGAAGAGTTAGGTAGAGACAGCTTGGGTGGAAAACCAGTAAAGCCCCAACTGCTCGAAAATCCTGAAAAATTATTTATTAAAAATAATCTAAACACTCCTAAAAAGAGCTGGGATGGAAATAAACAATCCACTCCCAAGGAAAAAGTTTTCCAGTCCAGAGGAAGGTCTCCTCGACGGAGGGAAAGAACTCCGACTCGAGAACACCAGTCTCCCCAGAGGGAGCCCTCTGAGAGAAGATACAACCTTAGAAATAGGGATAATTTGAAAAAGCCTGACAGATATCAAAGTATTGATACACGTCCCTCTCGATCTTTTCCACAGAATTCGGAAAGAAGAGGACGGTCAGACCCAGGAGAGCACACCAAGTCCAAAGACAAGGAACCTGCTCAGAGTAAAAAATCTCAATTTCCAAAAAAGAAGGTAGCCAGTATTAGAGTAATCAACCATGCCGAGAATACTGAGGACACAGTTGAAAAACGGGGAGTGGGCATTGACAATGTTGGACAGTGCAGCAGAAATCAGTATAGCGCGCAAGATCTTGATGAGTCATCTGGAGACAGTGGACACGAATGAATGCAT
This sequence comes from Lissotriton vulgaris, assembly GCF_964263255.1. Classification (NCBI taxonomy): domain Eukaryota; kingdom Metazoa; phylum Chordata; class Amphibia; order Caudata; family Salamandridae; genus Lissotriton; species Lissotriton vulgaris. Next base: position 476,084,337 of record NC_141700.1, on the reverse strand, counting down.
TCAGGTTGAAACTGCCGACACCAGACTTAGCGAGCCCCATAAAATATACGAAATAACATTGCGTATAGAGGGTGATAAGACTAGGAAAATAAGGGGTCTATTTTGGGATAAACTCTCAAAAGGCTATGATATTCTGTTAGCTGAAAAAGATTGGCCCCCGGAGTTTGTCAGGGAGTGCCCTCGTGGCGAAGAAATGATTATGCCTGCCTTCTCGAATCACATTCCGATTCACAAAAAATATACTTATGCAAGGAAATGGGCAGTAGCCCAGGCACCGGCATTATATAAAAATCATGTAGGATGGGATGAGGACTCTCCTCCTCACAAAATCCAGTTAAAAAGTGAACCAACTGCCCAACGGCAGTATCCCATTAAGCAAGAAGCTAAAAAACAGGTCAGGGAGATTTTAAATCAACTTGAATACCAGGGGGTGATTGAAACATGCACCTCTCAAATGAACAATCCTTTGTTTCCTGTCTCCAAGCCAGACAATTCATATTGTCTAGTTTTGGACTACAGACATCTTAATGCATGTTGTAAAACATTTGCAGTACAAAACTCGCATAGTGCAGCCCTAATGAATAACATAGTTAGGAAAAAATATAAAACGACATTAGACATATCTAATGGTTTCTTTTGTCAAAACATTGCACCAGAAAGCAGATACTTGACCGCTTTCTCAGCATTTGGGTCGCAGCAAAAATTCTGTCGACTCCCACAGGGGTTCAAGAACAGCCCAGGACTATTCTCAGCTAGAGTAACAGAGTTACTACAAATATATGATCATGAGGCATTATCTTACGTAGATGATATATATCTCACAGACGACGACTTGGATACTCACTTGAAAAGAGTGAACACCATTATACTTGGGTTCGCAGCAGAGGGTTACAAATTCAACTTTAAAAAGTCTCGAATTGCCCATCTGACAGTACTATTCTTAGGGTACGGATTATCAAGTGAAGGGAAAAGCCTAGCGGACAACTTCTTAGAGAAGTGCGCTGTACTCCAAGCTCCAAAAACGCTGAAGAATTTACAATCCATACTAGGTTTTCTGAATTTCGGAAGAACATACATTCTAAATTACGCAGAGAGGGTTAAACCTCTCTACGAACTAATTAAACCTGATTTTAAACAAATCAATTGGACTCAAAAACACACAGAAATTTTTAGATCATTGCAAACAGACATGTTAGCTAAAACAAAATTAGATACACGTGACAACACACGCGGTCTTGTAATCCGAGTCATCCCAGGAAGATGCGGATTCACGTACCTAACCTCTAATGAGGGAGAAAAGGTACCTATTTCAATTAAATCTCACTTGTACACACAAGCAGAAAATACATTCAGTCACACAGAAAGAACTGTGAAAGCAGTGCAAATTGCATTACCCAATGAACGAGAACTAGCACACGGCAAACGGATTAATATCCTCACAGCGGAATCCGCCTTCGAGGCGCTATTCAGCCCAGTAAACCTGCCTACAGTGTCACTGGATCCGAAATGGATACAGTGTGTAGATTCTCTAGGAGCGGAAGATATGAAATACTATTTTGCCCCGCAATTCGAAGAACTGAATGATTTAGAGTATGAAGAAGAATAACCTCTGCCAATCGAACTTCTGCCTCTCCTACAATACGCCTGTATAATCTATACAGATAGTTTTGTACAGCATTTCAACGTAGAGAGCAAATCCTACGATGCAGCCTGTGCGATTATTAAAGGTCGTTGGCTGTGCGGTAACTTCAGACCGAAAGTAACAAAAACTGAATCATTGAGAAACTGTTCGGCTCGAAGAGCTGAAATCAGATGTTTAAAGATGGCGCTCGAAAATGCAGAACGTGAATTCCCGACACTTATCGTGTGTGATTCTCATTTTTGCGTCAACTCTTACAACAATAAGCTGCAGAGCTGGATTGAAAACGATTACAAAGATGACACAGGTGCCACAATAAGGCATAAATTGCTCTGGAAACAGGTAGCTCTTTTACACAAAGAACTACAAAAGACTCACGTGATTCACGCACAGAGTCTTCAACGTGATGGCGTTCACGTTGCAGGGAATTCATTGGCTAATACAGCCACAGCGGAAGCAACTAAACCGGCTTCCGTAGCCACAAAAAAGCGTACAGAAAAATACATAGACAGGGAAACCATGCTGGCAGTAAAAACGACCGTAAAAGGCGACTGTGCAGCACTACCCGTGAACTATCCACTAAATTATGCATACATTATCGATGCAAACTCCGTTCCTTTTGCTCGAATCCCTGGAGTGGGGGATAGGGTAATTCCAAACACGAACCGGAGAATATTATTAATAGCAGACGCACACATGGGTGAAGGTCCAAGGCACATTCAGATGAGGGAATCTCTGACTGAATTGCAATCAGTATACTGGTGGCCGGGAATGAGTGTACAACATCAGATATATGTAAAGAACTGTGAAAACTGTAACAGGGATCGCAGTAATGAACCATGCTACCGGCTACCAATCAGAAAGAGCGTAACGCTGCCTACACCCCATCCTGCGTCCTATTAATCAGTTAAGGCTAAGCACACTTAAATAATGTGGCCTCCAGCGCTCGGCTGATGCTAGAACGGTTATAAAAGATCTGCGAGTCTTTATCGGCACATACGAAATTACCACGTTCCATTCGGACCAGGGTCCTGCTTTTAGTTCTCAAGCTTATAAGGAGGCCATGGCCAGCATGGGAATTGGGTTGCGGTATTCTTGTCCGTCGCACCCCGAAGGGAATAGTGTGGTAGAAAGAAAAAACCGGGACATAAAGCGATCTATAACAGCGAAGGTATTAGGTTCTGGCGCTGGGTGGGTCAAACATCTAATAAGTGTCCAGACCAGTCTTAATAACTTGCCAAAAAATTCTCTAAAAGGTTTCAGCCCATACGAACTATTGTTCGGAATTAGAATGAACATTCAGGACCTCGATAGTCAGATATCAGTGGTACAAGAAAAAACAACAGACTTTGACATCAAAGATCGTTTGGCTGTTTTACAGGAACTGAATGAAACAAGAAAATCCTTAAGCAACATAAAGTTAAAACAACAGCCATCTACCACTGACGAGGCACCACAAGCAACAGCCCCAGCAAGGCCTGTCTGGATTCCAAAGATTGGGGATCTAGTCAGAGAAAAAATCGCGGTGAAGAAGGAATTTGGGCCTTCTTACAGAAAAGCAGTACCTGTCTTGGCAGTCACCGGAACAAGATCAGTTGTACTACCGCCCCTTGCTGGTAAAAAGGAGAACAGAGTCGTGTCTATCGACCTGGTAAAACCACAAGCATGTGGCCTATAATCAACAGTAGGCCCAGTGGACTCCCAAGAAACAACAGAATACCCAAACTTGCAACAATCCAAGAGGTTCAAACTGAAAGACTAATCACATTCGATCAGCCTGCAGTGCACAGAGAAGGACTATGCAATAATGCCATGGAACTCGTGCCTCTTGAGACACGAGTTCTCCCAGTCTGTAGTTGGATGGGAGCAGAGGTGAGCCCTTTTTAAAGATAGGGACTATCTCTGCTCCCAGCCAAGTCTAGGGAGCGCCATACCTCTCAGAATTGCGTTGAAAACGATCCGGAGATAAGGACCCCAGAATTTGGGCTGGTGCTTAAAGAGGTCACCCAGGAGTTTGCCCAGGCCGGGTGCTTTGTTTAAGGCGGGTTTGTTAATAGCAGTGCACATTTCGATCACCATTACCTCGCACTCCTCTGGCTGGATGGTATGCTAGCCGAGGGTAAACAAATTAGCAGAATCATCAAGGGGGGCCTCGCTGGAATACAGAGCCCGAAAATGGCCTTCCCATACTTCCGGCGCTAAGTTGGGTTCTACAGCTGTTATCGGTTCACCTGAGCCGGTATTAATTATGGACCAAAATGTCTTAAAATCTTTGGTATTTAAAGCGGAGGATAAACTAGTCCACTTTTCCTAGTCCCACTCTACCTTTGTGCACTTGCTTAGCCTTTTGTAATGAGCCCTCCTATATTTTATTACATTTCCATTGTTGTCTTTAAGGGCCAGCAATAGCTCTGACTTAGCTTTCCTGCACGCCGTATTGTACCAGGAAAAGCAAGGGGCCTTATTTCCCTTCTTATATTTACAACAAGGGGTGGTGAGGGACAGAGTCTCTGAATTAAGCAGAAAGCTCTCACCCAGTCAAGAGATCAGGGCTAGATCCAACACCGTTTTTTAGCTCACTGCACCATCCCAGTTTCAGAACCTGGCTGTATGCAAATTAGTCTGTTCCTGTCCCAGTGCATGATGGGAACAGGGCAAACCAAACTACAAAAGCCAATTCTTACACTGGGAAGGAAACAAGCTCCCGGGGACCGGTTTCTGGCATTACAGCCGTCTTCGGCCCGGTTTGCTTGAATCCTGATGGTGCAATGAGCAAGGGTCTCACATCTGAGAATACCCTTCCACGCTTAGGGTGGACAAAAATATTTACAACAAGGGGTGGTGAGGGACAGAGTCTCTGAATTAAGCAGAAAGCTCTCACCCAGTCAAGAGATCAGGGCTAGATCCAACACCGTTTTTTAGCTCACTGCACCATCCCAGTTTCAGAACCTGGCTGTATGCAAATTAGTCTGTTCCTGTCCCAGTGCATGATGGGAACAGGGCAAACCAAACTACAAAAGCCAATTCTTACACTGGGAAGGAAACAAGCTCCCGGGGACCGGTTTCTGGCATTACAGCCGTCTTCGGCCCGGTTTGCTTGAATCCTGATGGTGCAATGAGCAAGGGTCTCACATCTGAGAATACCCTTCCACGCTTAGGGTGGACAAAAATATTTACAACAAGGGGTGGTGAGGGATAGAGTCTCTGAATTAAGCAAAAAGCTCTCACCCAGTCAAGAGATCAGGGCTAGATCCAACACCGTTTTTTAGCTCACTGCACCATCCCAGTTTCAGAACCTGGCTGTATGCAAATTAGTCTGTTCCTGTCCCAGTGCATGATGGGAACAGGGCAAACCAAACTACAAAAGCCAATTCTTACACTGGGAAGGAAACAAGCTCCCGGGGACCGGTTTCTGGCATTACAGCCGTCTTCGGCCCGGTTTGCTTGAATCCTGATGGTGCAATGAGCAAGGGTCTCACATCTGAGAATACCCTTCCACGCTTAGGGTGGACAAAAATATTTACAACAAGGGGTGGTGAGGGACAGAGTCTCTGAATTAAGCAGAAAGCTCTCACCCAGTCAAGAGATCAGGGCTAGATCCAACACCGTTTTTTAGCTCACTGCACCATCCCAGTTTCAGAACCTGGCTGTATGCAAATTAGTCTGTTCCTGTCCCAGTGCATGATGGGAACAGGGCAAACCAAACTACAAAAGCCAATTCTTACACTGGGAAGGAAACAAGCTCCATCAGGATTCAAGCAAGCCGGGCCGAAGAAGGCTGAAATGCCAGAAACCGGTCCCCGGTAGCTTGTCTTCTTTCTGGTGAAGAATTGGCTTGGTAGTTTAGTCTGCCCTGTTCCCATGATGCACTGGGCCAGGGACAGTCTGATTTGCATATAGCCAGGTTCTGAGCTGGGATGGGGCAGTGAGATAAATAACGGTGATGGATCAAGCCCTGATCTTTGGACTGGGTAAGAGTGGTCTGTTTAACTCAGACACTCTGTTCATCACCAACCCCCTTTTCTAAATCAATTATTTCCCTTCTTAGACACCCTAGGATTCAGTACCTCAGCCAGGTTAGATACAAGGTCCCCATGGAGGGCCTCTAACTGTGATAGAAAATCAGAGGAAGGTGGTAGATCAACTAGGACTGCAACCTCTGATAAAAAGGGAATTGCCAAATTATACAATTTCCCTATTTGTTATGTTATGTTAATATGTGGTTTATATAGCGCGCGGCTACTCATACAGAGTGTCCCGGCGCTGTACAGATCTGTAGAGAGACGTAGAGCAGAAAACAGGCGCACTAGAGGCTGAAAAGCCAGGTCTTTAGGCCTTTCCTGAAGGACAGGAGATTGTCAGCTTTTCTCAGAGAGAGGGGGAGCTTGTTCCAGAGCTGCGGGGCACAGGCTCTGTAGGAGCAACCTCCAATGCGTGAGTGCTTTACAGATGGAACGACAGCAAGGGCTTGTGTGGCTGAACGTAGCGATCTGGTAGGATGGTAAAACTGAACATGTTTCCTGAGGTAAACTGCACCGGTACCGTGTAAGGACTTAAAGGTCAAGGTCAAAGTCTTGAAGATGATACGTTTCCTTACCGGTAGCCAGTGGAGTGCCTCAAGGAGGGACGAGGTATGAGATCTGCGGCTTAAGCCGAAAATGGCCCTTGCAGCGGAGTTTTGGACAGTCTGTAAGCGAGATAGGAGGTATTCTGGGAGCCCCAAATAGAGCACATTGGCGTAGTCAAGCCTGGATCCAATCATTGCTTGTACGGTGATTCTCCTGTGAGCCTGAGACAATAGAGGTAGAAATTTCCTAAGTGTACGTAGCAGGCCAAAACATTGGCCGACTAAAGCAAGGATCTGTGGTTTGAAGGTAAGACCATTGTCAAGTTTGACACCCAGGTTCTTAGCGATCGCAGTGGGAGAGGAAGGAGGATGCATATCTGCCGGCCACCAAGATTTCCATTGAGTGTCAGGAGAGCAGCCAAAAAATATAATTTCAGACTTGTCTGAATTACATTTAAGCTGGTTCAACTGAAACCAGGAAAAGACCGCCTCTAAGCAGCTTCTAATAGAGTCACCCGCGAAATCAGAGTTCTTGTCACAGGTAAAAAGCAGCTGCGTATCGTCCGCATAGGACACGATACGCGCGCCAAAGGTCTCCACTATTTCAGCAAAGGGGGAGAGATAAACGTTGAATAAAGTGGGACCAAGAACTGATCCCTGTGGCACTCCCACATCAAGAGATGGAACTGTTGCTGAAAAAGGGGGTGACCAGATCATTTGTTGGCGTTCGGAGAGAAAGGACTTAAGCCAATTGAACACCGTCCCTCTAATTCCGATCTCCTGAAGTCTAAAAAGGAGCCGGTTGTGAGGGACGGTGTCAAAGGCCGCTCAGAGGTCTAATAGTACCAGCATTGCCTTCCCTCCGTGGTCAGTCACTCCCTTTATGGTCTCCGTTACCTCCAGTAATGCTGTTTCTGTACTGAGGTTAGAGCGGAAGCCTGACTGCGTCTGATGGAGAATGTCATGGGCCTCTAAGAATTGTGACAAGGTGGAATGTACATGCTTTTCGGCGAGTTTGGCAAGGGCAGGAAGCAGAGATATTGGCCTATAGTTAGAGTGCTCCAACGGGTTCAAATTAGATTTTTTTATGAGAGGGATGACATGAGCCTTTTTCCAGGCCTTTGGAACCTCACCCGAGATAAAGGAGGCATTGAGGAGAGGATTAATCAGAGAATTGAGAACGGGGGCCATTTTTGAAAGGATTGTGGCAGGGCAAGGATCTGAGGGGGAGCCAGATGTCAGTTTTTGCAGCAGGTCAAGCGAGGCCTCCAACGACAGAGGAGGAAAATCTGACAGAATATGGGTGCCCTGTGAAGTGTTCATAGTAAAGAAAGAGGGGTCAGGATCGATGGCGGGGGCAACAGGCGGAAAAGATGCCTGGATGTTAAGAATTTTATTGTAAAAGAAGCTGGCCAACTGATTGACCCAGAGTTCAGAGGGAGAGAATTTGGGGTTTGAAGCAAGGGGGGAAGTGAATTCCCTAACGATATTAAATATTTCCTTACTGATGTTACAGGCTGAGTCAATTCTTTTAGCGAAGAAAACCTTTTTCGCTAGTGTGATTTCTTTGTGATAGGCCTTAGTAAGATTTTTAAACCTTATTTTTAACAGGGCATCATAATTTTTACGCCATAATCATTCGGCTTTCTTGCAATTTTTCCTAATCTCATGAAGTTCGGTGGTATACCAGGGGGCTGAGATACGTTGGGATGTTGAGGATCTGGTAGGCATGGGTGCCAATTCATCAAAACGTTGAACGAGCCAGGACTGAAAGCTAGAAAGGTTCTGCTCAAGGTTATTGTCATGGTAATGAGGTGGAAATGCTTTAAGAATGTTGAAGCTGGGGGGGCGTGGCCAGGATGGCGGCGGAGTAGGACGTGTTTGAGTCCCTCCGGCGCCAAGCTATCTAAAAGCATTGTTTAGCACCCTCTTGGACTGCCAAACGCCCGAAACCCGCTGCCACTCGCTTCCCCCGGGCCCCGGTGACAAGATTGGGGAGTCCCGGATTGTCCGCGGCTGTTGGGTTGTCAGCGGCGAGGAGAGACCGGGGGCCAGTGCGGCCCTCGCCAGGGAGTGAGGAGCTGGATCATCCCTTGCTGGGGCCATTGGAGCCCGTGCCCTGCTTCCTCGCCTCAGCCCGGTTCGGGACGGACCCTGGTCAACATCGAGGCAGTGACCCCTGGCGACAGTGAGACAGCGCCCCTGGGCCCCGTGAGTGTTCTGGGACACGGGAGCCGGGGCGGCTGTGCAGACACAGACGGCGCGAAAATCATCGCCCCTTGCTGGGACCATCGGAGCCTGCACCTTGCTTCCTCGCCTCCGCCCGATTCGGGACGGACCCCGGGCAACATCGAGGCAGTGACCCCCCGGTGACCGTGAGGCAGCGCACCTGGGCCCGTGAGTGTTCTGGGACACAGGAGCCGGCGGCGCGAAAATGGGGATTTTGGGCCTACGGCGCCTGACGGCCAGCGGTTGTCTCCCGGCCTTCCCCGCGCTGCAGCTCGGACTCCCGACGTACCTGAAGAGCGGAGCCCTGGCTTCTGGAACCGGGCTCGCTGTGTGGAGCCTGCAACCCACTGGGAGGGCTGGTGTGGAGGACCATGGGCGCCTAGCTCGCGGGCCCACGGTGGCGCATTCGGGGGCCTGGTGGTTAGCCTGGCCCGGGAGGAGATTGGATCAGATTGCGATCATCTCCGCTACTTGCAGAGGGGGAACGACCAGAACATGGCCTTCGTCCCCCCTAGAGACTCGCCCCTGCCTAGATTAACGATCCGGCCGTGGGCCTCCCATGATTTTCAGCCACGACTTGGTGGACTGGGACCGGTGGAGCAAGACGAGTTCCGATGATGCCCGTACGGTGATTGCCTGCTCTCCCCTCATACCTCATTGGATTGATTGGGGATGTGTGGGTGCCCCGGTGTGCGGAGAGTGACCGGCGCTGGAAGGGACAATAGCGGGGTGGACCCCCTGCCGTTTTTCCTTACTGCCTGAACGTTGGCACGGGAGTGTGAGCCCTGCCTAACCCGACTGCGACGTGGTGGGCTCCTGCAGCCTCTTGCTGACCCTCGGTGCGGACGACGCTGACCGAAGGCCCTGCCACTGAGTCTCGTGGGACGGACATATTGCTGTGGGGTTCAGGGTCTAGGTACTGGACGGCTGTGTCGCTGCCTGACCAACGTTGGGGCACCTGTGCTCACCCCCTCCCCCTGGGGGCCGGAGCTTACAATCTGTGAGGGCCTGGGGGCGCCTTTCAGCAGCCATGGCGTCCAACAGAACAAAAAAAGACAAGCCGGGGAAGGAGGGGATCCCGAAGGGAGCAGCGCCTTCCACCTCACCTATCCTGGACAAAACCCCGAAAAAGAATGAAACCGACGAGCCCGCCACCAAGGCCTTCATGAGAGAAATCTCTGCGGCCATTAAAGAGGACATATCAGAGCTGCGCTCACAATTGGCCTCAGATTTACGCGACATGAGGAAAGATGTGGACGAGGTGGGGGAGCGGGTTGCGACGTTGGAGGAACATGATGTGGGTACAGCTGAGGACATCCATCAGCTCCAGCAGGACGTGATCCGCTTGACGGAGCAAAACCTGGACCTACAGGCTCACGCAGAGGATTTAGAAAACAGGTCCAGTCGCAACAATATTCGTATCTGTTCGGTTCCCTGGAAGGGAGAAGGGGCAAACCTGACGGAGTACGTTGAGACGCTGTTCAAACACATTCTGGCAGAGGAGGATATCCAGACCATCCGCATGGACCGAGTGCACAGGGTGGGGCTGCCATGTGGAGCTCATGCGCCACCCCTGACATCCTAGTGTGCGTTCATGACTTTCAACTGAAGGAACGGATCCTTCGGAAAGCGCGAGATCTGGCTCTCCTGCAGTTCCTAGACCATAGCCCCCAGCTATACCAGGATCTGGTGGCTTCCACCCTGCAGAAGCGTAGGGACTTTAGGACTGTGACCAACTTTCTCCAGGAGCAGAAAGTGCCCTATTCCTGGGGACACCCGTTCCGTCTCATCTTCCGCTGGCAGAATAAGCTGATCCAAGTGCGTTCCCTGGAGGCGGCGATGGATCTTCTGGGCCTGGTCCGCTCGGAGCCGGCGTCTGGGAGCGGTGGCTCGACTGCCAGACGTCGACAGCGCTCAGCGGAATGGCAGAGAGTGGGCAAGCCCTCGCGAAAGGGGGGCCGGACCTGTCCGCAAGGCTGCATGAACGGGATGCAGCGGTCGCCTCGGTGGCCCAAGTCCGTGGGCATGGATAAAGTGCTAAGGACTTCTCCAGCATGTCAGTGGTGACACGATGGAATGGTCGAAATGCCTTCGATTGAGTGCCATTTTCCATGCAGGAAACTTTAGAGGGACCCACAATATCGAAATTTAATAGGAAGTGGTCTGACCACATCACCGGAAGTGGTGGGTAGGATTGGATAGACAGAGAAGAAAAAACTTGGTCTAACAAATGACCTTTGTTATGTGTAGCTACAAAAAAATAAGGTGAAAGATTGAACACGCTAGTAGCATCATTTAATTTGACAGAGTCACTGGACTCAGGTTCGTCCATGTGGATGTTAAAATCTCCGAGAAGAAGAAGATGCTTATATTTTGTTGCAAGAGGGGATAAGGTTTGGTGAAGTTTATCACAAAATGGGCCCAGGTGGCCTGGTGGACAATAGACTAAAAGGCCAGCACAGGAATGGTGCGGGGAGAAAGATAGGCAAAAGCCTAATGAATCAACCCCCGGAATGTTATCAGTTTCAAGTACAGAGCAGGTGTATCGTTTGTCTACTACCATTGCCACTCCTCCTCCTCTACCCAACTCTCGGTCTTTCCTGACTATATAATAGTTAGGGGGAAGGGCAGTGGCGATGTCAGGACTGGAGGAGTCGCCTAGCCATGTCTCCGTAAGAAAAAGATATGACGGCTTCTGTTCTGAAAGTAGGTTGAAAAGGTCTAAAGCATGCTTACCGAGAGATCGAGTGTTTAAAAGCATGCATGGATACACGGGGGCCTTCATAGAGGTCTCTCCGGTAATGTCGTTTAAACCCAGAGTAACTGGTGAAGAAAGCGAGGTGGAAGAAGACCATGCACAAGTCTCACAGACATGCCTATCCTTAACAGGGTCACATAGATGTTTAACACAGCCCAAGTAAGAGGTGTTCCCCAGCCTAAGTAGAGTATCACGATCAAAAGAAATTACCCTCTCATCAGTGCAGTTTAAATGAGCTCGGTCTACTGCCGTGCCGGGCGCCTCCGGGACGCGGACGGGCGCAGACGGGCTTACCTCAGGCTTACCTCCGGCGCGTATAAGGCGCGCCCGCTGCACTCGTCCGCTGCACGTCCTCGTAGGCATGCTGGACTTATAGGGCGAAGGCAGGTCACCTGACGCTAAACACTAGCGTGCCAACCAACTTCCCCCAATATGGCGGCCGCGCTTAGGAGCAGCGTCCGAGATCGAGTGTGGAGTCAGGTAGGTAAACAATGCCTCACACACACTGTGATAGCTTCAATGAACACGCGCTATGAAGACAATGCCCAAAGACAGCAGAGGCTAGAGTCTAAACACACAAGCCACAAATTAAAACATGCAAGTAGCAGTATTAAATCACGCTAGTTGCAGACAGCAAAATACAGCATAAATTGTTAAAAGAGGTGTGCGTGTGTGCAGGTTCCCGGCTGAGCCTCAGGAACAGATCTAAGCAAGGCGGGAAGAAGTTCGACCTTTAAGGTCGCCTGACGCTAAACACTAGCGTGCCAACCAACTTCCCCCAATATGGCGGCCGCGCTTAGGAGCAGCGTCCGAGATCGAGTGTGGAGTCAGGTAGGTAAACAATGCCTCACACACACTGTGATAGCTTCAATGAACACGCGCTATGAAGACAATGCCCAAAGTCAGCAGAGGCTAGAGTCTAAACACATAAGCCACAAATTAAAACATGCAAGTAGCAGTATTAAATCACGCTAGTTGCAGACAGCAAAATACAGCATAAATTGTTAAAAGAGGTGTGCATGTGTGCAGGTTCTGGGTTTTCCCTAAAACTAGACCACCTGTTGTTGGTCAGGGTGAGATTATTAACACCATCGCCCGTCAGTAGAGCTCCACTGCTGCCAGTCTTGGGCAGGCCCATTTCTAGAATTAGGGTCGCTATCCACTCTTGTCATCACACTGAGATCTATTACCTTAGGCCAGAGCCTGGTTTCCAACAGGATGTAATCAAGATGAGACATTTGTCCCGGTTTATTATATGTATATTTGGCTGGGATGTCCGAGGGAGTACGGCCATTACATGCACGTAGAGAGTGAGTAATAATTAGTGCCGTGACCTGTATGGCTAGTGGGGACCATGCCCTAGCGGGCGGGGCCTAGGTCATGGGAATTGACCAAAGGTCATCCTCTGCCATTAAGGCACCTTCATTGAGACCCTGTAGGGGCTCAAAATGGCAGTTCAGGTCGCCCCTACTAATATGTTGGAATCACTCGAGATAGTTGAAATGAAGGAGGAGAGGTCATTGATAGTGCTGAACTCTCTACCTATGCTAATAGGACGTGACTAAACATTAATCAATGCTATTTTGTATGCATTTGGGCAAACAAGAACCACACATTGGATGTCTCTGGAAAAGGTATTGAGTACTGTAGCTTTGCAGCCCAAGTGAGATCCCACCCAGATTGTGAGGTCCCCTGAGGGACGACCTCTCCCTCCCCAAACTGCTGGGACGTAGAAAGAGGCAAAGCCCACCCTGAATTGCTCCGTACGCGCCCAGGTCTCCTGAAAGAGGCACACATCATTGTCATCCACAAAGGATCCACATTCTGGACCGGAGAGTTTATTAGATAGTCCTGCCAGGTTCCAGGACAGTAATTTTATTACCTCTGCATTTAAGCCCATGTCTCTTCTCTTAGTTTGCTCCACGTTTGCCTCCTCCAGAGGGCCTGCTTCACCTAGAGGACTAGGCATGGGGTTGCCCTCCTCAGTAGGGTCGGCTACAGACTCCCCAAGGGGTGGGCAACTACTTGCAGCAACTAAAGTCAATGTGACCGCCTCACAACTTGCGCCCCTCCTATCCTCCGAATCTTCATGTGTGTATCTTCCTGGTTCGACCCCCTCTTCACACTCTACCTCAGAAACTGCCCCATTTGTACCCCCAAGATTATTGTCCAGTTGGTAGGAGATCAGTCAATCCACAGTGTCTAGGCAACTGAATCTATTGTGTAGGCAAACGGCCTCAGATACCAAAGATTCTCTGGGGCTTCCCTGACTAGAGCCTGTCCTGGATGAAGAACCTACCAAGTTCCATGCTGAATCTCTACCAATACTAGTGCACGCGGGAGCCGAGGGATAAAAATACGACAGGAGGAGAGACTGAATGGCTGACACTGGTGTGGGCTGCTGACACTGGCATACATGGGACACTATCCGTGTGTCCCTAAAGTTAATCAGGACACAGTCTACCAGAAGGTCCTTGGTTCTGTGACCCACCCATGCCACCCTTCGGACAAACAAAATTTTACTTGTTACATTTGGCGGTAATGGTCTATTTTTATTCAGCCAATCAGTGACTTTGTCCTTTAGTGAAATATGTGTCTATTCATTACCATTTGTCAGCGGTGGTACCCCTGCTAGAACTACAACAAGAGGGCTGCATTCTGGGGGCAGATCAATTCCTATACTTGATGTTTTGGTGCTACATTGGGGATTTACAACAACACTGATTATTTCTGGGTTTATCCTTGATTTGGCAGTACCTGTCCGGCCCATTCGTAGCTGGCCCGGGTTTAGCCGGTTGTAGGCTCCAAATCCCCAGGCCTGCCTGTCCGGCCCAATCGTAGCTGGCCCGTGTTCAGCCGGTTGTAGGCTCTCAGCCCCCTGGGCCCTTTGATGGTCTGCCAATGACCTTGCTCCACTTGTGGGGTTAACACCAAAGGGAGTTGGAGGTAAGTGCTCAATATTCATATTACTAAGGCTTGCTAAGACCCCAGAGTTCTGGTCTACGGCATAAGTGAGCGTAAGTAAGTTTGCTTCGATAGCTGCCATTCTATTGATTAAGGGCGATAGACAATCAGCAATGATAGTCCCCACTTTCTCCCAAAAAACACTGTTCAGGGTAACCACAGGGACCACTGGAGTATAGGGGGTAATCGGAGTCAGTAAAGGTGTAACAATCTCCGCCTCCGCATTTTGTTCCATGGATTTCCATCCCTCCTCAACCGGCCTTGTTGTCCTTGCTCTAATGGAACAGTTTTCCTTTTGTGAGCCCCCTACCCTCTTCTTGTCTTTAGAGTCTTGTTTGTCCTTTGAGAGTTCCTTTCTGCACATATAGGGGGCAGTCTTGGACCTGGTTATTGCACAGGATGACTGGTCCAACGACCTGTTTTCTGGAACTGATTCCCCCACCGCAGTCGACATGACGTTGCCCAGCAGCGGAGGGTCATCAATAGAAGTGTTAGTGGCCTGGGGAGGGGAGCAATTCAGCCTATATCCATCCTCCATTGGACACTTAGTTGGGCCCGGACCAAGTGATAGCCGTCGTTCCGTTACCGCAATCTCTTGGGCGATCACATTCGAGGCTCTTGTGATAAAGTAATCCAGAGTTCCCATGGAACCCTTCCCTTTGGCCCTTTCATTTCCTTTTCAGCACCACTCGCCCTAAATCGAAGATACAGCACTCTACACAAGTTAACACTGTTGTGTTTCACAAAACATGGGACCAGGCTTTGGTTCTTACCGCTAGATGATAAGCAACCAGTAGCCCGGCGAAAACATTGGAGGGTAGGCCCAGCCCAGCCTGCTCCGGTCTCGAACGGGCTCAAACGGGCCCGCTCTTGGCCCGGGCTTCGCCAACGCGTGTCCCGCGTAGCGGTGGGCGTAACCAAGGATATAGGCTGCCAGTGACAGGGGGAGGAGCGCGGTGGTGTTGGCTGCGGGGGCTTCTGGTTATCGGAGTCCCGCTGGCTCCCACTCTCCCGTCCGGTTCAGGTGTCCCAAAGCAGCCGCTGCGAGCGGGGGCCGCGAGCGGTTAAGAAGCAGCAGGGCGAGGAGCGCGGTGGTGTTGGCTGTGGGGGCTCCTGGTTATCGGAGTCCCGCTGGCTCCCACTCTCCCGTCCGGTTCAGGTGTCCCAAAGTAGCAGCTGCGAGCGGCACCCGCGAAGCAGGGGCCGCGAGCGGTTAAGAAGCAGCAGGGGGAGGAGCGCGGTGGTGTTGGCTGTGGGGGCTCCTGGTTATCGGAGTCCCGCTGGCTCCCACTCTCCCGTCCGGTTCAGGTGTCCCAAAGCAGCCGCTGTGAGCGGCTCCCGTGAAGCGGGGGCCGCAAGCGGTTAAGCAGCAGCAGGGGGAGGAGCGCTTGTGGTGGCTGCTGGGGCTCCTGGTTATCGGAATCCCGCTAGCTCTCACTCTCCCGTCCGGTTCAGGTGTCCCAAAGTAGCAGCTGCGAGCGGCGGCCGCGAGCGGTTAAGAAGCAGCAGGGGGAGGAACGCGGTGGTGTTGGCTGTGGGGGATCCTGGTTATCGGAGTCCCGCTGGCTCCCACTCTCCCGTCCGGTTCAGGTGTCCCAAAGCAGCCGCTGCGAGCGGCTTTCTCATGATGAGGGCGGATCTAGTATTAAAATGCTCCCCTTAGTTTCTTTTACAGACACATGATGAACCCGAAATACGGTGATAATCACAGGGGCACGTAGTGGGAACCTATTGGGGTGGACCCACAGTTCCAGTACACAACCGATATGCCCCTATCATTAATGCACGGGATCTAAATGACATTTACTGACTGGGCCTGTTGGGGGCAACTAAGGGTGTTCATGGACATGTGAATAGTGTTACTGATATAGACTCGGGAGGTACAATCATTGCGAGTTCAAATGAGGAAGATGTAAATCCCACCCACTCAGAGCCTTTGGCACCCTGCACGCAAGAGAACAATTACCCAAACATGGAACCTCATGGATCTCAATTCTATTCCCCATCAGACAGTCTAGACAGACTTGCCCAGAGAGACTTTAAAACTTGGGACCAGGCTTTGGTTCTTACCTCTAGATGATAAGCAACCAGTAGCCCGGCGAAAACATTGGAGGGTAGGCCCAGCCCAGCCTGCTCCGGTCTCGAACGGGCTCAAACGGGCTCAAACGGGCCCGCTATTGGCCCGGGCTTTGCCCGCGCGTGTCCCGCATAGCGGTGGGCGTAACCAAGGATATAAGCTACCAGTGACAGGGGGAGGAGCGCGGTGGTGTTGGCTGCGGGGGCTCCTGGTTATCGGAGTCCCGCTGGCTCACACTCTCCCGTCTGGTTCAGGTGTCCCAAAGCAGCAGCTGCGAGCGGCACCCGCGAAGCAGGGGCCGTGAGCGGTTAAGAAGCAGCAGGGGGAGGAGCGCGGTGGTGTTGGCTGCGGGGGATCCTGGTTATCGGAGTCCCGCTGGCTCCCACTCTCCCGTCCGGTTCAGGTGTCCCAAAGCAGCCGCTGTGAGCGGCTTTATCATGATGAGGGCGGATCTAGTATTAAAATGCTTCCCTTAGGTTTCTTTTACAGACACATGATGAACCCGAACAACGGTGACAATCACAGGGGCACGTAGTGGGAACCTATGGGGGTGGACCCACCGTCCCAGTACACGACCGGTATGCCCCTATCAATAATGCACGGGATCTAAATGACATTGACTGACTGGGCCTGTTGGGGGCAACTAAGGGTGTTCATGGACATGTGAATAGTGTTACTGATATAGACTCGGGAGGTACAATCATTGCGAGTTCAAATGAGGAAGATGTAAATCCCACCCACTCAGAGCCTTTGGCACCCTGCACGCAAGAGAACAATTACCCAAACATGGAACCTCATGGATCTCAATTCTATTCCCCATCAGACAGTCTAGACAGACTTGCCCAGAGAGATTTTAAAATAGTTTCCTGGAACATCGCAGGTTTATCTGCCAAATTTAAAAATGTTGACTGGCTAGTTTAGATTAGGAAATTCCATGTCATCTGTTTACAGGAAACATGGGAAGTAGACAGCAGCAACTTGAGGGTAACAAAACCTATTTTGTACCAGCATGCAAGGCAGTGTCAGGGAGAGCTAGGTGAGGGCTGATAATATATGTCGATCTTAGCCTACAGGGGAGGTGGGCTGATTTAGGTTGGAACTCAGACTTTATGATGGGGCTAAGGTTTTATAACAAGGGCCACAAGTTAATTTCCATTAATTTTTATAGTGCAATCTTACCGAGCCAGAGAACTGCAAGAGTGGATGAGTAGGAGAGTAGGCTCGCTCACATACAGGAGCAAGGGGCGTTGATGCCCGACATGGTTTTAGCTGGTGATTTTAACTGCCATTTATGTCCAAATTTGAAAGTTGATGGGGGGGGGAGGGGATGGGGGGGGCTGGTCATCATGTACTCTGGAAGAGGGCCCGCACATGGAACACACAAAGGAGGGAAGGATGTTATGCAAGTTATTAAATACACATGCCCTTACCCACACCATGGATCTGGCTGAAGTTGGGAAGGATAAAAGGGTACAACCCACGTTCAAAGGCAGAAGAAGTGTTTCTTTCATTGATTTTATTTTTGTCTCAAAAACACTTAAAAAAATGATCACAGGTTTTAAAATATGTCTGAGCATCTTCAGTGACCACACTCCCCTAGTCATGTCCCTCGTGAAGTTAAATCTCTGCAAGGACCCACCCAGAGTGGGAGGGGGGGGGAGTTGCATGCGCCACAGATAAAGGCAGGAGGTTGAGATGGTTGCAGGGCAATGGCGAAGCTTTTTACAGCGCTTTAGTGAAAGATGGCGAACAGTTCATTGCGGACGTGGAGGGGGTTGAACTAGTTAGGGCATTCAAGGATGTTGCCCAATTAATTGATGGTCTGCTTAAGACCACAACACATCAAGCTAGATCGAATGACTCAAGGTGGTTTGACCAACAGTGCTCCCGTGCCGTGAGAGAGCTGAAAGTTGCTCTAAAATCCTCCCCATTGAGACACGAGAAGTGGGGGGACTCTTTGTAGGTTAAATTACAAATTGGCAGTAAAAGCCCGTAAATCCAAACTACAACATCAGGCTTGGGAGGACCTAAGGGAAGCAATAGAGCTGAAGGATACAATTGCCTTTTGGAAAGTCATAAATGATCCTTGCCTCCAAGAGGCAAATAAACCCAGGGTAGCCAATAATATCCTGCTAGAGTCATGGCATGATCACTTTTATGGGCTCTATAACCACCGCCTGGGTGAGGCCCAGTTGGAGGATGATGGGGGGGAGCAGATCAGCAACCCAACAATTTTCTCTCTGGGCGAGATCAAGGCAGGGATTGGAAGCCTGTTCTGAAACAAGGCTCCGGGTCCTGACGGGATCCCACCTGATCTTTTTTTGAGCAAAGTAGATCTTTGGGCACCAATCTTGACCAGAGTTATTAACGCAGGGGTTGACACAGGCATGCCGCCATCCTGGTCCACAGCCACGAGTGTACCCATTTTAAAAAAAGGCAACAAGGATAGCCCACTTTGTTACCGTCCAATTTCCTTAATTGATGTGCCTGCAAAAGCTTTAGGACGGGTTATCCTCAGCCGATTAATGGATTGGGCTGGGGACCAGCACATCATAACTGACGCCCAATATGGCTTTAGGCCAGGAAAGTCAGCCACCGATCAGTGCCTTAAATTATATTTATTGGTAGCCAAGTACACTATTGCTAGCCAAGAAACTGTGTACCTGGCATTCATGGACTTGACGGCGGCTTTTGACCGAGTGACTCGCAGGAAAGTATGGGAAATCATGGGTGGCCTTGGTGTGGACCCCGGTCTTATTAACATCTTAAAAGTTTTGCATCAAAATACTACCGCTACAGTAAGATACAACCAAGAGGGAAGTTCCACCGACCCTTTTCCATGCTTAAACCGGGTCAGACAGGGTTGCATTCTGGATCCGTTTTTATTCACCTTGTACATAAATAGTTTAGATCAGGCACTTTGCACTTTAAAGGTTGACAAATCGAGGATTGCTCAAGAGAGATTCCTGTCCTGCTTTATGCAGATGACATGGTTCTCCTTGCCCGTACATCCAAAGGGCTTCAGGGTCTGATAGACGGCTTTGTCTCCTTCTTGGGGAACTTAGACTTGTCCCCCAATCTATCCAAGTTGTTCATCATTGAAGTTGGCAAAAAACCAAGCAAAAAGTATGATTACATGATTGGCTGTTACCGCTTGGGAAAGGGGCATTCTTTTTCGTACCTGGGGATTTTATTTGAAGAACGTTTACATTTTAAAGATCTTTTAGAGGAGAAATGCCGCATGTTAGCTAGTTGCTCTGGGTCGATCATGAACTTTGCATGAAGGTTAGGCCGTTGGTCACCGGAGCAGGTTTGAGATTATACAGTTCTATGTGCTGTGCCAAAGTACTCTATGGAAGCGAGATATGGGGATTTATTGATGTGCAGCATCTACAAATAGAGGAACACAAGTACCTAAAGCGCTTACTCAAAGTGCCTTCAGAGTACACCTTCCCACATTATCCATTAAGAACTTGGCATTAGTTACATCAGGGATAAGCTGGAATTCAACCCCCTAATCTGCTGGGTCAAAATCTGGGCAAATACGGAGGCCACATTTAGCAGGCAGATCATAGCAGACTGCCACACCCGCGACCAGGGATTGAATATTCCATGGCTCAAGTACGTGAAGGAGACTCTAGAAGATATAGTATGGGCAGATCTTTTTAATAACCCTACAAAAATATCTATGCAGGATAAGGCCCTGGTGAAACCAGTTTCTCAAGCATGCCGTAACACTTAGGGAAGATAAGGAGCTGATTAAGTCGACAGTGAGGGAATATCTCCTGACCAAAACATGCGTGGGTACTGAGCCTGCTTATCTTATTTTCATAATGCCACAACAGATTTATAATGACGCGATTTAGGCTTAATTATTTGCACCATTTATTAGCTGACCCGGCAGGTTATACCTCATCTATAGAGTTGAAGGGTCTGTGTGGCTGCGACCATTGGTCTCCACAGAATACCCTTCACTTTGTTTTATGATGTCCTTTTTAGGTCTCGTAGCGTTACAGCGCGTAAGCGCTGTCTCGCCGAGATCTATTGTTACTGGGTCTGCTTCCCAGGAGACAGCACCTGGCCGCGCGCATCTCGCAAAAGGCGATCGGCGCAGGCCACGCGCGCGCGAACGCGCTCGCCGTGGCTGTCTCCTGGGAAGCGCAAACATACACAGGCACACCTCCCCCTGCACGCATGCGCACACACATACACAAGCGCACATACACGCACGGAGAGACGTCCCCCCCCATCCCTCCGCCGTCGCACACACAGACACACACACACGCACACATACAGGCATCCCCCCCTTCCCCGCTCACCGGCACTCCGGACTTGTGCAGCCTCCGACCGCGGGGCTCTCCCTCGGGCATGGGAGCCCCGCATCACCACTGCTCTTCCAGGCACTCCGTGGGCTTCACAAAACGGAAGTCCCGCCCCACGACAGGTTTCGTTTTGCGTGTGCACGACCAAAGGTGTTGCATGTTAAAAAGCATATTTATGTAAACACATGAATTAGGGTCAGATAATGACATCCGCAGACCACGTTCGCATGGTATGGTCGTTGTCAGAGCATGCTGGAAACTTAGGGGGGGGGGTTGGGTCGTGATTGAAGGTACTTCCTATTACTTACACCAACTATTACTTAGTTCAATTATGGGTAGAACAGTAAGAGGTCAGAAGACACAAGGAACCCCCCATGCAGCACTTGCCTGTAGTGATAGCTGTCACAGAGGGCTGTAGAGCCCAGGATGTGTGTGTGTGTTCGGTGTGTGTGTGTGTGGGGGGGGGGGGGGTTGGAGGGGGTGTAGCTGCGAAACACATCTGGTGGCAGTAGTTGCAGTCGGCAGGCATCCGGGTAAGCGGGGATACACCTGAAGAGGGATATTTGCCGACCTCGCATGCCTGTACCTGTAGGTATTAGGAGTGGGTGCGTGGGACACACTCAGAGAAAACCCCATGAACCCAACTTCCCTGTACTGTTGGAGTCATAGGCAGCCCTGCATATCACACCCCTCAGTGGGTGTCTGGGGCAGAGGAGGACATTGGAACACCCCCTGGAGGCCCCCCCCGCCTGTAACTGCAGGTGCCGTGGGTTGGGGCGCAGTGAGAGGGGCAGCGCTTGAAGACAGCACCTGTCTGTACCGGTGGACCTGAGGGTGCGTGGGGCGCGCAGAGAAGGGCACTCACCGCAGACACACCTCGCCTCAGCAGTAAATGTCACTGGGGCACCTGTATCCCTCTCCGCCCACTCTTTTTTTTATTTCATAATGATCCATATCATACCACGGTTTTATGACTCTTTTCTTTGCACACCTGCTCCTTTTACCCCTCCCCCACCCCACTTACCAGCTGCAGGTTTGAAACTTTTCACCTTACCTGTTGCAGGAATAGTTGAGTTAAAGGGCTAACACTGTCATGTTTCAGAACCACTCTCCACCCGATACTCCTCAAGCCCGACACTCCACCCACCAACAATTATATAGTTCCTTCATGTCAGGTTCTCCTTCCAGGCTCTAGAAAACTGAAACGGACCGGTTTGAATAGTAGAAAGAAGAGAGCTTGCGGAATGTGCTTGGTCGCTCTTTTGGAGACCTGTCTTCGGCTTTCTGTATACCCACCCGTGCCTTTGTTCAATCAATCAATGAATTAAACAGCATTTGTAAAGCGCCAGACTGTCACCACTAGGGGTATTTGGGCGCTGTATCTCCGTCGAACTGCCAGGTCTTGATGGAACTCTGCTGGCACAGCTGCACATTTAAAGAGGCCTACGCTGGCACTTTTTATTGGGCGTGGCATCATTTTAATGGGTACCACTGGTACTACTCAGCAAGTCGGCTCAACTTTTCACGAGACTTTACAGGCATTTTCTTAGCCACGCTTCAATTTATTTTAGGAAACAGTACAGGTACTTCCGTGTTTTTAACAAGACTGTTTGGCTTCAGTAAATGAATGCTTGAGACCCTACAGCAGCACTGGCAGCTCATGGAAGCCTCTAAAACCATCGAGGTGCAGTGTGCCACCCACCCTCCCTTTAAAGCACCCCTGCCTCCCCGTGGTGCCAGAGTTCACTGGTGTGAACGTTGACCCAACAGTGCCCGTGATCGTGAGAGTATGTTACATCAAAGTCAAAACACTGAGGAAAATTGTTAATATCAAATTGCTTTATTGCGTTCTGTCTTTGAACAGGTCACATTTCCACAGAGTGCCACAAGTCCCTTTAGTAAGAACAGGGAAAAATCACGAGCCGAGACACAATGTCACAGATGAGACAGGAAGATAAACACAAGACATTATTACATCTGATACAGTGAATGTCTTCATCCCAGTTGCGGTGTCCTGGGTTTCAGTCTGTAACACAAATGATTTTGCACTGATCATCACATCCCTACAAATATTGTAGAAGACCGGAAGTAGTACATGCTCAGTCACTGAGATACAAATCCATGGCAGGGAGTTCACAACACTGAACATCTTTATAAAAGAGAATACAACATTGTGTTTCACACAGAGCGCCAAGACTGCTTCTAAAATGAAGACTTGGCACTACTTTTCCTCCTCTTCATTCACCAACAATGAATATTAAACTTTGGACAGTACACAATACATGTGCACATTGTCACTCACATACATGTGTCAGAGAAAATTCACATAGCTCCAAAACTACAGAATCACACTTTGCCTTCACAGAAAGCAGGGCTATGACCACTCAATTATGGAACATTTTCTTTGCTCTGGTTACATCCTAAAATCTTTCCTAAAAAATATTGCAAGGCTGGTCGCTTCCTTATAGTTCAAATGGTTATTTTATTTTCTGCCTCTGTAGTATTTTGAAAAGTCGCTGTTTTTCTTTTAACAGTCGAAATTGTGATTTGGTGGAAAACGCTTTTATCCTCATAATGGGATGTTGAGTTTAAATTTAAACCCAGAATTCTAACACACCTAACCTAATTGCCTCCAAGAGAAATGCCAGTTCGCTGGATTATTTTGCTTGCAGGTCGTTTATGAAACAGCTTTGGTTTTTTACGTCACACTGCTGTACGTGTGCTACAGCAATACGATTATATTGTTGATTGTAACAATAATTGCCAATGCGTATTACAGACTACTCAAACTACGGGACGTGCAGGGGCTCAGGGAGTGCAGCGTCAAGTGCGGACTCGAAATGTGGGATTGCTAAATATGAGTACGTGTGAAGCGCACTAATAGGGACTTATTTACAGGCACCCTGCGCTGCAAGTGAGTCATTTTTAATATGGGAGAAAGTGACTTACCGGCATCGCAAGGGGCTTGTAAATAAATCCCATACTGGTTTACTCACATCACTCATCTCATTAACGCTCGTATTAAAGGGTTAGACTGCGTGATCCGTCGCTATAGTCTTCTCTGCTCTCATCTGATGCCTCCAGTGACCTTGGGCACATGCATCATGTGCAATTCGGCCTCACTGGGAACTGTTGGTGTGCAGCTTCGTCTTTGATTGACAGGAAGGTTGTGGCGAGCTATGCGAGTTCACATGTCAACGGCTGTGCAATCAGGCGATTGCTTCTTAATTAATGGTGCCTTAGGCGATGTTCGCAAATAATCCTCGCAACATACTTAACTAGGGGTATATTTGCAAAGAGTTCATGCAGCGCAGCCCAGCAAGCGAAGATGCTGCACTGCCTTGGCACTGCGTCAGCCCCGTGCGTGAGGTGCATCATCACAGCTGTGTAAATAATAACAGCTGTGAGCCATGGCTGAGGTGCATCATCAGAGCTGTGTGAATAATAACTGGGTCAGCCCCGTGCCTGAGATGCATCATCAGACCTGTGTGAATAATAACAGCTGTGAGCCAGTGCCTGAGATGCATCATCAGAGCTTTGTGAATAATAACTGCATCAAGCTTAAGTTGTCACCAGTTGCACACTCTGTTATCCAATTTTAGCTGATTTCTCATTTTTGTGCAACTCCTTCGTTTAAAGTGTTTTGTCTAAGAACACTGTTCAAAAATTCAACATGGGTGAGAGCAGAGGTACTGCTCCCGGCTTCGAGGAATGCACTCTTTTCCGTGGACCCCAATAGGTCCTAATGTTTTTAATCAACTGTATTCCAATCAATAATGATTCATATACATTTGTATTTTATGCCATTTCTTTCTTTACTTCTTTAATGATTTTTTCTCATTGGATTATTTTCAAATATTGGCAATTTTCATTCTTAAAGCATTTCACATTTAACCCAATGCATTTCGGGTACAAATGGACCCTTCGTCTGGGGTCTATAAAGGAAAGAATAAAGAGCAATTTTGAGCCCAGAGCTATGTTTACATTCACATACCACATTAACATTGTGTCATAAAACGCAAGAAACAAACGTCTTCGTGTATATTTTAAACATTGTCCAATTCAGTAAGAACATCATTAACCGAGAGTGATAACTGAATTATAAGCACAAAATTCTTAATGCCCCCATAACCTTTGCGCAACTCGTAAAATAAGATTCATGTTCCACATTATTGATCGTTACTCGGAGCGGCAAGCGTTCCGTGTCAGTTACTCACAGAAATGCAGTCTGACGACGTCATACGTCCTCTCCTCCAATGGCTGTCGGGTTACTATCGCTTGCTGCGCTATGGTCTCTATAACTGATCTCATTGGTTTGTAAACTGGTCACGTGATCGCTACTTCACTAAAGAGAATTTTAATCGGCATGCCGTCAATAACAGTAGTAACCAGTTAATATAAAAGAAATAAAGTATTAGCGTTAGTCCTGATGTATAGACATTAATATACCATACCGAATTTTCCTTTTGATGATTAAATGATACATTCACTGAGATACCGTATAAATTATATTTGAGTGCTGTAAATAAAACAACTCAACCAGAAATCATATTATGTGAATAAACTCTGTGCATGAGCACATGAATGTACCTAATTGCTCGAGACCCGTCAGTAATGCGTCGGCCATATTTAAGATGTATTTAAGGTAGAATGCGCTCAAAGGGTTTAGCGCCTATTCCTATGATAATGACTACGTGGATACATTGTCAACCTACAAAAACAGTTACATAGTGAACAAGGTTATGTGTTAAACATTAAGTATAGTCCCAAGATGAATATTGTGAACAGGAGTTATGACAGAACATCACAAATTCATGTCTCATTAATTATAAAAAGCATGTCAGTTCCAATCTGTCATTGAGCCCATCCGGCTGGAGGCTCCCCATCTTTCTTATCCAAAAATATTCAGACCTTAATCTCATTTTGTGTGTGTCCAAGCCTGGACGTGTTTCCACCACTTCCAATATAGTGAACCTTAATTGGGAGATGTTATGTCCTGTTTCTGTCCAATGTGCTGCCACTGTAGATTTCAATTTTTTTTGCCTTATACTGCTTTTGTGTTCTGTTATTCTTACCTTAACTTTACGTTCCGTTTGTCCTACATATAACTTACCACAAGGGCATTTAATGCCATAAATAACTCCTTTGGTATCACAAGTGCTTGAATGCTTTAGTTGAATTGTTTGTCCAGTTCTAGGGTGTGTGAAGGATGGACCTGTTATTACATTATTACAATGTGTACAATTCTCACATTTTCGCATTCCTTTATGTATTGTCTTGTTGGATTCCTTTTCTTCTTGCTTTAACAATTCTTTTAGATTCTTGGGTCTGTTGTAGGCAAATCTTATCCGTTCCGCAAACAAAGGTTTTAAATCAGGTTCTTGAGTTATAATAGCCCAATGTTTCCTCATGATGTTGGTTATTTGTGAAGCCTGCATTGAATATTTTAGAACACACACTGTGAGTTTCTGATCAGTTTTATCTTTTTTGGTTAGTAAAGACTCTCGTGTCATGGCCATGACTTTGGTTTTAGATTCTTGTAGTAGTTTTTTTGGGTATCCTCTTGACTCATATTTTTTGATCTGTTTGTCGATAATGTCAGAAACATCCATGGAATCTGATGTAATCCTTTTGTAGCAAATAAATTGAGATATTGGTAAGTGTTGTTTCAAAGCCTGATGGTGGAAGCTTAAGTAATGTAACCCACTATTTCGATCCGTTTCTTTCACATGCACATTGGTGCAAATTTGACCCTGTTTGAGCGATACTTTCACATCCAAAAAGGATAATTGATGTTGGTCAATTTCATGTGTGAATTTAATTCTCTCATGTATCAAATTCAACCTCCTGATGTTTCCTTCCAGTTCTTCTCTGTTGCCTTTCCACATGATAAATATGTCATCTATAAAACGTTTATAGACTAACAATCCTTTCTTCCAATCTGGGTTATCTAAGATATGATCATTCTCAAATTTGGACATAAAAATGTTCGCATACGACGGTGCTCCAGCAAAGCCCATGCTGGTCCCACTACATTGCGCATAGTACTCTTTTTCCCATTCCAGGTAACTGTGAAACAGTGCAAAATGTAAAATTTCCATCAAAAAAATCTTTTCTGATCCTTCAATCTCATTCCTTAATAAGCACCATTCCATTGCTTCAAGTCCCTCATCATGAGGGATTGAAGTATATAGTGCGGTGACATCAATTGAACTTAGCCAGATTTCTTCATTCTCTGAAATTTTAACATCCTGTAATATGTTCAAAAACGCTGTGGTGTCTTTTATGTGGGTGCACCAGTTTTGGACTAATGGTTGTAAAAACCAGTCCAAATATTGTCCAATCGGTTCAGATAAAGACCCACAAGCTGAAACAATAGGCCTAAATGGTGGTCGTGTGGGGTGTTTGTGCACCTTAGGCAACATATAAAACTGTGGCCTTCTGGGATATTTTATGTTCAAAAATTGGTAGGTCTTGTTGGTAATCCATTTCATCTCAAGTGCTTTATCTAGTATCTCTTTTAGTGTAGCAGCGAACACTTCAGTTGGATCTTTTTCAAGTTTCTGGTGAATGTTTGTGTCTTGTAAGTGTTTGTTAACACTTTCCTTATAGAAGGATGAGTTCATTACTACCAGGGCTCCCCCCTTGTCAGCTTTCTGGATGGTTATTTCAGTTTTTTCTTTCAAAGTCTTTAAGGTGTTCCATTCTTTCTTGGAGAAATTACTTTTAGTCCCACTTTTGTAATTGATGTTCTTAATTTCTGTATTGACTACTCTTTCATAAGCGTCAATTGTCTTGTGTGATATAGGAGCACAGAATGTGCTTTTTACTTTGAATTCTTTCATGGTGCTCTCCTCTTTCTCTGTGGGTGGAAGGGTGTTAAAGAAATTCTTTAATCTCAAGTTGCGGAAAAATTTAAACAACGCTATTTCAGTCTCTTCCGGGTTAGATTTGTACACTGGGACAAATGTTATTCCTTTATTCAATAGATTCAATTGAGCCTTAGACAGTGTAGTGTCAGAGATATTTATGGTAAGTTCTGTTTCTTTTTCTTCGAGCGCAACTCTCGTTCCGCTTCTGACTCCTTTGCTTTTTCTTTTTCCCCTCCTGGTTTTACAGGTTCTGTAGTTGCAGACGTTGTTGGTATGCTGTTGGCTGCTGGGCTTGTGTCTAAAAAAGCCTTGTCCGTTTGAGTTTTCTGTCCTGCTGGTGCACTCTTCTCTATTGGTCTTCTGTTTTGAGTTGTATCTGACTCTGATACAACACTCTCCTGGGAGGAACTGATATTTGTGGCTGGTTTTTGCCATTTTCTCTGATTGCAGACTTCTGCCCAACTATACACCTCCTCCAATTTATAGTCCACAGTATCTCTTTTGTATTTTTTTACTTTTCTGTCTTCTATTTCTTTAGCATATCTATCAAGTTTTTTGTTGATATCTTCAAGTAATGTAGTTAAATCATCATGTTTATTTAGCTCCCTCTTGATCCCTTCAAGTTCTTCCTCCACTTCTCTCAATTCCTTGGATAATTCCTCCACTATCAGCAAGATCAGATCGAGACTACATTTGTTAAGTATTTGGTACCACTTGTTGAGAAATGATTTATTATTTCTGCATAACATAGGTTTTAATGCAATTCTTAAACCTCTCGGTATGCGTTTGTTACGATGATAGTGTATTAATGTTGTTGCATGTAGCCGTTTGCTAATTTCACGTTTGCTCACATACTCAAGTTGTTTTAATAATTGATTTGCTGTGTTCAATTGTGGGCTGAAGGCTCTTGTCTCTTTTATCAATCCATAAATTTGTTCTGCTTCTTCAGATGTGTACGCTAAGGTCTCTGCCTTATTCGTTGTAATCTGAGCAATTTCTTCTAAGTTCATCATAACTTTGGGTCGGTGCTAACGGTGAGGGGTAGACACTCTGAATCAATCTTAAGTTGTCACCAGTTGCACACTCTTTTATCCAATTTTAGCTGATTTCTCATTTTTGTGCAACTCCTTCGTTTAAAGTGTTTTGTCTAAGAACACTGTTCAAAAATTCAACATGGATGAGAGCAGAGGTACTGCTCCCGGCTTCGAGGAATGCACTCTTTTCCGTGGACCCCAATAGGTCCTAATGTTTTTAATCAACTGTATTCCAATCAATAACGATTCATATACATTTGTATTTTATGCCATTTCTTTCTTTACTACTTTAATGATTTTTTCTCATTGGATTATTTTCAAATATTGGCAATTTTCATTCTTAAAGCATTTCACATTTAACCCAATGCATTTCGGGTACAAATGGACCCTTCGTCGGGGGTCTATAAAGGAAATAATAAAGAGCAATTTTGAGCCCAGAGCTATGTTTACATTCACATACCACATTAACATTGTGTCATAAAACGCAAGAAACAAACGTCTTCGTGTATATTTTAAACATTGTCCAATTCAGTAAGAACATCATTAACCGAGAGTGATAACTGAATTATAAGCACAAAATTCTTAATGCCCCCATAACCTTTGCGCAACTCGTAAAATAAGATTCATGTTCCACATTATTGATCGTTACTCGGAGCGGCAAGCGTTCCGTGTCAGTTACTCACAGAAATGCAGTCTGACGACGTCATACGTCCTCTCCTCCAATGGCTGTCGGGTTACTATCGCTTGCTGCGCTATGGTCTCTATAACTGATCTCATTGGTTTGTAAACTGGTCACGTGATCGCTACTTCACTAAAGAGAATTTTAATCGGCATGTCGTCAATAACAGTAGTAACCAGTTAATATAAAAGAAATAAAGTATTAGCGTTAGTCCTGATGTATAGACATTAATATACCATACCGAATTTTCCTTTTGATGATTAAATGATACATTCACTGAGATACCGTATAAATTATATTCGAGTGCTGTAAATAAAACAACTCAACCAGAAATCATATTATGTGAATAAACTCTGTGCATGAGCACGTGAATGTACCTAATTGCTCGAGACCCGTCAGTAATGCGTCGGCCATATTTAAGATGTATTTAAGGTAGAATGCGCTCAAAGGGTTTAGCGCCTATTCCTATGATAATGACTACGTGGATACATTGTCAACCTACAAAAACAGTTACATAGTGAACAAGGTTATGTGTTAAACATTAAGTATAGTCCCAAGATGAATATTGTGAACAGGAGTTATGACAGAACATCACAAATTCATGTCTCATTAATTATAAAAAGCATGTCAGTTCCAATCTGTCATTGAGCCCATCCGGCTGGAGGCTCCCCATCTTTCTTATCCAAAAATATTCAGACCTTAATCTCATTTTGTGTGTGTCCAAGCCTGGACGTGTTTCCACCACTTCCAATATAGTGAACCTTAATTGGGAGATGTTATGTCCTGTTTCTGTCCAATGTGCTGCCACTGTAGATTTCATATTTTTTTGCCTTATACTGCTTTTGTGTTCTGTTAGTCTTACCTTAACTTTACGTTCCGTTTGTCCTACATATAACTTACCACAAGGGCATTTAATGCCATAAATAACTCCTTTGGTATCACAAGTGCTTGAATGCTTTAGTTGAATTGTTTGTCCAGTTCTAGGGTGTGTGAAGGATGGACCTGTTATTACATTATTACAATGTGTACAATTCTCACATTTTCGCATTCCTTTATGTATTGTCTTGTTGGATTCCTTTTCTTCTTGCTTTAACAATTCTTTTAGATTCTTGGGTCTGTTGTAGGCAAATGTTATCCGTTCCGCAAACAAAGGTTTTAAATCAGGTTCTTGAGTTATAATAGCCCAATGTTTCCTCATGATGTTGGTTATTTGTGAAGCCTGCATTGAATATTTTAAAACACACACTGTGAGTTTCTGATCAGTTTTATCTTTTTTGGTTAGTAAAGACTCTCGTGTCATAGCCATGACTTTGGTTTTAGATTCCTGTAGTAGTTTTTTTGGGTATCCTCTTGACTCATATTTTTTGATCTGTTTGTCGATAATGTCAGAAACATCCATGGAATCTGATGTAATCCTTTTGTAGCGAATAAATTGAGATATTGGTAAGTGTTGTTTCAAAGCCTGATGGTGGAAGCTTAAGTAATGTAACCCACTATTTCGATCCGTTTCTTTCACATGCACATTGGTGCAAATTTGACCCTGTTTGAGCGATACTTTCACATCCAAAAAGGATAATTGATGTTGGTCAATTTCATGTGTGAATTTAATTCTCGCATGTATCAAATTCAACCTCCTGATGTTTCCTTCCAGTTCTTCTCTGTTGCCTTTCCACATGATAAATATGTCATCTATAAAACGTTTATAGACTAACAATCCTTTCTTCCAATCTGGGTTATCTAAGATATGATCATTCTCAAATTTGGACATAAAAATGTTCGCATAAGACGGTGCTCCAGCAAAGCCCATGCTGGTCCCACTACATTGCGCATAGTACTCTTTTTCCCATTCCAGGTAACTGTGAAACAGTGCAAAATGTAAAATTTCCATCAAAAAAATCTTTTCTGATCCTTCAATCTCATTCCTTAATAAGCACCATTCCATTGCTTCAAGTCCCTCATCATGAGCGATTGAAGTATATAGTGCGGTGACATAAATTGAACTTAGCCAGATTTCTTCATTCTCTGAAATTTTAACATCCTGTAATATGTTCAAAAACGCTGTGGTGTATTTTATGTGGGTGCACCAGTTTTGGACTAATGGCCAGTTTACAAACCAATGAGATCAGTTATAGAGACCATAGCGCAGCAAGCGATAGTAACCCGACAGCCATTGGAGGAGAGGACGTATGACGTCGTCAGACTGCATTTCTGTGAGTAACTGACACGGAACGCTTGCCGCTCCGAGTAACGATCAATAATGTGGAACATGAATCTTATTTTACGAGTTGCGCAAAGGTTATGGGGGCATTAAGAATTTTGTGCTTATAATTCAGTTATCACTCTCGGTTAATGATGTTCTTACTGAATTGGACAATGTTTAAAATATACACGAAGACGTTTGTTTCTTGCGTTTTATGACACAATGTTAATGTGGTATGTGAATGTAAACATAGCTCTGGGCTCAAAATTGCTCTTTATTCTTTCCTTTATAGACCCCCGACGAAGGGTCCATTTGTACCCGAAATGCATTGGGTTAAATGTGAAATGCTTTAAGAATGAAAATTGCCACTATTTGAAAATAATCCAATGAGAAAAAATCATTAAAGTAGTAAAGAAAGAAATGGCATAAAATACAAATGTATATGAATCGTTATTGATTGGAATACAGTTGATTAAAAACATTAGGACCTATTGGGGTCCACGGAAAAGAGTGCATTCCTCGAAGCCGGGAGCAGTACCTCTGCTCTCATCCATGTTGAATTTTTGAACAGTGTTCTTAGACAAAACACTTTAAACGAAGGAGTTGCACAAAAATGAGAAATCAGCTAAAATTGGATAACAGAGTGTGCAACTGGTGACAACTTAAGATTGATTCAGAGTGTCTACCCCTCACCGTTAGCACCGACCCAAAGTTATGATGAACTTAGAAGAAATTGCTCAGATTACAACGAATAAGGCAGAGTCCTTAGCGTACACATCTGAAGAAGCAGAACAAATTTATGGATTGATAAAAGAGACAAGAGCCTTCAGCCCACAATTGAACACAGCAAATCAATTATTAAAACAACGTGAGTATGTGAGCAAACGTGAAATTAGCAAACGGCTACATGCAACAACATTAATACACTATCATCGTAACAAACGCATACCGAGAGGTTTAAGAATTGCATTAAAACCTATGTTATGCAGAAATAATAAATCATTTCTCAACAAGTGGTACCAAATACTTAACAAATGTAGTCTCGATCTGATCTTGCTG
This sequence comes from Lissotriton vulgaris, assembly GCF_964263255.1. Classification (NCBI taxonomy): domain Eukaryota; kingdom Metazoa; phylum Chordata; class Amphibia; order Caudata; family Salamandridae; genus Lissotriton; species Lissotriton vulgaris. Next base: position 476,051,937 of record NC_141700.1, on the reverse strand, counting down.
ATAGTGGAGGAATTATCCAAGGAATTGAGAGAAGTGGAGGAAGAACTTGAAGGGATCAAGAGGGAGCTAAATAAACATGATGATTTAACTACATTACTTGAAGATATCAACAAAAAACTTGATAGATATGCTAAAGAAATAGAAGACAGAAAAGTAAAAAAATACAAAAGAGATACTGTGGACTATAAATTGGAGGAGGTGTATAGTTGGGCAGAAGTCTGCAATCAGAGAAAATGGCAAAAACCAGCCACAAATATCAGTTCCTCCCAGGAGAGTGTTGTATCAGAGTCAGATACAACTCAAAACAGAAGACCAATAGAGAAGAGTGCACCAGCAGGACAGAAAACTCAAACGGACAAGGCTTTTTTAGACACAAGCCCAGCAGCCAACAGCATACCAACAACGTCTGCAACTACAGAACCTGTAAAACCAGGAGGGGAAAAAGAAAAAGCAAAGGAGTCAGAAGCGGAACGAGAGTTGCGCTCGAAGAAAAAGAAACAGAACTTACCATAAATATCTCTGACACTACACTGTCTAAGGCTCAATTGAATCTATTGAATAAAGGAATAACATTTGACCCAGTGTACAAATCTAACCCGGAAGAGACTGAAATAGCGTTGTTTAAATTTTTCCGCAACTTGAGATTAAAGAATTTCTTTAACACCCTTCCACCCACAGAGAAAGAGGAGAGCACCATGAAAGAATTCAAAGTAAAAAGCACATTCTGTGCTCCTATATCACACAAGACAATTGACGCTTATGAAAGAGTAGTCAATACAGAAATTAAGAACATCAATTACAAAAGTGGGACTAAAAGTAATTTCTCCAAGAAAGAATGGAACACCTTAAAGACTTTGAAAGAAAAAACTGAAATAACCATCCAGAAAGCTGACAAGGGGGGAGCCCTGGTAGTAATGAACTCATCCTTCTATAAGGAAAGTGTTAACAAACACTTACAAGACACAAACATTTACCAGAAACTTGAAAAAGATCCAACTGAAGTGTTCGCTGCTACACTAAAAGAGATACTAGATAAAGCACTTGAGATGAAATGGATTACCAACAAGACCTACCAATTTTTGAACATAAAATATCCCAGAAGGCCACAGTTTTATATGTTGCCTAAGGTGCACAAACACCCCACACGACCACCATTTAGGCCTATTGTTTCAGCTTGTGGGTCTTTATCTGAACCGATTGGACAATATTTGGACTGGTTTTTACAACCATTAGTCCAAAACTGGTGCACCCAAATAAAAGACACCACAGCGTTTTTGAACATATTACAGGATGTTAAAATTTCAGAGAATGAAGAAATCTGGCTAAGTTCAATTGATGTCACCGCACTATATACTTCAATCCCTCATGATGAGGGACTTGAAGCAATGGAATGGTGCTTATTAAGGAATGAGATTGAAGGATCAGAAAAGATTTTTTTGATGGGAATTTTACATTTTGCACTGTTTCACAGTTACCTGGAATGGGAAAAAGAGTACTATGCGCAATGTAGTGGGACCAGCATGGGCTTTGCTGGAGCACCGTCGTATGCGAACATTTTTTATGTCCAAATTTGAGAATGATCATATCTTAGATAACCCAGATTGGAAGAAAGGATTGTTAGTCTATAAACGTTTTATAGATGACATATTTATCATGTGGAAAGGCAACAGAGAAGAACTGGAAGGAAACATCAGGAGGTTGAATTTGATACATGAGAGAATTAAATTCACGCATGAAATTGACCAACATCAATTATCCTTTTTGGATGTGAAAGTATCGCTCAAACAGGGTCAAATTTGCACCAATGTGCATGTGAAAGAAACGGATCGAAATAGTGGGTTACATTACTTAAGCTTCCACCATCAGGCTTTGAAACAACACTTACCAATATCTCAATTTATTTGCTACAAAAGGATTACATCAGATTCCATGGATGTTTCTGACATTATCGACAAACAGATCAAAAAATATGAGTCAAGAGGATACCCAAAAAAACTACTACAAGAATCTAAAACCAAAGTCATGGCCATGACACGAGAGTCTTTACTAACCAAAAAAGATAAAACTGATCAGAAACTCACAGTGTGTGTTCTAAAATATTCAATGCAGGCTTCACAAATAACCAACATCATGAGGAAACATTGGGCTATTATAACTCAAGAACCTGATTTAAAACCTTTGTTTGCGGAACGGATATGATTTGCCTACAACAGACCCAAGAATCTAAAAGAATTGTTAAAGCAAGAAGAAAAGGAATCCAACAAGACAATACATAAAGGAATGCGAAAATGTGAGAATTGTACACATTGTAATAATGTAATAACAGGTCCATCCTTCACACACCCTAGAACTGGACAAACAATTCAACTAAAGCATTCAAGCACTTGTGATACCAAAGGAGTTATTTATGGCATTAAATGCCCTTGTGGTAAGTTATATGTAGGACAAACGGAACGTAAAGTTAAGGTAAGAATAACAGAACACAAAAGCAGTATAAGGCAAAAAAAAATGAAATCTACAGTGGCAGCACATTGGACAGAAACAGGACATAACATCTCCCAATTAAGGTTCACTATATTGGAAGTGGTGGAAACACGTCCAGGCTTGGACACACACAAAATGAGATTAAGGTCTGAATATTTTTGGATAAGAAAGATGGGGAGCCTCCAGCCGGATGGGCTCAATGACAGATTGGAACTGACATGCTTTTTATAATTAATGAGACATGAATTTGTGATGTTCTGTCATAACTCCTGTTCACAATATTCATCTTGGGACTATACTTAATGTTTAACACATAACCTTGTTCACTATGTAACTGTTTTTGAAGATTGACAATGTATCCACGTAGTCATTATCATAGGAATAGGCGCTAAACCCTTTGAGCGCATTCTACCTTAAATACATCTTAAATATGGCCGACGCATTACTGACGGGTCTCGAGCAATTAGGTACATTCATGTGCTCATGCACAGAGTTTATTCACATAATATGATTTCTGGTTGAGTTGTTTTATTTACAGCACTCGAATATAATTTATACGGTATCTCAGTGAATGTATCATTTAATCATCAAAAGGAAAATTCGGTATGGTATATTAATGTCTATACATCAGGACTAACGCTAATACTTTATTTCTTTTATATTAATTGGTTACTACTGTTATTGACGGCATGCCGATTAAAATTCTCTTTAGTGAAGTAGCGATCACGTGACCAGTTTACAAACCAATGAGATCAGTTATAGAGACCATAGCGCAGCAAGCGATAGTAACCCGACAGCCATTGGAGGAGAGGACGTATGACGTCGTCAGACTGCATTTCTGTGAGTAACTGACACGGAACGCTTGCCGCTCCGAGTAACGATCAATAATGTGGAACATGAATCTTATTTTACGAGTTGCGCAAAGGTTATGGGGGCATTAAGAATTTTGTGCTTATAATTCAGTTATCACTCTCGGTTAATGATGTTCTTACTGAATTGGACAATGTTTAAAATATACACGAAGACGTTTGTTTCTTGCGTTTTATGACACAATGTTAATGTGGTATGTGAATGTAAACATAGCTCTGGGCTCAAAATTGCTCTTTATTCTTTCCTTTATAGACCCCCGACGAAGGGTCCATTTGTACCCGAAATGCATTGGGTTAAATGTGAAATGCTTTAAGAATGAAAATTGCCAATATTTGAAAATAATCCAATGAGAAAAAATCATTAAAGAAGTAAAGAACGAAATGGCATAAAATACAAATGTATATGAATCATTATTGATTGGAATACAGTTGATTAAAAACATTAGGACCTATTGGGGTCCACGGAAAAGAGTGCATTCCTCGAAGCCGGGAGCAGGATCTCTGCTCTCATCCATGTTGAATAATAACTGCGTCAGCCCCGTGCGTGAGGTGCATCATTAGAGCTGTGTGAATAATAACAGCTGTGAGCCCATGCCTAAGGTGCATCATTAGAGCTGAGTGAATAATAACAGCTGTGAGCCTGTGCATGAGGTGCATCATCAGAGCTTTGTGAATAATAACTGCGTCAGCCCCGTGCGTGAGGTGCATCATTAGAGCTGTGTGAATAATAACAGCTGTGAGCCCGTGCCTAAGGTGCATCATCAGAGCTGTGTGAATAAAGACAGCTGTGAGTCCGTGCCAAAGGTGCATCATCAAGAGCTGTGTGAATAATAACAGCTGTGAGCCCGTGCCTGAGGTGCATCATCAGAGCTTTGTGAATAATAACTGCGTCAGCCCCGTGGTGAGGTGCATAATAACTGTGCCAGCCCCGTGGTGAGGTGCATCATTAGAGCTGCGTGAATAATAACAGCTGTGAGCCCGTGCATGAGGTGCATCATCAGAGCTTTGTGAATAATAACTGCGTCAGCCCCGTGCGTGAGGTGCATCATTAGAGCTGCGTGAATAATAACAGCTGTGAGCAACAGCACTCTTGCCCCCACTCAAACTGCTCACCAATTCAAAGAATGCTAAAAATTTGATGCAACACATTGTCATACACAATGCCAATAACTCAAACTTTAATGCTGCGAGACCTATTGCATTGCAAATGCTTGTTATTCACAATCCAGGAGTTTCTTTTTAAAAAGTATCTTAAATAATGCCAAATTTAAACATGCAAGGGTGGCCCTGTTATTTTTAAAATTGTCCACAGATGCATTATCCCTGTTCTGTACCGCAATTTTTTTTAAGGGCATCTGTCAGGTTTGGAACAACAAGGGGTACTAGGTGAACATATGTGGCCAGTAATTTAAGTCCTCGAATGGTCCTAAAGAATGAATTTGAAGAGGGGTGGGTTCTTAATCATGGATGAACTCAATATGTAATATGTTATGCTGTCGTATCGTTCTGTTTTTATTTCATGATGTATTTTATTTGTACTTTTATGGTATTTTTTCATACCGAATAAAGTATTGTGATTGATTGCTTGATTACTGAAGGAGAAGAATCTGTCCATCCAGAAGGGGGAAGAATCGAGGAGAGTAGCATCAAAGAGGGGTGCCACACTGATTTTACACTTAGAAGAGGTCACCTGTCCCGTCCTGATCTGTTGGCTCCTGACTATTCAGGTGTCACTTTTCCAGCTCCTTGGCCAGGTGTTGGTCCTCACCCCATTCTAGGTAAATATAACTCTGTGTGGTATGTCCTTGTACCGTTTTCCATTCCCACCCTTCCCAGGTACCAACGTCATGAGATTTTACCAAGTCTTTACGTTTTACTTTGATAATTTCTCATTAAAAGTTGGTGTTTGACGTGTATTGGTATTTGACTCACAAAATGATTGCATAGATACAGGTTTTAAAAATCTCTTCAGGTCATTTAAAGAAATAAAGGTAAATGTCATTTCTACCTATTATGCTAACAACCTGATCTATTGACCAAAGGAAATTGAAAGCCAAAGTGAATAAGGTTTGGTAAGACATGGTGTAAAGATAGTTTTATCATAAGGTAAAATAAGTCCTGATCGCCAGCGGTGATCGCCAGCCTATGTATGAATGTTTTATGGGCCCATGTGAGTATGGTGTTTTTAGTGTAACCCAAGCTGGTAATCTCGCTGCATCAGCCTAGAACTCTCAGTAGTCAACTCATAAAGAAGAGCCCTGGCAAATACAATCAGATGGGCATATAACTTATTCCATGCTTCTGAAGGCTCCCTAAGAGCACTTTTTTATCAAGAAACTTTTAAGAGAAGTCTAAGTCAGCCCATGTAGGAAGCTGGCTCTGTATATACTACCAGTGAACAGTTCCCGAAGGAGTGCCCCCCAGTGTGACTTCCTCATTTTTCTCATTTCACAAGCTCTCTCAAAAGCTGTGAACCATTTGGTGGTGTCATCACCTGTCTCAATTTTGGGGACAATCCCTTTGGGGATTTTGGGATCATAAGATTGCTCTCTGTCCCTGTTTATCAGGTTGTTGTCACCATTGATGGGAGCTAAGCCCATCTCTGCTCATTCTTTTTCCAGAGCCAAGAGTCTGGTCTCTAGGTCTAATCTTTTGGTCAACCTCACTAAGTGGTTGGTCTCCTCACTGAGGATGTCCTCAATGAATTCAGAAGCACCTGACTAACCTTGTATTTGTGAAGTCAAGGGCACTGTCCTCCCTAGAAAGTAAGGGAGGTTTGAAGTTATCCTCATCCCCTCCATACTCTTCCCTATCTGAGAGGTCTTCACCTTGCCCAGGGGGATGGTCATTAGCATACCCTGCCAACAGCTCCTGGAGCTTTTGTTTGGAGGGATGAGACCCCAAGACAATGTTTTAGGTTTATATAGAGACCGTAACTCCATAGATTCTAAGTGGAGATAAGGTGTGAGGTCAAGCTTCTTAACCATGTTCTCTATGTCATTGGGTATATTTTCGATAATAGCTGGGTTCTTGTTAAGAGACATTCTACAAAAATATTCTAATCCTCTTACCCCTAAATATAGTGAGTTTTTATTTTTCAAAAATTTTAAAGGGACTTAAGCAAGGCCCTAACAAGACTTTTAGTAATTTTGAAACATTTCTCAATTAAAAAAAATCAGAATTCTAAAGACAATTTAAGAGTTCTGTTGTGTGATTAGGTGTTGACCAAGTCAGTACAAAAAATACAAAGTTGTAGACCCCACAGCTGATCCACCAAGGTAAGAAGCTGGCTCTGTATATACAATGGGTACTCACAAACATTTTCCTAAGGGCCACAAAGTACGGTTTCTGGTGTGACCAAGGGCTGCACTGATGCCAGAAGGGTGGAGGTAGGGGGTCTGGGTGGGTCAGGGAGCGTGTGAGGTCTAAATTTTTTAAACAGGCAAGCATTTCTCTTCAGGCAAATAAATGCTTGCCCGTTTATTTAAAAAATGTTTATAAATGTTAGTGCTCAGCAAATAAACAGCAGCTTGTGCTGCTGTTTATAAGGAGCTTGTGCTACTGTTTATAAGAAGAGTCCGCATGCAAAAGTAAAGAGGGACGCAAGCGGCCCCCGGGCCATACTTTGAGTATCACATTGCACAAGTGTTTTCTGGGCCATAAATAATTTTACAATTAAAGAGGTATTTGCAGGCTGTGTGGGAAGCAGAATTAAACAAGTAGAAACTAGAAAGCCAGTCTCATTTCTCAGTCTTTGGCATTGTTTCCCTACTGCTGCTGAGGTCTTGCCTGATTTGTTTGGCTGTGTCTCCTCTCCTGCCGCCTTCAGCACCCTGGTGGGACGAGGTCCCAGGGTCAACTCACCGCACTACCGCCGTAAGCACTCGGAGAGTGCCGTCTTCCAAGCCCAGCTGCCGCGAGTGATGGGGAGGCGTGGTTACCGCGCACATAGCGCTGCCTCTCCCCCCCCCTCCCCCCGGCGCGGGATGAAGCTCGGACGTCTGAGCCTGTCCGAGACCAGCAGAGGCCCGGCCGGGCCATCTCTCTTGGCTTCTATCTTTCAAGCCTTGGCTGTTTTGCACCCGATACCTGGACAGCTGGTCATCGAGTCCCTGTACCTGCGAAGGGAGGTAGGCTTGCATCAACACCTACCATATATACACTGTCAGGACACTTATTATAGACACTGGCACTTAAACCTTGTATTAGGGAGGAAGTTTTCCCTGGACTAAGCATTGGACATACACCAAGACTCAAACACGAACAAGAGGTATACCTTGTTTTACCTGTACACATGTTGTCTAATTTTATTTGATTTATACATTTACGCCCGTATCTGTTTTAACTTAGTCCTGGTATTACTAAAGACACCCAAAATTATGGGGAGGCGAAAGATTCAGACGGGGACCACTAGGGCTAAACCAGCGGATAGCTCTTCCTCCACTGTCACCACAATGGACTCTTTCTTGCAGAGAGCAGCCACTGTGATCGACAAAGAGATCAAGCTTGTAAATAGATGTCTCTCTAGATCACCTTCTAACTATCTGTATCCATATCCAGTGTGCCCCTGGTTGAATCGTCATCTGTCTGTTCTGACAGCTGCCAGGGGTCGCCTGTAGCATCTTCTGCCACGGAAGGTTTACCACCTATAAATGAAGCTCTTCCTCTAGTACCCCCCTTGACCCTGCACAGACCTCTCTCCCCAGTTATTATAATTGATAGAAGAGGTAGTACTGTTCCACCTCAAGGGAAGGACAGTACTAACACATTGAATGCTACGACCACCCATCCGCTCTTCCAGCCTAGTCAACTTACTGCCCAGGGGAGTATAAAGCATAAACTTCAAACCATTGGGGGGGTAAAGTAAAGAGATCAAAATTGACCCTGGTCCCTAAATCTTCCAACAAATCCTTGGTGCCCAAAACAGTAGCCATAGACCTAGATACAACGGTTACCAAGGTTTTTCAAGATATAATGACCATCTTGTTGGACACCAAATTGAGCCCCATTTTGGATAGGTTGACGGCAATTGAGAAAAGTCTTGTCAGGGGGGGCCCAATCCGTTTTGGTATAAATAGCAGGGTCATAAGCGGTTTAGATTCAGTAGCCAAACCTGGTCCAGGCACACCCAAAAATCTCACCAAATCATATGAAGCGCAGCAGCTCACACAGCGACATGCGGCGCAGTTAACTCATGTGGAGATAGATGGCCAAAGGGACGGCCAGACTCCTAGCAGGCCTCTGGCTGCTCCCGCATATAGGCGGGATCCTAACACTCTCGCAGGCTAGTCAGGCGGCCCTGTGGCATTACCAGGGGAGTTTTGACGGAGCCATATTACCATCAATCTTCCCCCAGAATTCACACCCTATTTAGTGGTCTTGGGAACGTCCTGCCTCTTCGCTCATATATGAAAGAGGACTACAATAACCTAAAGAATAAGGTACCCCACTGGCTAACAGCTAATACCCCAGTGGGTCCCTGGGTGGAATGTAGCATCATCATGGTACGTCGAGTGGCATGGGTGGGCAGTTCCAAAAAGTTGGGAGGGGGCTACTGTGTTATAGTTAACTTTAACAGGGCCTCCATAGCCGAAAGAATCCTGTCAGGTGATGTTCGTGTTGGTCAGTCAACTCATGGGTCCAGAATACAGGCACTTCCATTGGGTTTCTTCTATAGAGCTAAACTTCATGGGTACATAATGGGGAACAAGGATAGGGAACCCACACAAGCTAAATAGTTCAACAAAAACACTGTAGGCAACAATTATGGGTTTTCACAACCATTGTACATGACAAGTCATCCATGGGGACCCCACTCTGCTCCTGCCGCGCCTTCAACCCTAGCACTAGCTAATAGATTCTCTATGTTATCGGGGTTGGAGGAATGCGATTGACTGGACACCCCTGACGAGACCATAGCAGTCAATGTACCGACAGAGGGCCCACTTAACCCCGATGACCGAGATAGAGATATTGCAACGGTTCCCCTACCATCACCACAAATAGATGTGATGCCCCCTGAGGTGGACAGTTTATTTATTTAAAGAGTTTTATATAGCGCTGGCTAGACCCGAAGGTATCAGAGCGCTTTACATGAGAATCAACAATGTAACAGAAAAAGATCAACAATTACACAATACATAAAAAAATAGGCAATACAATTAGGAGAGGAGAGAAAGGAGAGAGAAAAGTAGTGGAGGAGGCAGGGGAGGTGCGAAAGGGAAGATAAGGGAAGAGACAACAAGGAGAGACGAAAGGAAGTCTATCTAAAGACTGACTGGGTAGGTGACGACCAAGAAGGGAATCCACATCCCATCTCCCCTATAGCTAAACCAGGTAGCTCCATCGGGCATCAGACAAAATAGTTCAGTCTCAACACATTGAGAGAGGAGAGAAGGAGAGACATAAATAGAGGGAGGATGCGGGAAGAGACGACGGGGGGGGGGGGAGGTGAAAGGAAGTCTGTCTAAAGACAGACTGGGTAGGTGACGTCCAAGGAGGGAATCCCCAGCCTGTCTCCCCTAGCAGACAAATTCCAGGACCCTTTATGGCAACAGTTTATTAGGCAATTCCTAGTAATTTGCCTTCAAGAGACCTGGTCAGTGGACTGCAACCAGTTTTTGGAGGGTTTCAAAAGTTATTTTGTCCCTGCCTCCCCTTCAACTAGTGCTAGAGCCAAAGGACGTTTTGTTATCTATATCTCCCTGGCTGTTGATTGCCAGGTACAAACTTACCCCCCTACTGGCCATGGCATACAGGCCATCACACTCAAGAAGGGGAATAACAAAATTACCCTGATTAATTTTTATAACCCACCAAATAGTAAAAAGGGGGAAGGTAATATCATCCAGCTGAGTCACCATGTAAGGAAATTATGTGATCTCAGCTCACACCCCAGGATGGTGCTGGGAGATTTTAACATCCACCCCTGTGGCGACCCAAAGACCACGAATGTGTCTGACATGGTATGCCACAGAATGAGGGGGTTTCATTTTGAACATTCCCCACAGGGGGATGAACTAAACAATCTAGTCAATGAATTTGACCGTCTGGCATTGATGTCCCTCCCTGCCCTAAATAGTAAGAACCTTACTCCCACCTTCAAAGGAAGAGGTACTGGGTCTTTTATAGACCATATTTAAGTCTCCTCTCAGTCCCTCTTTCGGAGGTTTACCATCAAGGATACTGGTTACAGCGATCAGAATCCTCTCTGTGGCTATTTCTGTAGTGTATTCCTATCCAGCTAACCCAGGGGCAGGGTAAAAGGAATTATGAGACCTACAGACGGTGGACGCCGTCCTAAATGATCCCAGATTGGCCCAGATATGTTTTATAGGGAGGTGAGAGAATCATGTGTAGCCGAACTTGTCCTTTGTGCCCAACCGGAGAGTTTGCCAAGTAACGGTCTAAGTGCATTCAGTTCCATCTCACGTAAAGTAGTGGAACTTTTGAGGGCTCCAACCTGTAAGGTATCTAACTCAAACCCAAGATGGTTTGATTCCTCTTGTTCTCAGGCAGCACACAAGTTAAAGGAGGCCTTGAAAGTAGTTCAGAGAAAACCCCCACACATACGGGCCTAACATACAGGATATAAGCAGGCCCTAGCCACCCGTAAGAGAGCATTGAAGGAGGAGGCATGGAGGAAGTTGCTAGAGTCTAGCACACTAAGGAACGGTACACGGTTCAGGGGCATTGTCAACAGACCCCTGTTCTCTGAAGATATAAGTAATACCCTAAGCTCCAACACCACGAAAGAGGAATGGGTGGCCTACTTCCAATCCATGGGTTACCACGACCAGTCTCCTCGGACAAGAAATTCTGACCATTTGGTCTTTGAGATATCAGAGGTAGAGGCGGGAATTGCGGGCTTAACAAAGTAACAAGGCTCCCGGTCCGGATTGAATTCCACCGGACCTCTATAAATCAGATCCTTCCTTCTGGGCTCCGATCCTGGTGGCCGTATTAAATGCAGCGGCCAGGACGGTAGCCCCGAATCATGGGCCATCTCTACCATTGTGCCAGTGTTCAAAAAGGGGGACCGATACAGTACGTACTGTTATCGGCCAATCTCTCTCATTAACTCTCTAGCTAAGGTGGTGGGATGGGTATTACTGCAAAGATGATCTTTTTAGGCTGAGGAGCAGAATATCATCGCCGATACCCAATATGGGTTTCGCACGGGAGGTCCACTGAGGCCCAATGTTTAAACCTGTACTTGATTCTTGGTAAGTACACAATGGCCTGCCCAGGTTCGATCTACAAGGCCTTCATGGACCTCGTCCGCGTTTGACTGTGTAAACCGAGTCAAACTCTGGCAGTCCGTGAGGGCCAAGGGGGTTGAGGCCCCTATCATGGACTTTCTAATGGATCTGCATAGGGACACTAAAGCAAACATTAGATATGCACAGGATCTCTGGGTTTCCAGGGAATTTAACATCGAAAGAGGGGTGAGGCAGGGCTGTATTTCCGCCCCCCTTCCTGTTTAATCTATATATTAACGGTATCGAGAGAGCCCTGGAATGGGGGCTGATTTTACACATGTGGGTCGCCGGGGTCTCCAGGTCCTCCTATATGCGGAGAACGCCGTCTTGATAGCGAGAACCGCTAGAGGACTTCAATGCTTACTAGATACTTTCCTGAACTTTATGGGATCTCGAGATCTAGCAATCAATAACGTAAAATCCTATATCATCCAACGAAAAAGTATTCTTTCTCTGTAAGCCCTGCGAAGGTCCCCACGTCAGTATTTTCATATCTGGGGTCGTGTTAGATGATTGCCTGAAGTGGGGGCCCCTTATTATAAGGAAAAAGGGGGAGCTCATGAGAATAACTGCCGCTATTTTCAGCTTTGCTACTAAGATGGGCAAGCGCCCAATTGCAGCTATGCTGAAAGTTTACCAGGCAAAGGGCGTGTCAACTGCATGTTATGGTAGTGAAGTTTGGGGGTATACCACTGCAGATGCAATACAGGTGGCAGAGAACAACTTTCTAAAGCGTCTGCTGGGAATGCCAACCGGGTTATCGCACAAGTTACTTACCTTCGGTAACAATATATCTGTAAGAAACATTAGTTAGTGTTAGATTCCTTACCTTAGAATTACCCCGAGGCGTCAGACTGGATCCGTAGGCGGCCTCTGCGGCCCGCGTCCGTCGTCGGCGACGCGATCGCAGGGATGACGTCGCTGGAGTACTTAGACGCCGCCCACGCGCGTTGACGTCAGTTCTGTACATAGCTTTCCACGCCAGGAACGCAGAGCCATGCAAGAGACCGACACTGGTGCCATGAAACTAGGGCCCTCAAATGGAAATACCTTAACCCTAGATATCGGTTCGCAGAACGGGGAGGATAGGTTGGGCGGTTAAAAATCTAACACTAACTAATGTTTCTTACAGATACATCGTTACCGAAGGTAAGTAACTTGTGCATCTGAAAGAAACACGTTAGTGTTAGATTCCTTACCTCAGAATAGATACCCCAGCAATACCAACCCTGGTGGTGGGTCCGCGAACCAAGATCACACCAGAAAGTCCTGGAGAACTGAACGGCCAAAGAAGCTGCCTCTCAGGACTTGGCTGTCCAGGCAGCAATGCTTGGCAAACGTGTGCGGCGAGGCCCACGTAGCTGCCTGACAAATGTCCTGCAAAGGGACTCCCCGTCCCAGGGCAGTAGTAGCCGCCGTGGCCCGAGTGGAATGGGCGCGCAGCCCCATAGGAGGCTCCTTCTTAGCCAAGGAATAACAGGCCTTGATGCACAAAACGACCCACCGAGAGATGGTCCGCTTGTGCACCGCCCGTCCCTTCTTAGCACCCACGTAGCCAACGAAGAGTTGGTCATCCACCCGGAACTGTTGTGTGCAGTTCAGGTAAAAGGAGAGCGCATGTTTTGGGTCCAGACGGTGGAATCTCTTCTCCTCTTTCGAGGGATGCGGAGGCGGAAAGAAGGTGGGCAAGGTGATGGACTGGCCGATGTGAAAGGCAGTAACAACCTTGGGTAGAAAGTAAGGACGAGTCCTCAGAACAACTTTGTCCGGATGGACAGAGAGGAAAGGAGGCTTAGAGGAAAGGGCCTGGAGCTCACTAACTCTTCTGGCAGAGGTGATGGCAACCAGGAAAGCAGTTTTAGGAGTCAGAAGACGAAGAGGGCAATTACGAAGTGGCTCCAAAGGAGCGCACATTGGACAAGTTAGAACAAGATTCAAGTCCCACTGAGGTATCACGAAAGGAACAGGAGGAAACATGTGCGTAATGCCTTTCAAGAATCTATTGACAACAGGCGACTTGAAAAGAGAAGGCTGATCAGGAAGCCTTAAGAAGGCTGAAATGGCTGAAAGATAGTGCCCTTGATAGTGCCCAGAGCAGAGCCCTGCTGGGCCAAATAAAGAAGAAAGAGGAGAACCTCTGAAAGAGGGGCGGAAAGTGGATCCACAGCCTTTGCTGTGCACCATGCCACAAATGTGTTCCACCTGCAGGCGTATACCGTCTTTGTGGAGGGACGCCTGGCTGCCAGAATTACATCACAGACTTCAGGAGGCAAGTCAAATGGCATCAACTGCCGCTGCTCAATCTCCACGCATGGAGGTGGAGGCTGGACAGGTTCGGGTGGAGGACTGTCCCCTGCTGCTGCGACAGAAGGTCCTCCTGAAGAGGCAGTCGAATCGGGGGATCGATTGACATACTGAGTAGCTCGGGATACCAGTATCTTTGTGCCCAGTCCGGAGCCACAAGGATGACTTGGACCCGGTCCCGCTTGATGATCTTCAGCACTCTGGGCAGAAGTGGTATTGGGGGAAAGGCGTACAACAGACCGCAAATCCACTGTGCCGCCTTGGAAACTCCAACGCGCAGAACTGATGACATTGCACGTTCTCTTCGGTGGCGAATAGATCTAACCAAGGCTCTCCCCACTGCAGAAAGAGACCTTGCGCCACGTCCGGGTTCAGACGCCATTCGTGATCCATCATGCACCGGCGCCTGAGTTCGTCCGGCCTGGGGTTCAGAGAACCTGCCAGGTGTTGAACCACCAAGGTAACGCCTTGATGTTCCAGCCATGTCCAGAGGCGCAAGCCCCCACCCTGTTTGTTGCAATACCACATGTCGGTGGTGTTGTCCGTGAACACCTGCACCACACTTCCCCGGACAGAAGGAAGGAATGCCTTCAGTGCAAGTCGGATCACCCGCAGCTCCAGAATGTTGATGTGGAGCTGGGACCTCACCCGAGACCAGAGGCCTCCAATCTCCGCCTCTCCCATGTGGCCACCCCATCCCACGAGGGACGCATCCGTCACCACTGTGTGCTCCAGTTGGGGAAGGGAGAGGGATCTGCCATTGACCCAATCGCTATTCGTGAGCCACCACTGCAGCTGTCTCGCAGTGCCGTCCAGAACCGCTCCGATGAAGAGGAGCTTCTGAGAGGGAATCAGGTGCCACTTCGGCACGTTGATGGAGGACCCAGCAAATGCAAGAGGTCGGCCGTAGTCTGGAGGTGGTTGGTGACTGTCTGGGGCGAGCCTGCCTTCAACAACCATTCGTCGAGATAGGGGAAGACTGGAACCCCTGATCTGCGCAGATGAGCTGTGACCACCGCCATCACTTTCATGAACACCCGAGGGGCGCAGGTAAGGCCGAAGGGGAGCACGGTAAAATGAAAGTGCTCGTGGCCTACCGTGAACCGCAGGCAGCGCTGGTGGGACGGCAGGACGGGGATGTGGAAATATGCGTCCTGCAAGTCCAACGCTACCATCCAGTCTCCAGGGTCTATGGCAGCTAGAACCTGAGCCAAAGTCAGTATCTTGAACTTCTCATTCCGGAGGAAGCCGTTGACGCTCCTGAGGTCCAAGATAGGACGCAGGCCCCCTTTGTCCTTCTTGGGAACCAGAAAGTAGTGGGAATAACAACCACGTCCTACTTCTGGCCCAGGAACACGCTCGATGGCCCCCTTGGCCAAGAGGGCCATAACTTCCTCCTGCAGAAGTTGCAAGTGATGCCCCGACATGCGGTGGTACTGCGGGGGCATGGCTGGAGGGGTCGTCTCGAAGGGGAGGGAGTAGCCCCTTCGGACGATTTGCAGCACCCACCTGTCCGAAGTGATGGTACGCCAGTGGAGTAGGTGATGGTGAACTGGCATGGAATGGGCCTGAAAGCTCGGACTAGGAAGGCTTTGAGGCAGATGCTGCGGGAGTGGATGTGGACTGACCGGCCTTCTGACCCCCTGCTCCACAACGGTGGATTGCACGTCCACGACCGCGTTGAGGTTGGTTCTGCGGCTTGTGGCTGTATGAACGTGTGGGGGCGCCCCTTCCGTGGCCACGAAAGGGGCGAAAAGCAGAAGTCTGAGGGTGCTGCCCCGAAAGGCCTATGAACTTGGCCGTAGCCCTGGAGTCCTTAAAGCTCTCCAGCGCGCTATCTGCTTCGTCGCCAAAGAGGCGATGGCCATCAAATGGCAGAGTCCATGAGTGTGTTCTGGACTTCCACTGAAAAATTGTCGGACCTCAGCCAGGCGTGGCGTCGAATCGCCACAGTCATGGAATTTACTCTGCCTAGCGAGTCTGTTGTGTCAAGACCAGACCTGATAAGAGTATCGTGCCGCGCCTCGCCCCTCAGCAAGTGCCTGAGCGAGCCGTGCCTGGGCCTCCTCCGGACACTGGGATAGCACGTCCGCCACCGTATCCCAGAGAGAGTCGGTGAAACGGACCAAAAGGCATGCAGTGTTGATAGACCGCAATCCTAGGCAGACCGAGGAGAACAGTTTCATGCCAAACTGATAAAGCCTTTTGGATTCTCGATCCGACGGAGCGGTTGGGAATGCGGTCTGGGATGTAGAGGTCTGGATAACCAGGCTCTCAGGGGTGGGGTGGGTGGACAGAAAGCAGGGGTTGCCCGGAGCTGGGCGGTGGGCCACGTTCCGATCCGAAGGGAGGCCTGTGGAGGGCCTGGACCAAGTGCCCAATAGAACTTCAGTGAGGGCCTCATTGAACGGCAGCAGAGGCTTCACAGAGCTTACTGGCGGTTGAAGCACCTCAGTGAGGAGGTTAGTCCTCACGGCCGCTAAAGGGAGCTCAAGAGCCAAGGCCTTGGCTGCCCTGCGCAACACCACACCACATGCAGCCCCCTCCTCCGTAACCACGGAGGGAGGAGAGAGAAAACCAGTGTCAGGCGAAGTGTCAAGACCATTGGCATCCCCCAGCTCGTCTGCCCAGTCCTGGCTTAACTGGCACTGCTGTGCCAGGGGGTCCTCATAGCCTTCCCAGTCCTCCCCCTCATCCGTGTCCTGATGAACAGGCATAAAGGACGGAGTCGGTTCATAAGTGAAGGGTTCACCCATCGACGTCGGAGACTGCGCCGTTCCGGCATCGGACCCAGCCTGGGGCTGAAGTCGGGGACAACGTCATCTGAGGATGGCGCCGGGGCGGCACTGAGGGGGTCGGCGCCAGGCCTGGATTCCACGGGGGCCTGTGGCATCGGGACCGAAGTCGACGACGGCGCTGGGACCGAAGCCGCCGGCTCGCTAGGACCCCCAGTCGGGCCTGCTGGGCCCGAAGGCGTGCCGGCAGGCCTCGACGGCAGAAAGTGAGTCCTCATGGCCACGAGGAAGTCACGAATCTCGCCCGGCACCGCGTTAAGTCCAGGGACCGGAGGGTATGGGACCGGATGCGATGCCTGCAGCTCCGACGGAGCCGCGCAGTTGGTTCCACCCGAACCTTCAGCAGAGTCCCGCGACCGGTGAGGGGAGTCAGAAGAGCGATGTCACTTCTTCGACTTCTTCTTTGAGTGCCTTGACTTACCTGAATGCGAGGACTTGGAGCCCGATGAACGGTGATGGCTCCAGCTCCGCAATCGGTCCCTCGACTTCCTCCTCGACCAGGACCTCGAGCGGCGCAGAGCCGACTGCCGGATCTCGAGAAGCTTGCGGGACCGCTCCCGCCTAGCCTTCGACGTCAAGGCCAAGCAGGCGGGGCTTGGCTTGTCGTCATGGTTGGCCCCCAAACAGTAGAGACACCAGCGGTGGGGGTTGGTTACCGACATCATGCGGTGACAGGTGTCACACGGTTTGAAACCGGGCTTCCCGACTGGCACCAGGAGTCGAAGTTGACTCGAAAAAGATAGACAAAAGGTCCAAAAAGTTAGTCAAAAAATGACTAAGGGTACTAGCTCTTCCCGGATCTGCGCTTGCTGGCACGAAAAAAAGAAGAACTGTCATCAACGTGCGAGGGCGGCGTCTAAGTACTCCAGCCACGTCATCCCAGCGATCAGGACGCCGATGACGGACGCGGAGCCGCAGACGACGCCTACCAACGCGCAAGGGTACTGCTGACGAAAAAACTTTCCGGATCCAGTCTGACGCCTTGGGGTAATTCTAAGGTAAGGAATCTAACACTAACGTGTTTCTTTCAGATGAATCTGATAGCCCACGAAGAACTGGGGGGCCCTTTTCTGTGTGATACTTTTGCTTTGCGCCCTCTAGTGTTTTGGCTTAAGTGTTGGCCAAACAAAGAACTAAAACTTACTCAGCAGATCCTAACGGACTGTATGTCCTTGGAACATATGTCCAGAATTCCACGGCTGAAGTATGTAAAAGGTCGCCTCTGAGTTGGGTCGCCAGAACTCTTTCTAAAACCCTCAACCATAACAAAAAAGGATGTTGAATTGGTCAAAAAAGCATTCATTTGCACAAGAAAACTTATAAGAGAAACAGGAACTATGTAAACCAAGCGTCGTACATTTTTGACCCTAAAAACCCACCCACTGACAGAGCCATACCTTTTGGGAACACTGGCCACATATTAGCGGTTTTTATTGTCTAGGTTTCGTCTTGATTTCTTTCATCTTTTACTTGCCGTCCCAAAAGGGAGTAGCAGAGTACGTGTTAGCACCCTGTGGCTGCGACAACCTGTCTCCACAGTATCTGCTACACTTTATGCTCCTCTGCAAATTCTACGAAGTACCTCAGAGACATATTTTACTCCCCCTTCTAAAGAGGCTTAATTTTAACCAGGCTCGCCCAGCACTTTTATATTTGCAGCTGCTGAAACCAGACTGTATAATTTTTATTATAGGCTACCTGAAATCGCTGGTGAGAACCAGGGCCTGCTTAGAATATTAGTCATTCTAGGGGGAGGAAGTACTCATAGTTTAAGGTATGTCTCTAGTGTGCTTTCTTTTTGATACATTGAAACTTGCTTACAGCACCTGCCATATTTTACGTGTGATTCTTCTTGTTTCAAGGTTGTGAATTCTAAATTATTTTAATGTATATTTTTACGGGATGTGTATATTTATTGGGACTTTTATGGTTTTCACATTGTAAAACCGAATAAAGTTTTATGAAATGAAATGAGTGTCACTGGTATATACTATACCAAAGTAAGCTATAGTGTGCACAGAGTCCAGTGGATCCCCAAAAGTAGGCAGAGGCTAAAGTAGATAATACCTTACTCTCTATTTGTGGTAGTGTGGGCGAGCAGTAAGGCTTTATCAGAGGGTAGTGTTAAACATTTATTGCACACACTCAGGCAAGAAATGGTGTCACACACTCAAAGACTGAACTCAGACCATTTTGTTTGTATAAAAATATTTAGTTGTATTTTATTTCTAGAACCAAGCCAGGCCTGATGCAGGTAAGTGAGACAGTACTTTGCAAGAATAATGCAGTTGAGTACAATTGAAATGCAGTGGAATGCAATTGGTTTGTGTACAGGTAACAGTGAAAATTACTTTTCATATACTATTGTCATTGCTTTACAGTTACTATTGTGTATTTATCTTTTATTGTTTACTTAAAATCATAATTAAAAAAGAAGAAAACCTATTACTTCTTAAGTACAAAAAATATAAGAAAAGAAAAAAGGTAAAAATGTTAAAAAGATAGTTATTAATACAAAAAAAGTTTTAAAGGAAGCGGAAATATTGCTAGAATTCATTGGAGCGTAATGTCCTTGTTAAATGCACATAATTTGTTGGGGCTCAGGTTTGTTCATGGGTGTGCAGGTTGTCACAGAATTGATTACAATTCTTCTGTTGTGAGATTTTGGCCGCTCATGACAAATTTGGTAAACCGGATGTTGAGCATCGTGTTTTCTGGGTTCATAGCTGCTATGATGGCTAGTCGGAATTATGTTTGATCCAGTAGCACACAGCAAGATCCTTCTGTCATTAAGATTGCTTTTCGTACTCAGTGTGATATACCTATATACCACACTGAGACATTTCCTGGATAAAGGTAAATAATACAATTTATCAAAACACACTTATAAGCTTCATCATAGAACTTCCAACTCCACACTTAAAAAAACTTTTTTTTACAGAAAAGCAGTCAATGCAATCCTATGGGAGTAAATTACGTTATTGGTTTCAAGGTAAGTACTTTGTTTTGGGAGTTGGCATCCTGGGTTAGAACAAGGGTTCCCCCAGGGTCAAGGATACACTCTCAAACCTCCATCAGTGGCACTAGAGCAGCCAGGTGCAAAGGGCTGAGGCCCAATGTTATCCAATGGGGGATAGGGGGCCTCCAGTTGGTGGCTGCTCACGAGCAGGCCACAAGTTTGTGGGAGCAAAACTTCTGGACTTAAGCTCAGGGCAAAGGGGGGTTCAAGTTAGCACACAAGGTGCACCCACAGCAGCACTGAGGCAGCCGGGTGCAGGGTGCTGTTTTGGCGTCTGGTGCCCTGTTGTTTCCAATTGGGACTATCCGGTTGCAACAAACTGCAGACTCGGGGACCAAGATCTTCTGGAGGAGACCACTATTTGGAGAGGTAAGCCAGGATGTCGTGGGATGCCGGGACACCGTTGGTTGGGCCACCCAAGGCTATGGGTCATCGGGTGCAGGGGTGTATTTTGGCGATGGGATTTCTTACCAGATCCTGTCGCGGTCGGGAGATCCTCCAGAAAGGGGCTGCAGGCATCGGCTGGAGGCAGATCACCAGATCTCAGGTCAGGATCGCCGGGGAGACCTCCTTGTGGTGTATAGCCACTCGAACACGGGCCGTGGGCATCAGATGCAGAGTGGTGCAGACTCATGGATTTGGCCAGAGCCAGAGTCTGTTGGTGAGCAAATCCAGTGCTCATGGGAGACAAAGTCTTCTTGGTGAATGCAGGGAGGTCCTCTGGGTTCTGGGGGGCTGCTGGCTGTAGGACACACCGGGAATTCGCTTGAGCAGGTTGAGGTCTGGATAGGCAGGTAGGGCTGGGGCCAAGTCAGTTGGTGTCCTCCTCTTCTTCCGTCAGCACGGCTCTTTGGTCATTCTTCTTCTTGTATCCTCTTGTCTGAGGAGGCAAGGTTCAGGGTTGCCCCTAAAAACTAAATTTAGGGGCGTTGCAGGTAGGTAAAGGCAGAGACCAATGGGTCCCTTCATTGAGGTGGGTACACCCCCTATTATGCCACACTCCAGTGGGAGGAGGTATAAGCCTCACTCTGGTTGGTTGGGTCCCCTCATCTGATAAATGGTGGGGACTGAGAGTTGTGCTTTTCCTCCCCTCCCCCACCTGGGGGATAGGGTTGGCAAAGGTGAGTACTTCTCTCCTCCTATTTTGGTTTTCCCACCGATTCTTCTGCCAAAGTGGGGGTCAGAACCGGTGGGGGCCAGTTGCTGGGAGCTGCAAATGGCTGGGGTAGCTCACAAAGGCGGCACGCCTTTGAAGCTTCCCCTTCATGGACCCTGCCCATCCCGGAGGAGGAAGCTTGGCACCTCGACCCAGGATGTGCTTGGTTTCAGGACCCTGAGAGCGGCAGACTCTCGACCTAGGGGTCTAAAAACATGTCTGTGGTGGCAGCTGGCGAGCAGCTACTCAGCCAGGACACTAGAGTTAGGTTGTTTTTCAGGGGCATCTCTAAGATGCCCTCTGAGTGCATTTTTCATTAACTCCCACACTGGCATTAGTGTGGGTTTAATGTGATGAGAAGTTTGATACCGAACTTCCCAGGTTTCAGTATAGCCATTATGGTGCTGTGGAGTTTGTAATGACAAACTCCTGTTCTGTATACTCTTTATGGCATTACTGCACTTACAATGTCTAAGAATTGACTTAGACACTGTATGGGGTACATCGCTCTTGCACCTGTACCATCACCAGTGGCGTAGTACACCCAGCTAGAGGGATGGCTGACCTAAGCCATAGGCAGTGAGTTGTAGACGTGGCTCATAGGGATGTGAGCCATGTTGACTCTTCACTTCACTCTGTATCAAAACACTCAGCCTGCAAATGCAGTGTGTGTGTAAAGGTACAGGGCCTCGAAGGGATGAAGGACTGGGTTCTTTTGGACCCAGCGGTGCCAGGGCACAACACCTGAAACCTTCGTGGGTAACCTGCTCCGGCGTACAAGTCACAGAGACACGGGACACTTCCTTCGGCGTCAAAGAGTCAAGGTTTATTTACTGCAGGGAACACAGAAGTCACAGGAAGTACATCGAGTGTAGTTCGGGGAGACTGCTTCAAATTGGTTTTGTGGATCGCTCCTTTTATACAGTTTTTACCCATAAGATAACATGAGACACAATAGTTTACAACCTGGTTCCCACATGTCGCTCTCAGAGGGGTCGCTTTTGGTCACTTTGAAACACACAAGGTCCGGAACATAAGTGCGGAAACATTTGGCGGTTCCCAACTGTAAAAACCCATCTTCCCACCATTAGTACATTCCAATCGGCAGTAAACAGATCGAAGAAGGAACAAGGACAGGTGCAGAGGAAGACGGAGACAGTGGGGAGATCGGAAAGGGTGTAAAAGGGGAGGTAACGAGAAGCACGAGATACAGGCATCAAAGGGACGTGTCTAATGAGATGCACGGCTGAGACAATAAGTCCGTGCGGCAAGATGAGCCTCGAGCGGCGCCATCTGCCTTACAGTAGCAACCCCCTCATCATAAAGACACTTTCAAAGGACATGTGTCTTCCGCAAATATCTTGGGAGTCCCAGGGTCGCGAAGCGGACAGCGTCCGTTCGCTGACTACTTGAGGGCAAGAGACAAAATGGATGCCGTATCTAAGATGGAACCCGTGGGTACAGATGAGAAACCCACATAACAAACGAACGGTTTAAGCTAGCACAGCGAAACTGCGCACACTTACTAAACTCGTCATTTGCGGTTCATAGATACTAGACTCGACCATATTCGTACGAGTCGAAAACACCACTTACAATTGTCACGGAACCTCAGACGCTCCTTTTGCCCTCATGTAGGCAAGCACTAGTCGGAATCATATTCGATATTCATCAGACCATCAAGATGTCGTTGTAGCATAGCTCTGTCCAACCGAGTCCCCTTGGTAACAGATGGTTGTCTCATACACGTTGTAGCACAGAGGCCACATAGGGCAGGACCACACTGCACACAAAGGCAACACGTGAACAGGAACACTACCACAACCCCGATGATCATCAGAATCTTCCAACCCCAAGTCGATACCAGGCCCCAAAACCATCCAAGTAGCGTCCAATCCCCTACATCCACGTGTATGGATTCAGAGATCTTATGCAACTTCGAGATGGCTTGATAGACAGTAGGAGCATTATCAGGTATGAAAATGCAACAGCTCGAATGGATCACTTTACATACCCCACCGCGATCTGCCAAGACGACATCTAAAACCATACGGTTTTGCAACGTCATAAGTCTCTCCGCCTGAAGTTCTGAGGTGATATTACCAAGGGCACTGGCAGTAATATTAGCTGTCGATTCTACCACTCGAGTCAAATGTCTCAGGTTCCTACTATTAACCATAGGTCCCCAAAACGGGAGGAAACCCTTGAAAAAGTCTCCTGCCTCTTGACCGGCAGTATCCTCTTCGCTAATTACGCCTCGTACAACTCTAGTCTTATGATAATCGGCATCTACAGTGAACGTCGGAGGCAACAGATTTGCAACGAAACATGAGCCCATGAAGTCTGTGGGCAACCATGTGTATGCACGATCATGACAGATAAAGTACGTACCCTTGGCAGCCAGAAACACAGGGGTCGGGGACATTGGCAGAAGGTAACTTTCAGTGCAAGTACTGGCTCCAAGTGAGGCTTGCGAACCACGACCCACAAGACAAAGATTACCAGTGTGGGGTACGACCCATATTGGAGACGAGCTTTTAAGCTGCTTTTCATTAGTGAACGTACTATATTCCCCTCTACTTAGGACCCTATAGGCTTGCACCTCTTCTTTAGGGATGAGAAAAGCATCATGGATCTCATCTTCCATATCCGCTATTGCCATCGATAGCACCCACTGGTACGAGGTAGGACCAGGGTTGGGGGAACGTTGTTCTGGAGTGGGGTGGAAACCCAGTGCGCTTCGAAGCATTGTTTGAAATGCTCGAGCTGACCCTTGGGAACTATACGGTAACACCAGATATGGAATTCCCTTACCCGTAGTATGTGGCATCAGCCCACACACCCAACAATTAGTAGTGTTAACCACTAACTGATGCTGATGGAGGAGCTGGATAAAGGAATTGTTGCGGAATTCTACACGTCTAGCCTGTTCGTGTTCCGGTAACATATGAAAGGAATGAGGAGAAGCAGTAGAAGTAAGATTAGGGTAAGGAGTAGGAGTAGGGGTAGGAAGTAAGAAGTAAGACATAGTGTAATACACCCCACCCGCCAAAAATGCAGAAGCAGTCAGAAACAATACAAACAATGGAAATACAAAACATTTAGTACGACTAAGTTTCTGCAGTCTGACTCTATACGCCTGAGCTCCTTCCAAATCATTCAGCTTCGAAAATGCCATTTCCCTACGACCGTCCGCAACGTTTCTTGACGCACTTCGTTCTGTGCAGCAATAGTCAATCCCCAGGAGTTCCCAGGAACCGACGGCCTTTAACCTAGCGTCAAGACCTACTGTCCAGAAGGAAGTACGCGCGCGGCCCTACGGCCCTCAATACACAATATGTATTTTATTTAGCACAATATTTCAGCTGTGGAAGGAAAAGATACAAGGAAGAAGCTTATTATATGTACAAAACAATTTTCAATGATACGAATTGTTCAAAGTTGATCAGGGGAAACGAGGATATTGCAGTTATCAATTCAGCAAAGCAAGAAAATTTTATTTGTCCTTAGTATGAGAACGCAGAGAATATCGATGTTTCCCTGGACGTGTCTGCTCGTCGAACAAAGGATCCGTTGAAGAGACAGCGTCCTGTTGATCAATTGGTTGATTTGATCTTGAGTCTTTTGCTGACAAATGTTCAACAGTGGCTTTCTGCTGCGCTGAGTGTTCACCAACAAGCTGTGCGTCGCTAAAAGGTACAAACGCCGGCAATGTTTCTGCTTCTGTTGACGCAATGCCTTTCCTCACCCACGGGTCTGCCGGCAAAGGAATAGGGACTCGCTTACAATGGGTAGCATGTACCCAATTCTTCCGCCCCTCAAGACGAACGGCAGTCCTCGTGGCCAGGAGCACCTGGTAAGGTCCGGTGAAACGGGGGTCCAGATTCTTCTTGCGTGAAAAATTACGGGTAACTACCCAATCTCCGGGCTGGAGCTGGTGGCCTGGACCCTCCGTCTGCGTCGGCAAGGCGTCGTAAACCTGTTGATGAATTAACCTCAGTTTAGCAGTCAAGTCATGTAAGTAATCAATCAACATCGGATACTCAAGATCAACGAATATACCTGGCCTAGGAACCCCCCACACATTCGCAGGACGGCCGAACACTATTTCATAGGGGCTAAGCCCTATTCGGGAGTGTACAGTCGCCCTAGTTGACAGTAATGCTAGAGGCAAAGCGTCAGGCCACGAAAGTCCAGTCGTAGCCTGAATCTTCGCTAGCTTTAGTTTAAGGGTGCCATTGTACCCTTCAACCAATCCAGCTGACTGGGGATGATTGGCGCTATGGAATTTCTGATTAATTCCAAGGCCCTTACACACACTCTTCATCACACTTCCAACAAACTCACTTCCGTTATCTGACCACACGACTCTAGGCATTCCATACCGAGGAAAGTATTCCTTCAGTAGGATTTTCGCAGTAGACAAAGCAGTATTGTCCTTGAGGGGATAGGCCTCGATCCATCGGGAGAATGCGCAAACCACAACCAAAACATATTTCAGGTTATTGCATCGCTCCATATGGATGAAGTCCAATTGGATCACCTCAAAGGGATACGAAGGAGGAGCAAAACTGCCAGGGGGAGTTGGGGTTCCTTTGCCAGGATTGTACATTATACACACCATACAATTCTTCACCAAGCGTTCAGCACACTTAGTAATTCCATCATTCTTCCACACATCAGCCAACAACTTGCAAATACCTTTCGCGCTAATATGTGCTGACCCGTGTGCCATTGTCACAACGGCCAGTACATACGCATCAGGCAACATCCATCTTTTCTGATCCGACAAATCAATCCAGCAACCATTCGCATCCAACCTTCCCGTACTTTCTTTCCACTTCGTCTTTTCAGTCTCGGTGGCCTCATTCTGTATTGCTTTCACACTCTCTATGGTATTTTCACACATACTTGATTCTGTAGGCCACCTAACCGAACTCGTCACATACATTCGAGTGCTAAGGTTCCGGGCAGTCTCCTTAGCAATCTCATCTGCAAACGCATTACCACGACCAACATCATCCGTCACTTTACGATGCGCACTACACTTAACAATTGCAACTTGAGCAGGCAAAGTCAATGCATCCAAAAGATCGTTCACAAGCTGGCCATGCTGTATTTTCGTGCCATGTGACGTGAAGAAACCACGTTCTCGCCACAATCGTCCAAAACTATGCGCTACACCGAAAGCGTACTGACTATCGGTGTACACATTCACACGTTTACCTTTTGCTAATACACATGCTCTAGTAAGAGCAATCAGCTCTGCAGCTTGGGCAGAATTCTGATTCAATCTCGCAGTCTCAACAACTGTATTCAATGTCACAACAGCATAAGCAGTAGTCACATCACCATTCGGCAATTTAAAACATGACCCATCCACATACAGAGTGCCCTCCGGGTCTTCCAATGGGGTGTTTTTCAGGTCCACTCGACCTTTTGTTTCCTCCTCTGTCCGCAAGTAACAGTCATGTTCTGCTACTTCATCTGACTCTGCACTAATTGGTAACAAAGTTGCCGGATTTAGGACATTACAACGTTTTATCTGAATATGGCTTGCCAAAAGCGTCAATTCGTACCCAGACAACCTTGCACTCGTCAAGTGCTGAGTTTTCGTTCGATTCAAAAGAGTATCGACTGCATGCGGGACCATCACCGTAAGCATATTATCCATGACCAATCCTGCTGATTGTCGGATGGAGACCGCAGCTGCCGCAGTTGCTCTCAAACAACTCGGCAATGCTCTAGCTACTGGGTCTAAGGTCGAGGAAAAATATGCACATGGACGTTGCTTACCACCAAAAGGTTGCGTTAAGACACTCAAAGCACAACCTTCCCTCTCGTGAACATATAACGTGAACGGTTTGCTGTAATCAGGGGTACCTAACACAGGAGCCGAACACAATGAGTCACGTAATTCAGAAAAACTGTTCTGACATTCCTCCGTCCATGGTAAAGGAGTAGAAACATCCTTGCACGTAAGAGCCACCAATGGTTTCGCTAG
The DNA here is from genome assembly GCF_964263255.1 of Lissotriton vulgaris. NCBI lineage: Eukaryota > Metazoa > Chordata > Amphibia > Caudata > Salamandridae > Lissotriton > Lissotriton vulgaris. The sequence goes on along the minus strand of NC_141700.1, from coordinate 476,025,045 downwards.
CAATGAAAAATTAGGAATCCACTGCCTGCAGTACGACGTGATACCTAGAAAGGCACGCACATCTCTTTGGGTTTGTGGCACAGCCATTCGCGCAATCGCTGCAATTCTCTCTGGGGTCAATCTCCTTCCCTCCTTTGACAATAAGTGACCTAGATAGGTTACTTCTTGACAACAATATTGGAGTTTAGAAGGTGACACCTTGTGATTCAACTCACAGAGATGTTGCAGCAACGACACTGTAGCAATTTTGCAAATGTCCTGAGTATCAGCAGCCACCAATAAGTCGTCGACATATTGGATTAAAGCCGCACCAACCGGCAACCTAAACGCATCCAGTTGACCCTTCAAAGCTTGACTGTAAATCGATGGACTTTCACAGTAGCCCTGAGGAGCGCGTTTGAAGCGGAAGCTACGTCCACCAAGAGAGAAACCGAAAAGGTCCCTACTCTCTTCGGCAATCGGGATGCTGAAAAACGCATTTTTCAAATCAATCACCGAGAACCACGAAGCAGTAGCTGGAATCAGAGTCAGTAGCGCCGTGATGTCAGGCACAACAGGGAATTGAGGAACCACAATTTTATTTACCTCCCGTAAATCGATAACAAAACGATAAACAGGCGGTTTGGTAGGGTCAGTACGTTTAAGAATGGGCAGTACAGGGCTGTTGCACACGTTTCCCCGAGTCTCCTCAATAACATCTTTCTCGATCAAATCATAGATGATCGCTAACAAAGCTCGTTCACCATCAAGGGAGATACGGTATTGGGGAATACGTGGCAATCGCACATTAGATTTCAACTGAACAACATAAGGGGAGATATCAAGTAGGCCCACATCATTTGGACCCGTCGCCCACAAAGACGCAGGAAGAGAATCCAATTCCGGTGGAAGCTTATCGAGAGACAAATACATGGGAGAGACTACTCTCTCCCCGAACGTAAGCTTTACACCCGCAGGAGAACAATACAAAGTTGCATACAAACGTTTAAGCAAATCCAGACCCAAAAGATTTTCACCACAACCCGTGGTTAAAATCAACGGAGCTTCGAGCTCACGAGGCCCAATTTTAAGGGGCAAAGGGCATGAAACTGGATTGCTAACGGGGGCGCCAGAGAATCCAACGGAAACATTTGTTAAGCCAGACAAAGGTGCGCCAGGGAGTTTCGAATGCATGATAGAACTTTTCGCTGCACCAGTGTCCAACAGAAAAGGCTCAACGACGCCCGATGTAGCAACTGCGACGTAAGGCCCTCTCTGATCAACCGGAACTGATACCACTCCCTCTCCTTGTCTTTGGCTGTCCTAGTAATTACTATCGTCAGTTCCCTGATCGACGTAATAATCGTCTACATTGTACTGCGCAGATCGTCCTTGTGATGATCCACGTTGATCGAAACAGTTATTAGAATTAGATGAATTGTCAGAACGGTCGTTCTGAGCACCACGACCTCTACCACGTGATGCGTTCTGTGAACCACCACGGCCTCCTCTAGACGAATTACCACCACTACGGTCATTTAAAGCAGGACAATTGAATTTAATGTGTCCCTCCTGTCTACAATAAGCACATTGATTGTACCCTAACGAAGATCTTTGGAAAGAGGAATCATTACGCGACTGCGATCGATTCGATTGCGACTGTGGTCTATTCTGCTGAGGCGCATTCTGATTAGAACGCGGCGGATATGCTTGTTGCAACAACACTTTAGTTTTCAGCTCTTTCGTCTTTTTATCAGCACGGTCAGTTTCCTCTTTTTCTCTATTTTCGTAATATTGTGCCGTAGCCAATATCTGAGCTGAGGTAGAAACGGCCCACGCACTTTCTGAATTCTTCAATTTATTGCACAAGTCGGGCAATAAGTTCGATACGAATTTATCCACAAACAACCGTTGTCCACCCTCAGTACCCATATCCTGTCCACTATGATCAACGAATGTTTCCTCAAACCTCGTAAAGAAGTCTGAAACACTCTCATCCTTCTTCTGCTTACAGGCTGACAACTTGTCCCAATTCACCCTCATAGCTGGCATGAGCGTTTTCATTAATGTAATGATTCGCTGGGGAAGAAGTTCAATCAACTGATCGGGTTAAGTAGCAGCCACTTGTCCAGCGTCTGCCGCTGTAATGGCAGCCCAATCACCACCTAATTCATTTGCGTGATCTTGGTGACGAATCTTAGCCCATACCGGTTGCGGTACGACATTGCCAAACAACATGTCGATATCGGCAAGATTCATTATCGTAGCGTCTACGAGCTGCGATAATTCCTTATAGTACCCTGCAGGATTTTTGCGAGGATCGGGTAAAGTTTGTTTCACCTGAAGCACTTCCGATCGTTTCCATGGGAGGTGTATCCACACTCTCTGGAAATGCGCCGGAACTGGCTGGGCAGCATTAGTATTATCAGCTGGTACCCAAACTGGCGGAACTTCACGCATAGGGTATTGGCCAGACTCATCTTGTTTTTCAATGTCCTCAACAAACAATGCATGAGGAATAGGAGCGGGACGAAAAGATAGTAACCGCTCAATAGCACGTCGGACATTAGTGTCGACTATCAGTCCAGTTGCGAACTGAAGCCGAAGTTCAGACAGGGCGTACAGCACCTCGTCAGGCGCAAAGGCCACTATCTGATCATGTAAGAACTTGCACATTTCATCAAACACATATCTCTGAGTAGGTATGTTGAATTGATCAAACGTTTCGAAGACAACACGAGGTGGATTTCTAACAGGGTTTACTATCCAACCCATCGCCATATTGCATAGCGCAACACGTTCTCTATTAGCAGGAAGCTGGCTACGTCTCTGAGGACCATCAGAACCAGCAGACCCAAAAACAGGTCCAAGCGACTGAAAGAAGTTCGGCACACTAGGTGAATTACGGTTACGAGTAGAGGGACAAGAATAAGACACAGGACTAACAAGAGAAGGAGTAGAGACATTAGCAACAACAGGGGTTAACAACACAGGAGCAGTAGTGTGAGCAGGAGTATGTGGAAGCGGAGGAGCAGTAGGAATAGAAACAGGCAAAGGAGCAGGAACAGTCGGAAGAGCGGGTGCAGGTTGAGGAACTGGTGGAGGAATAACAGGTGGAAGAACAGGTACGGCAGGGACCACAGGAGCTGCGATACCCTGTACGTACGGAGGTGGCGACTTCATAAGATAGGACATTAAAGAATCCTCAACTGCCTCTTCCTTCTTATCCGACTCCACAGGCAAAGCAGGATAGCATTTATCTATAGACATACGTTGTAGCCTCTCAAACACTTCCTTATCCTTATCCTCCTTATCACGCTGAAACTGCTCAGCTTTCTTCACTATGGTAGCAACATTATCTCGCTCACTACGTTTATTCTGTCTGATCTCTTTCTGTCGGGCTTCCTTGCGCCACAACCGAAAGGCATCAAACATGGCCGGCCTAGATTTACGTTCGAACAACTTTATTTCCAAATTATCTAAGATCGACGCTTCGAAGCTACCGTGAGGTGGCCAACGAAGATCGCCGTCTTTCTTTGTATATTTTATCCAATAATCGTTAAAAGCAATCGGGCCTAGCCCATGTTTGCTATATAGGTCATAAGTAGGAGTTCCAACCGGAGGTATCGGACACGAGTCCTCCAGCAGGGAATCCGCACCACAAGGTCTAAAGCAACTGAACAAAGTACTGCGACCAGGCATCTTGCACACTAGCCGAGTTTCACAAACTTCAAGGGTTACGGGATTTACCAAGTCCCAGCAAGAACAAAACCCTCGGTCTTTGGCGGCTGCAGTCGTCAAACAAATACAACAACAAAGTACGCTAGCAAAGTGTCACCGACAAAAACACTCACACAGCGTGCACAACAAAAACACTAGTGTTTACAACAAAGACACTCGCTAAAGTGTCTACAACCAAGAACTCTGGGAGCGACCCACAAATACTTAACTCAAAGAACAATGGCGTCCTCAGGAAGGCCCGTCAATCGTCTCGCTATACCAAGGTCTACGCCAAGCGCCAAAACAGGTCTACAGTCAGGGCAGCAGTCCGTCGCAGCCGTTAGGAGGCGGGAATCTTCGCGGGAAAAGTCTTCGGGCCACTTATTTCGACAACAGGATCGATGAAGCGGGGTGCACCTTCCCTCGGAGATTTCACACGAAGTTCCTCACGATCGTCAGGCTTGGACCGGTACCACTGATGCAGCCCCACGTTGGGCGCCAACTGAAGGACTGGGTTCTTTTGGACCCAGCGGTGCCAGGGCACAACACCTGAAACCTTCGTGGGTAACCTGCTCCGGCGTACAAGTCACAGAGACACGGGACACTTCCTTCGGCGTCAAAGAGTCAAGGTTTATTTACTGCAGGGAACACAGAAGTCACAGGAAGTACATCGAGTGTAGTTCGGGGAGACTGCTTCAAATTGGTTTTGTGGATCGCTCCTTTTATACAGTTTTTACCCATAAGATAACATGAGACACAATAGTTTACAACCTGGTTCCCACATGTCGCTCTCAGAGGGGTCGCTTTTGGTCACTTTGAAACACACAAGGTCCGGAACATAAGTGCGGAAACATTTGGCGGTTCCCAACTGTAAAAACCCATCTTCCCACCATTAGTACATTCCAATCGGCAGTAAACAGATCGAAGAAGGAACAAGGACAGGTGCAGAGGAAGACGGAGACAGTGGGGAGATCGGAAAGGGTGTAAAAGGGGAGGTAACGAGAAGCACGAGATACAGGCATCAAAGGGACGTGTCTAATGAGATGCACGGCTGAGACAATAAGTCCGTGCGGCAAGATGAGCCTCGAGCGGCGCCATCTGCCTTACAGTAGCAACCCCCTCATCATAAAGACACTTTCAAAGGACATGTGTCTTCCGCAAATATCTTGGGAGTCCCAGGGTCGCGAAGCGGACAGCGTCCGTTCGCTGACTACTTGAGGGCAAGAGACAAAATGGATGCCGTATCTAAGATGGAACCCGTGGGTACAGATGAGAAACCCACATAACAAACGAACGGTTTAAGCTAGCACAGCGAAACTGCGCACACTTACTAAACTCGTCATTTGCGGTTCATAGATACTAGACTCGACCATATTCGTACGAGTCGAAAACACCACTTACAATTGTCACGGAACCTCAGGGAGGCACAATAAGTGCAGCAGCCCTTAGAGGCCTAACCTGGTCACAGTGCCCTTGGTAGTTTTTACCAGGAACTTACATGTGGCTAGAGAGTAGTCAATTTGGGTGTGCAACAGATTTATGAAAAGAATATATGCCCTGCTACCTGGTTTGCAGGAACCCAGGGCACACTTAGTCAAAGAGCATCAACATCAGGCAAAAGTGGGGGGCAAGCATGCAAAAAATGGGCTCTTTCCTACAGCACACATTCAAAGACCGTGAGATAGCTTTAGAACATGTTAAATGTTGCATCAATCTCTTTCAGTCTTGGTCACAGACACTCAAAGTTTTTTTCTGAAACAATCAACTCCAAGGTTACGTTTTTATCTTGATATGAACACTGCTAACTATAGGTTCTATGCAGCCAAAGCAGTATTTAAAATCAGTCAAAAATATCTAAGATTTACACTAAACTATAGAGTCAGACAATGCATAAGTTTGCTTTGACTAGAAATCCTCCCATTAAAAGCCACGGGGGGGGGGCAAGGACACCACTGAAAATCAGGCTCTTGTGACCTTTGTAATGGAGGCGTTCAAGACTTACCACATGTTATATTTGTATGCCCAAGTGAACTACTGACTGAGGCTCTGTGCTATTTTATACAACCTATATGTTTCAGATACATTGTCTTGAGAATTAACAATTTGATTGATCTAATTTGCATACCACCAAATGAATTTGTTTGCTATAATCTGTTAACATTCTTTTAACCCCTTTTTTACCATTGTTTTAAAGGTGTCTATTTTATGAATAATGATATTTATTGTACATATTTATACTGTTGATCTCAGGAGAGGTCTAAAACAATAAACTTGAAGCTTGTAAACAGGCCTTTAAATGTTGTTCTTATCTTGTCACATTTGTTGCACATTTAAAGAAAGAAGTCAAATGTCAGGCTGTAGTCCAAGGAAGCTTGGTATTTATTTTTCTTTCTCTGACCTCAGAGTGAGATGATTAGTGTGACAATCTTGCTGGGGTTGTGAAAGGAAGACTTCTTTCTAGCACAAAACAAAATGTAAATGTCTGTAAATGAACGGTGTGTATAGTTCTGAAAATAGAAGATTTAGGAAAGCACAAATGAAGCAATTTTTTTGTAATTCTGAAGTGTGGTGGAAAAAAATATTTTAACACGATCAAACAAATCAATACACTAGGTGATGCCACTTCTACAGATTATTGTTTGTGCACTGTATAGTTTTATCAGTAAAACTGTATGTCTGTGCAGAGGTAATTGTCATTTCAATTGAAAATGTGTTGTCTGTAATGGCAGTGCACTACAACACCATGCATACTCCACAGTATGCCACTCAACTCTATAATACTCTGCTCCCCGCCCCTCCACTCTACGCCAATCTATGAAAAGCTATTACACTTCACGTCATGGCAGTCTGACATGCAACACCACTCTTTGACACACTAGGACATGCCACTCAATGCATCTCCACCGCACACCACTCCATTCTATGATTCGCCACTTCACTCAATGCCATAACATTCCACTCTTTGCCACTCCCCTCTACCCTACGACATGCAACTCCATGCCACTCTACTGTATGCAACTCCACTCTGTGCCCTTTCAGTCTACACCACTCATTGACATCTTACTCCACTCTATGCCCCTTCACTCCACATCACTCTATGTCACTGCACTCAAACATGCCATGCCATTCCACGCCCCTCAATGACATGCCCCTCCACTTTACGACATATCACTCTATGACACACCACTCCATTCTAATCTATGGCACACCACTCCACTCTATCACAATCCACTCTACAACATGCCACTCCACTCTACGACACACCACTCACCGCTTCTCCACTCTATGCCCTCCCAGTCTAAACCACTCTACTCTACGATATTGTACTCCACTCTATGCCCCTCCACTCTTCTCTATAACACTCTACTTCACTGTATGCCACTCTAAAACAGTCTTTGATACTCTACTCAACTCCCACTGTAGCACTTCACAACACTTTATTCCAGTCTATTCTATGACACACTGCTCCATTCCTCTCAATGCTACTCCATTCTACAACACTATGCCACTCAAAAACACTCTATGCTGCTTCACTCTACGACAATCCACTCAGCTCTATGCCACTCCACTCTGTCCTATGCCACTCCACTGTATGAAATTCTTTGATACTCTACAACACTCAACTCCACTATAAGTCCTTCCACTCTATGACACTACTCCCTGCACAATGCTCCACAACATAATATGCCACTCCACTCTACGCCACTCCATTTACTCCGCAGCACTGTACGCTACTTCACAACACTCTATGCCTCTCCACAACACTATGCCACCTCACGACACTCATTTACACCACCAGCTTTTCACCAAGCTCAACAGTATCCACGCTGTTGTATAATATGGCTAAAACACGTTTGCAAAGCCAATAGCTCTTGCATGGGCGAGACCTTTGGCTTTGTCAGTGCTTGTTTTTGTTCTGTAATGGGTATAACAGTCCAAACCTGCAATTTCCTTTTAGTAAAGTTTGAAAATCACCTTTGTGTAAGTACTTGCTAAAGATAAGGTTTCAACTCCTAACCCCCCCCCCCCCCACCCCCGGCCAATTTACTGAATGATGTTAAAACTTCACCCAGCTCAACAACAAACACATCTTACACCGCCACCGCCCGAATACCTCCACCGCTTGGAAAGCCCAAAGCCAGTGTTCAAAAGACATATGGAATGCATAGCGGAAGTTGAACATAATGGGAGACAAAATGGAAAGCTGTAAAAACTGTTTGACTAGAAATTTTATATAAGACTTTATTTAGACATTTTATATATACCTGCAGCATTTCATTACTATGATTTGCCTATATACGGGACATGATTTTGCTGCTAATAAATGGCTATTTTATAGATGTACAGTTTCTATAGTACATAATTCATGTGACATCCGCATACATGGTCAACAGCAGTGGGTAATGTTTTGCTTGAATACCCTTTTCTCGCCAATGTTCACGCATTGGTCATTATATTCACTTGTCATTAACGTGCCACTTAAAATAAGTATGTAGTCGGTTTTGTATGTTCTGCACAGAGGGGAAAACAATCACACCACTAGTTTTTCTTGTTGACCTTCATATGATCAGCGTTTTAGACTTGAACTTCGCTTGATTTGGTCAGTCCCAGCGCCTCTGCCATAGCCTCACTGACACCACGTTTCAGAGTTCTTCTTACTGCAGAAGATAAATAATACATTTTAGAAGAGACACTTTACATTCTAATCATTGCAATACAAAATACTTTATCGAAGGACACCCTTCTTGCAGCCACAATTTACGTTTTTAAAGCAAAATTAAATGAATGTGTTCTAGGAAAGACACTGGTGGGTACAATGATTTTGATTCACATGTTTGGTATAAACGGTTGAAATGGCTCGTAAAGCGAAAAAAAAAAGGAGTTCGGAAGAAGTTTAGCCTTGATGGGAAGACTGATTAAAGAGCTTTGTTTTAAAATTATTCTGTAGATCACCATTCAGAAGCTGCATACAATCGGGCAATAGGGTGAAAGCTGTATTCAGTAGAGTTAGCTGAAAAGTGAAAATTCCATTTTGAGTACTTCTTTCCTTACAGTGTTGGCTGACAAGTTGTTAGCTAACTGGAGTAATGAAGGACTGGAGCAGCATGGGTCTAAGCCAAAGGGAGGGAAGAACCCAATACAGTTCTATAATAGCAAGTGTATTGATTGTGGTTAAGAGATTGGAGAGGGCCCTGTTGCACTCAAACTTGTAACTATGACCACTGGAGAAAAAAACAAGATGCTCGCCTGCACATAAATCTAAATACAATGGGTTTTGTGTTGGAAGCTAGCATCAATAGGAGGAATATTCCTTTAGAATACAGATGCTTACACTTTTGGTTGAGAGAAGTATTTAAAATCAGAAGAGATTCTCCATGGTGCCAGTGGCACAGGCTTGGCAGCCAGTGGGGATGCAATGGAATACCATACAGTTCAAATGGAGGTAGAAACTAGAGGCAAGTCAACCATGGTCGCTGTAGGGGTGAGAAAAGCAAGGTGTTGGATATGTCTTGAACAAAGATTTGATTGCCCCTAGTCTAGTGCCAGGACCTGAAGCGTGCATGGATTAAACCAAGTGACCTATGCTGACCCGAGTACAGGATGCACATCAGTCTTAGGAAGAGACTGGAATCATACCAGATTTACAAGGGCCAGAGAAAGGCAGTGAACAAATCAGAGTAGACTGTGAGATGGCATGGCTATGGTGTTCATTTCCTCTTCTTCTGATGGAGCAGATAGAGACTCCAAATTTGGACACAGTGTTGAAGTCCGAGTCACTGCCAGAGCTGATTGGTATTATCTATAGGATGACTTATTGTTGTAACTTAATTCCCCTAATGGTACGTCCCATCCACCCCTTCCCCTCTGACCCAGTTGGTATGTCCTGCCCTGAAGCTTGTGATGGAATGTTGGGACACTCTCCAGTGAGGAGAGTGGATGGTTAATAAATGGACTTGTTTACCTGGTGTCTTGCCTTTAGACTCCTTTTATAATTCTAACACTGGCGACGGAACTGCGCAGGGGGCAGAAGTTAACCATCTCCCCTTTGAGTGCTCTCTCCACACACTCACACAAGAGGAAGAAGAAGAACTTGTGTGGGAAAAAAAGGAAAAGGGAATGAACTTTAAAGAAAAAGGTCAGCGAAGCTTCGGAAAGAATGCAGTATGACTGGAGTATAAGTTTTCAATTGAAGCAGTTGGAGTGAATAAGAAGATAAAGATTAAGAGGTGAGAGCCAGTCTGCCCTCTTAGGCGTCCTTCAAGACACTGTGCGCGTTATTCCCCAGCTGTCATCTGTCACCGTGCACTGGGAGCGTAATAAGAGACTGACGGATTACAGAGCTGAAGGGCGCTCTAGCATCGTGTCTGTTGTCCTCGTGTTGCAAGTGTTGAGTAGTTGGCGGCTTCGCATTTCCTTGTGTTCTGTGTGGAAAAGTCAGAAAGCTTACCTGATTGTGGCCGGTGTCTGATGGGCTGGCGTCGGAGCCAGGTTCCCCTTGAAGCCCTGCGCAGTCCTGTTGCCCCTGAGTGCCTGTGATACCGGTACGTGGGAGGAACTCTCTCCAAGGCTGCGCGACGATAAGGGGAGGAAAAAAAATAAAGGCTGGTGTAGTTTTCAAAAGGCCGCCGTGCAAGGAGCCTGGCAGCCGGGATCGGCATCGCAGCTGAGTGTCAGGAGCGGAGAACCTGACTGGAAAAGTGTTGTATCGCCTGGGGCAACGTCGGAGCCTGGTTCCCCAGCGTAGCGCCATGCTGTCCTGTTTTCTCCGTGTGCCTGTGTCACTGGTTCGTGTGAGAAACACCCTGACGGCCACCAGGCGTTGTACGGATGAAGAAAGGCTGGTGTAGTCTCCAGAGGTCTGCGTTGTAGGGAGCCGGTAGCCGGATCGTCCTTGCATCAAAGTTTGTCAGGAGCGGGAGACTGGGGAGATTTCGATTCCTGTCAGCGCGTCTGAATCAACAGGAAGCCGGGAACATAGGACGTCCCCCGGCGCACCAGCAGCTAAGGGCCGGCAGTCTATGGAGAAAACATTAACTCTTTCCTTTCAGCGTTCACTGCCTGCTGCCTTGCACAGCTGCTTGTGAGTTATTTGAAAGTGTAATCAGTCGTGGGGCACCGACACAGTCCATGTTCATGCAGCAGTGAGAGGCTCGCACAGGTCGTGTGAACCAGGGAGACTATTAGAAGCTACACTTTTTACTAGCTGAGACTTATTTTATAGGAATCGTGTAACTTTCAAAAGTGTTCTCCCTTAAGAAAACAATATTACAGTCCTATGCTGGTGGTGTTATCTAGGTTGTAATTTTCCTTTAGGAAATTTTGCTAAGAGTTACTTTTTTTAGGCTCCTTGTGTAAATTTAACAGTCCTGGTGGAGGTGTTTATTTAGGAATATATTTCCCTTTTGTTAGAGGTCAAACATGGCGGCAGCAAGCATGAGCCAACCCCCACTGTTCTTGAATGATATAGGGGAGCCAGAAATCAGCTGGAAAGAGTAGATGAAACTCTTTGAATCGTATTTAATAGCTATTGGTGGGGAAAAATATAAGTTTGAAAGGAAAAACACATTTTATTACACAATCTGGGAAGGCAAGGTCGAAAGGTCTATGAGTCACTACCTATGTTAAATCAGGAGGAAACAGATGAAACAGGAGTGGATGTGTATGAGCAAACTATGGCAAAGTTAGAGGAACATTTTGGGGACAAGGTGAATGTAGTGTTGGAACGTCATAAGTTTTTCAAAAGGAGCCAAGGGAAGCAGGAGTCTGTACAAAATTTCATTGCTGCATTGTGGGGTTTAACACAACTGTGTGAGTTTGGTAACTTAACTGATTCTCTTATAAGAGATCAGCTCGTCAGGTGTACCAAAAACCCACGCATACAAGAGAAGTTACTAGCTAGGAACCCAGGTTTAAGAGAAGCCATCGAAATAGCCAAGTCGGTATAACACACAGCTAGGTGTATTAAGGAGATGAAACCTAATACGGAGGAAGTAGCCTCATGAAAAGATGAAGAGGATGGTAATGAAATATGTAAGATAAGGTCACAAGACAATTACAGTGTGAGAGGAGAAACTAAGGAAAAGGGACCCAAGTGCTACAGGTGCGGCAGCAATAACTATTTTGCAACCTTTTACCAGTGCCCTGCCAGGCTCGTCACGTGTAAAATGTGTAATAGGAGAGGGCATTTTGCGAGAGTATGCAGAGATGGATAACAACATACTAGATACGATGGTAAGAATACGGAGAAGAGCGCAGGAAGGGAGGTAAAGTGCATAGAACAAAGATGCGAGAAGATAATTTTACAGGTGAAAGATATAGATGGATCTGTAAATGCTATTTACCCCAAATGTGATGTTTACCTTGATGGCCAATGCGTTGAAATGTATGCCGATTCATGCTCTCCTTACACCTTGCTGAACAATGATGATTTTGTGTCCATGGAAAAATGTAGTGTGGAACAGTTGAAAATGCCTGACATTTCTCCCACAGGGTATAATAAGGAGAAAATACCATTGGTGGGCATGAAAAATGTTCAACTACGGTTTAAGGACAGGGAAACTTTTGGTTCAGTGTATGTAGTGGAATCAGGATCCAATCTGCTGGGTTGGGTTCACCAAAAAGAGCTGGGAATCATCCTAGATCCTAATAGTATTGAACAAGTGTTGCTTACTGACAGGTCCCGGGAAAGTAGAAACATTTGTGAGGAATTTGGTCAACTATTCAGAGACGAGCTTGGTTGCTTGCACATGTTCCAGCACAGAATTAAGTTGAAATATAATGCTAGACCAGTTGTACATAAACTACGCCCTGTACCCCTCAAATTGAAAGTACCCCTTGAAGAAGAACTGCGCAAACTGTGTGAGTTAGATATAATACAACCTGTAACCTGCACAGAGTGGTTGGCTCCGATTGTTATCGCGGCCAATGGGGAGGGTATCCGCCTCTGTGTGGATTTGCGCAGCCTCAATGACAATATATGGGTGGAAAGACATCCCTTGCCCATAATTAATGAAATGCTGAGTACCATGGGTCCATCTAAGTACTTCAGCGTAATCGACCTGTCCATGGCGTACCATCAAATTGAACTTCATCCAGAATCAAGGCCTCTCACGCGTTCATCAACCCGGTGGGAGCATACATGTTTAAACAGATGCCGTTTGGCCTGGCGTCGGCAGCAGCTATTTTCCAGAAGGCGATGCAGAAGATACTGGAAGGTGTGGGGAACACCATGTGTTTCCAGGACGACATCCTAATATATGGGCAAACTGAGGAGGAACATGATAGCGTTGTGAGACAGTTGTTCAGAAGGCTTATGGAGGCAGGCCTTACTGTTAAGAAGGAAAAATGCAAAATAAAAGTTAAAGAAGTCGAGTGTCTAGGCTACAAGATTACAGAAGGAGGATTCAGACCAAAAGGCAGCTTGATCCAAGCGGTGAAGGAAGCACCCAGCCCTAAGAACAAGGAAGAACTAAGGGCTTTTAGAGTACATGTCAAAGTACGTGGACAATTTTGCTGCCAAGTGTGAGCCCATGAGGGAACTCATGAAGAAGAACAAGGAGTTCCTATGGAACAAGGAACATGATGATGCAGTAAAATCACTAAAAGAGGAATTGATAACCTCATCAGCGTTGGGAACCTTTGATGCATCTAGGAAAACTATCCTAGCCACAGATGCTTTCAACAAGGGTCTGGGTGCAACCCTGATACAAAAAGATGGTAAAGAGGAGAAAATCATTGCGTTTGCCTCCCGGAGTCTCACAAACCCAGAACGGAACTACTCCGTAATCGAAAGGGAGGCCCTGGCCTGCTTCTGGGCTGTTAGACATTGTGGGGTTTGAGGTTCTCCATCCGGACTGACCATAAGCCCCTCACCTTCATCTTTTCCGTGAAAGGTTTAGAGAATTGTACTCCTCGCATCAGCAGATGGATCTTGGGCCTGGAGCACTATAACTTCAAAGTGGAGTTCGTGCCTGGAAAGGAGAATAAGATCGCCGACTTCCTATCAAGGTCACCGCTACCGGACGTGGGGGAAAAGGAAGAAGCCCTTGACAGTCCAATACTAATGATGGAGACGCCTGCTATCACGGAAGAAGAGTGGGAGAAAGAAACAAAAGAAGACAAGGAAATAAAGACACTGAAAGAATACATGGAGAAAGGATGGCCGAGCAAGAAGAGAACTTGTGGCTAGCATAGAAGAGTACTGGGAAGTGAGAAATGAACTAAGCCTTGTAAAAGACAGGATCTATCGTAATCACAGAGTGGTTCCTCCCAAAGGCCTTAGGAAAAAGGTAATCGACTTGGCACATGAAGGCCACCTATGGCGCAGCCTTACTAAAGCGAGAGTCAGATCCAGTTTCTGGTTCCCCAAGATGGATGCCATGACTGAGTAAGTTGTTAAGGATTGTGGGGCGTGTGCTAAAAGCGACAAGTCAAAGACAGTACATAAGGCACCATTGTCTCCTGTGGAAGTTCCAACCAAACCATGGAGCAAGCTGGCCATGGACATTATCGGACCCATGCAAGAACTAGGGGAAAGAAGGAGATTCATGCTGGTCTTGATCGATTACACAACCCATTAGATCAAGCAGAAGTTTGTCCACTCTGTCACCACGAGGACGGTGGTCGAGTTCTTGAACGGCGTATTCGTTGAGGAAGGTATTCCAGGGGCCTTGGTTACAGATAATGGGGTGCAGTTTTGCTCGGAAGAGATGCGTGCATTCCTCAAGGGTTTGAACATTAAACATGAAACCACAGCTTTATACTAACCCTGGGCGAAGAACTACGCTCCGTTCGCGGAGTTTGCGGAGTTTCGGCAACTCCGCGCTCCGCGGAGAACGCGAAGTTGTCGAATACTCCGCAAACTGCTGCGTAGCGTAGTTCTCGCGCGCTCAATAGCATTTTCGCGTGCGCGAGGATGCTTGTCGGTAAGATCGAGTTGCCGAACACGCAGAAACTGCAATCTGGCACAGAATAACTCGCGAACACGTTAGTAGTGACTGGAAATAAGGGCTACGCGAGCGGGCGGGACAAACCTCATGGGTAACTTCGCGCACTACACATCCCGAGCATGCAGGCAATCAATCAATCAATCAATCAGGATATTTGTATAGCGCGCTACTCACCCAAAGGGTCTCAAGGCGCTTGGGGTTGGGGGGTCCGCTACTGCTCGAACAGCCATGTCTTGAGTTGCTTCCTGAAGCAGAGGTGGTCTTGGGTCAGGCGGAGGTGGATGGGGAGGGAGTTCCAAGTCTTGGCTGCCAGGTAGGAGAAGGATCTTCCTCCCATGGTGGATCTTCGGATGCGTGGCACGGCGGCGAGGGCGTGGCTGGTCGATCGTAGCTGGCGGGTGGGAGTGTAGAAGGTCAGGCGGTTGTTGAGGTACCTGGGGCCCAGGTCATGGAGGGCCTTGTGTGCGTGGGTGAGGAGTTGGAACGTGATTCTCTTGCTGACAGGGAGCCAGTGAAGGTCTCTCAGGTGTCCGGAGATGTGGCTGTGTCGGGGGATGTCCAAGATGAGTCGTGGGGAGGCGTTCTGGATGTGTTAGAGTCTTTTCTGGAGTTTGGCTGTGGTTCCGGTATAGAGGGTGTTTCCGTATTCCAGTCGGCTGGTGACGAGTGCCTGTGTGACCGTCTTCCTGGTTTCGGTGGCGAGCCATCGGAAGGTCTTTCGGAGCATGCGTAGGATGTTGAAGCATGATGATGAGACGGCATTGACTTGTCTGATCATCCAGAGGGAGGAGTCCAGGATGAAGCCCAGGTTGCGTGCGTGGTCCGTTGGTTTGGGTGCGCTGCTCAGGGCAGGGGGCCACCAGGAGTCGTCCCAGGCGGAGGGTGATGATCCAAGGATGAGGACTTCCGTCTTGTCTGAGTTCAGTTTCAGGCGGCTGTTCCTCGTCCACTCGACTACGTCTTTCAACCCTTCGTGTAGGTTGGTTCTGGCGGTTCCTGAGTCGTTGGTGAGGGAGAGGATCAGCTGGGTGTCGTCGGCGTAGGAGATGATGTTGAGGTTGTGTTGACGTACGATGGCTGTGAGGGGGCTCATGTAGACGTTGAAGAGGGTGGGGCTGAGTGATGATCCTTGTGGTACGCCGCATATGACTTCGGTGGCCTTGGATCTGTACGGGGGGGAGGCGGACTCTCTGGGTTCTTCCGGTGAGGAACGAGATGATCCCCTCCAGTGCCTTCTCTTGGATTCCGATGTTGCTGAGGCGCTGCACTAGGGTGCAGTGGCAGACCGTATCGAATGCTGCGGAGAGGTCCAGGAGGATGAGAGCCGCTGTTTCCCAGTTGTCGAGCAGGGCTCGGATGTTGTCAGTGGCTGTGATGAGGGCGGTCTCGGTGCTGTGGTTGGCGCGGAAGCCGGACTGCGAGTGGTCGAGGCTGGTTGGGCGAGCGCAATTGGTGATCCACTGTGTGAGGTTGTTGGCTGCTTGGTTGGGGTCCGTTGAGCTGGCGGGAGGGTTCTGGCTCAGTGAAGTGGTGAGCTGGTCGGTGGTGATCTTGTTCCAGTTCCTGCGGGGAACCTGTTGCGGGTGGTGGTGAGTCGTGGTCTTTCTGAAGCTGAAGTGGACGCAGCTGTGGTCAGTCCAGTGGAGTCCGGTGGAGTGGATGAAGGAGATGTACTTGCTGGAGGGGAAGACTGGGTCAAACGTGTGTCCGGCGTAGTGGGTGGGGGTGTTCACCAGTTGCATGAGCCCGAGGTTGGCGAGGTTGTCCAGCAGGGTGGTGGTGTTGTTGTCGTTGTTGTTCTCCAGGTGGAAGTTGAGGTCCCCTAGGAGGATGTAGTCAGCGGAGGCGAGGGCGTGCGGGCTGATGAAGTCTGCGATGTCTACGCTGAATTGTGTGCAAGGTCCTGGGGGTCTGTAGATGAGGGTGCCTCTGAGTGTGGTCTTGGGGTCGGTGTGTATCTGGAAGTGAAGATGTTAAGCGGCTGTGAGGGTGTCGTCTGAGTTGGTCGTGATGCGGATGGTGTACTTGTGTACGATGGCGATGCCTCCTCCTGTCTCGTTGACGCGGTCTCTCCGGGTGATCTTGTATCCGTCCGGGATGGCGACGGCGATGTCGGGCGCTGAGGAGGGGTTCATCAATGTTTCCGTGAGGAAGGCGACGTCTGGAGATGTGGTGTCGAGCAGGTTCCAGAGTTCCACGGCGCTCCCGAAGACGAAAAATGGCTCGCGAACGGGTCAAGCAAGCTACTACGCATGCTCGCGGAGCTATGCGTAGTTTCGCGGAGTGCAAGTGCATCTTCGCGTAGCTCGCGGAGTGCGGCTACGCGAACTACGCCCAGGCTTACTTTATACTGCCCGAAAGCCAATGGTCTGGTTGAGCGGGCAAACAGAATCATCAAGGAGCATATCCAATTGGCAGCAACTAATGGGCATGATATTGAAGAGTCCCTTAAAAGGTGTCTGTGGGCCTACCACACCTCCCCTAATAGGGTCACGGGCATCTCACCCTTTATAGCACTGCGAGGACGAGAACCCTGCACCAAGTTAAATCCTAGTTGGCTTAGTGGGGGTGAGCCCAGAGTAGTGGACAGGGAAGCAGGTGCTGAGAAAGTCCAAATTCACCAAGACAAATACAAGCAGTGGTATGACACTAAGCATGGGGTGAAGGATTCCAAATGGGAAGTAGGTGACAAGGTACTAGTCAAGAAGAACCTCAAAATGGGAACCACCCAAAGTAAATATTACATGCCTTGTAAAATTGCCAAAGTACTTAATAATGTGGTTCAACTTGAGAATGGCCAATGGTGGAGATTTGACAAGATTAGTAAATGTGCTTGAGCATGTTTTGTGTTTGGTTCCTTTCCCTGTATGATGCTATGTTACATTTGTATCCCACTGTGGTGGGTTCCAGTTTTTACTCTGTGTCACCCTATGAAAGGGAGATGTGTTGTAACTTAATTCCCCTAATGGTACATGCCATCCACCCCTTCCCCTCTGACCCAGTTGGTATGTCCTGCCCTGAAGCTTGTGATGGAATGTTGGGACACTCTCCAGTGAGGAGAGTGGATGGTTAATAAATGGACTTGTTTACCTAGTGTCTTGCCTTTAGACTCCTTTTATAATTCTAACACTTATGTAGGAGGGATTTCACTGAGAACAAGCTGAGTGATCAACACTTGTGGTACTTCGGAAGGAAGCAATGGAACAAGTCAGCAAGGGAGTGATTGAATGACATTATGTTGGCTGAGAGGAGAGACTGCTTTATTGTGAGCTCATGAATTCTGAGCCAGGCTCTAAGCAAGAGGCTAGGGATCTCATTATTATACAGGAATTTTCTGTTGTCGCTGACACATGAAGAGCAAATAACAGGACACTTGAGCATAACAAAGACACAGGATGGATGGAATGGGCTATGTTCTACTAACCAGGGACAATTAGATACCCAGATTCTTCAGAACCTGCGCTACCTGACACTTGAGTGGCAAGCCAGGAGATGAGTGCAAGGCACTGTTGGTGAAACTATCAGCTGTAGGTGTTCCATCTGACCTGTTGGAAATTAACACCCCTCAGCATCAGGCAGCAAGTATATCTTGCTACCAGCTATCCAGAGGTGGTACCTCTGAAGAGCACGATTATGAAGATGGTAGCTAGAGAACTCATATGGATCTTTTCATGTTTTTTATTTCCTAAGACTGGAATTTATGAGTAAACAACACATTATCTCTTTTACATGAGAGAGATGTGGGAGCAAGCTGATGTGAGCTAACAATTCTCCATGTGTACCATCCACAAATGAAAGAATGGTGGAAAGGTTTACCAGGACCATTAAAAGCATAATGGGAACCTTAGGAGAAAGCAGGCTCTTCTCTTTCCAAGTCTCCTGTTTGACTGCACAGAGATGCCATAGAAAGGGGCAGGATACGGCTTCTTTTAGTACACCCAGGGCATAGCCCACCCAGCTCAGTCACAGAAGGAACTTCCGATTCACCTGAAAAGGATGTGGTAGACGTGCTAATACCACCAAACAGCACTGACTGGGTCCAGAATGGTCAGGCGGCATTGGTGCTGAATCCCATTTGTTCAACAGATTTGGAAGATGAGTGGTGTGCGCCATACATGGTACTGAAGAGGAATTTATAAGTCAGCTACTCAGTGAGCACAGGTGCCACACTGAAGTTGAAAATGGTTATCCATACCTTCTGGTGAGACTTCCCTCCGAATATCATGGCCAAAAGAGAAGGGGTTGAGGAAGACAGTCAACTTTTTACTGACCTGCTGTATGGTGAAATGAAGGATGGTTCTGTGGACGGGGTACTACCTCCTTCTGAGCTAAGACTGGAGCAGAAGAAAGAGTGTGGAGATGTCCTGAGACAATTTCCCATCTATTTACGCTCACTACAGGGTTGCGACCAGTCTGTGTCTAAGACATACAAGTTACCAGCTGCGTGGTAAACACTACTTGAGTACCTTTCTACAGATCAGTGACTGCTGGGAGATCACATTAAAACTTTATGCCAAGAAAAAGACTGCATTATTGTAGTATCCCAGTTTCCTGTTCATGTTTATGTATGTCATTTTCCACCACATGATCAGCCAGTGGAATGTTACTGTGATGATTTATTATGGAATGTTGGGAGTCTATGAGGTAAACAGTTGAGAATGGGCTGAACAGCATGCTGGCTGCTCCTGGTGAGTCTAGTTCAGGACCAGTACTGGACTTATCCATCTCATCTAAATATCTACAATAATTCATCTTGAACTACATCAACCTGTCTGGACTTCATTACTACAATTTTATGGCGACGATCTGGAGACTTACCCTTGCTGTACATGTTTAACTGAAGAAATAATGTTGATGTGTCTGACAAGTCAAGATGGAGGATGAAAGCTACAAGAAACTACAGTAACCAAGAGAAACTACAAGAAAATACAGCTACCACAAGAACCAAGTATTGAGCTACCCCAGAGGAGCCAGCCCCACCAGTGTCCATGCCAAAGGAGGGCCCAACCACCAATGCCCAGCCTGGACATGCTCCTTTGGACTTACGATAAGGACTTTTCTCCACAGCGCGGGGACACGCCGGGATGGCGTCACCATGCACTTTACAAGCCCCTTTATTATTATTATTATTACACAAGGGGGTGGTTCAGCCACATACTAACTACGTACAGTTTCTGCACAGAGGCACAATTCCTGGTCTCTAACTGTCCTTTGTGGCATGGCGGAAGCTGAACCAATGTGAGTTTGTACAAGGGATACGCAGTATCAACATGGCTCTGCACAAGTTTTTATTTGGCAACCTTTTTGTCTTGTGACTGTGTCTGGCAGCAGACGTCATGCAAACAGGGTCTTTGCATCTGTATTCTTCTGTAAGTTAAACGTGGCTTTTGACGTTCGATGTTGCTTTCACAAGCGTGTTTTCATTATACAAGGAGCCAGTTTTGGTGAGATGTTTCTCGTCTACGGATTAATTTACCCCTTCTTGTATTACAATATGAAAGCTGTTAAACTGCTACGCTGCAGTTTGAATTTCTAATACAGCGTGTTCTTCTCACCTCGTTTTGGAGTCTCGCGGAACGGCTTTGGTGACTTCTATGACGTTTCTTCTTCTGGCCTGCCTCCAATCCGACGCTTTCCTGCAGAGACATGCCATGAGCCATACGGCACAACGTTTCGACGTGCCGCCAAGTTTAGGTTGGCTCCTGCTGCTTTTTCAAGCTCAGCAGTCTTTTATATGCCAACCTCGTTCACATCTCTACAACAGATTCGGCAAGTGTGGCGCTAACATATGTCGTGCATTTTGACACCTCGTTAGTTTCCATGAGTATGTCTGCTAGCTGTTGATATCACAATTTTCTTGCTGCACTAGTGGGGCATTCTCCGATCTCAGAGGACAGTTTGCCCAACGCATGGACGTCTGAGGACACTGCCCTTTGTTGGTGAGTGGGATTTTTTTTTGTGTGTTCTTTCCATCGGCTGCCATTTAGTCCCAGGTTTTGAATTTGACTGGTTGTTGCTTACCACAGAGCCCTTCTCACACTCTTCCTTGGTGAGAAGTTTGTCTACACTATCCAGGTGACAGGCACACCACGTACTTTACTGTATGTGCATATGGAGTTGGCAAGTCTGAGTTTGGAAACTCCATTTCTAATGCACTGTGTCTGGAGCTACACTGTCTGGGACGGTTTTTAAGTGCATACTTTGTAGAAGTTGTTTTCTGATAGGCATGTTGTTGTAATTACAACATGACACAGAGCCTGAGAGTGGGTTCAAGAGTTTAATGGTCAGGACACACAGCATCAGCTCTCCGCCACCTTCAGTCAGCAGCCGCTCAACTGACAGGCGCGAGCGCACCTCCCACAGAACAGAACCTTTGCATGTCAACATTCCACCGTGGCGCGAGGGGCACAGCCACAGTGACAACTGGATTATAACATACCCCCCTTTCCTCTACACGCAGGAAGAGCAAATGAACATATAGCAAGAAGAGGATGAGGAAGCGGGTAAGAGCAGGGACAGGGTAAAACTGTTGATATCACAATTTTCTTGCTGCACTAGTGGGGCATTCTCCGATCTCAGAGGACAGTTTTCCCAACGCATGGACATCTGAGGACACTGCCCTTTGTTCCTGTGGTGAGTGGGATTTTTTTTGTGTGTGTTCTTTCCATCGGCTGCCATTTAGTCCCAGGTTTTGAATTTGACTGGTTGTTGCTTACTACAGAGCCCTTCTCACACTCTTACTTGGTGAGAAGTTTGTCTACACTATCCAGGTGACAGGCACACCACGTACTTTACTGTATGTGCATATGGAGTTGGCAAGTCTGAGTTTGGAAACTCCATTTCTAATGCACTGTGTCTGGAGCTACAGTGTCTGGGACGGTTTTTAAGTGCATACTTTGTAGAAGTTGTTTTCTGATAGGCATGTTGTTGTAATTACAACATGACACAGAGCCTGAGAGTGGGTTCAACAGTTTAATGGTCAGGACACACAGCATCAGCGCTCCGCCACCTTCAGTCAGCAGCCGCTCAACTGACAGGCGCGAGCGCACCTCCCACAGAACAGAACCTTTGCATGTCAATATTCCACCGTGGCGCGAGGGGCACAGCCACAGTGACAACTGGATTATAACATACCCCCCTTTCCTCTACACGCAGGTAGAGCAAATGAGCATATAGCCAGAAGAGGATGAGGAAGCCGGTAAGAGCAGGGACAGGGTAAAACAAAGGAGCAAAGCGGAGGGCAGTGAACAAAACTACAAACCAACCTCACAAACAACAAGAAGGGGAGATTATACAGGTAGTAAGTCACCCCATCATGAAATCATTCAAATGTTGGGGAAGTCTCCTGACCCGCAAGGGTCTCTGAAACTGTAGAGTGCCTTGAGGAACATGAGACTCCACATTTTCTGCAACAGACCTTTGGCTAGTGCTCAAGTTGTCACCACCAGGGCCGGGCGTTCTCAGCTCAATGCCGGACCGGGCAGTGTTGAGTAATTGGTGATCATGAGCCAACATATAACCAGAACAGGAGTTCTTTCTGACAACGGCTTTGGGAGATTGGTCTTGTGAGCAATACTTAGCTACTCTACGTAAGTTCCATTTTTCTCCATTAGCCAGCACAACATAGAAAGGATGCACCTCCTGTACTTTGAAAGGACCACAAAACTTGCATAGGCCTTTGACCCAAGGACCGGATCTGACTTTGACCCTAGTCACCCACTTGAATGTTAGCCGATGTCTTCTCCTGGGTTTGTCCTAGAGAGGATGCTTGCATGGGGGTACTCTTTCCACTACCGCTCACATTCTTCCCTTCTACCAATTCTCTGACCCATGGGGGCACTAATTTAGAAGATGGTTTTCTGCCTCGCATTGCAACGAAGGGAACTACTCCGGTAGTGGAATACTCAGTGGTGCAGTAGGCCCATACTAACTCGCTTAAGGTTTCATCAATGTCAAGATTATTAGTGAGGGCCAAACTTATAGCTCCTTTAACCATGCAGTTGGCCCTCTCTACGATACCATTGATTGGGGGTTGTACAAAGTGGTGAGTGAGTGTTTAATACCACACTCACGAAGAAATTCCTGCATCTCATTTGAAGTCAATTGGGTGCCATTGTCCATAATAAGGACAGTGGGATAACCTTCCTCTTTGAAAATGGTGTGCAGTACCCTAATGGTGGTTCTAGTGGTAATTTCAGGAAGAAGATACACAATAAGCCATCTGGAGTGCACATCCATTACGACCATGCCAAATCTCTTACTGGGGTGAACACCTGGCATTGGCCTGATAAAATCAAGGCAAACGCTGTGCCAAACCACCCCAGGATCATGGATGGAACTCGGGACAGATTGTGGTCCGACTAAGTCTCTTTTCACTCTCACAACATTCACTGCATCTCTCAACCTAATCAACCACTTCACTATCCATGCCTGGCCACCAGAATTCGTTCCTCAGGCGTTTTTTTTGTAATGGTCTGGCCTAAGTGTCCTTCATGGGCTAACTTGAAAAGTCTCTTGCGAATACCGAACGGTGGAATTATCTTATCATCGCGCATGATAACCTGTTCAGCGAAGGTGGATAATTCGTCAATGACAGCGTTGAAGGGTCTAACACTAATAGGTAGAGTGCTCTCCCTACGTCTGCCCTTCAAATGAGGTTGAGGACTCCTTTAAGGACCTCATCTTGAGACATGGCCTCGGCCCATCTTCTTTACTAACGACACCGCACATCCACTGAACCACATCATCAACACTGGAGATGGCTCCCTCTCTCTCACTCTTAGACACACCACTCTTGTCTACTTCTTCCCAGTCTAAGGGCAAGTGTGACATACAATCTGCTTGCACATTGTGCCAGCTTGAAATGAATTCCAGGTTAAAATTATATTCCTGTAGCCTAGAGGCTAATCGAGCAAGTCTGACTGACCCTTTCCCTGTTCCACCTGGAGATAGGATTTTTAGCAATGGTTTTGTGGTCGGTGCGCAGCAGAAACCTGCGCCCCCACACATACGTCCTGAAGTATTCAACACCCCAAGTGGCTGCTAGTGTCTCTTTCTCTATGACAGAGTAATGTTGCTCGTGGAAATCAAAGTGTGAGAACTGAACGCCACAGTTTTTTCACAAGTGCCATCATTCTGTGATAATACAGCTCCTATGCCACTATCACTGGCATCCACAGTGACAACAGTCTTTGCACTAACATCAAAAGGAACCAAAATGCCTGCATTACCTATTTCAAGCTTAATGTTATCGAAACAATTTTGCTGTTCAGCTCCCCAACTGAAGGGGACACCTTTCCTTATGAGTACCTTAAGGGGTTCAGTTTTACTGGCAAAGTTTTTCACAAACTTCGAATAATACTCAATTAATCCAATGAATGAACGCAGTTGGTCTCTGTTAATGGGAATGGGAGACAATTTTGTAGATGCCAGTGAGTCTCTCTTTGGTTTGTCACCAACAGACAAGATGGAGTGTCCTAAGTACTCCACCTCTGTTGCAAGAAAGGAACATTTTTCTCTGCGCAATGTTAAACTTGACTCCAATAGTCTAGCAAGGGCATCTTTCAAAGCTACGTTGTGACTGCACACACTATCACCAAAGACCAGGATATCATCCTGGAAGTAGATGATATTTTTTAGATCTTTGAAGACTTCAGTGACCATCCTCTGAAAGACACTTGCAGCCGAAGATAACCCTAAGGGCATTCTGGTAAACTGAAATATGCCTTCCGTGGTGATAAAGGCTGTCAAATGCTTTGAGGATTCATGTAGGCGTATCTGGTGATAAGCGTGACGTAGGTCAAGCTTTGAAAAAAATTTGGCTCCATTAAGCAACACCATTAGCTCATTTATGTTTGGGAGAGGAAATGTGTTGGGGATGATATTTTGGTTTAAACTTCTCAAATCGATACAAAAGCGCAAATTTCCGTCCGCCTTCTCCGAGATAACAACGGGCGAAACCCAAGCCGAGCACTCGACCGGCTCAATTACACCACTTGCTAACATTTCATCTAACATTTTCTTGACCTCCCCTCTAACCATGATGGGGCCTTTCCTCAGCTAGTGTTGAACAGGGATTGTGCCATGTTTGAGTTTAATCTTATGCACATAGCCCTCTAAATTACCAAGTTGGTCCCTGAAAACACCCTTACCTCCCTCCAAAACGTCTTCTACAGAAAGATCGTCTACCACCATAACTTGTTCAACTGCATGTGGGTCAATTCTAATATGGAGATCGAATTGGTGATACCAACCCAATATAGGTGGCCCAGTTTCAGCTACATAGACCTTGCACTTGACAGACCTGTTTTTGAAAATAATGTCTGTCAGTATATAACTCAGTATGTCTATCTGCTCGCCTTGATACCCACCGGGGTTGATGTCTTTGGGTAATAAGTTCATGTTGGGCCATTCCTGTTGAAAAACTTTTTTGGGTATGATGGTATATAAGGACCCAGAATCAACCATCAGATCAATTTTTCTATTAGCAATGCAAACTCAGCTTTGGGTCTACGTCTCCTCCTATCATCTGAGTTGTGAGTGTCAGTGAGTAGAATTTCCCCATTATCAACAACATTATGTAGTGAAGGTTCTACACATAGAATTCTATTGGGCCTGTATGTACACTCATTAACATATGTCTCTTTCGACAACATTGCTCCCTTCCCCTTGTTTGCATCTCTACACATTCTTGCAAAATGACCTTTACGGCCACATTTTCTGCATTCCTTGCCAATGGCCCAGCAGTGTTCTGAGTCTGACATGTGATAAGTACTACCGCACTTCCCACATGTCTTGCTGCTGAACCTGCTGGGATAGGACCTACCACCCAATGTACTCTGCACCCTTAAACCTGATAGAGGCAGCTACATCCCCTTCACAGCCCTCAACAACAGATGTCTCACCTCATTTGTAATGTTAAGTTTTGAATCCCTACGATCCATTTCTTTCAAACAAAATTCCGATTCCTCAACTATTTTAGCAATGTCAATTGCATCCTTGAGAGAGGGATCTTTTGCAGCCCATAAGCGTTCCTGAGTTTTTCTGCTCCTACACTGAACGATGAGTTGTTCCCGATCCATTTCCTCTGTCATTGGTCCAAATTTAAATTTTATTGAAAGTTTGCGGAGTCTAGTAACACAGTCATCAATAGACTCTCCAACTCTCTGGGGCTGAGTATAAAATGTGTATCTCCTCACAACTATATTTGTCTCTTTTGCAAATCTGATTTCTAACCTTTTGCGAGCCTCTTCATAAACATCTTCAATAGGTTGACCACGTTCGTTGTTGGCCACTGGTAAATACTTGAAAACATGTTGTCCTTCTTTTCCTAAATTGGTGAGCAAGATTGCCTTTTTCCTATTACAACTGAAATCTTGTGCATCCAAGGCTTCCAAATAATTGTCGAACATTTCAATCCACTCATCCCATTCTATGCTTGGACTACCTGGTTGGCTAAGAAAATGAGGAGGACAAGATACTGCTGAAACATCAAGAGCTGTGACATCCATAATGAGTCACTATAGTAAGTTTGTTCTAGAAATAAGCACAAGTATCTTAGAGGTGCATGTTCGCTTAAGCTCCTTATAATGAAGTGTTTCTCGCCAAAGTAAGGATGTTATCCGTTAAATGAACTGGTTATGGGAACTTGGCCTTATAATATATGATCGCTCACCACACCCACTTTGTACAAACATTTGTTTTCATTACAAACTAGCTGTGCAGTTCGCCGAAAAATAGTGCATTTGCAACCTTTGCCCAGTAGATAGCACTGTTCTCGACAGATCTCGCTCTTCGTGTGTAACGCTACGATTGTTGCCGGCAAATCCAAGTTCCTGACAAGAATTTTGCTACGCACGTCAGTTTCCTTCAGCTGGTAGTCACGTCACCTCACGCTTGCCTGCGTTGTCGCTCCTCTCCACACTCTCACAGAAGAACAGAAGCGCTAATCCCACTCATCTGCTTCGCTACCGGCATTCAAGTTCAAGGTACAGGGACGATTCCAGCCACACACAAATTCTATTTATCTGACGCTCTAATCATATCTTGCTGGACATTATTTTCTTGTCACATAAGTCTCCTAACAGTGTTGTTTCGCTGTTACACACTGTCTCAGCAACCTCAACACTGAGAGGAATAACCTTTCTTTCTTTTTACATTCTTCTGCAGCTAAATTGCTTACTGCCTTCTCGGCATGCGTTTTCTATTCCGGACTGCTCAACTTTCTCTTAAGTCCATGCGCTCTGTTACTCACAGTGGTTCTGTAGTCACACATCTAAGGTAGGACTGATCTAGCGACACGTTGGCTGACACCCCAGATGAAAGGTCGCCTCACAGGAAAATCCGTCTTCAAACCAAGTACTCTTCTGCTTTACTTGGTGGTCCTTGAAACTGCACACATGGGTTCTCCGCTGTATGCTGTGTTGTCCACTGACTGACGATCACTCGTCGCCAAGAACATGTTCACCTTCAGTCAGCAGCCGCTCAACTGACAGGCGCAAGCGCACCTCCCACAGAACAGAACCTTCGCATGTCAACATTCCACCATGGCGCGAGGGGCGCAGCCACAGTGACAACTGGATTATAACATGTTATGTTACAAATTTGTAACTGTCTGCAAATGAAATGTTAATGTGGTTTGTAATTTCAGCTTGTTTTATAAGTGGTTGTGCTTTATCATATCTATCTAGATTTGGACTTGTTGTACATTTCATCAAGTTACTGTTTTCTTCATTCTTATCCTTCATAGGATTGTATGATGGGTTTTGTACATACGTACATGGACTCTAGGTACACACCGTTAAGAGTTCATTATTTTACTTTACATGCACATTTTACTTTTGATTCTTTTCTACATAGATATAGCAATGGGTTCTAGTCCCATTTTTTTACGTACGAACACGGACTCTGGGTACACGCCGTCAGCAGTTCATTATTTCTGTTTTACATGGACCCTAGGTACTGAGGTACCGGGTTTTTACGGACCCAGCGGTGCCAGGGAGAACACCCAAAGACCTCGAGTCCTTCCCTGTTTCTGACCACAGAAACACAGAGTCTTCTAGGTGAAGTCAAAGATCGGATTTATTGGCTGCAACCAGTAACAGGTATCCTAGAAGTACAACGACATGTATGTTCTCAGGAGACTGTTCATTCTTACAGAACCAGCCTTCTCTTTTTATACTAAATAATGAGCTTCAGGCAAGAATTCCTTGTTTTTACAGTTGGTCATACAAATATTTCTACTACAAAGAAAAAGCAGAGTCATGATGACAAGCCCACATTTCAGTTTGTCCAGTTCATGATTAAGGGTGGGCGTAAAATCCGTTTCGCGGGCGAATTTGCGGATTTTCCGCGATTTCGCGATCCGCGAATCTCGCGAAATCGCGGTAAAATCCGCGAATCAGCGGGGACGAATTTTCAGCCAAGCAAGGGTTACAGCAGCAGGTGCAAAAGTTGAACCTAATTTTTTTGTAACCTTTTACAAAAGGGTTACAAACAAATTATCTTCAACTTGGACACCTGCTGCTAATTGCTTCCTGGCGCCTCGTTGCCTACTTGCAACTATTCTCTGACCCTGCTCTGACCCTTGAAGCAGGGTCAGAGAATAGTTACAAGTAGGCAACGAGGCACCTGTCCCAGGAATTAAACCTCATCAGGAAGCACTTACAGATATAAAAAACAGGAAGAAGGGAGAGGATGGCAAATACACCCATTTTGAGTAGTCAGGAGGGGTTAAACTAAAAGAGACCTTTACAGCACAATTTTCATATGCATTTTGCTAAAAATAAAAAGCTGTATGTTCTGTAGGGGCATCTCAGGAATCTGGCCCTTCAGAGATCCGGCCTCTCTTTCTTTCTCTCGTTCTCTCTCTCCCTCTCTTTCTCTCTCTTTCTATCTATCTATCTATCTCTCTCTCCCTCCCTCTCCCATAAACTACTGCATGGGTAACTTCGCTATGCAAGCGGCTCGCGAAGACGCAAAAAGCCCCGCGAAGACGCAAAAAGCCCCGCGAACACGCAAAAAAACCCGTGAACAGGCAAAAAAACAAAAATCCGCAAATCCGCGAATTTTGAGGATCGGGAATTCGCAAATCCGCAAATTCGCAGATCGCGAATTCGCAAAATTCGCCCATGCTTATTCATGATAGATTACCCGGCAAGGCCCAGAACTTTCATCAGATATCGACAGACCCCTAATAAAATCGGGCACCTCCTCCTTGTAAAACAGGCCATAAAGAAGAAACAGGGACAGGTGTGTGCGAGATAAAACATAGCTTGTATGCGATGAACGGTTTATGACATGTTGTGCCTTGATACTAATCTCGTTCGGCCACTGGGAGAAGAAACTGCCCGAACAGGTTTGACTGGAGGCAATGGCGTCAGCTCGCCCAGGTCGCAGACGAGTCAGCAGAGGTGTACGTGTCCTTTCAGATCGAATTTGGCCTTAGTCATTTGACTATGTAAGGGCAATCACAAAATGGATTCCGCTCACAAAATGGAACCCGAGGGTTCAAGACGAAAACTACGATTTCAGGGTGATTTCGTCACTCGATCATGACGCAAATGCTTATGTATAGTATCCCAATCATTACCGGTCTGGCAATACCAAAATTG
The DNA here is from genome assembly GCF_964263255.1 of Lissotriton vulgaris. Classification (NCBI taxonomy): domain Eukaryota; kingdom Metazoa; phylum Chordata; class Amphibia; order Caudata; family Salamandridae; genus Lissotriton; species Lissotriton vulgaris. Next base: position 475,995,785 of record NC_141700.1, on the reverse strand, counting down.
TCATGATACGGTGATATTTATGACACGAGTGCAGACATTCGGTACCACACAATGGCGGGGTCCAGAATTTTCAGTACCACAGTACACACCGTCAAGAGTCCATTATTTCAGTTTAAATGCATGCATTGTATGTTTTAGTTGTCCCTACTTAGGGATAGCAATGGGTTCTAGTCCCATTTGCTCACTATACACTTGCCCTTTTTTTTCAGGGCATCTCTTCATAGGTGTTAGTCATTTTGCATTCTTTAACCATCTGTATCCTTAGAGACTGGTTATGGGTTCCTACCCATTTTCCTTTGTTATCTATACCTTATTTCCTTTTTGTCTTAGTCTAGGTCAGTTATTTTTGCCCCATAGTTCGCACTTGGGTCGTATGAGTTTTAGTCCCATTACTACACTGCACTTTCTACATGATGTTGTTTTACAAGGGCTATCATTTTACGAGTTTTAGTCCAGTTTGTAATACTTTTCACCCTTTTTCCTCTTGGTAGGGGTTGGTCTTTGGTTATAGTTCTCCCATTTTCACATAGATTAGTTATGTCTTTACTCTTATATAGAGTGTCTCATGGGTCCCAGTCCAATTTGACTCAATGTTATGTCTTCTTTTATCATTACATTGTCAATTTCGCAATGCGTTGTTATGTTTATATTTTATTACAATGTTAATTTTATAACAGGGAAGTATGAGTGGTCTTATTGTATTTTTATTTCATCTTCTTTGTTTTCTCGTTTTTTCAGTTCTCCTTGTGATGTATTTTTTCCTTTTCATCTGTGGATTCTTGTTTCTTGTTGTTAGTTTTTCTTTCTTCTCCATCTTTCCTTTATCGTAGTGCGTCTTTTTAGCTCTTCCTTCCTCTTCTGTTTAATCTTCCTTCACCATGTTGTGTGTGTCTGGATATAGTACAGTCTTTTGTTGTGTTGTGCTATGCGTTGCCTCCTTGCATGTCTGCCTGGCCAGTAGGTGTGTTTTGGGGGTAGTCATCTATTCTTTTTCTTGTTGTCTTCTTTCGCTGTGTCTTTCTCCTCTTTTCTGTTGTTTTATATAGAAGGTAGGATGGGTTATATTTATTTGTTTTTTCTTCTGTCATTTTCTCCTGCTCCCTATTATTGTTCTTTTCTTTCCTTGCAGTTCATTTCTTTGATGTGCTTTGCTGTTTCTCTATTCCTCTGTCATTCCTCATTTATGGTTCTCTCTTTTCATTTCATTCATGTTTCTCCATTTTTAGTTTCCATCTTATTTGTTTTTGTTATATAAGAAAGGGGGATATGTAGTATCCCATTTTCCTGTTCATGTTTATGTATGCCATTTTCCACCCCATGCTCAGCCAGTGGAATGTTACTGTGATGATGTACTAAAGAATGTTGGGAGTCTGTGAAGAAAAGCCACAGTTGAGAATGGGCTGAGCAGCATGCTGGCTGCTCCTGGTAGGGCTAGTTCAGGACATGTACTGGACTTATCTATCTCATCTACATATCGGCAATAAATCATCTTGAACTACACCAACCTGTCTGGACTTCATTACTACAATTATTTACACAAAAGAGCTCTGTCAGTTTAAGGTGATGCCCTATGGTATGCTCCTATGAATTTTCAGAGCCCGGTTAACCATGTTCTCTCAGGGCTGGAAGTGTGTGATGTACCTTAAAAATATTGTCATCTTTAGAAATTTGCCAAAGGATCGCCTGGGGCATCTAAAACAGTTGTTGGTATGGGTACAGTGAACAAACCTGACCATCAAGGCAACAAAGTTCTACGTCGGGCAGTCCTTGTAATCTACTTCATACATCAGGTGGAGAAATTGAAAGATCATCCCAATGGATGCCAAGATCCAGTCCTTGATAAAGTGAGTGGTTCCCATCAACCAGATACAAGTAAGAGCTTTTCAAGTATATGCTGGATATTATAACTTTGTTGGTATAAAAGCCCTAATGGGCAAGAAACAGCCCAAGAAAGCGATTTGGACAGCACAATTTCATAAGGCCTTGGAGGACCTGAAGCAAGCACTATGCAATGCACCTGTGCTGAAAATACCCCACTGTAGTCAGCTATTAATTGTAAAGACTAACAACTCCGGTTCCTAGCAGTCTGTGCCAAGTACAATCCTTTCCCACATGTTACATTTAGGGTAGTGAAAGCGAGCTGTCACAGGCTTCTCAGGGAGGTAGTGCAAAGGCATGAGCTTAGAACTAAATGATCAACCAACAACACAATAATTTCAATGTCCAGTCTAGTGCTTACCTTTTGAGAAAAGAAAGTACTCTTTAATCTGACACCCATAAGAACAAGTTACTTACCTTCGGTAACGCCTTATCTGGTACAGACTAGATCTAGCCACAGATTCCTTTCCTTTGAATTCTCCTGAGGCATCAGACTGGATCCGGAAGATTTTTTGTGAGCAGTACCCCTTCGCACCAGTAGGTGGTATTAATAAACTCTGCATCAGTCGCCGGCATCGAAAGTGACATCGCAGTACATATGTAAGTGCCACCAAGGTGCGCAGCAGTTTCTTCTCACAACTTTCCACACCAGATGCTCAGACCCATGAAAACACTGACCACTGGTGCGTCAAAACTAGGGCCCTGAAAGGGGACATCCCTGTCCGTAGAAATCTGTTTGCAGACTGGGGAGGATGGGTGGGTACAAGGAACCTGTGGCTAGATATAATCTCTACAATATAACGCATTACCAAAGTTAAGTAACTGGCTCGACTGATAGAGACCTCTAACGGCAGATTCCTTTCCTTTGAATAGATACCCAAGTAATACCATCGCCGGAGGAGGGTCTGCAAATCTATTTCAAACGAGGAAGTCCTGCAGGACCGAATGAGTAAAGTGCCCATCTCTGTGGACCGGACTATCCAGACAGTAATGTTTGGTCAACTTGTGCACTGTAGCCCAAGCTGCTGCCTGGTAGATATCCAGGACCACAAACTCTACGTGCTAATGCAGTGGTCACATCTTTAGCTCTGGTGGGAATCAGCTCCTAAAGTAGGCAGGGTGATTTATTGGCTTACATAAAATGGTGTGATCACTTTTGGAAGAAAATAGGCCCTCGTATAAAGCACCAGTTTGGCAGGACATCTTGAGAGGTCAGGTGGGTTAGAGGATAAGGACTGCATCTCACTCACTGGACGGGCAGGTGCAATTGCCAGAAGGAAGCCTGTGTTCAGTGTGAGAAGCCTGACGGAACAATTGTGGAGAGGCTTGAAAGGAGCGTACATTAAATAGGTTAAAACCAAATTAAAATACGACTGAGCCATAATGAATGGTGAAGAAGGTAAAAGATAAGTAAGACCTTTGAGAGACTTGTGTACAATAGGGAACTTAAACAAAGAGGGTTGGTCAGGCAACCGCAAAAAGGCAGATATGGCAGATATATAGCCCTTAAGAGTGCCCAGAGAAGAGCCCTGCTGGACAAGGGAAAGAAAGAAAAGCAATACTTCAGAAGGAGGAGCAGAAAGGGGGTCAACCAACCTTTCTGCACCATGCCACAAACCTTTATCCAATGGTAGGAGTATACCGTCTTGGAGGAAGGATGCCTGGCTGCCAAGAGGACGTTACAGACTTCGAGAGGAAAATCTAGAGCTGTAACCCGTCACCACTCAATCTCCACGCAAGAAGGTGGAAAGTCTACAGGTTCGAGTGAAGAACCCTCCCCTGCTGCTGTGACAACAGATCTTCCCGAAAGGGCAGCTTGATCGATGGCCATGCTCAGTAGATCAGGACACCGGATTATCTGTGCCCAGTCTTGAGCCACAAGGATGATTTGGGCCCGGTCATTCTTGATCTTCTTGAGAACTCTCGGCAGGAGTGGCATGGGTGGAAAGGCATACAGGAGGCCTGAGCTCCACTCGAGACGAAAGGCGTCTCAGAGCGAGAGACACCTTGGAAAGACTAGCACACAAAACTGCTGAACTTGTGGATTCTCAGTGGAGGCAAACAGACCTAACCAAGGATCCTCCCACTGCTGAAAGAGACCTTATGGGGTGGAGACGCCATTTGTGATCCACTAGGCATCTTCAACACAGTGCGTCTGCTCTGGCATTAAGAGAGCCCACCAGGTGTTAAATCACCAGGGATACGCCCTGTTGTTCCAGCCATGTCCAGAGACACATAACCTCTTGACAAAGGGTCCACAACCCCACCTGCCCTGTTTGTTGCAGTACCATATGGCAGTGGTGTTTTCTGTGAACACCTAGCCTTGCCTTGATGAACAATAGAAAGACTTTCAATACCAGTCAAATCCCACAGAGCTCCAGTATGTTGATGTGGAGTCCGGATTCCGCCAGAGACCAGAGTCCTCTGATCTTCACCACTGCCAGATGGCCGCCCCATCCCAGGAGTGACTCAACTGTTACTACTGTCAGATCTGGTTGGGGAAGGGAGAGGGGTCTGCCTCTTAACCAATCGCGGTCTGTGAGCCACCACTGCAGATCTTTTGCAGATTCCTCCAGGATCTGGACAATGCAGGACAGATTGCACTGAAGCTGCAGCCACTGGAACTTCAGGTCCCACTGCAAACCCCGCATATGCCATCTGGCATGTGTCACCAGTAGAATGCAGGAGGCCAAGAGGCCCAGCAGCCTCACAGTCCGTCTCACCACAACAGAGGATAGAGGCTGAAACATCAGTATCATCGCATGAATATCTTGGACTCGCTGCTTAGGAGGATAACCCTGAAACTGCACTATGTCCAGAACAGCGCTGATAAAAAGGAGTGTTTGAGAGGGAGTCAGGTGTGACTTCGGCATGTTCACTGTGAACCCCAGCAAGTGCAGAAGGTTTGTTGTAGTCTGGAGGTGAGAGACAACAGCCTGGGGCGAGCCAACCTTCAGCAGTCAGTCATCAAGATAGGGAAAGACTGGTTCCCCTTCTCTCCACAGATGAGCAGCCACCACCACCACCATCACCCTGGTGAACACCAAAGGGACACTGGTAAGGCCAAAGGGGAGCACAGTGAACTTAAAATGCTCATGGCCTACCATAAACAGTAGACAGCGCCGATGGGCAATCAGCAAGAGAATATGAAGATAAGAATCCTGCAAGACCAACAACACCATCCAATCTCTTTGATTCAGGGCACACAAGACCCGAGCTAATAAAGACAAAATACCTCAGCACACCCTTCTCATTATTTCTGCACGCGGTAGTATCAGTGTAATTTGACAATTTTTTTGGATTTCACTTGGGCGCGATACACTGCCCTGGTTGCTGTGAAATAGATCTATCCCTGGATTTATCAAGATTCTGGGAGCAAAAACCCATATCCTGGGTTGGATGTTGTCTAATTTGGGTTTACAATTACTCATTTGGAAAGGACATTAATACATTCTCTAAGAGTTGGACACATTCTCATCTCTAATATAGAGTGAATAACAAAAGTAGACCCATTTCACATTTTGGGACTGACTTAATTCAATTAATCCATACTGTGAATGTCCGTTGTGTACCAGAGTCACTAGAAGAAAAATACAAGCCTTGAAAAAGCCCTGTGGGCGAAACGCGCGTCGGCTGTTTTCTTCCTGTGGTATATGAGAATAAACAAACTTCAATACAAGGAGACCTGTTTTGGACTACTCTATCATTACCTCCTGAGATCATAATCTGTTCTTGGACTGAATTATACAGGGCACTGAGATTACCAGAACTGTGTCAAATTACACTGATACTACCGCGTGCAGAAATAATGAGAAGGGTGTGCTGAGGTATTTTGTCTTTATATGTGTAACCCAAGTTTCCTTTTGGATCTTGGGAGGAAACGACACCTTGGTGGGTAGGTGTCATATACCTCCAGCACCCTCGCCTTAGTTGCAATTGCTCAATGACCTATTGTCACGATTATACTTGGCGTAACAATTTGAGATGTGCGGCTCAATCTAAGCAAACCCATTCGATATTGCTGTAAGACCCGAGCTAACATGAGCATTTTGAACTTCTCCTCCTGGAGGAAGAGATTGAGGGCTTGTAGATCTAGAACAGGATGAAGGCCCTAGCCCTTTTTGGGAACAAGACATTTGCGGGAATGGCAACCACAGCCTACTTCTGGCACCAGAATCCTCTCTATGGCTTCCTTGGCCAAGAGAGATGTAACCGCTCATGGAGAAGGGGCAGATGACTTTCCATCAACCAGTCGCGAGATGGTGGCATGGGAAGGGGAAGTCTCGAAGGGGAGGTAGTAGCCCCATCGGACAATATATTCAGTTTCATAAACTTTTATTCGATTATCAATTGTATAATCATAAAAAGTACATACAGAAGAAAAAAGTTTTCAACGCATAAATGAGTTTAAAATAATAAGTCGAAATACAAAGAGACATACTAAGAATAAAACTTGGAGTTTTGTATGCTTCTAGTTAGTTTAGAACATTTTGACGTATTGTTATGACTGCTTTAAGAAAAGTCACTATAAGTTTGGCTTCATGGGGCTTGTTCAGAGACTGCAAAAAGAGAAACGCAGAATAGCATTGTCTGAGGCCACTGGATCGAAGAAGTGGAATAATCCACGTTTTTCGTGGAAGTTTGTAATATTTACAAAATAAAACAACGTGGATCGTTGACTGTTGGGAAATTCCATCACATGGACATCAGATTGCGGGACCAATTTTGAGTTTCCGGGAATGAAACTAAACGGAAAAAAATGTTAAAACGAAGTCTTGTTAATAAAAATTTCTCGTAGTTTGTTAAGAAGTACGTCAAATATGCTTGTATGCCTTTGCAAGATTGTTGTGCACAGATTTTTTCGTTAGATGGTTTTAAGATCTCAGTTTGATTCCGTAACTCCCTCAGGTGACCCAGACACATTGATTTTAATTGTTTCCTGGAAATATCTTCTATCGAAGCAGGATCTTCGAAGTAAGACTTGTGGTCCAGGTCTTTGAAGAAGTTCCATATGTAGGTCAACCAATGAATTTTTCGCCAGTTTGTCAAGGCTAAGCAGTCTGTAATAAGGGAGCGAGTTAGATGGCATTCAGGGTTGGTCCATATTCGATGCCACAGTAAAATTGGTTGGCAGCGAATAGTGTCAACAATATGTTCCATACCAAGCTCGCGATGCGAGGCTAGTATCGGGGAACTTTGAGGGAGGGCTAAGATATATTTAATAAAGCCATTCTCCGTTACTTGAAGTTGATCTATGCGTCCATGACCCCAAACGCCAGCTCCATAGGTAGCCACACTATGGCACTTTGCGTAATATATGGTCAGAAGTTCGGGTGGCGCTGGTTTCCCCAGTTTCCTCGAGAAAGAAATCAATGCTGATGTTGCCCGCCGAAAGTGAAGGTTTCTGGCGTCGATTGCCTGGCGCCAGTTCACCGCAACATCCACTAGGATTCCCAGGTAGGGGTAGACTGAGGTTTTTTCCAGCTTCATTTTATCCACCATTATCGGTTTAGGGTTTTTAACCCTAGGACCAATGTGCATTATGAAAGTTTTCTTTATGTTTATTTTGAGACCGAGTGAGTCCATAAATGTGGCATATTTGTTAGTTTGTATCTGGAGTTGGTTCAGGGTCCGTGCTAAGATAACTGAATCATCAGCGTATAGCAGTGTGGGTATCGGACGGTGGTTTATCTGGGGTAAGTCCTGGCTCCCTTCCAACATAGCCTGCTCAAGCCCGTTTGTGTAAAGGTTGAACAGGAAGGGAGCCAGTACACATCCCTGTCTTACTCCCTTTGTTATTTGAAATGAGCGGGACAGCTCACCACTGGTACCAAATCTTACTCGCCCTGCAGCATTAGAATAGAGTTCACGTAGGAAGGCTATTAATGGGGGGTCCACTCCAAGGTCACTAAGTATTTGCCAGAGTTTTGCATGTTGGACGCAGTCAAATGCCGCACTTAGGTCGACATAGACAAGGAAGATGTTACCTCCTTTGGCGCCAACATATTTCCCTGCCAGAAGGACAAGGTTAAGGGCCTGTTCCACAGTCCCAAGCCCCTTCTGGAAGCCGTATTGTAGGTCGGTTATGATGTTATTCTCCCGGGCCCAAGATTGTAAACGGTCCAGGAGTACTCGAACCGCGATCTTACCAATGTAGTCCAGAAGGGAGATTGGTCTGTAGCAAGCTGGGTCGTTGCGGTCGCTTTTTTTAAAGATGGGTAAAAGGATTGATGTCGACCATGATTGGAAAAGCCCGACCGAGGTTACAGCTGACATAACCCGAGTGATTAGCTGTGACCAAAAGTCTACATTGTGGAGAAAAATGTCCATTGTAACTCCATCGGGGCCAGGAGCCTTGCCAGATTTAGATGCCCTGATTGCTTTGATAACTTCGCTGAGGTGGAAATGAATATTTATCGGGTAGATGTTGTTTCCCGATAAATGGACCTCATTTGTTACTGAACCGTTAACTACTGCAAAGTCCAGAGGTGGGCCAAAGATTTTTGAGAAATGGGTGACCCAGTCTTCTTCGGTTACTGCCACATCTAGGTGTTGGGTTTCTGTGCTGTTGGCCAAGAATGGAGATCTTCTGATTTGTCAGAATAAGGTACTGTCCTTTCTTTGGGTGCTATCGTGCAGTTGTGACCATAGTTCTTGTTTGATTGCAAACCCATCTGTCCAATGTTATGGACTGCCAGTGAGGCAGGTGATGGTGAATTCCAGTGACAACTGGGTGCCCCTGGTGGAAAAGGGGGGGGGGTACAAAGGGGGGTGGTGATCTGAATCAATCAAACACTCACACCTAGTCAAAAGATCTGGGTTTAATCCATCACCGTTCTTTAGCCCACTCTGCCACCCCAGTTCAGACATGGCTATATGCAAATCAGTCTGACCCTGTGCCTCATGGGAACAGTCCAGCCCGAACTGCCAAGCCATGTCTTCCCTGGACCGGAAACAAGCTTCCGAGGACCGGTTTCTGGCATTCCAGCCGTCTTCAGCCCGGCTTGCTTGAATCCAGTGGCAAAGTGAGCAAGGGACTCAGGTCTGAGCATACCCTGCCACACTTATGACAGCCAAAAGCGGTACAAAATGGGGTGGTGATGGACGGAGCATCTGAATCAATCAAACACTCAAACCCAGTCAAGAGATCTGGGTTTAATCCATCACCATTCTTTAGCACACTCTGCCACCCCAGTTCAGACATGGTTATATGCAAATCAGCCTTAACCCTGTGCCTCATGGAAACAGTCCAGCCCGAACTGCCAAGCCATGTCTTCCCTGGACCGGAAACAAGCTTCCGAGGACCGGTTTCTGGCATTCCAGCCGTCTTCAGCCCGGCTTGCTCGAATCCAGTGGCAAAGTGAGCAAGGGACTCACGACTCAGCATACCCTCCACACTTATGGCGGCCAAAAGAGGTACAAAAGGGGGTGGTGATGGACGGAGCATCTGAATCAATCAAACACTCACACCCAGTCAAAAGATCTGGGTTTAATCCATCACCGTTCTTTAGCCCACTCTGCCACCCCAGTTCAGACATGGCTAAATGCAAATCAGTCTGACCCTGTGACTCATGGGAACAGTCCAGCCCGAACTGCCAAGCCATGTCTTCCCTCGACCGGAAACAAGCTTCTGAGGACCGGTTTCTGGCATTCGTCCAGCACCACCCCCTTTTGTACCGCTTTTGGCCGCCATAAGTGTGGTAGGGTATGCTCAGACGTGAGTCCCTTGCTCGCTTTGCCACTGGATTCAAGCAAGCTGGGCTGAAGACGGCTGGAATGCCAGAAACCGAACCTCAGGGCCAACGTTGTTAAAACGGTTCTGCCTACTGAGTCGGTCAGGTCAAGTCAGCAACGAATTGTGAACTTTGCTGCATCTCTCACGTTAGTGACAGCTTGGGAGAGAACGCCAGGCTGGCTAAAGAAAACAATCTACGAGGTGATTTCTGGCCCAGTATAAAGGCTCCTCGAATCTTGAATCGTTAACTGGGAGGTATTCTGTATATAGTTACTGGGAGCATGCGCTCAAATAAGCAAGTGCCCCCACTCACGCAAGGTTGCACGCTTCATCATTGGGCGTGCTACTTGTTGGCTGGCGCTGTAATGCCCAATGGGCCCCAAGAGAGGGTGCTTTATCGGAGTCTTGGGTGACTGGGGATATGAGTGTGTTTCCAGTCAGTGGGTAAGACGAATGGAGAAATATGAGCTAAAATCGACTATAGACCTCATTGGGCTATCAATTTAATAGAGTTCCAAGTCTATGCCGAGGTTAAAAACAGAGTGATAATCTATGAGACTTAATGATCCTATTCTCATTAAGGTGAAGGTATACTTGGTAATGTAAGATCTAGACAGTGCATCTAGATCTCAGTCTGTGGTCGACATGTTTCACGCCTAAATTGTGTAGAGAGACGATCACTTGGCATTTCATCTGGACCTACATATTGGCCGACTAATATTCTATAAGGGGGAGGAACCCAAGTTCTCACCTGATGAGTAATGTAGTAATCCACCATTCATTACATTTGTTAGAAAACACTCATGTCATTGCATGTTTGCTTCTAGTTAAAACAGTGACCTATATAAAAAAGTTTTTTTTTTTAAATCATCCTATAAGTATATATCTATTCAAGTCAAGTCAAGTCAAAAACATCTTTATTCGATTCATTGAATCATAAAAGACCAATAAAACATTATTTTGATTTCATAAAACAAGAGGTAATACATTAATCCTCAGTTGAGTTAAAATACAATACATGGGTTTTCTATTATTTGCATTTGACATTAATATGTAAAAATTCAGTAAAGTGCAAAGTATTTTCGTCAAGGCCATCCTACAGTACACGACTCAAATGGTAAAGTGCTTTAGTGGCATCAACATAATTGAACAGTTAAAGCATCAGTCCTTTCTTCAGTGTGAAGTGGAGAAGTGTGGCTCAATGGAGAAGTGTGGCTCAATGATTAGAGCGGCAGACCCTGATGCAGAGGTCTAGCCCGGGACCAGGGTTCAATTCCCCGTCTCGGCGGGTCTTGGGCTCAAAAATTCCACGGACCTGATAATTCTCGCCTCGGTGCCTATTCCAATCATGGAGTCCCACTCTGCAACTCTGGGCAATAGCTTGCTTAATCTCCACAACGGCCCCCACAATGCTAAGGATGCCTGGCCTCCACCTTGGGGGTGCCCAGGAGTGGACGCCTCACAGGGAAAGCCAGGATGGGTTCCACAGCGGTATTCGTACAAGCGCCTCGAGACCCTTGCGGGTGAGTAGTGCGCTATACAAGTATCCATTTACATTCTCATTAAATTATTAGCAAATAAAGATCTACTGTCGCCAAATATAGTGAGCTTCAAGTGCAAAGTGCAAAGAGCGTTTTCATCACGACCTTCCTACAATACACAATTTGAATAATAAAGTGGTTTAGTGCCATCAGTACAATTAAACAATTAAAACTTCAGCCCTTTCTTCATTCTCATAAAATTAATAGCCAATAAAAATCTACTGACGCCAAATACAATGAGCTTTGAATTATCAGTTTTTAGGATACGCAACATGTCAGTGAATTTCCTAACACCCAGATTCCTGCCCAGCGGTTTTATTCATTTTCTTCTAGCAATTTTGCAGGCAGGACAGAAAAATAAGACATGTGCTATATCCTCCTGTCTTCCTAGGTGGCACAATGTACACTTGCAATCTTTCTCCCCATTCGATAACAGTCCCCACTTGGATGTAAAAGCCTTTATTTGAAGAGTATCATATTTGAATTTCAGGTATAATATCTTTTCAAGTTGGGGTTCAATTTCATCTAGGAATGGTTTGAAACAGGGGGTTATCTTAAACATCTGAGTTGTCAGTGAACCAGATCCACGATTTAAAGTGACTTTGTGCATAATAAAATTCCAGTAAGTATTTCTAATTTCCCTTTTAGATTCTGGAGTCAACATGTTAAGGGGTTCCCAGAATCCACTCAGGCCCAACTCTATCAACCATTTACGGATATTGGCCAACCAGGAAAAAGTGACATGGGTATCTAGTACGAGTGATTTACCCAATGCCTGCCTATAAACATGAAGTTCATCAATATTCCATATCCTAATCCAGTACGACAACGTCATCCAAACTGCCCTGTGCTCAACACGTTTTATCCCCAGATCATACGTGAAAGGGATCACTGGTGTGTTTTGGGGGAGGGGATTCATCCTTCTTAGAATCTTGTTTTCTCCCACTGTTAGGGATGAAAGTTGTTCTCCCCCCCACAGCTCTGAGCCATACAGGGAGGCAGTTTGGGCCCTGGATTTATAAACTTCCAGTGCTGGTGTAATGGCCTTAGTCCCGGTTGCATGGAGTTTTTTTTAAATAGGTGCGGAGTTTTGCAATACAATGGTTCTTGATCTTTTTATATGCGGATACCATGAAAGTTTCTAATCAATAGTTACCCCTAAATAAACAAAACTAGGTTCACGCTCTAGGGTTTCACCATTCAACATTATGTGTTTTCTTAAAACTTCTATGGGGCCTGATAGCCATATATTTAGTTTTCACTGGGTTTATTTGCAAGCCTTTTAGTTTACTGTATTCATCAAGCTTGTTCAGCAGATTTTGCAATCCCCTAGATGTTTGTGACAACAAAATAGTATCATCTGCGAATGTCAATGCACAGATGTGAATCCCTCCTAGCTTTGGGGAGTCGTGATTTGACTTTTGTACAAACTCAAACATGTTGTTAACGTACAAGAGGAACAAAGTAGGCGTCAGGACGCACCCCTGGCATACTCCTCTCTTGACTGGTATTTCCTCTGTGAGCTCCCCCCCCTGTACCCCAGCGCACTTTTGCGAAGTTGTCTTCACGGAGTCTAATGAGGTGGACCAGAATATCTTTTGGTACCCGTTGTTGCAATAGGTTTATCCATAACAGATCTCTGGGGATTCAGTCAAATGCGGCATTTAAATCAATAAAGGCAACATACAGATGACCGTATCTTAGCCTTGTGTCTTTCCAGGCAATAGTTAGAAGCCTAAACACTTGATCTATAGTGCTAGTTCTCTTTCTGAAACCCGCCTGACACGGGGAGAGTACTTCGTTTTCAGTCATCCATTCATTTAACTTGTCCAGTATCTGTTTGGAAAAAATCTTTGGCATGATATCTATCAGGCTGATCGGCCTGTAACTAGTGGGATCGTCCCTACTACCCTTCTTGTATATCGGGGCGATCTCTGCGTTCTTCCATGAAGCAGGGATGGGCTGCCCTCTGCTAATTGCATTACATAACAGGTTGATATAAGGGGCCCACACCTCAGGGGCACGTTTAAAAAGGTCTCCAGGAATATGGTCTGGGCCAGGGGCTTTAGATAGCTTAATAGCAGCTATTGCCAGCTCAGTGTGTTCTATACTAAAATATAGAGGTTCAATCTCACTTAACATTATTAGATCTTCAGTGATACCTAGATGGTCTCTAGCTGGTGTCCCTGGGCATGCATATAGTTGGGCAAAGTGTCTGTGCCATGTATTGGTATCTAGATTGTAATCCTGGGCCGGCTTGCTTATCTTACTACCATTAGCAATAATCCGCCAGAAGAAGGTATGATCACCTGCCTTCGCAGCAGCTATCAAATCCTCCCAACTAGAACCCTCCCAATTCATGCGAGCTACTTTCAATGCATTATTATACAGTTTTCTTTCTTGCCTAATTACCTTTTTCTCTTTCGATTGTATGGCCTTAATCAAGCGTTTTTTTGCCACTGCACAATCTTCAGCGAACCAGGGATTAGACAGTAGCGTGTTATTACTATGGGCGGCTTTCCCTCTCCCAGCTTTAGTAAGGTACGGTTTTACATTTTCCACCAGCATCTGGTGGATCTGGGTAATTGGTATGGCGTCCGGGCTTTTATTTTAAAAGAGAGATAAAAGATCACTAAAAATATTATAGATGAAAGTAAGGGGTTCAAGTTTTTCCAATATAGATAGCCATTTTATTGCCATTCTGTTATTACCCTCTACGGGCTGTATAACCTCAGTACCCAGACCAGGTTGGATCTGGAAATATTTCCCTTCAAGAACTAAACATAAAGGGAAGTGGTCACTTTCTCTCTTAATATCCACTCTAAAATCATTCACATAAGCCCAATATGCAGTGCTTATCATTATATAATCCAAGCAGGATGAGGAATTGGCCCCTTGAGAAGGTATTTGAGCATTCAAGATCAGAAGGGCATCTACCATTACAAGACCTTAGTCCTTTCTCTATAGTGAAGTTGAGTAGCTGCAATGCAGAGACGGTACACCCCATGGTCTTTTCTGTTCTAAGTAGCGGGATACCCATTGCTAGGACTATCTTCCTCTTCTAAAATAGTATCCAGTCCAGTTAACGGTTCGTAGCAACAATTAAAGTCGCCACCAATTATAATGGGTCCATTGGGTGTAACTGAATCAATGATTCCTTCAAGGTGCTGAATTAATGGCGATTCTTCTGAGCGCTCACTCGGTCTTATGTGTATATCAAATAGATACAACCTAGAATTGTTAGGGAATTTTAGACTTAATCCTAGTATGTCATCTGTATCTGTGGGTAAAATCTCTATTGAAACATTTACATGATTTTTAATCCATATTACGAGGCCACCCGAAGGTCTTCCTCTCATGAGTTGTTGGGCCTCAATACTAAATGTCTGTAGCCCACCTTATGTAATGGTTCCAACGCCCAGGTCTCTTGAAAGAGGCAGAAATCAAAATTACATCTATATAATCCTGCCAATCAGGTTCCTGGAGTTTTTTTGCGAGTCCGGCTATGTTCCAGGACAACATTTTAACAGCGTTTATTCGGGAATCACCATTCTCTATGGCACTGGCCCCTTCTGCCTCAACAGTGTAAACTACTTGATTTCCATTGGGGCTATGCCCTACACTAGGTGCTTCCATACTAGGTTGCCCTTCTGGATCAGCTAAATCTTGTTCCCCAGCCAATCGGTACTGCGTACCCGCCCCCAAGGTTGGCAAAATATTCAACTGGTTCAGTCAATCTACAGCTTCAAGATTGTTTTGTCCCACCAGAGCATACCAGGTAGCACCACAATTATCTTCACCAGTTTTGTTTTGCCTAAAACAGATTTTTGAATCAAATAAAGAGTGGGTTCTTAAATTCAGGGTTATTAGATTGTCAGCTACGGTTTTTGAGTGGAACATTAGCCTTATGTCATCCAATTCTCCTTCATCTTGCTGTAACCGTTCAGCATTCTTTATATCAGTTCTGATTACAGAAAGACATTGTTATTTACTTCTTATCCAATGTATAACCTTGTTTACCAGTGAGTCCCCATCCTCCCTAGTGCCTGGTTTTAATCTCGGGACATTGGTAAGTAAGACATTATAGGATTTAGGATTCCCATTAGTTCGGTAATGAGGTTCCCGGAGGTGTTCCTGTTTCCACGATCCGCACCTAAATTCCTTCCCGCAATCCCAAACACCCTCAGATGGTCTGTTTAAGGATGGTTTGGCTGGATGAGTGTTTAAGTGAGACACTGGTTGCTGTGATGTGTGTACTCTGTGATGTTCCCGCAGATTAATCACTGGGTACCCCAAGTTTGGTTGAAAATCAGGTATTGAGCTTATATTGTTACTCTGCTGTGCTGTATGATTTGGGAGACATTTCGGTATCCCTTCAACTGGTTTCCTGGGCATGTTAATTCTAGTATTATTATAGATAGAATTATTCCCTGTAGATTTACTATCCCCAGGTGGAGTGGCTACCCCCCGGCTGATGTGTAAATTACTAGTTAGTACCTCTATCCTCCTTTTAAGCACTATAACCTCTTCCTGAACTATATTCATTTTTGTACAGAGATCCAGCACAAGCCTATGTGTATCAGTGGAGTGTGTCTGTGTGAATGCTTCTATTGAGGTTAAAGTAGGGCGTTGGCTACTTAGCTCTTTCCCTATGGTTGCTTCACCGGTATTCCCTCTGGGTAGTCTGTGAAGGCTGAATACATGTTGGAACACTCAATATTTATGATCTCTCTTTGCAGACCACTCCCATGATTGGTAACTATCTTATCTGTGCCATCGTCTCCAGGGGGAGTTATCTTTCTCGTACTAGTTCCTACCTCTGGGGAAGATACAGCTGTTGGGAGCAGCGGGGCCTTTTCATAAGTTTGGTGTACTACAACTATGGGGCTACTAGGCTTATCACTAGCCTCTTTATCCTTTTTATTATAGTAAGATGACATTTTAGCTTTCCCCTTAGAGCTCGTTTCTTTGCCTTTTGACAACATGTTTTTAACCTCTGCTATTAGGTTGTCAATTGCAAGCTAGTGTGCAATTATCAGCTGCGGATTTAGGCTGCTTCTGCATTCTTGCTATCTTTTTTTTGCCTGTAAAAAGTTGAAATGTCAGGGGGGTGGCCCAGCCCAGCCTTTTCCGGGCTTTGACGGACCCGCCCTTGGCACGGCGCACCAGCGCGGGCTGCAAGTGCTTTTCTCCCCCTCTGGCGCGGGAAAACGGTTGTCGGCGCCTCCTGGCGCAGCAGGGTCTCTTGGGGCTTGTAGTCCCCCTGGCAGGTCAGCAACGGTGGTCAAGGTGGGTCCCGCAAGTGCTTTTCTCCCCCTCCGGCGCGGGAAAACTGGCGTCGGCGTCGCCTGGCGCAGCAGGGTCTCTTGGGGCTTGTAGTCCCCCTGTCAGGTCAGCAACGGTGGTCAAGGCGGGTCCCACAGGCGCGGGTGCCGCAAGTGCTTTTCTCCCCCTCCGGCACAGGAAAACTGGCGTCGGCGCCTCCTGGTGCAGCAGGGTCTCTTGGGGCTTGCAGTCCCCCTGGCAGGTCAGCAACGGTCGTCAAGGCCAACTTTTGTTGGTTCACACAGAAATCTTGTACAAAGGCCTTATTCCCTTCTCACTGACGAACCCTTGATGCATCATATTCTGTAGGGGCGCACCAGTTTGCATTTCGCCACGAAGTTGCATGTGTGCCGACTCTGTGCTACTCTTCAGAGAGTGTTGTTGGAAGTAGCACCTTACGCTACAGAAGAACTGCAGTATATATCTATTAAAATCATATATATACAAAACACCTGAGCACACCAGTATCATTATTTCCAAAAGATTGGATGTATAGGTATTTCTCCAAACAATCCGATAACATCTCAGCACCCTATGTATTCTAGTCAAGTCAAGTCAAGTCATAACACTTATATAGCGCACTACATACCCAGAGGGTTTCAAGGCGCTTAGGAAGGGGAGGTGGATTATTTGTCAAATATCCACGTTTTAAGCTGCTTTCTGAACGCTAGGTGATTCTGGGTGAGGCGAAGGTAAGCGGGGAGTGAGTTCCATGTTTTGGCAGCCAGGTATGAGAAGGATCTGCCTCCCATGGTGGTTTTGTTGATGCGAGGTACAGTGGCGAAGGCTTGGCTGGAAGAGCGCAGTTGGCGGGAGGGGGTGTAGAAGGACAGTCGAAAGTTGAGGCAATCTGGTCCGATGTCGTAGAGTGATTTGTGTGCGTGGGTAAGCAGTCGGAAAGTAATCCTCTTATTGACGGGTAGCCAGTGGAGGTCTTTAAGGTGACCAGAGATGTGTTCGTTGCGTGGGATGTCTAATATGAGCCTGGCTGAGGCGTTTTGGATTCGTTGTAGTTTCTTCTGGAGTTTAGCGGTGGTACCTGCATAGAGGGTGTTTCCGTAGTCCAGTCGGCTCGTGACTAGAGCGTGGGTGACTGTTTTCCTTGTTTCGGAGGGGATCCAGCGAAATGTTTTTCTGAGCATGCGAAGAATGTTAAAGCAGGAAGAGGATACGGCGCTGACTTGTCTGTTCATTGAGAGTGAGGAATCCAGGATGACGCCAAGGTTCCGTGCGTGGTCTGTCGGGATGGGTGCATTTCCGAGGGCTTCCGGCCACCAGGAGTCGTCCCATGCAGAGGGGGATTTACCTAAGATGAGGACTTCTGTTTTGTCTGAGTTCAGTTTCAGACGGCTTTGTTTCATCCATTCGGCGACTTCTTTCATTCCTTCGTGTAGGTTAGTTTTGGCGGTGCTGGGGTCCTTGGTGAGAGATAGGATCAGTTGAGTGTCATCCGCGTAAGAGATGATGTTGAGGTTGTGTTGGCGGGCGATGGCCGCGAGGGGGCTCATGTATACGTTGAAGAGGGTGGGACTGAGTGAGGATCCTTGTGGTACGCCGCAGATGATTTCAGAGGCCTCGGACTTGAATGGTGGGAGGCGGACTCTCTGGGTTCTTCCGGTGAGGAACGAGGTGATCCATTCCAGTGCCTTTCCTTGGATTCCGATGTTTCTGAGGCGTTGTAAAAGGGTGCTGTGGCAGACTGTGTTGAAGGCTGCAGAGAGGTCGAGGAGGATGAGGGCGACTGTGTCTCCATTGTCCAGTAGAGTTCGAATGTCGTCTGTTGCTGCGATGAGGGCGGTCTCAGTGCTGTGTTTGGCTCGGAAGCCAGATTGTGAGGGGTCGAGTGATTTGTTGTCTTCGAGGAAGGTGGAGAGCTGGTTGTTGACAGCTTTCTCGATGACTTTGGCCGGGAATGGAAGAAGTGAGATGGGGCGGTAGTTTTTGAGTTCGGTGGGGTCTGCTGTTGGTTTTTTCAGAAGGGCGGTGAGTTCAGCGTGTTTCCAGTCTTCTGGGAAGGTAGCGGAGTTGAAGGAGCAGTTGATGACGTCTCGGAGGTGCGGAGCTATGACGGAGTCTGCTTTGTTGAAGATGTGGTGGGGGCATGGGTCTGTGGGGGATCCAGAGTGGATGGAATTCATCAGGCGGATGGTGTCCTCAGTGGAGATTGGGTTCCAGGCGTTAAGGGTGTTAACGGGGGGAGGATGGTCAGCTGATGGTAGGGTGGGTTGCCTTCCGGGTTGGTTGTCAAAGCTGTTGTGGATGTCAGCAATCTTGTTGTGGAAAAAAGAGGCTAGGGAATCGCAGAGGGTTTGAGAGGGGGTGATGTCGTTAGAGTTGGCCGAGGGGTTGGAAAATTCCTTGACGATGTTGAAAAGTTCCTTGCTGTTGTGGGCGTTGTTGTCAAGTCGATCTTTGAATGCTGTTTTCTTGGCTTTTCGGATCAGTTGGTGGTGAGTACGGATGGCGCTTTTGAAGGCGTCCTTGTTGCTGGTGGATGGGTCTTTTTTCCAGGCCTTTTCAAGGGAGCGGCACAGTTTCTTGGATTTCTTGAGGTCGTCGTTGAACCATGAGGCCTTCTTGAAGCCAAGTTTGTGTTGACGTTTTTTCAGTGGTGCTAAGGTGTCGGCGGTGTTGGATAACCAAACGGTGAGGTTGGAGGCGGCTTCGTTGGCGTTAGAAGAGAGGGCTGGGGAGGATTGAAGGAGTGATGTGGAGATCTGCTCTGTGGTGATTTTGTTCCAGTTTCTTTGCAGAGTTGGTTGGGGGTGGTTGATGGGTTTCGGCTTGTTGTTGATGAAGTGAACGCAGCTGTGGTCAGTCCAGAGGAGATCCGTAGTGTGGCTGAAGGAGACATGGTTGCTGGAGGTGAAGATGGGGTCGGGAGTGTGACCTGCGATGTGGGTGGGGGAAGTGACCAGTTGTTTAAGTCCGAGGTTGGCGAGGTTGTCCAAGAGGGTGGCGGTGTTGCGGTCGTTGATCTTTTCAAGGTGGAAGTTGAGGTCTCCCAGAAGGATGTAGTCTTTGGAGGGGAGCGCGTGTGGAGTGATGAAGTCCGTGATGTCTTCACTGAATTTTGCGCGGGGTCCAGGTGGTCTGTAGAGGAGGGTGCCTCTGAGTGTGGTCTTGGGGTCGATGTGGATCTGGAAGTGAAGGTGTTCAGAGTTGGCGAGGTTGACGTCAGAGCTGGTTGAGATGCGGATTGTTTTCTTATGGACGATAGCGATTCCACCTCCTGTATGGTCGGTGCGGTCCTTGCGTGTGATCTTATAGTCATCAGGGATAGCGATGGCGATGTCAGGGGTGGAGGAAGCGTTCATCCATGTTTCCGTTAGGAAGGCGACGTCAGGAGAGATGGTGTCAAGTAGGTTCCGAAGGTCAATGGCGTGCCTGTGGACTGATCGGGTGTTGAGAAGGATGCATTCTAGGTGGTTGGGGGGTTCATAATGTCTCAGAAAGGAGAATCAAGTAGTCCAAACAGATCTTCTTAAATTGAGGTCTGTGTTTAATTTCCACAATTCACAAGAAGTAAACAGCAGTTTCGCCCGCAGGGCTTTCTCAAGGCTCGTTGCTAATCACTCCAAAAGTCTGTAATTGTAAATACTCTCTGAATTGCGTTTCTCTGACGGATGGATGATAGCCCGGATGTTTGACAGCACATTTGCAGGTCAATACTGAAAGTTTACGCTCCTAATGTCATTCATCATCGTAATAGTTGCGGCCCCGATACATAAATTTTTTTCCCTTTCAACGTTTCTCATCCAGTCTTAGGATCCAAGCCCCATCATTTATAGAATAGTCTTGTCCATTCGGATCTTGATAAATCCCAAAAGTATGTTTTTATCCTCCTGGAGACGCTAACAGTGAAACCCGCTCATGCTCCTTTCTCGTGTGAGAAACGCAATTCAGAGAGTATTTACAATTACAGACTTTTGGCGTGATTAGCAATGAGCCTTGACAAAGCCCTGCGGGCGAAACGCGCGTCGGCTTCTGTTTACTTCTTGTGAATTGTGGAAATTAAACACAGACCTCAACTTAAGAAGATCTGTTTGGACTACTTGATTCTCCTTTCTGAGACATTATGGACCTAGAATACATAGGGTGCTGAGACGTTATCGGATTGTTTGGAGAAATACCTATACATCCGATCTTTTGGAAATAATGATACTGGTGTGCTCAGGTGTTTTGTATATATATGTATGTCCTGGGTACGGCTGAATCCTGGGACTGAATGACACTTTGGTGGGTAGGTGTCATATACCTTCAGAGCACCCCGGCCATAGTTGCTTTTTGTTATTAACAGATGCTTTCATTATAACTGGCATAACATTGTGATGTGCAGTTCAATTTAAGCAAACCCATTCTTTGCATATGTACATCTATTAAAATCACGTCACGGTACATCGTGGTTACAATGATGACCAGTGCTCAAATCACCCATACACATAACACTAGCGGCCAGTAAAATCACTACAAACAAAGAAAACGTGCATGCGCTGTGTAAAGCATTCATGAATGTTTCATAGGCAGTAATCCATCTGTAGCTATCTCACCCTCTAAATTGCTGGAATGGTCCCCTTGAAACACGAGGACTTGTCTCATGTCAAATAGGCATCTGTAGTATAGGTATGTCTGTTAGTAAGAGCTGCAGGCTCAACGAGAGTGGGTTTAAACATCTTCTCAAATGAGTCCAGCCTGTTGGATTCCCTATACGAGGGAGCAGTAGGACATCCAAGCTCTCAGGGGAACGGTGTTGCTGAAGAAAGTTTTGATCCCCAGGTGCGTGGCGATGGTGGCGGGCAATCGTTCTATTCACAGGAAACCCTGTGTCGGGTATGGATCAGGCACCTAAAAGAACGTCGGTGAGTGTATCATTGAATGGGAGTAAGGGTTCTGATGTGGAGACTCCCGATTGCATTACCTTTGTCAAGATGTTTGTCTTGACTCTTACCGAAGGCAAGCTAAGGTCCAGGACCTCAGCTGCCCTGCTCCCCACCATTGCGTAGGACCCTCCTCCGTAGCCACGGTAGGGGGATAAAGCGTACCAGTATCTGGAAACCTATCAAGTCCACTGGCTTCACCCAGTTCCTCAGACCAGTCTACTTGCTGTTCTTCCTCACAGGGCCGGTATTCTAAAGGGCCAAGTCTTCCCCGCGGCCTAGCACAGAAAAATAGGGCTCAAGCTCCAATCTAGGAGGATAGTCTCCAGCCAGAGCCAGAGTGCGACTCTGTGCAGAGTAAGGGATGACAATGAGGACGATGCCACTAGTGGGTGCCGGCAGTGTTGGGAGCATCGTGACCAGCACTGGGGAAGGTTGAGATGTTACAACCAGCACTAGTCTGGATCCAGGAATGGATCATTGGGGGCCATCAGTGTAGGCTGGAGCTGCCGGTGGACCCCGATGAGCCCCCATCTGACCATGTGGGCCTACAAGCATTGCAGTGGGATCTGGCTCCCAAAAGATGAGGAGCATGGCCTCATAAAACTCTGAGTTTGGTAGGGGTCGCTCTGACTCCCAGTAGTCGTGGGGGCATGGAAGCCTAGGCGCAGGTTCGGGAGAACAAGGCTTAGAAGGACGATGCTTCTTCGTTGCGTCGACCAAAAAATGAGAAGTTGAAGAGCGCTTAGAGTACTACTTCTTCTTGTACCTCGACTTACCTGAGTGTACCAAAGACTGAGTTGGACGATGACAACTTTGGGCTCCGCGATTGGTCCTGGGACCGTTCCCTCACCACGACCTCAGCCGACGTGTAGCAGCGCTTCGAGCAGCCATGAGCTTCTGAGAGTGATTCCTTCTTCAGGTGCATGGTCTGGCACTCAGGGTACGACTTTGGGTTGTGGTTGCGCTCCAAACACCAAGAACAGAGATGCAGGTCCATCACCAACATTGAGCGATGATAGGCTTTGCAGGGCTTTAATCCCATCTTGCGTGATGACAAGCTTCAACACAGCAGGAGGTAAACCTTAAAAAAATGGACAATGCAGCGAAAAAGTTCAGTCAAACACTGACTGAGGTGTAGCTCCAGATCAGAGCTGGGTGGCACAGTAGGGAAAGAATTGACATCAACAGGCCTAGGTGGCACTTATACAGGTACAGAGACGTCACTTCTGACGCGGACGATGGACGCAGACTCAATCATTGCCTATTACTCATGAAAAATCTTCCAGATTCATTCTGATGCCTGGGGAAAATTAAAAGGTAAGGAATCTGCAGTTAGAAGTCTCCATCAGACTAAATACTACACAATTCATTCTAGAGTTTAAGGCAAAAATCCTGGCCATGATA
The DNA here is from genome assembly GCF_964263255.1 of Lissotriton vulgaris. Taxonomy (NCBI): domain Eukaryota; kingdom Metazoa; phylum Chordata; class Amphibia; order Caudata; family Salamandridae; genus Lissotriton; species Lissotriton vulgaris. The sequence continues at coordinate 475,973,022 of NC_141700.1, read as the reverse complement.
CCCACTTGTGGCGCAACACCCTCTGTTTCTCTCCTGTGCTGTTTCGCATCTAACTGACCCTTGATAAGTTTGTCCACCCAGCACTTTCGGAAGACGCATGACTCAAGCTCATGGGAAGATTCTCGTGCCCCACAAGTTAGATGCTTTATCAGGTCATGCATATCATGAGTTCTTAGCCCCGATAGCGTAGCACAGAGGAATATAGTCTATGAGTATTTAGCACACATCCGAATTGCTTAATCTCTTTCCAGCGGGCAAGGACTGCAGTAGTTGGAGGCAGTCTTCAGAAGCCACCATGGAAACAAGTCGCACCCCGTGTCCTTTCTCATTTGACGGCTTCAGTTCAGTGTTGAACCCCCAGTATATGTCCCCAGCACCAAAATCACTTTTATTAGCGTGACCACATACTACGCCAGACTGTATGCAACCCTAGGTTCCGACCACCCAAATCTAGACATCGCAGCAATCCAGCTTACTGGGAATAGTCAAACCAGTATTTCATGGAACATATCTCAATATATGCAGAATATCAAGATTGACATAAGATCCTCCATAACAAATGCATCATGGCTACAAATGAAAACATGCCAACCATTGTAGGGATTTAACAAAGATTGTCCTTATATAATACCAGAAATTTCAGAGAGCCCACTGATTAACGGGAGCTCCGTAAGAACATGAGACCCCTCTGACCATCCTAAGATGGCAGCTACCAATTCATGTTATCTCCTACAGAGAACTAAGTGCCGCCAAGATGGCCACCACCATACGCCTCAACCACCTTGGTCTTACATGTACCCACAATGCTTTTAGATGCAGAGAGTACTTCCGGGTCTCTATTGCAGGTTAGCCTCGTTAACCGGGCTCTCTGTACATAAATAAGCCCCTTTCGGCCATGCACTTCTTCTGTAGGCAGGCAGGACGAGGGGTAGGTGACAGGCTGCTCACTACGCATGGAACTGTGAGTATGATATTGATCACGGAGGAGAAAGTGACGCGTGAGTACGTAATTGGTGAAACTATGCATTGGCCAACTCCGCTTTTGGTATTATTGCTTTACAGAAACCCCAAGAATCTTGCGGTCTCCCGCCTTGACTTAGGGCACATTATGGACTATGAGTAAGGGTAAGAAACACAAATACCTCATGGGAGTCAGTAATGACAATGCATTTTTATCTGTAATAATAACACTGCATATTGTGAGTTCCTGTTTGATTAGTCTCGATTTTTAATAACGCTTGCTGTTACACAGTGATTTCACCAGTGATTTAGGCACTGGTGGCACTCACCAATAGAAGAGCCAACGTAGAGCTCAGACAACACAGCATGGCACTGCATGATACAATGATATCCAGAGACCATACATGCATCATATGTGCTGTCCACAATAACATATTGATTGTTTGGATATTTCAAGTCCTTTCCCTATATCTTTCTTCTTTCCTCCAGGTTGATTTATGGATTCTGACTGGGGTGAGCATGGCAGATACCTAGGATCTACTGTATCACTACCAGGGATTGAGCATAATAAGACTCCATAGACCCACCCTAATACAGGGGTAGGGAACATATTTTTTGGTTCTGAAGAATAGCTAGGGATACAATGCTGGACCAACATAGCGTGAAACATGGCGACCTGAGTAGTGAAACCGCAATAGATAACTACAACACACTCACTGAGTAGTGGCGTATCATAAACTTGTGCACACTACAGCATTTTCCTTTTTAACATTACTGAAGGGTCTCCGAATAAAATGTGATCTCCTATAGGTAATTTTAAGATCACACTCTCCAATTTACACATTATCCCCCACACACCAGCATGCACCGTCACAGCTGATACAAGAAAAGATCGCCAACAAAGAGCCCTCTCGCACGGCCCATGGGGCATTGCAGCGCCAGCCCCACAAGGAGCAAAACGCCTAATGATGAAGTATGACACTCACAAGGGTATGTGAGGGCAACACTTCCAAATAATGAAGATCCCCCGGGGACCATATATTCCAACCTTTTCCTTAACGTTTTCTATACCCTCTTCACATAGGAATGTAGAAGCTATCCTTCTTATATGATACCAAAAGCTTGAAGTTTGTTCCTTAGGCCCTGCTATGTTAACACAGAAATCTCTGCACAAAATGGTTGTACGTTTCCATTTGGTCTTAAGTAAAACTGCTATTGTAACGCAAGGCTTGCACACGGAAGATCCGAAAATAGAAGAGCTGAGATACACATATTTCAGCATATCACATATCAAAATGTTTCTAGTACGGGTTATGGAAAAGTACATACATAATACATTGCATTACAGTGGAAAGTCCCCAAAGCTGCCTACTTAAGCCACGTTGTCAGCAACAGTGAATTTCGGACCATAAATAGTATAGCGCAGCTTAAGCAGTTGCTAATTGGTCCAATGTCCCATGCTTAATTTGTGCTACGTATGTTATGATGCTACATCCTTTGTAATTTATGCCTATAAAGACTGTAAGAAACATCACATTTTTGGACATTCATTGACTTTGATGTCTGTCTCCATGCTGCACGTATTTGCATTATTTGTTGATCTCCAATAAATTGCGCTATCTTTTGTGCTGACCGAGATTTGTATTTGTGGTATTATTTCTAATCCTTTATTTCAGCTCCAGCAGGAACAAGTACCCACACTGATTATATGTGTCAATTATAGTGAGGAGCAAGGGTACTGGACCTCAATCTGGCTCAATCTGGCTCCTAGTCTCCCTCTTTTTGATTAACGATTTATGATACAATATTGACGTTAGCCGTGACTCAAACTCTGGCTAGCAGCCCTCTAATGAGCACTTTTCCTAGAGGATAGTAGGGCTTTCAATAAAATTGTAAGTGGAATTACACATGTTCTTGAACATTATCAATATCACTTTCAGAACGGGCGACTTGATACTACCATTTATACCTGTACGATTTGATGTGCTTGTCTGGTTTTCATAAAAATCGAATAAAGGTATTTATACTACTACAACTGCTGAGATTGTACCACTAGGAATTCTCATAATTACATTCACTTCATAAAAAAGAGTAACAAGCAAGTACTTACATGATTTTCTGTTTGCTCTTGATCTCTTGCGTTCCTTAACAGCTGATGGCCTAGGACTGGGATTCTGGGTTACTGATTTTACTAAACGATCCATTATTTCTTCTGAAACATCATCAGAGGATGCAGTAACTTCAGCTTTAGACACACGTAATTCTGGAAACTCAGATTGCCCCAAACCTACACATTTGATTAAATAACAAAGTTGGCATCAAAACGATGTGTAATAAATTTCTATGTATGTTAGAGAGGTACACTTTACTGAGATTAGTTTGACAAAAGTTCATTTTCCGCACAATCTAAATCGTGTCTATGGTCAGAAACACAATTCCTTCCAGTTGATTCATGTTCTTTTGAGTGAGAATACAAAAAGGTTTCAAGAACATCAGGGAACATAGTGTCAAATCATGTTGATTAGCATAAGAAGCAGTGCTTGATTTGAGCCAGTGGTTTCCGGTGCTTGGCATCTGCACTTGATTATCTTTGTCTTTGTATTCCTTTATTTCGGAAAGATTTGCCATAAAAGATATCATAAAAATATACATACAGGTTAAAACATATCAATTAGTTGTATTTACAGTCAGACATTTAGGAGCAAGGAAGTAAGATGGCAATGTCCCGTAAACATCACAGTATAGATATTAGATAGTTGATAAATGTAAGAATCTCTCATAACTAGTATATTCGAGTAATTTGATTATCAACACTGGCACTTTTGACAGTGAACCCCAAGTTTGTCTGGTTTAGACATGAGCACAACAACAGTTGTTTATTAATTTATTACACATTAAATGAGTAACACTTTCTGCCCACGACATTCTTATAGCTTTGGGGGGACGGAATAGTCTGAATTGTCACACTTGGAGTGTGATAGTACTTGTGTTGGTACTGTAACTGGCAGTGCTGCCAGGGGGAATGGGTAGTGCAAGCTCCTGTGGCTTCCTAACAAGGGGTGAGAATATAGCCTTACGGCTAGAGCGGTCAACCTAGGAGCTGGGGAATCGGGTTCGTGTCTCGGCAACGACGCTCAACATCCTGTGATTCTGGGTAAATCACGTATTCTCCCTGTGCCTAACAAAATAAATTAATGTGTCCTTCGGTAACGAAACTGGTGTTCATGTAAAGCGCTCTGATACCCGATGTCTCGGGTCTAGTTCGCACTATATAAAACTCTGAAAGAAAAGAAAAATGGTCTCTGGCACTAATTATTTTACAAATTAAGCACTGGTAGGAACCATCACAATACAGCTTACTAGGACACCCTGACTCACTGTGTCATCAGGCCTTGAGTGAAAGAACCATTACTTTACCAGCGTAACTAGGACATCTTTGTTCATGATATTCACCCCTGTGCTGTGGTAAAGGAACCATTAGTATCCTAATGCACTTGGACCCCTGGAATAATCATACACCAACGGGAGTGAAACGCGTTGGGCGTTCAACTGTCAACTGTTCATTTCAGTAACTACACTGTAATCCCTGTAAACCAAGTTGGATAGTGCGACTCATTTTCTTACAGAGCGTAACATTTTTTGAGAAGATATATTTTAACATGTATGATTGCTAGGCGCAAGTTCCTTTATGTGCATTTGCACTTGCAGTATAACAATGTAGTATTATTATTTGTTAGTTTATTTCTAGCTCCTGTGATGTATGTTTATTAATTGTGACATTGATACAAAAGCAGTGAAATTGATCAGAGTTAATTTCCCCCAAAACACGACTGAGAAATATAATATAACTCATGTGCGTGTGTCTCAGGCAGAAAGGAGTTTCAGCCATTTATGAAGCAGCATCCACGACAAAGAATTTGTGCTGCACTTTCTTGCTTGTGATGTTGCTTTTGTGGGAGTATTGATAAAACAGAGTTAAGAATTTAACTTGTCTATGGGCAGGGAGACAAATTGGAAAGTAATGAATGATGAGTCTGTATGAGTGCATGACATTTAGGAACCTCCTATTATTGGCAAGAATTTGGTGCTAGTATAGACATTAGCCATGACCAAGGAAGAAGCGAGTCCATTAAAGATTTAATCAAGAACGGGGACGAGGCTAAGCGTGCAACGAAGATGGCAGCCCCTCCCTGAGCTCCGTGATATTATTGTTGCGGAAGCTCGATTTTATCATGTCCTTGGGGTGATTTTTGAACTCCCTTGGACACCTGTACAGCAGCGGAACAACCAGTGAGTTTGAGAGGCAGCTTAAAAGTGTCTACACTGCCTCTTTGGAAGCTGTTTCTGATGAGGCATTTTTGACTGCGACAATCTGATAATGGCACCCGACACGGCAGTCCCGGTTTGACGTGCTGAAATTGGAGTCTGCCTATCCATGTGTACCGGTCACAAATTCTAATGGAGACCACAGAACTCCAGGGGGCATACCTGTATCGAGCGTTCTGCAGCTCCTGGGTCCGTCATTGTTGGGGAACTTGAGCACTGCTCCCATCTGCCACTGCCGCTAGCCCATCCCAGCGGCCGCAGCCTGAGGGGAGCCCTGAGACCCTGAGGACTCCATTGCCCAGACGCCCTAGCGGCGTAACACGCCGCCACACCCATTTCCTGCGCCAGGAGGCGCCTGAAAAGGAGCCCAGCCCCGGCGTCGCGGGATCGCGCGCGGGTCGGCGCCGGGAGAAGCCCGGGACAAGGGCGGGGCCTTCAGCGGCCATCAAAGGCCAGAGGAGGCACCCCCCTTGGCACTCAACTAGATATAATAAAGGTAAAGAGACCCAATGATAATCTTCAGTCTCATACAGGGTCTTCCTAAGTGTCACCATATTGTGACACACAAACAATTCTTAGTCGTTGATGCTGTTCCTGTGTTAATCCTGCAAGGGGGCCCCCTTAAACATTTCCTCCCAGAGTGACTTGCTTAAGGGATCGATGGACTACTATATAAAGAGGGCTATTTCCCCCATTGCCAGTGAATTAGAGAGAACAGAACGACACCTGGCCATGGATAGTTCTTCCGGCACGCGTTCCCCCTCACAGACAGCCGTTGCAGCCCCCGATTCATCACTGTTGGAGGAGTTAAACAAACTATGTAAATCTATGTACGCTCCTGTGGAATCAGGAAATATGCAAACTAGCGCTCCTACCTGCCCTACAGCAACCTCTAGTCCCCAGTCTAGTAGTCGATCCAAACTAAATGAAAGTTTGCAGGGTACACCCCTTTTAGCACAAGCAAAAGTACTTTCGCATTCTACAGTGTCCCCTCAGGTCTCTTCTGCTAAAAGGAAGCGAGATGGGGCTAAACAAATGGGGAGTCAGGCAAAGCAACAAAAACTGAACCCAAATCCCCCATTGCCTAATACTGTCACCTTTAAAGCACCCATTAAGGCTACTTTACTGGCCCAGATCGAAAGCATGATCAAATCATTAATTTCCCTGCTGATGGAAAAAATGAATAGCTTAGGGGATAGGCTCACAGGTGTTGAAAGCGATCAAGGCCAACTCGTTACTCATAAAAAGTTTGCCAGGACCCTTTCAGCCACAGCTTTCAGCCCCCACAGTAGTGCCTAAAACTACCACACAAAGTAACACTGCCCATAATCAACTAGTAACCACACATATAACAGCTTCAAACATCTCGAAAGCAGCCACAACAGTACGGAGTTCCTATCCCAGGGTAGGGTCGAACAAAGAATCGATATTACATAAGGGGACAGCTGCTAAACATGGCAATATGTCATATAAAACCAATCACTTACATTTACCACCAAAGGCTGCTCCTTTTGTGTGCGTCCTTTTGGGAGTACCAAACTTACAAAAGGGAAAAATGAAAAACAGGACCTAAGAAACAAGGTCGTGTTCTGGCTAACCAAAAATAGACCTCTGCCACCTAACATTGATGGAAGTATACTAAGCGTTAGAAGGGTGGGCTGGCTAGGACCTCTTCCAAAAGATATAGCTGGCGATTTGGTACTTGTAAAATTCAGGGATAAACATGTCGTCCCATATCTTCAAACACGGAAGACTCAAATAGGAGATGGCCCTATATCCATCTGGGGCCTAAGTGATTTCTACCCTAGATCATCATACGTCCCCTTACCAAGACAAAATGTAGAGAGTAATCACCTGATGGGCAGAAGTGGCCTTGTATCGAGTGGTTACACCATTCCCACTTCTAATCGATTTGACTTACTCTCGGGTTTAACTTTGATGGATTAAATCGTATCGACATAGATATTATCCATATGGAAATTCTAACTTGTAATGATTTATATTTTTCTCCATCCAGCCCTCTTGGACCCAAAGAGATTTGTCATAATTTTATCTGTGGTATCAATTTTTTACAATTTTTTTCGCTTTTATGTTATGTTAACTAATCAGCTTGAACGTTTTGCACAGTTTGTGACTGGGGAATTATGTTATTTATTGAAATTTTTGGAAATTTAATTTTCATGTGAATGTGATATTATGTTTTATGCTTTTATGGTTATATTTCTAACCGAATAAAGTACATTGAACTAATGCTGAACATGAGGTACTGTGTGCGCAATTTTGCCAATACTGCACCACTGATCTTGGAATTTCCACCTTTCTGTGAAGGGTATATTTACTTCTGGCACCATTAGAATATACAAGTTGGCAGCCGCTGACAGGATCTCCTTCATGTAATATAATTCCTAGTCACAAGGTCCAGTAATTTTGTTGGCATATTCTTCAACACTCGCAACCACTGATGGGTATTTTATCCGAGGCGCTATTCTCTAAGTCTCTAAGGCTGTCTGTTATCATAGCTGTTTTATCGCTATGAACTGTCTACTGTAGTCATGACCCTTATTGTGTGCGAATCGCCTGCTGATAGATTCTGAATTCAGTAGCAAGTTCACTGATGTCCAATACTAGTATCTATCTTTTCTTATACGTTCCATTACTTCATAGAGGAGAGATCTCATGGAACAGGAAAATCAATATAGACGAAGAAATCTTTGTATTTTTGGATTACCGAAGGATTGTGTAAAGTCTACTCCGTCAGTAATTGAGTTTTTGCTTACATGGATCCCAAATACACGGAATAGCTCCTTCATCAAGGACTTTGAGATAGAGCGTGCCCACAGGGTTCCAGCCTTCAAACCAAGATTGATGCCCTCTCCAAGGCCCCTGATTTTTATACCTTTGCGCTATCAACATACAGAACTAATTCTGGCACAAATGAGGAAAATTAAATCAATACAATGGGAGGGTCACACAATATATATCTCACAAGATTTTGCCAGAGACACAGTGATCCGCCGCAAAGGCTTTCTGAATCTACGCAAGAGACTCACTGACTTGAATATTCCATTCTCTTATGCGGGTCCCTCAAGATTTCGGATCACTTTCAAAGGTCGTACACAGATTTTTTACAAGTCTTCAGATCTTTCAACATTCTTGGATAATCAATCTGAATCGCAAACGGACTCAGACTCTCTTCCTGGTACTTCTCGCCCCTAATGTTTTCTGTATTTATTGACATTGTCTGTGTCCAATATTATTTCATTTATCTGGTGTGGTGCCTTTTTATTTCTTCATCAATTATTATTCTCTCTTATTAGAAGGTGCAGTTTGTTTATTGTATTTAGTTCTACTTGGGATTACATCCCTGGTTTGTTCAGTATAATACCGGTTGACCAAACTAGATTTGTTATTATTTGGAATTATATTCCTAGTATTGTTCTGTACTTTGCTGACTGACCTAGTTTATGAGATTCCTTACAGTAATGCTGTTACAATTGACTATTGCTAATATACCTTTAAATTCTTATTCATTTCTATTTTTTCCACTTCTCTAATTGTATTACTATTGGTAAGTATTTGATCCTTTATTCATTTGCTTCTTCTATTTTCTATTTTATTTTATTTTCGGTCTTCCCTTTGTCCAATGGTATTCTTAATCGGTAATTTATTTATAAGGATATATTAGTTTCTGACAACATTGTCCTCCAATTACATTTTTTCCTCCTTTCTAAATCTTTTTCTATCAGTACATATTTGATCCTTTATTCATTTGCTTCTTCTACTTTCTATCCTAATTTATTGCTCTGTCTTTTCCTTGCTCAGTGATCTTTTTAAGCAGTAATTATTTATATGGTTATAGTAATTCCTGACATCATTGAACACCAATTACCTGATAGTTATTAAGTTGCCTTATGCTATAGTTATGATGTCTCACACTTGGAAAGATCAGTTAATGACAATCATTGTATTTATTTCTCTTAATAATTGTATAACTAAAATGGTATGATTCAGGATACTTTTATCTCACAGCTTTATAGTGGTTATATACGCGATATATAATGCGTACATCTGTTGATAATAATACAATGCAGTTCTGTGTTTTGTACTCTTCCACTTGGGGACTACTTCTTTAAAAGCTGTACAACTGTATGTTTGTCTTCATTCTTTGAACAATCATTAAATTGTTCTCATATCATTCTCTTAATCAGATTAGTATTCTATTTTCATACTCTTTTCTTCATTTCTACTCCCTACTTTTATTTGTTCTTTCTGTTTGGCTCGCTTATTTTACCTCATTTCTTAATCTTTTATCTTTTTTCGGTCTCTGTGTTGATGGTCACTCACTTATATGTATATACTATCTATTGATTATATTGTTCTTCATTGAATTATCAAATTATCTTTGATGATCTGTGCCATATGTTCCAACTTAATATCTACTTATTCCTTTTTTTTTGCTTTACTCTTTTTAATGTATATCTAATCAGAAGTTCTACACTATTACAGCCAGGATGATTTACTTATGAATTACATTTTATGTTAGATACCCTACTTCTATTTCATTCTTATTTAATATGTGCTTTATTTGCATGAGATTGTTTCAGATTTTTCTTATTCCATAATTTTTAAGTTGGTTATCTATTCCATGTATTATATTTATTCTCTCTAGATTTTATTCAGATAACTTTTTGGGCTGGTTTATAGTTCTTAGATTGATATTAATCTATTAATATAAGCTGCTTTATTTATTATAAAATGCTATCTATTTTCTCCTTTTGTCTCAAATGTTCAACTATCATATATTTATTGGATTTACATTATTTATTCTTGGTAGCAAAATTTAGCAATATAAGTAATCCACCCGAGAATGTTACATCTGTTTCGCCGCTCCGCGGCTTGTTTATCCTTTAGCTGGCCATACCGAGATTGATTGACTCTGCTGTTGATCTTCCACTTTATTTCCCCCATGCATTTTGTCTCCTACAGACATCCCCTGGTGGGGTTGCATTTGGTTGATACTCTGTTTTTCTTTGGCGTACTTTTGTTCTTTCTTTTCTTCCTTCTATTCCTCACTCCCCTCCTTGCTCTTTATCCAAGTTTTAGGAAATCTGCTTCATTTTATTTTAGGATACATGCTTTATTTTCTTTAGTTTTTTATTTATCTTGGTTGCCCTTTTTTCTTTTTATCAGATGTATTTACTTATGTTGCTTCATGTTTATCTATGTCTGGTTTAAATGTAGTTTCACATAATGTACATGGGTTGAATCACCCTTTTAAGAGGGCCAACATCTTAGATAATTGAAAAGGTTTATCTGGTGTTGTTCTTCTTCAAGAGACTAAGATAGCCTTTAAAGAAACTCTTCTTATGCGGAAAGATTAGGTTCTTGATGTTACTTGTTCCGAAGCCTCTGGTAAAAAGAATGGTGTTGTTACTCTTATTTTCAAAAGCTCTGGTTTGTCTGTTGTTACTGCTGAGCATGATACCAATGGCAGATAGCTACTTACTCGTTTGACCAATGGTTCAGACGATCTATCTATTATGAATTTATATGCCCCAAATATTGATGATCCTCTTTATTGGCGTACCATAAATAAAAAACTTTCCGATATTCCTCAAAATCCAAGAATAATTTTGGTGGTGATTTTAATCTTCCTCTTGATCCTATTTTGGATAGACATTCAGATTTTAAATTTTGACCCCCTAGGGCACATAAACACACGCTCAGTATGTGCTTGTTATGTTATGTTATGTTAGGATTATTTATACAGCGCACAGTGCTCCAGCGAAGGAGCGTCCTGGCGTCTGACAAGGTCTCATCATCTTGTTGACGCATGGAGATGGCATAATCCTAAGGGTAGTGATTTCACATTTTTCTCCTCTCCACATTGTAGCTTCTCTCGTATTGATTATCTTTTGTGAGATTCCTCTCTTTTAGAACATACTATAAATGTTATGATTCATAATTTCTGACCATGCTGCGGTTTTAACTATCCTTAATCTTAGATAAGAGAGGCCCTCATAATTGGCATCTCAATAGAGACATTTTCTTAGATAAGGATGAAGTTGAAGAACTTAATGAGGAGATTGATCATTTCTTCAAATATAATGAGTCTTCGGTGAACTCCCCAATAGTTTTGTGGGATGCATTTTAATGTACTTATTGGGGTCACATTATTAAAAAAAAGTGAAAAAGAAAAGACTTTGGGGGATGATATCAATCGCAAAGAGGAGTTTTATAGGCACTCTAACGACAAGTCTCTCCTACGGGATAACAACCATTTGAAATACTCTTAACTCTATAGTCACTAAAAGAGCTTATATTGGTGTACACACAAAAATTCCAGCATTTATTACTACGAAATATAGCTGGTAAGTTGTTAGCCGCCACCCTAAAATATAAAAATACGAATATTAAAGCTACTCATATTTCTCATATTATTGATGAAAATTGGTTCAAAGAAATTCCATACTCAAGAAATACTTGGAGTCTTTCGAGACTTATATGAAACGTTATACGCACCTAAACATCAATGCTCCAAGTTTACTTGTCCACAGTTTCTTAACTCGATCCCTACTAATACTATTTTGCATTTCAACATAATTGAATTGGGGAACCCTCTTGATACTGACAAGATCATTCAGGCTCTTAAGAATACTAGTTTGGGAAAGGCTCCAGGACCAGATGAGTTTCCTATGTCTTCTATAAAACATTTACTCTCTCAATAGTCAAATGTCTTAAGAGATTTTTTGATAATTTTGTTCTTTCTGGCAAGGTTGTTGGCTCAGCCGCTGAGGCTACTAAAAGTGATTACGAAGGGTGGTAAAGATCATTCTGATCAAAAATATTTCCCCCAATTTCATTATTAAATATGGAAGCTAAAATCTTTGCAAAGATCTTGGCTAGGCACTTAGAGAGTTATATTCCCATTCTCATCCATGATTCCCAAACAGGTTTTGTTAAAGGTAGACTCGAGATAATATCCGGACCTTTTGCCATATTCTAGAAAAAGAAAACTTTGTTTTACCATCAGCGACGATCACCCTTGACGCCGAAAAGGCTTTTGACAAAGTCTCCTGGCTTTTCTTACAAGCAGTATTAGAATCCCATAACCTTGGCGACTCTTTTACTAATATGGTAATGTGTCTCTATGCACAACCTACATTTAATATCAGAATTAATGGTGTTACGTCTTCCTTTTTTAATCTTCGTTAGGGCAATTGACAAGGGTGCCCTCTCTCACCCCTTCTTTTTCTCTTGTCTATAGACCCACTCCTTAATTTACTCAATTTGAACCAGAGTATTAAAGGTTTTCAATTTGGATCGCATACTCTTAAAACAGCCGCTTACGCCGATGACGTTCATTTTTTTCAGAGGATATTGCAACTGCGATTCCTGTTATTTTTAACATCATTAGAGCTTTTTCGCTTGTTTCTGGGTACACTTTTAAAGAAAAAACTGAAATGTTCCCCCTCAATTCATTATGCTTTCCTTCTCACAAGGGTGACTCGGGTTTTAAATGGCAATCGACTCATATTAAATACTTCGGGATTTGATTCTGTGAGGATCTTTCAGATACTATGACTTATAACGAATCCCATATCATAGCTAAAGTTAAAGATCTTTTATCTTCCTGGTCTCCTAGATATATTTCTTGGTGTAGAAGATTACAAACTCTTAAAATGATAACCCTGATTATTAACTTTTTATCCTCCATGTTACCGATAAAGCTTTCTTCTACCTTATTCCATGAGATTGATTCAATCTCTTCAAAATTTACATGGATTGATAGAGCTAGAATTGCTTATAAACACCTTAGAAAGCCCTCTATCCTGGGTGGCTGTAATCTTCCGGATTGGAACTTGTAATACATCGCCTTCCTAGCATCTGAAGGTGCACTTTGGTTCTTACCAGATTCCCAACATATACTCCCTTGGATTTTATATTGAACGTGAGTTGTGTACTCCTCTTTCCACTCCTCCTTTTCTCACGACTTCTAAGCTCATCCTTGTCATTCTCATCGTATTATATTAGACACGATTAATGCACTAATATATATTGATAAAAAAGTATCCAAACCTATTCATAAATCAAGATGGTCCTCGTTATGGTACAATCCTAAAATTGTTACTGCCATCGATCCTGGTACTCTTCCCTTCTCTTTTTTAGCTAAAATATATAATCTTAGCAACATGGACTTTTTTGAAACTACACGTTATACTTTCTAAAATATCCCTCTTTACAGATTTGGTCACTGTTTCACTATTTTCTATGTGGTTACGATCAGGCCATACCACATCGAAATTCTATTAATTTGTATCCGCTCCACTCCCTTCACAGTCTGCAATTACATATGATAAATGGTCTCATCATTTTGAAGATTACATTTTTAAACCTATTTCACAAGAGACCTGGCAATTGATTGGGAAGTTATCCCTACATAATAAGATTGCTTCTTCTCTTATTCAATCCAAATTCTTTACATTAAATCTCCTTTATTGGACCCCCGCTCGTTTACACAAGTTGACACTACGGGATAGCGATCTTTGTTGGAATTGTAACCTAGAACCGGGCACCCATCACCATATGTTTTTCGAATGTACGGTATTGCACTCCTTCTGGGGCCTGATACGGAAGCACTTATCTTCAATCTTTAATATATCTATAGAGCTTTCCTTACCTAGGATTCTATTGGACCCATGCGCTACAGATATTCCTTTACCCCTTGACAATACCGATCTGGACCTATTAGATTTAATTTTATCCATTGCTGTTAAAATTATACTAACAAACAAAAAAAGAGTGTTCAATGGTATATCGAGAATCACACTTGGAGCAAAGAAAAATATATCACTGGCCTTGCTATTAGTCAGTTAGGAAAGCCCTCACTCACCGACCTGGTCGAAGACATGCTTCATCATCGGGCCCCACTGAAGAGGCCGAGTGCCTCTTCAGTGTGCTGCGACGCCAGATCTACTGCGGAGCGGGTTTTTTTGTGAGTTCAGGCGTGATGTGAAATTAATTAGTGATAGTGTGAAGTAAAAAAATGTCCTAGGTGTATCAAAAATTATTTATTATATGATCACTAGGACATTGATAAAAATTAATGTTGGAAGATGCACCCAAATTATTTGTCAGGTTAATTCCAATAAATATTTACATCAGTCAACATGTTTCTGCCTTTGCAACGGTGTAATTTTACCAGGCATTCGTCAGGACAACAAAATGGACTAAACCCTGGCGGTATGAGCACCCTAAGGCTCACCCTAACCACAGGACGTAAAAGTGAAAGGTGAAAAAGTAAAAAAGTGCAAAAGGAAAGAGCTTGCTCCTTCCTGGTACTCCTGGTTTAGGAGGCTTACGAACGTTAAGGATACTGCACCTGTGGAAAGAGGGACGTCAACAAACACACAAGACAGGACACACAGTTAATCGCCGGTTTGTTTTAGAGTATGTTTGCAGTGCTCCAATTGTGATAGGGCTGTGTGTGGCAGATAGACACTATAGTTATCACCAACCTCTGCCCATGGGAAGGCTAACACTGGCTTAAAGGAGTGTGGTGGGCTACACGTGAATAAGCTATAAGAGATAGCCGTGATTAAAAGGGGAACATGTGTTCTGATTCAGGATCAAAGGACCATGTGGTCGGTGATCCTGCATTGAATGCAGAAATATTTAAAATACATTAAGATTTGTCTCATTTGTAAATTACATGTGATCGGCACCATGGGTCACGGGAGGGGGGTGGTAGCGTAATTGGCACACCCTTCAGGATGGAAAGAATGACATATTCATGATTAGGAAAATGTTACTTAGCTTATGCGTGATGCCGAAAGTAAGTATTCGGTCTAGCGTTACTGAATTACTCACGCCCTCGACGCTAGGCACCCTCTCGAAACCTGCTGCTCCCTCGACCGGACCACGACGATGAGCAGCGGGGACGGGGAGGGAGTATAAATGTCATGAACGTATCGCGGCTCACTTCCTGGTTGGGCGTGGCCGCGGGTAACTGGGAAACAGTGTCTGCATGGCTGGCCAATTGTCTGATCCGCTGGACAGTGACGCGCCTCGTCACGAAGGCGGAAGTATTTTAGACTAGAGCGCTTCCTTCGACTAGTTTGAGGTTTAATTTAACTTTATTGCTCGTGTCTAAATTGACAGCTGACACGGAGAAGAGTTTAGCTAACAGTAGGATGATCAGACTACCGTGTAAAGCTACAAAAAGGGGTGTTGCATTATTCTACCGGACCATTTGAGATCCATGGCAAAAGAGCGCTATTAATCGTGTAACGATATATATACACAAAGCTGCATCAGTACGGACATGCCCCAAATAAGGGAATTCTCACCTAAAGATTTGCACTGGGCCGAGATGGAATGTAATATAAGCCCAGAGTGTACTTTGACGGTTGGATATTTATTTTGTATGGGAAATTACTTTTGCTCTTATGTGTGTGAAAAAAACACTCTTGGCAGAGAAACTCAGAATTATTGGTAGAGGGGATTCTTATTATTCCAGTGGGATAGACTTCATTTTAGCACAGAGTTCCACGGAATCTCATCATTAAGGCCAGTGAGATGGGTCCCCAAACGATAGACCCACCTTTGTTCTTTTTCGAAGAGTCTGTTTGTGATGTTGTTGCCGACAGCAATCTGCTCTATCACAGTCCACCGTAGGTCGTTGGTGGTATGATTACTGTCCAGAAAATGACAGCTCATTTTAGTACTGTTTTTTTTTACATCTGATGTTACTTCTATGTTCGCAGATTCTCTGCTTGATCTTGCAAGTAGTCATACCAACATAGCGAAGATTGCAAGGGCAGGTAATGAGATAAATGACATTAAGGGAGTTGCAGTTGGTGTGTGCCCTTTGTGTCCACACTCTACCCTCCTCTAATGTCAGTGATTTGGAAGGAGTTGTGAGATGACAGACGCTGCAATCTGAGCGTGGAAAATGCCCTGTAATTTTAGGTAAACCCCATGAGTCCGTGATTGAACGTATCTCAGGTAATGAGTTTGCTTTTGGACGTGTGTGGACAAGTGCG
The DNA here is from genome assembly GCF_964263255.1 of Lissotriton vulgaris. Taxonomy (NCBI): domain Eukaryota; kingdom Metazoa; phylum Chordata; class Amphibia; order Caudata; family Salamandridae; genus Lissotriton; species Lissotriton vulgaris. The sequence continues at coordinate 475,956,691 of NC_141700.1, read as the reverse complement.
TCTTTGTGACTGCATCCCTTTTTGAATGAGAACAATGGTTTCTCCCAGGTCTTCCCGATACTTGTTATTATCTTCCAATTTTTGAAGCGCTCTAGTCTAAAACACTTCTGCCTTCGTGACGAGGCGCGTCACCGTCCAGCGGATCAGACGATTGGCTAGCCGAGCAGATACTGTTTCCCAGCTACCCGCGGCCACGCCCAACCAGGAGGTGAGCCGTGATACTTTCATGACATTTATACTCCCTCGCCGTCCCCGTTCCTCATCGTCGGGGTCCGATCGAGGGAGCAGCAGGTTCCGAGAGGGTGCCTAGCGTTGAGGGCGTGAGTAATTCAGCAACGCTAGACCGAATACTTACTTTCAGCATCACGCATAAGCTAAGTAACATTCTGGCTATTTTCCTAATCATGAATATGTCATTCTTTCCATCCCGAAGGGTGTGCCAATTATGCTACCACCCCCCTCCCGTGACCCATGGTGCCGATCACATGTAATTAACAAGTGAGACAAATCTTTATGTGTTTTAATTATTTCTGCATTCAATGCAGGATCACCGACCACATGGTCCATTGTAGTGTAGTTCCAATTTTCCCAATAGGCCCTGCGCATTGGAATAACATAAACAGTAGTATCGACGTAGAAGTGCGGATCTTCCAGGCCTCTACTGACTATGCTAAACTTAATTGGGTTTGTTACCAACTAGCTCAGAGGTCACTGGAAACTTTCTTGATTGAATAGGAAGTGATCAGCTTCCCTGGCACAGCCAAGAAGGGATTCAGTTTTCCAACAACCGTGCAACATGACAACTTTGCTCCTCAGATAAGAGTCAATCTCTAGAGTCGTGTGAAACAATAGACAGTTATTTTACTCAGTCAGTTGTTGTGCAGATTACTTTCACAATATGTAGAGAATAGAGAGACGGGCGTTTTCAATAAAAGGTATTATTTATTGAACAGTCTTTCTTCTCATACAAGAGAAATGAATTGCCACAATTGCAAGACTTGTTATTATAAAAAGTACGTAGAGTAAAATGAGTATTGCGAAATAATACTGTAAAAGCATTGATATGGTTTCTTAGCCATACAATGGTTTAAAATGAATAAAACATATATACAGTCATATATACATTAGGCTAACGTACTCAACTGGTGCTTCTAACCACGCCTACCCCAGTGTACCTGACCTAAGCCTAACACGTGGAAGGGGAGTAAGTAAGTAGCAGTTTTAGTTATGTTGGTTTTGCCAAGGTTTGCTTCAAGAATTCTCTCTACGGGTTTAGTCAACACGATACCTCTGGAATAGAATGTTGGAGGGCTGGTATCTCCTTCCAGGGACTCGATATCCCAGTCACTCGCAAGAGTAGGCTGGAAACGCCGGAGCTGGATTTCTCGGCAGGAGAAAAGACAGCGTCTTTCTCAGCGTGTCAAAGAGGAGGAGGAGGGGCAGCGTCCGTGGGCTGGTTGCATCTGCTGGGCTCTGCAAGGGACGGCTGTTCAGTTCCTCTGTTCACCACACCATCGTTCGCTCGTTCACAGCGATAGCATCAGCAGCGATAACGGCAACGATGTCTATGAGGCAGCTAGCTGCATTTGCTTAAGGCAACGTTGGTAATATTTATACCTGAAAGGTGCCTTGTTTGACGTAAGTTTTTGGACATAAGACGTCAATAAAGCTGTCACTAGGAAGTGATCGTCTCTCAGTGCTCATTAGAGTTCTATTACTAATCAAAACGTAGCAAGCGGGGCTTTCCCAGGTTGCTGAGTTTATATCTTGTTGAAGAACTTGGAGTGTTAATCTAGGAATCTTAGATAGTGGCTTCTGCTGTGTCATTTGCACTAATGAGCTGCAAAGGAAGCTGCAGAGGAAGTGATTCTGAAATGTGGCTCTGATCGTGTGAGGCCAGAGACGAGTTTCTGAATATTGCATTTGATCAGTTATGCCAATATAGGGGAATAAATGGATTATAGCCGTATAGGGGCATAAAGGTCATAGGGTTGATCAGGGTCCTAGATTCGAACGCGACACCATTGATACTGAATCGGAACACATGTTCCCCTTTTAATCACGGCTATCTCTTATAGCTCATTCACGTGTAGCCCACCACACTCCTTTAAGCCAGTGTTAGCCTTCCCATGGTCAGAGGTTGGTGATAACTATAGTGTCTATCTGCCACACACAGCCCTATCACAATTGGAGCACTGCAAGCATACTCTAAAACAGACCGGCTATTAACTGTGTGTCCTGTCTTGTGTGTTTGTTTACGTCCCTCTTTCCACAGGTGCAGTATCCTTAAAGTTAGTAAGCTTCCTAAACCAGGAGTACCGGGAAGGAGCAAGCTCTTTCCTTTTGCACTTTTTTACTTTTTTCACCTTTCACTTTTACGTCCCGTGGTTAGGGTGAGCCTTAGGGTGCTCATACCGCCAGGGTTTAGTCCATTTTGTTGTCCTGACGAATGCCTGGTAAAATTACACCGTTTCAAAGGCAGAAACATGTTTACTGATGTAAATATTTATTGGAATTAACCAGACAAATAATTTGGGTTCATCTTCCAACATTAATTTTTATCAATGTCCTAGTGATCATATAATAAATAATTTTTGATACACCTAAGAAATCTTTTACTTCACACTATCACTAATTAATTTCACATCACGCCTGAACTCACACAAAACCCCGCTCCGCAGTAGATCTGGCGTCGCAGCACACTGAAGAGGCACTCGGCCTCTTCAGTGGGGCCCGATGATGAAGCATGTCATCGGCCAGGTCGGTGAGTGAGGGCTTTCCTAACGGACTAATAGCAAGGCCAGTGATATATTTTTTTTTGCTCCAAGTGTGGTTCTCGATATACCATTGAACACTCTTTTTTTGTTTGCTAACATCTGACCGGGGACTAAGAGTGGTTCCTTATTCTCCCTACCTCCCTTGTTGTTCTCTCTGTTAAAATTATACTAACAGAATGGAAATCTTTTCATCTTCTATCTTATCATTCCTGGTGGGCATGGGTCTCATACCTTCGTGGAGCTCATACTTTTGTTGAGGTGAAACATTACTCGCCTTCCATTTCTAGTAATGTTTGGCTGTCTCGGGACAACTATATGAATTTGTCCTCTCAGGGGTTGGTAGCTCAGTATCCTTTTGATTCCACTTCTTAATTTATTTCCTTCATTGGAGCAGATGTCTCCTCCCTTCTCTTGATTCCTCTCTTTTCTTTTTTGTCTTTTCCCCAGTATTTCTTTTTCTGCTTCTTCCCCCGTTTTCTTTTGCTGTTCAATCTTATTTATCAAGCAATACAACTGGTATATGTATTTATCATGATATAGGTTGTTGCTTTGTCTGATGCATATATCTGGGATTTGTATTATTACTTGATGAATTTTATAACATATACTACATGCCATATATGTATTTGCTCACTTGTTCAAATAGCGATATGTTTACAACTCTTTTTATCCCAGTCCATTAACTTGTTATGAAATATTTTTTACTCTGAAATTCTTCGATATTAATTTAGTATATATTTGATTCTGATATGTTGTATTGCTATTGTATTACAAATGTATTTTCTCTTTTAAATAAATAAAGACATTTGAACAAAAAAAAGATTTAATCAAGAACTACCACCTGCTATGTTCCCAACACTTAAAATATGTACAATTATTTCCTTCATTTTGCACATACATTCTGCACTAAAATAGAACTTAAGCGTGTTAGTAAGCCTTTTTAAATAATAGTTTTGATATCTTATGTGTGCATCCTTTGAGGGTGGGTTCCAGTAACCCACAGAAATAAAACGGTCTCGAACAGGACATGATAGTTACCTAAATGCATTGAGGCTGGGTAAGTTGTAGGAGATGCGCTGGCCATAGCCTGCTTATTTCTCTGGCTCAAGCAAGTACGTTGGTACAAACCTGTGCGTGCCTTAGAATCTAACGAGCTGTGATCACAAGAGGAATTGTAAAAACATATTCCCTTTCAGATCATTCTTCACTCTCTGCTTTGCTGTAGGCACTACCACCCTACATATAAACCAAATACATCGTGATCATATTACCAAAATAATTTCTTCAGTACACAGACCCCTGAATCACCCCGATTTCATTGTGGGAACTAGTGATTCACAATTGTAGGAGCGCTTGGATCATAGTATTTGATCAAACTGTTGTTGTAAAGGGATCAATGTAATACTAATGTATGCCCTAAATTTTCTACTTAACTTTGCATTGGTCAAGGAATATCACTATGCTAACCTGCTAGGATCCTAATACTTAGGTAGAACCTTATGATGCAGTACAATTATTATGTCAACTTCCAATTGTGATGAGGTGAAATAAGTATTTTTTCACCTTTTGCTCAACTATTAGCCTTCTGTACTGTAATAATATATGATTACATTGACCAATAAACACAGTAGTAGCAGGAGCAAAGTACTGTCACTGACAAATTGCCACCACAACAATGTGCTGCAAAGAATTTGAAAAATATATGAATTGCGATAATAGCAACCAAAGCAAGAACTTCCCAAGACGTAAAATAGTTATTCTTGGTTGTGCAAAGCAACATTAGAAACTCTCTCTATTGAGCCAAAGACCCGACCCACAATGTTGTCCTTCAGAAAGATGTACTTGCATTATTTCGGATGTCACAGCCCTCCAATGGACAGCTTTCTTTTTCATCCACTTTTCCCCATTTTAGCTGCCCATAGTAATGTTATTCACATGAATGGACATGAGTGTTCCTATGTAAAGTACCCTAATATCACCCAGCACAAGTGCATCACACAAATCTGTTCAATAACTAAATAAAGGAATAAGCTCTTACTTCGGTTTCCTCTGCTGCGTCGCTTTGAAGTTTCAGTGGAAGGTAAGAGAACATGCTTCAAATTTTCATGTCCTTCGTTAATTTTTTCTTCTATATTGTAAGGAGAGGCTGCTGCAGAACATATTTCAATACTGCTGGCCGCACTACTGAACTTTCCTGTCTGCAAAAGAAATTCTATAAGGGCGTTTTTGTAGAAACATTGATCATGTCATTTTAATCTGTGGTGAATACAGAAATCCTTGCAGATAATGATATTAAGTTGGCATCCTACAAGCAAGACAACATTCATCAGAGTTTAAGAACAGCCATGAAGGCACCGTGTAACAACTGGATGATGTAATGTCCCGGTTATCTGTGGGTTAATAAACTGCTTTTGATGTAAGAGGTCCCACTGATTGGGAAGGTGATTTTCTACAACAATACTACTCCATTCTTGACCTTGCTGGGAATCTGGTCTCTTAATCCACGTTCATCCGCCTCTCTCGGCTATAGTAGCTTATTAGTACACATTGTGAGGCTATAATACGATAAGGTAGAATCTTGGAAACATAATATCAAATTCTGTATTTCATTTTTGTTGAATTAGTCTTAGATTATCACAAAGAAAGAATGTATAACTTTACAATGCATACATTTACAATGCATGCCTTTACAACGCAGTTTTTACATTGCAACATCCTTTACAATGCATTATTTTACATAGCATGCCATTACATCGCATTTGCAGAAACTACCTTTATAACGAATTCCATTACATCGCATTATACCTTCACAACGCATACCATTACAATGCATACCATTATATTGCATTTAAGGTAAGTGTTGGATAGTATAGGGGTAATAATGACTATTCTTACTCCAGTGAGTGCAACAATAAGCGTCTGAAGTACCGGGTTTTTAAGAACCCAGCGGTGCCAGGGAGAACACCCAAAGACTTCGAGTCCTTCCTGTTTCAGACTACAGAAACACAGAGTCTTCTTGGTGAAGTCAAAGATCATATTTATTGGCTGCAGCCAGTAACAGGTATCCTAAAGTACAACAGCATGTATGTTCTCAGGAGACTGCTCAATCTTACAAAGCCAGACTTCTCCTTTTATACAAAATATTATGCTTTAGGCAAACATTCCTTATTTTACAGTTGACCATTCACATATTTTCACTACAAAGAAAAAGCAGAGTCATGATGACAAGCCCACATTTCAGTTTGTCCAGTCCACAATCAATTACCCGGCAAGGCACAGAACTTTCATCAGATATTGACGTACCCCCAATAAAAACGGGCACCTCCTCCTCGTAAAGCAGGTCATAAAGAAGAAACAGGGACAGGTGTGTGTAAGATTAGGCATGATTTGTGTGGGAGGAAGGGTTTATGACATGTTGCGCCTTGATACTAATCTCATTCGGCCACTGGGAAAGGAACTGGACGAACAGGTTTGGCTTCAGGCAGTGGACTCAGCTCGCCCAGGTCACAAAGGAGTCAGCGAAGGTATACGTGTCCTTCAGACCGAATTTAGCCTTAGTTATTTGGCTATGTAAGGGCAATCACAAATTGGCTGCCGATAACAAAATGGAACCCGAGGGTTCAGGACGAAAACTTCGATTTCAGGGTGATTTCGTCACTCCAGCATGACGAAAATGTTCATACATAGTATTCCAATCATTACCGGTCTGCCGATACCAAAATCGTCATGGTCCAACGATGTTTATAACATGGGTCCAGAATTTTCAGTACCACAGACCCTTCTTTTGCCCTTACATAGGCAATAACCTAAACTCATGCTAATCTGAGTCCAGGTCTATATTCATAAAGTCATTGAGATGTTGCTGTAGCATCATTCTATTACTTGGTTCGTTTCTTGATATAGGTTTCCTTACACATGACGTAGCACAGAGGCCACATATTGTAGGAACACACTGTACACACAGACAGACCAGGAAAAGAATGGCTAAGATCATCCCAATGACTATCAGAATCTTCCATCCCCAGGCAGATATCAGTTCCCAGAACCACCCCATCAATGACCAATCTCCTTTATCCAGGTGGGTGGATTCAGAGATTTTATGCAATTTGGAAATGGCCTGGTAAACTGTCGGAGCGTTATCGGGGATGAAAATACAACAACTTGATTGGATCACTTTACATACCCCACCTCGGTCTGCAAGTATGATGTCTAACGCGACCCTGTTCTGAAGAGTCATAAGGCGATCCGACTGGAGCTCAGAAGTCAAATTAGTAAGGGCACCGGCAGTTTCAACTATAGTGGATTCAACCACCCTTGTCAATTGCCTTATGTTCCTGCTGTTCACTATAGGCCCCCAAAATGGCAGAAAACCCTTTACAAAATCTCCGAATTCTTGTCCTGCAGTGTCTTCTTTACTGATGACACCTCTAACTATCCTTGTCCTATGGTAATCTGCAGCGGCCGTGTAGGTGGGAGGCAACAGGAACGAGACAAAACATGTGCCCGAGAAGTCAGGGGGCAACCATGTATAGGCCCTATCATGGCAGATGAAATAAGTACCCTTAGCTGCTAGGAACGAAGGGGAATTTCGAGATCCAGTTTCAGTGCAGACGCTCTTCCCCAACTGAGCTCTGGGATTTTTGCCATTACCTTGCAAACATAGGTGACCCTGAAGGGGTACAATCCAAATCGAGGAGGATCTTTCTGCTCGCTGGTTCTCACTCAAAGCAACTCCATATTTTGTTATATTCCATCTAACGTAAGCTTGCAACTCATCTCTAGGAATTGTTCTATACGAGTCAAATGTTCTGCTCATATTTGTGATTGCTACTACCAGTGCTTTGTTGCTCGAATTACTTTTCGTGGAACGTGGGGGATATGGTTCGATGGCAAACATGAACATAGTTTGAAACGCCCACAAAGAACCATTGTAGCTAAATGGTAAGACCAAGTATGGGATACCCTTATCTGTTGTATGTGGCATAAGGCCACATACCCAACAATTTGTTGTGTTCACCACTAATTGGTGTTGGTGCAGAAGCTGGATGAAAGAGTTATTGATAAACTCTAATCTTCTAGTGGACTCATGCTCAGGCAGAGGGTGAAAAGAGTGCGAGGAAACAGTAGGAGGTATGGGCTGTGTAGTGGGTGCAAATGTCACTTGAAAAGTGAATAAAACATATCCTATTAAAAACATCATTACACTAAACAACATAAGAATGCATAATATCAAAAATCTTTTCTTTGTCATCAATGTACACATTCTGGCTTTAAAGTTTAAGTGTTTGGCAGGTCTCTCCATCATGAAAAACTCCATCCTCTCTAAATTACTGCCCGCGGCGGTAGGTTGTTCTATGCTAAAGAATGCTTCTGTTAGTCCAGGGCAACTCCCTTAGACCAACCAGAACTGTCGACCTAACGTCTTCAGCTGCACTCCAAAGACTTCAATCAACCGCGACCCTAGCAGCAGAACCCGGATGGCGGTTCAAAAAACAAAAATGAGCAAGTTTCTCAGATGAGAGAGCTGCACAATCAAAAAGTAAAAAGAAATATTTTATTTGTCCATAGTCATAGTTCTCGGCCTCAAACTGTAACGGTTTCTTCCAGGTGCGGTCTGGTCTTGGAATAAGAGTTCAGGCTCTGTAGTGTTCAATCGAATCGTCGGTCACCATCCCCCAAATAGCCATCTCACATGCAGTGGTATCTCCATCCCATCAGCATTCCCTGATCCACCCTTTTTAATATCCAGTTCTTCAAACACACTCTCCGCACTTTGGCCCTTACACATTAGGTCCCTCTTCCATCCACCGCAATACCTCGTCATTCCCAATACACTTTCTCCTTCTAAAATAGACACTGCTGTCATGTATCACATCGGCACTCCTGAGATTTACACCACATCCCGTCTTTCTCATAAATTATTCCCTGAAACTTAGTTACCATCCTGTCATTCTAACCTAATCACATCCCTCTCATACAATAAACACACGGCCTTGTATTATATCGGCAATTCCGAAAATTAGGTCGCCTGGGATATATGCACACACTACTCGGTATACACCACCAACCAGTTCCAAGATGTCCGACACCAACCAGATTATAATCCAGTATTTCAGACTCCGTCCTTCCTTTCTTTTAACCACCCTAAAGCGGAACATCACTCCCCACCAGCCACAGTGCGCGCCAAATGTGCATTTAAAAACATCGCCCATTCTGGTAACGCTCTCGGCCGATCGGGACACATCACCGAGGCGCCAACATACTCCACCATAGGATCGATTACGGGACCTCCTGAACAGGTATTTACCGGTTACCACTCACGCTGTGCCCAACAGCATAGCTAAGTCCCTACTCGGGGATTGTTTGCGAGCGGGTCCACCTTATGTCTAACTGTACCCTGTCCCGACTTCTTTCAGATAACGGTATAACGGATTCCAGACCTATACACAGGCTGCAATCCCAGCCCACTATCTACTGATCCCCACATAGAACTACCTAAAAGACTGCCCTATCAGGTACCATTAAGGGGTTTCTTACCATCCTTAAAATCGAGTTTACACGCCTATCCATGTATATGTTCTAAGGCAGTTATCCAATTATAAACAGCAACGTTCCATATACACATTCCCTCTGTTTGCAGATAAAAACGGCCACAGAAGTCTCACCGCCATCCACTCTGGTAGACTGCTTTACCAACTTACCAGACCCCAATATTGGACAACGTGACACAGCCAGTGCGCAGGTATCCATTTCTACTAGGGCAATACTCGCTAGTGACCATACAACTCGGCCATTTTTCAGATACCAAACCTTCCTCTGTTTTCCATTCTAGTACCAACTCAAACTACACCTACATGAATGGCCCATGCAGCTTCAAACTTCTCCACATAAGGTATTCAGATCTTCTCTATACCTCTATTATATCTGAACTCCTTAAATGTTAAATAATCGTTTTGCTCCATTGATATCCAATTCCATCTCCCTTTTTGCAGACTTCATTGCCTCATACCAATATATTCCATTTAGGCCGCACTTGGTAACATCCACCTATTCTCAGGTACTATTGTCTTCTTATTACAATGACTACTTTTCCCAACTCCCGGTCCCCCCCCGTCCCCCCCCACCCCCCACCACCTTTCCCGCCCTCTCTCCCTCTCCTCTTCCTTCCCCCCCCCCGCCGACCCCTCCCCCCTTTCCTCTCTCCCCCTTGTTTTCCATCAGTGCACACTTACATTCCAGTGCTAGTACCATTCTTTATAAAGGGTCAGCCAGGATGCGCAACAAGTTGCAGGAACTATACTCTTGTACTCTTGTATTATAGTATTTTTTGTATGCATGTATAGTTGTAGATTTGTACACATGTAAATAAGGAAAGTGAGGCAGCTCTGTGCCCCACTTGCGTTGATAAAACATTTGTAAATATTGTACATAGATAGACACTGTTAAGGGCTCTTTTTGAAAGTTTTTGTATAGGACAATAGACTGACACTGTGATATATATAAACTGACACTGATATGTCAAGTCAAGTCAAATGATCTTTATTCGGAATTAATACATCCATAAAAGTACACACAGGTTAAAAACGCAATAAAATTGATAAAAACATTCATTATGCTATTACATTAAAATAATCTTTTCCAATAGTGTTGAGGCAGCTATGTATCAAAAAACAGCAAAATGTGCAAATTACATTGATACAGAAATCCACAATTTATGGATATTTTACTTACAATTTATGATTTTCGTAAAAGAAATCATTTACATCAGACCAAACGTCTAGATATCTATGTGCAAATATACAATACTCTAGTATACAAGAGTCAAATGTGCAAAAGAGCAGAATGCTAATGTTCATCAGGCATGTTCCATACTCGCCCGTGATCGCACGCTAGCTTTAAGGAAACAGGTCACAGTAAATATCACCACATCTGAGAACAACATTTGGAAAGTTCTCATTGCTTGAGTGAAGTCCCTCAGGTCATATTTACGGCAATACGGCATTAGATATTGAAGAGTGTAAAGTTTATAAAAACCACAAAAAAAGAAATAATGAATCAGACTTTGTTTACCTCCCTCGGAACAAAGGCAAACCAGCTGTTCCACATTTTTATTATAACCAAGGGGAAAGCTTAATAGATTTACAACACTTCCATCCCGAAATCGGAACAGAAGGCTCCTGTTCCATCTTCCTAATGTTATTGACAGATATCTCTGTGGTGAAATTGAAATGTCGTTGCCAGGGTCAGCATAGGAGATGTATTTAATGACCGAGGGTTTAGGTATTCTGATCTTATCCGTTCCTCCCCATATAAAACATACAATGCCCGTTTAACTATGTTCTTGTGTGCGTGAACAATAGTATTTGGGGAGCTAAACAAAGGGCCCTGGCCCACACTAAACAGGCTATTTTCCACAGCTTTCAACCATGGTACAAGGTGAGATCTTTCACTTTGTATGCAATCAGATATTATACTGCGGGTTAAATGTGCCGCTGGATTTAGCCATATTTTTAACCAAAAAAGAGCGGGCCTTGATCGGATAAAATCCTCAACATACAATAACTTTGGCTCATTATGACAAATGAATGTTGGGGCACAGGGAACGCCCCCCAGAACCATCCTGCAAAATCTGTTTTCCTCTGTCTGGATGGGCGTACTATTGGAATAGCCCCACACTTCTGCTCCGTAAGTTCCCGTAGGTTGACACTGGGTACGATAGATATTTAGCAAAGAGGTAGTGACGTCAGCCTGTTTGGGTTGCCGAAGGGATAAAATTGAGTTGATGGATTTACCAATTTTATTTCTCCCATAAGCAACATGCGGCTGCCACAAACCTGTATTAGAGAATAACAGTCCTAAAATAAGGGAAAGTGCTCGTGTATTTTAGGATATTTTCACCTGACTTAATTGAGGTGATATTATATTTTTTGGGTCCGCAATTCATAGTAAATGATTTTTTTAAATTAGTATTAAGGCCCAGATCTGACATAAAGGCAACAAACCCAGAAATTAAGATGCGCAGCGCATTGGGTGTACGCCCCATTAGCACTGCGTCATTCGCATACAGCAGAGCAGTGATGGGGTTGCCATTTATGATTGGAACGTCCTTAGTTATCTTACTCAAGCTGCTGCTCAGCCCATTGATGTATAAGATAAAAAGCAGTGGGGTGAGTACGCAGCCCTGTCTGACACCCCTGCCATTAAAATATCATTTGAGACCTCACCATCATTATTAATGCGTACTCTGGCCTTTAAATCCCTTTGTAAATAAGAAAGTTAAGGTAGCTCTGAAAAGAGCTTTTGGGTTCTGTGTATGTTCTAGAAACTTATAAGTAGGAACCAATACACATTCTTAAATTTAGTATGAAAACTCTGTTCCCCTCATCTGAGAAATGCACGCCATCTCCTCTGTAGATATCTTGCATGTAGTAACGCAAGTTATTGTTGTAGATGCAGCCCATTCCATGGTCCCTCATGTAAGCTGAAACAGACTTATTTACATGCTTCCTCGATTTCTCAATTTGTGGACAAAATTGATTGGACCACCTCCATTTTTGTCTTTGGCATATATTGGAATATACCAAGGCAGTTTGGGGAAAAAGTGTCATCAATTGCTCAAAGGTGTCCTTTAAAAGCATTTCCAGACCTACCCAGTCAAAGTGCCCAAATCGTTTCCTCCACAGTGCACTATTATGAGGTCAGGGGTTGGCAAATGTAAAAAGGTTTTCACCAATGGTATCAATTGGTGACATTTCAATCCTCTTCGACCAATCCATTTGATTTCCACATTTTGTAAATTGAGGTTGTGTAAATTTCTGTTATCAGCATACCTGTGAGCCCAGTGGATGTAGCTATTTCCAAGAATCCAGAGTGAAAACATAGCTAGAGGAGTTTTTGCTGCAGTCAGATGAAGTGTGGGAATGAAATGGCAGTTGAAATAGTGAAGTTTGTAATGAAAAAACTGTGGAGTTTAAGTGCAAATGATTCATTAGCAGTGATTGGTGTATTTCCATTGCTGAAAACAGAAAGTTAGGGTGCATGGATGTGTTCTTTGAAAGATGTATTTTGAATGGTTATTTAAAAATGTTGTTATGAAAGATTGCAGTGGATTAGCAGGTGTACTGAGAGTTCAGAGTTCATTTGAAACATTGTTGTGTGAACTTGTGGCCATGACAGGTCAGGCAGGCGGGAGTTGCTATGGAAAAGAGGTAGAAAGGGCAGAGGGGGGAAGGGTGTTGATTTGAAAAAAGTGAGGGAAGAGTTTTTATTGGCTGACATGAGAGATATGTGTGTTGAATATCAGCGTTTGGGTGCCTTTGTTGGTTCCAGCCTCTGGAGTGCATACCTTTAATTCTGGTAAAGAATAATTGGTGTGTTTCTGCGACTGTTTTGAATTTCAAAAAGAATTTGTAAAGGTGAGTTATCGTTTATATATTTTAGATAAAGAGTAGTTTGCTTTTTTGCGTAAATAAGAAAGTCAGCTGTGTATTTAAAATGGTGTTTTGCGTCAAGTGTTTGCATTCTGCTTTCAAAGGCGATTTTGCATTCTTCATTTACAGAATCTGAAAAATTATTGGTTCGGTAAAATACCGAATCGGTAATTTTACCGATTCTGTAAATTTGCTATGTAGGGGGGACTCTTCTGAGTCCCAAAGGCCTTAACGAATCGGTATTTTAGCATGAAATCAATCTTCATGGTAAAATACCGATTTCGGTGTGCCTGCCACATGTGCCTGTTTTGAGGGTGCCAGAGGGTGTCAATGTGAAACCCCCTGCACCCTTGTGAATTCTTTAATTACCGATTCGGTAAAAACCGAATCGGTAATGCCTAATCATTCATATGGGCTTCAAAGCCCATAGGAATGATTATTTGTTTGAGTTACATATCCAAGTTAAAAGAGAATGATGCATAAGTGTTGCACGGGCATTGTAAATACCCTCCTATGTGTGCTTAGCAATTTCAAGTCACTTTCCCTGGGTTCAAGGGCCTTGTAAAAACGTCCCCATGTGTGTCTGGTCATTTGAAGTCACTTTCCTCGTAGTGCAAGGCCCTTGTAAATACGCCCCCATGTGTGCCTGGCAAATTTTCATTTTGATTGTTTGAGTTACATAGCCATGTTAAAAGTTATTGAAAAAAAGGTGCAAGTTCCTTTAAAAAACGTTTTCATTTGTATTAGGGCATTTTAAGTCTGTTCCCCATGAATGTAGGTGTATTATTTTTTACATAAAAGGTTTAAAAACTTTTTTTGAAATCAAATGCATGCACTCTTAGGGTCCGATGTAGGTGGTGGTTTCAGGCCATTTACCGACCGGTAAATGGCCAATCGGTATGTAGGGGCCTAAATCCAAGGCCATATGTAGGTAAATGTACCATTTACAGAAACGGAAAAATTATTGGTTCGGTAAAATACCGAATCGGTAATTTTATCGATTCTGCAAATTTGCTATGTAGGGGGGACTCTTCTGAGTCCCAAAGGCCTTAACGAATCGGTATTTTAGCATGAAATCAAACTTCATGGTAAAATACCGATTCCGGTGTGCATGCACATGTGTGCATGCACACCTATGTCATGTGAAAAGCGGATCTGCCTTTAGGTCAGGTATGCCTGCCACATGGCACCTGTGCCTGTTTTGAGGATGCCAGAGGGTGTCAAAGTGATACCCCCTGCACCCTTGTGAATTCTTTAATTACCGATTTGGTAAATACCGAATCGGTAATGCCTAATCATTCCTATGGGCTTCAAAGCCCATAGGAATGATTATTTATTTGAGTTACATATCTATGTTAAAAGAGAACGATGCATAAGTGTTGCACGGGCATTGTAAATACCCTCCTATGTGTGCTTAGCAATTTCAAGTCACTTTCCCCGGGTTCAAGGGCCTTGTAAATACGTCCCCATGTGTGTCTGGTCATTTGAAGTCACTTTCCTCGTAGTGCAAGGCCCTTGTAAATACGCCCTCATGTGTGCCTGACAAATTTTCATTTTGATTGTTTGAGTTACATAGCCATGTTAAAAGTTATTGAAAAAAAGGTTCAAGTTCCTTAAAAAAACGTTTTCATTTGTATTAGGGCATTTTAAGTCTGTTCCCCATGAATGTAGGTGTATTATTGTTTTACATAAAAGGTTTAAAAACTTTAATTGAAATCAAATGCATGCACTCTTAGGGCCCGATGTAGGTGGTCGTTTCAGGCCATTTACTGACCGGTTACGGCCGATTTCGACCGTTTCCGACCGGTAAATGGCCAATCGGTATGTAGGGGCCTGAATCCAAGGCCACATGTAGGTAAATGTACTTTTACAGAATCTGAAAAATTATTGGTTCGGTAAAATACCGAATCGGTAATTTAACCGATTCTGTAAATTTGCTATGTAGGGGGGAGTCTTCTGAGTCCCAAAGGCATTAACGAATCAGTATTTTAGCATGAAATCAAACTTCATGGTAAAATACCGATTCCGGTGTGCATGCACATGTGTGCTCGCACACCTATGTCATGTGAAAGGCAGACCTGCCCTTAGGGCTGGTTTGCCTGCCACATGGTTCCTGTGCCTGTTTTGAGGGTGCTAGAGGGTGTCAAAGTGATACCCCCTGCACCCTTGTGAATTATTTTATTTTATTTATTTTTATAGCATTGTTGAATCTAGTTCTTACTGTTATTGATTTACTGTTTGGTAATAGTGGTTAATAACATTTTGTATTATATTTCACCACAGATTCAACTGCAGATTATTTGGAAATTAGACAATGCCGTCTAAGGATAGAATTCGAAAGGCTACGAAACGTCAAAGACAGCAGTTACCTAACATTTTGCAGCAGTCCTCTACATTAGAATTACCTCAACGGACGAAGAGAACACCGGGTAAGAGAACGAAATCATTCCTTAAAAACATTTGTAGAAACAAAAGTATAACTACAGAACAAGTTTTAGTCCAGAAAAAGAGAGCCAATTTAAATGGAAAGGAAAGGCCCGTGAAAAAAGTTTGTGCTAGAGCAGAAGATAACTCTGTGCATGGCAGTAGAAGGGCAAATATATTCAGGGACATTCGTAAGCGAATGTTCCGCAACAGGGTAATTGTCAATTTGCTAATACAATTTAAAAAAGGTCAACAGAAAGTGTCATTTTATAAGAAAAAGAAAAATGTACAGAAAATTATTGATCAGGCTTTCGAAATCAAGCGAAAGTTATTTATTTTGGTAATTAATAGAATTAGGAAACTAAACAAGGTAATCTATGTTTTCAAATCTAATAGTAGATGGAAAAGAGAAGTTAATCAAAGTAATTTTTGTGAAGTTTTCTTAGGAGAATGGATGCATAGTTCAAATAGTGTGGCATTTTTTAATGAGGAGAGTTATTTTCAGGACAATGTTTTGGTGCATGCTGTTGACAGCAGTGGTCGAGCATATGAGGTAAAAGATGGTCATCCGGTTGAAAAAGAAATACTTGTGTCTACCGATGCAGAAGAGGCGCTAAGTGATGAGGTTTTAGGGAGACGTCCTAAGGGACCAGTGTACACCTGGAAGTGTAGTTCTATTTGCAGTGTGCGACAGGATTCCATCAATTTGCTTTGTGATTTTATACGGACATTTCATAAGAAAAGTGTAAAGCAAAAAATAAAGTTTTTGCAAGAATTAGATCCTTGCAGAGTGAGACAAGTGACAGGTTTGCGTGGTCATTCACTGGCTTGTCTTTCTAGAAGAGTATGCCAGACTGTATTTCATCATTTCAGGATGCTAGCAGTGCATCATAATAAAGTGAGGAAATTAGTTAGAATGTTGTATTATGCTATGAGTCCAGCAATTATGCTTAAAAAATTAAGCAGAGCTCTTTTGCATGGTTCTGAAGTAGATGTGAAGAATATTTGTCAAGAAATTGAGTTCTGTTATTTTGCTGGTAAAGAGAACAATGTTGATATTGAACCACTAGAAGAAGGTAATGTGGAAGACAGTGAACAGATTTTCAGTACAGATAAGTTTCACAAGGAAATTTCCACGTTTATGGTGAAATCAAGTGAGAGGCCTAATTTCACTTGTGTGTGTTGTCGATGGACTTATTATAAGAATCAGACTAAGTTAGTGGATATATATGCAAAGAGTGATATGGAAAACAATAGTGAATGGAAGGATTTTGCCACATACTTGATGGTAGAAAATTGTTTTGATTTGGGAGCAGACCAACGTATGTGTACTTATTGCTATAACAAATTAAACCAAAACCAGATGCCTGCTAGAGCGGTTTATAATAATCTGGAATTAGATGACATTCCTTATGAATTGAAGGACTTAAATACTTATGAATCTATTTTGATTTAAAGTGTCCATCCCTTCCAGGCTATTGTACGAATGGAGCCAAAGACAGGGAAGTTGCCTTCAGATTTACAGAGAGGATTAAAGGGAAGGGTTGTTTATTTGCCTTTGGATTTGAAGAAAAACATTAATACAATTGGAGTAGAGAAAGTGGAAGAGGAACCTCTGGTTATCATAGTTAATGGTGTTCCGACAAAGATTAAGAAAATCTGGCAAGATTTAGTGGATGTTAGGAAAGTTAAAAAGGCAACATTGTATTTGATAAAAAATAATAAGTACTACAAGAATGTATGTGTTGCAGAAGAGGAAGTAAGTGAAGAAGAGGACATCGATTTGTGTCCTGGTCAAATTGAGAAAGTAGAAGCCTCTAAAAAGGAAGAAATATATGAACATTATAGTGTTCATCCTTTGCATTCCAAGGAAGTCATGGGGAATGTTATTGAGTTGTTTCAAATGAAACAAGCCAAAGGGAGTCCCATTAGTGTTTGGGTGGAAAGTTTGGAAGCTCGGTGTTTCCCACAGTTATTTCCCACAGGTTGAGGAGGACGATATGATGAGCGACCTGTTCAAATTCCTGCTTCAGAATACCGGACTTTACGATTGTATACAGAAGATCCTAGGTTTCGACAATGCATTCCCTATTTATTTCATCTATTGTTTGAAAGTGATCTCTCTGGATTGTCTTATGCAGTGAACCACATCTTGAAAAGTGGTATACAACTGCGAAATATCTCGGCAAGGGAATTTATGGATAAAGTCAATGTGCAAGACAGTATTTTGGATTCTCACCTGATTAATCTCATGGCTTGTCAGCGTGGTACTAATGAGTATTGGTACCGCCGTCTTGGTGACTTAAAATGTATGCTGAGGTCCTTAGGAACTCCCACATGGTTCCTCACTCTCAGCTGTGCTGAGTATGGCTGGGAAGACTTACTTGAATTTCTACGAGAGGTAAATGGAAACATTGAAAATATTGAATTCAAGACACCCGGAGAACTGTGCTCTTTGGATCCTGTGAATGTATGCAGGTACTTCAATCATAGATTTGAAGCTATGATGTCTTTCATCACGAACAAGAAAAATCCACCTCTTGGAGAGGTGTTGGATTTCTTCTGGAGAAAGGAGTATCAAGCAAGAGGTGCTCCTCATATACATATGCTACTATGGATCAAAGATGCACCCAAATTTGGAACAGATCCGGATGACTTAGTGATGAGTTTCATAGAACAGTATGCTACATGTGCTGTTCCAAAGACAAACGAAGACAAAAGTCTAAGAGAACAAGTTTTACGGTTTCAAAGCCATAGTTGTGGAAAGTACTGTCGTCGTAAATTCAGAAACAAGGACAAATACTACACCAAATGTCGTTTTGCATTTCCACGGTCGGTGTTATCAAAAGGAAGAGTTAACAATTTGATGTCATCACTGCGACATAATGTGACGAGGAAATCACCCAAAAACACATACAATTTGAAAAGAAACGAAGAGTCCAAGTACATCAACGACTACAACCCAGTGATTTTGTCCATGTGGAATGCTAACATGGATATACAGTTTGCGGCTGACAACTGTATGGCTGTGGCTCGGTATGTGACGTCTTACATCACTAAAAAAGAAAAGACAGAACTGAAGGATATGTGGGAGGATATTTCCCATGAAAAGAGCCTCAGTAAGAAGTTGTACAGTTTCGGTCTGAAGATGTTGTCGCATCGAGAAATCGGAGCTTACGAATGTTCTGACCGGTTATCTTCAGCAAGTCTCTATGCCAAATCTAGGAGTATCATTTGGGCGAGTCTTGGTCTTGCTGCAACGCGTAATCGAGTTCTGAAACCTGTACGGGAAATTGAGTATTTGGCGGAGAAGGAGCCAAACAGTACAGATATTTTGAAGAGCAACATGTTGGATACATATTATCCAAATAGAAGCAGTCACCTGGAGAATGCTTGTCTGTATGAAGTTCTTCAAAATTACGTTTTCAAGAGGAACATCAAAGAAGATATTGATAAAGGAGTGTATGCTGTAATTGGAAGTGAGGGATGTCTGGTCAAGCAAAAAAAATGTCAATTGGTAAATCATCGAAAATTGGATTGCGAATCTCCCGAAAGAAAAGAGTTTTTCTATTTAGCTCTTTTGCAACTTTTCAAGCCTTGGCGTGCAGAAGAGGAACTGCTTGGGGATTTCCTCTGTTACGAAGACTCTTTCAATGCAGCCAAGGAGTCCATAGAATGTCCTGTTTTTCCAAAATATCTACAAATGTTGAATGCAGAAATTGAGCAGGAAGCAACAATTGCAGCCGAGATTGCTAGAGACAGTTCTCAGGACAGTCAGAGTTCTGTTTCATTGAGTCAGGATCCACTAGGAGAACCAGTTATTGAAAATGAAGCTGCCACTGCCATGATTGAAGTGGAAAGAGCCATGGCACATGCTCAGAAGGATGCGGTTAACTTAGAAGAATTGGAAAGACAACTTAACGTTGAGCAGAGGAAAATATATGTCGAAGTTACCAACCAAATTGAGCATGGATTAAGTCATGAGAAGGAAGAGTGCTCATGTACGTCATTGAAGCCTGTCCGACTGTACGTGAGTGGAGAAGCAGGAACTGGAAAAAGTTTCCTTATTAAAGCAATTTCATGTTATATGCAGAAAAGGACTGATTCATCGCTGTCTTGTGTTGTGACCGCTCCAACTGGACTGGCAGCTCATAACATTAAAGGGATTACTTTGCATCGGTTACTGATGCTGCCAGTGGAGCATGATAACAAATTACAATACCACAAGTTATCTGGAGATGCTTGTTGTGAAGTATCTCGAGTTTTGAAGAAGATGAAACTTCTTATCATTGACGAAGTAAGCATGGTTTCCAATCTCATGCTTGCTTTTGTGCATTTAAGAATGCAGGAAGTTCTTAAAACAGAGTATGATGTGTTATTCGGTGGCAAAGACATCATTGTTTTTGGTGATCTTCTGCAGCTGACACCAGTGAAAGGACAACCAGTGTTTAAACTGCTTACACATGAAGATACCAAGAAGTGCCTAGGGAGCATTGGCAACGTTAACATATGGTTAAACTTCAGTTATGCTGAGCTGCGTGAAAATATGCGTCAGGCGAAGGACGAAGATTACAAGAATATTCTACAAGATATTAGAATCGGAAAAGTGACTGAGCATGGTAAAGAAGCTTTACATGCACGCTTACTGTCAAATTTATATCCAGAAGAAGACGTTTTGCCAGAGGATATTTTTCAGAAAATTACTGTGAAGAAATCTGGAATATGTTTGATGCCAACTCTTGCAGAATGTTCCATCTTCAACAACAAAATGTTGAATTTAGAAAAACAAGAGATTGTGAAACTTGAAGCTATTGACAAAATAGAGCATATGGGAGCAACAATTATTTTGTCAGAGAATTTGAAATCTAAATTGGATTCATTAGAGAAGACTATTTCTAAAACTGCGGGTTTTGAAAAGACTTTGAATGTGTGCTTAAATTGCCGAATCATTTTGAGAAGGAATTTACATGTTGAAAGAGGTCTGGTAAATGGTTCAATGGGTAATGTTGTTGATTTTGAGAAATACAGAATAAGATGGAATTGAATTTTTAAAAATTAAATTTGATGGCATTGAGGAAGTACAGCTAATTGGTCGTTGCACAGCTAGGTTTCTGCTTGTTAAAGACTTATATGTTCGCCGTAAGCAGTTTCCTGTTTGCTTGGCATATGCGGTGACAATTCATAAATCGCAAGGTTTAAGTGTAGACACTGCTTTAGTGAATATTGGCAGTTCTGTATTCAAAGAGGGTATGGCTTATGTAGCATTGTCACGAGTCAAAACTTTATCGGGTTTGTACTTGATTGACTGTGATGTCACAAACATTTGTGCGGATCTAGATTGTGTTAAGGAATACAATAGGTTAAGAAGAGAGTATGCGCCACATTTGCCTCAATATCCTTTGATTGAGAAACGTGTGGTAGGCCGGAAACGAAGAAATATCAGTAATAGTAGGGAGGTTGTAGCAAAAAGACCAAAAGTTGATGAACCCAAAATTGTAAGCAGGAATAAAATGAATTCTGTTGAAAATGTTTTAAATTTGAAAATAGTTCTGGTGTCAACTGCTATGCTAATGTAGTTGTAATTTGTTCTCTTTTCACTAGAGACTTTCAAAGAACAGATTGTGATCAATTCGGAACAAAGTTTATGCTGTTTGTTGAATTCTGTGTTAGAGAAATGTAGTGCTGATAAAACGAGAGTAGAAAGTGTGTCTGAAATTCGTTTTCTGTTAGACGAATGTTCAGGTCAAACAGAATTCTCTGAAAATATTCAGCAGGATTGTCAGGAGTTTTTAATGTATATGCTTGATGTATTGCAAGATGAGGGTGTAGATGTAGTTTATCTATTTGGCCTTTCTTATCAATGGCAGCATGACTGCGAGAACTGTAGGCTATCAAGTACTAATAGTGTAGACTCAGAAAGATTTATATATTTAACTTTGCCTGACAGTAAATCAGTATCCTTCAATAAGCTAGTAAAGGCAGCCGATCAAAATATGGAGTGCAGCCAATGTAAGTCTGGAATGCTGTCCACGTTAATTTTACGAAGTTATGGCCAGTATGTCATTTTAATGTTCCAACGATGTAGGCCTGATGGAACTACATTGACAACTTTAATTAATAATTTTGTGGCTTCGCAGTTGTCAATATCAGGAAGGACTTTTAAAACTACTGCAATTATGTATCATAATGGTCCTTCAACTAATTCAGGACATTATACAGCTTATTTGAAATCTGGAAACGGTTGGTCATTCTGCAATGATTCTGTTTTAACTTTCAAAAAAAGATTGCCTTTCCACCTTCAAAATTCGTACCTGGTGTTCTTACAACCAAAATTTTAGGAAAAAAAGCTTGGGATTTGTTCAGAGGAATTTCAAGATGTTCTAATGGCTCCTACTCTATATGGCCTTGTGGATAATTGTAGTACAGAGCGAAAACTGTTTGTTTTTATAAGCAAAGTCAAGCAGCAGATCAAAATAAGGAGTAGAGGAAATGTAAGTCTGCAATGCTGTCCCCATTATTTATGGAAACTTATGGATGAAATGTCATTTTACAATTTCAACTACATAAACTGGAAGAAAATAAGTTGTCCAGGCTAATTAAAAATGTTTTGGCTACACAGTCATCGATTTCAGGAAGAACATTTGCAACTGCAGCTATTATATAATATGCTGGTCCTTTGACAACATCTGGATATTACACAGCTTATTTAAAATGTATAAAATGGCTAGTCTTTCAGCAAACATTACTAATTGAGTATGAAGCAATGTTGCCTTTTGACTTGATTTTTGAAGTCAGAATTTAGGGTAGGTAATTGGACTATAATGATTCTAGGTGTTGCTGTAACTTAGTGTGCTGTTTCAAATTGCTTTGTATGTCTCAGTTTTCTTAAAACAATTGAGTTTATCTTTCAGAAAGTGGCGGGCAGAAAATAGTAACAGCACAACAGAGTATAAGCTGTTCATAGGATATCCTTTGACGTCATAGAAAGTAAGTTACTTTGGAGAAGTTCCTATTTCTGCTTATTTATATTATTTGGGTTTTTTAAACACAATCATTTTGATTGTGTTTTTTTTCCCCGCTGTTATATGATGAATACCTTCAACTCACTGTTTTCAGTGAAATTTGATATTTTCTGATAACAGCAAAAATAAACCATTAAATATGTTTAATTAATTTTCTACTTTGAATTGTGATTTCTAATATGTATATGGATTGGTGTGGCTCACTGGTTAGAGGCGGCAGACCCAGAAGCAGAAGTCGGGCCGGAACCAGGGTTCGATTCCTGACGTGGCAGGATCTTGGGCCATGGTGAGCGGACTCGATAATTCTCGCCTCGGTGCCAACTCCAACCATGGGTCCCACTCAGCAACTCTGGGCAATAGCTTGCTTAATCTCAACTAACAGCCCCATCAGCGCCGGGGATGCCTGGCATCACCTTGGGGATGCCCAGGAGGGACCATCTCACAGGGAAAGCCAGGATGGGTTCCCCAGCGGTATACAGCGCCGGGACGCTTCTTTGCTGGGGCAGCTGTACGCATTACTAGTATACCACATTTAACATTTAACATTCATTTTGTCTCATGCTCACTCTTTTTTTACCACCTTGTATTAATTTAAATTTTTTTGTTCTTTCTTACACAGATTAAAAGAATAAAAATGATAATACGGTACGGTAATGACAATTATAAGGTAGGCGTTTAGTACTCTTTACGTTACATGTCTATCAGATTTAACTTTTATTAGTTTCTCTGCTTCTTTTTTATAACCCTTAGTTTCCTGTCTTTGCTAGTTCCTTCATTTCTTTTTCTATTACTTAATTATACTACTCTTTTCACTTCTTTTATCAGTCCCTCTTTCAACAGTAACTGTGTGACTCCTTCTATTTGTCTTTCTTTTCACATTACTCTCTGTTTATTAACTCGTCTTTTTTTAAAAAATATTTTTTTTAGTTCGCTCCCGGTTCGCGTACCAGAACGCAAACCGGGAAGCGTACCAAAAGAAATAGAGGATGCTAGAGTGCTAAACATTCTAGCAATTTTTTTAAAAAGGGAAGGTAGTTCTGAAAAGAACTTTTTTTGAAATTATTTTTGATGTTTTATATTTTTTTTGTGTTTTTTTTGAGGAAGGGGAAACAAAAACTGATTTGCTTCAAAGGGCTCAACAGGAGCAACAAAAAAAACATTACTTTCTAGGACGTTTTGGACATTGATGATTTTCATATGATCTATTTATTAAAGTAATACTCATCTCTCCGCATGAAATTAATTTTCCACATGCTACACAAGTGAATCTCATCTGCCCAAAGTTCTTTTGCAGATTTGGGACCGTTTCCCTTACCTCTGACTCACTTATTGCTAAGTCATTGGTGGTTGTTTTTGCCGGTTGGGGGTCATCCACCAAATCTCGAAGTTGCGCTTTAGAATAATTAAGAGGGTGCCACCTCTCCATGTGCCGATGCATGGTATAATTACCATAGCTATATTTTTTTTCGGTCCCTCTCGAGAGTTTTTTTTTGCAGATGAGGCAGGTAACGAACCTGGCATTAACTTTCTTTTCATGAGAAGGAAAAGAAAAAAAATTGCCAGATAAAATTCACTTTCACATGGGACGTTCTTGGCATTTCTTTCAGAAAGCCACTTGTCCCTTGCTCCTGTTCCTCGTCTTCCTCTTCTTCTTCTTCCTGGTCGAAGATGACCTGGCTAGTCGGTCCTCTCTTATTTGGTGGTGGTGGAGGTGGTGGAGATCCACCAGCTGCAGCTAATACAAATGCCATGTCTTAGCAAACAAAAACAGGTCTTTCTCTCATAAAAATGAAAGTCGGAGTGAGGA
Source organism: Lissotriton vulgaris (assembly GCF_964263255.1). Taxonomy (NCBI): domain Eukaryota; kingdom Metazoa; phylum Chordata; class Amphibia; order Caudata; family Salamandridae; genus Lissotriton; species Lissotriton vulgaris. The sequence continues at coordinate 475,932,231 of NC_141700.1, read as the reverse complement.
AAAAAGGTGGGACTTTCATCATTTAAGAAAAGAAAATGTTCTAAACCAATGAAAAGTGTTTATTTTACGTCATATGATCAAGCGTTCCATCATTAGGAAACTAAAAGTAAAATGAACCAATGAAAAGTTTTAAGAACTAGTCACATGACCTGTTATGCTTACGTTCCGCGCGCCGCGCCTCGGATCGATTCCGGGGCTTTGCGTTTTGCGCCTTGGTTCGCGTTCCAGAACGCTTCCGGGTGCGCTAACGCAGCACGTCATAAGGGGCATTACGTAGTAACGCGATATGTTGCGTTTACGGGACGCGTCATGATGTGCCTTTCTAACGCGGTATTTGCACTAACGGAACGTTTACCGGTTCGCGGACCGGCAGCGAAACAAGAAAAAATAATTTAAAATATAATATAAATTGAATTAAAAAAATATAATACAAATATATATAAAATATATTTGTGAATTAGAATAAGAATATATGTTATAGCTATAGATATTAGCTTTTAAAAAACCAATGAAATTCACTGAAAAAAACCATAGGTTATAGACCATATATAGTTAGGAATTAGCATTTACAAAACCTTGAAAATTCACTGAAAAAACCATAGGTTTTAGACGATATATAGTTAGGGATTAGCATTTACAAAACCTTAATTTACTCGCACAAAACCATTGAAATTCGCATATATAGTTAGTTGCACTAACTATTCTTTTTACTGTGTAAAATCCTTCAATGACTACTTGTATGGTCAGTGACATCACTGATGACATCTCAAATTACATCACTGATGACATCTCAAATGACATCACTGATGACATCACTGATGACATCACTGAAGACATCTCAAATGACATCACTGATGACATCATTCATGTGATAATATGATGAACCTCTTCAGACTCTAATATAACGTTAGATACAATCAGTGTGTAGTATCGGGTTCCCAAGGCCTACATGCTCCGAAGATAACCCACTTACATTGAAAGAACTGTTGGCACGGAAACTGAAAAGTACAAAGAACAAGTTTATTAAGACCCCATGGGGTGGTGGTACATTCCTACAGCACCCTTCGGTAATGCAAGAAGTATCACACCGAACATCGGTGTGACCCGTTCTTTTATACAATTTGCAGGTAATAAAAAGATAGGCGGTACAGAGTTACAGAGCGTTATGTCATTTTTATATTTTTCATATGGTCATTTTTGGAACACAGCCAGCTCATTGGAGGGGTTACAACCCCGCTGGTCAGTTTGGCGGCACATTCCTGAGGGGTGACTGGTCAGTTGGGACTGCGCATGTACAGGCTTGACCGTTACTAAAAATAGCCTGTTGCTGGGCAAAGTCGAGTGGTCAGTGGTGCGGACAACGGACTAAAGGGCACGCTGGCCACGAGGCCGCTCATGATCTAAGATGGCCGCCGTAACAAACAAGATGGCGTTTCCAAGCATAGCCAAGTTAAGCGGGAAAAACGTGTAGCACAGCTAAGCGCTAACCCGGCCATTGTCAAATTACGACAGACGACCATTTTAGCGTCTAGCTGAAGCTACCTCATAGTGAACATAATCAGGGTGTTCATCTTCTATATCAATTAGCATTATTTGGGCTACTTCTTTATGAAGCATCATTTTGTTGTGAGCAAGAGTTCGTCTTGATGGTATGCAAGCCGATAAGCACATGGAACATAAAGCTGGGCCAAATTGTATACATAAACATACAAAAAACAATATCCCAACAATGATGCATAGAATCGTTAGCAGTTTCCAACCCCAAGTGGTAAGCATTGACCAGAACCATCCGGAAAGAGTCCAAGTTCCATTGTCCGGGTGTATTTCGGCAGCTATCTTATGCAATTTCGAGATAGCATCATAAACAGATGGTGAATTATCAGGTACGTATACACAGCAGCTACTTCCGATGATTCTACATGCCCCCCCACGGTCAGCTAGAACCACATCTAAAACCATTCTGTTCTGGAGCGTAACAATCCTAGAAATCTGGAGTTCTTCAGTAATATTTCCTAGTGCAATAGCAGTATCATTGGCTACAGCCTCAACAACGCGAGTCAATCGTCGTATTTTCCGACTATTCAAAGCAGCCCCCACAAAGGAAAACAGTCCAAAATTAAAATCCACATATTGTTGTAAAGCAGTATCAGTCTGATCAATTTCATCCAAAACAACAGTACGTTTAACACGATTCAATACGAAATCATGATAAAGGACATAATCATTATGATACATTGGTGGGGCAATGAATACAGGGGGTAATACAAAGGATACATAACATGTGCCTAACCATCCTAAAGGGAGCTGGTGGTAACCCTTATTGCCACAAATAAAGTACGTGTTTCGAGATGCCACAAATGATATACCGTTCGGACTGTCAAATGTAAGGGTAGTGTTACATTCACTCTTTCCCACCGGGGTTGTGCCTTTATTACGGATGCAAAGGTCTGCTTTAGTACTGATAACATTAATAACATGTGTACTGGTCAAATTAATGTTCCTTTGATTGCTGTAAACCCGGGGTGCAGACATATTGTCGGGGCGGTACTCCTCCCATTCAAATCGAGTACCCTCAGCTCTTGGATACCCATCCCGATCATGGTAGCATATTTTATTCAAACGGAAAAGCACCCCCCCTTTCGTTGGCCATTGTAAAGTGAAGAGAAGAGTGTACCAGGCGTTACAGGAACCATTATGCGAAAATGGGAGTGGAATGAGTGGGGTGCCCCCCCTTTTCTGATGCCCAGGCAACATCCCACACACCCAACAATTAGACGTATTTGTCATGTTATGCGTATGATGCAGAATCTGAATAAAGCTATTGTTCAAATAAGTCTGTCGGTGCCGTTCTTCATGGTAGGGCAAGGTAAAATGAAAATGTTCAGATGGAGCCGGGGTAGTCGGCAGCAAATGTTCACGTGCAGGCACCACAAGTTCAACTACCCAAGCTATCACTGCTATTACCACAATCGTCAAGACGAAAAGGATGGCACCAAGTATTCTTTTGTCTCGTGATGCTGAGGACGCCATAGTTCAAAAAGTTCTGAACGTCCCAAATAGTTCAAAAGTTCACAAAGTCTCAAATGTACATATGTATATACCTAAAAAAGAAAAATACGGTGCTGAGCTCCGAGGTAGCCGTTGTTTTCTTCTCCGGGGTCAAGACGGGTGTCGCTACTCTTGGCAGAACTGATCCCCCCCCCCTTGAGATTCCCGGTTTCCGTTTCACAAACCCCAGAGCGGTAACCAACCAGTCTCGAAAACCAAAAATCTTCTTATCGTGGCCGCAGATTATAGCGCTCTCGTCCAGAAACAGTGTGGTCCGGGAAGGCTCCCTCAACTTCGGCCAATGTCACAGCTGGGCTTTTTATTTCTCCAGAATCTCCTTGTAGTCAGTCAGCACAGCAGGATTCACCAGGTCCGGAGAAACACGACGGCAGTGAGTTGAATGCACCCACCGCTTTCTGTTGGTAACTCGTACAGCTGTTCGAGTAGCCAGGAGGACCTGCTCGGGGCCACGCCACCTCGGTTCCAAGCTGTTCGTCCTCTCAAACGATCTGATCATAACAAAATCCCCAGGACGGAGATTGTGAGCCTCTCCAGTAGAGTTGTCAGGGAGCGCTTCTCGAACCTGTTGATGAATAGAAAGCAAATCATTTGTTAATCGTGCCAAATAATCGTTCATCAATATACAAGGCACATCATGTATCAATCGCGGCTTAGGCACTCCCCAAATATTCATAGGCCTTCCAAACACCACTTCATATGGTGTGAGGCCTGTTCGAGAGTGGGGCACTGATCTGAGAGAGAGTAATGCAAGCGGTAAAACATCCGGCCACTTCAATGACGTGGACGCCACAATTTTAGCCAATTTTAGTTTCAACGTGGCATTGTACCGCTCAACAAGACCTGCTGACTGAGGGTGGAACACAGCATGAAACTTCTGCTGGATTCCCAACCCCTTCAGCACATACTCCACAATTTTCCGGACAAAATGAGGCCCATTATCGCTCCACAAAAATTTGCAAACTCCAAAGCGAGGAAAGTACTCCTTAAGCAACACCTTAGCTGTTGTCAAAGCTGTATTATCCTTCGTGGGGAAGGCCTCAACCCATTTGCTAAAAGCGCACACCACCACTAGGACATACTTAAGGTTATTGCAGCGTTCAAGCTGGATGTAATCCATTTGGAGTACCTCAAATGGTGCAGATGGTGGAACGAACCCTCCTTTCGGAGTATGGGTCCCTTTCGCAGGATTGTGCTGTAAACATATCAAACAGGTCTGCACTACTCTCTTGGCAGTATTGGCGATCTCGGGATGCTCCCAAACTCGTGATAACAATCGAGTGATCGCAAGAGCTCCCACGTGCGCTAATCCATGTGTCATCTGAACCATCGTCTGCAAGTAAGCTGCAGGCAATTTCCATTTCTCCATGTCTTTGCTTCTCCAACAACCCTCATCATCTAGCACCCCATCTGCTGCCCATGCCGCAAGTTCTGCTTCAGTCGCTGATTTCTGGATGTCTAGTATCTCTGCTCTAGCATCATACCATCGCTCAGCTTGTGATTTTGTTACGTACATAGGGGAGTCAGTTCGGGACATAGCTGTTTGTCTCGCTATGCTATCTGCAAAGGCATTTCCTTGGCCCACTTTATCAGTGATCTTTTTATGGGCACTGCATTTAATTATCGCTACTTTCTTTGGACAAAGCAACGCATTTAGGAGATCACGCACTAGTTCTCCATGCATAATGTGTACTCCGTGAGAAGTCAAAAACCCACGTTCTCTCCAGAGTAGCCCGAAGTCATGCGCTACTCCGAAGGCGTACCGGCTGTCTGTGTAGATGTTCACACATAGGCCAGCACTCAATTCGCAGGCTCGTGTTAACGCTATCAGCTCTGCTGCCTGAGCCGATTTTTGTGGTATTCGTGCTGTTTCTCCAACTGTCTTAAGTGTCGTGATCGCATATGCTGCGGAAGTCGTACCATCTGGCAGCCTCAAACACGATCCATCAACCCACAGTTCCCCATCCACATCTGGAAGTGGCATATCCTGTAAGTCGACACGACCCTTTGTCTGTTCCTCGGTCAGGAAAAGACAATCATGATGTTTTTCTTCCTGACCCTCCTCAACCGGATAGGGCAATAAAGTGGCGCCAAAAGTGTAAGCTCATATCCTGTCAAACGTGCACTCGTAAGATACTGGGTTTTCGTCTGATTCAACAGGGCATCAACTGCATGGGGAACTAACACCAACAATTTGTGCGATAACACTATTCCCTCACTCTGTCGTATAGCTACCGCTGTTGCTGCAACTGCTCGGAAACACCCAGGTAATCCTCGTGCTACAGGATCGAGAACCGCCGAGAAGTATGCGCACGGCCTCTGCTTATCCCCGTGTGCTTGCACTAACACTGATAACGCGCACCCATCTTTCTCGTGGACATACAACGTGAAAATCTTTGTATAATCTGGTGTACCTAACACGGGTGCAGAACAGAGGGCTTGTCTCAATTGTTCAAAGGCATTTTGACATTCATCTGTCCATTCAAGGGGCATTGGTGTAGTTTTGGACAGCAACGCTAACAAAGGTTTAATAATATGCGAAAACCCCATGATCCACTGTCTACAAAAAGACGTTAATCCTATAAAGGCACGTACATCTCTCTGTGTGCGGGGGACTGGTGTATCTAGAATCGCCTGAATTCGATCAGATGTTAATGCACGCCCCTCCTTAGACAAAAGATGACCGAGGTAGGTCACCTTGGGTCTACAGTATTGAAGCTTTTTCTTAGAAACCTTGTGATTGTTCTGTGCCAGAAAAGAAAGCAAGGCAAGAGTACTCTCCTCACATTGTGCATAAGAGTCTGCAGCAAGCAAAAGGTCATCTACGCACTGGATAAGGACAACCCCAGACTGCAACTCAAAGGAATCAAGCTGTCTTTTCAGAGCCTGGCTGTAGATACTAGGGCTCTCAGTGTAACCTTGAGGAACACGACAAAATCTATACGATTTTTTATTTAACGTGAAACCAAACAAATATCTGCTATCAGGGTGGACAGGGATGGAAAAGAACGCATTTTTCAAGTCAATAACACTAAAGGTCGTTGCCGTTGGTGGCACCAGTGTAAGCAAGGTCGTGATGTCAGACACCACCGGGTATTGGGGAATGACAATTTTGTTAATTTCTCTCAAATCAATAATAAACCGATAGACTTTGTCGTCAGTATCCTTCTTAAGGATCGGGAGAATAGGGCTATTGCAAACATTATAGGGGACTTCCTCCACTACCCCTGCAATGATCAAATCTTGAACAATGTGTGTCAAAGCAATTTCACCTTCTTTAGAGATCTTATATTGCGGGACACGTGGCAAAGAGGCTCCCTCTTTGACAGTAATCCGAATAGGTGGAATAAGCATCTGTCCCACATCCGTATCCGAGGTCGCCCATAACGTGTGAGGGAGAGAGGCTAATGCTTCAATGTCTTTAATCGTGAAAAATCTGTGCGGATCTGGGTAGTTGTCATTCAAAATAACCCGCACCCCTTCGGGAGCACAGCGTATTGTTGCTCGAAAATATTTAAGCAAATCAATGCCCAGAATATTATCTGGGGTATAAGGTGACAACAAAAATTGGCCAAAACTGAAAAATGTATCAAGACAAAGTGCAAGAGGCTTTGATAATGGGCTAGGAGTGGGTGTGCAGTCAAACCCTACACATGTTATCATATCGCCAGACAGGGGAGCCCTCGGAACCAAGTTTTTAGACAAAGCGCTACGAGTAGCTCCTGTGTCAACTAGAAACTGATCAGTAGAACCCAAGATACCTGCTGATACATTTGGACCACTCTGATCTACTGGCACTTCAACTGATTCCGTACCCCATCCTACGCAATCCTATGCATGTACATAATCCTGATGTTCCACATTCTCACCCTCTGATATCTGATACTGGTTCCGTCTATCAAACGTATTACGTTCATCCTGGCCACGGCCCCTCTCTTCAAACCTGCTACGATCACCTCCACTACCTCTCGCCCCCGAGTAACTACCTCTCGACCTTCCACCTCCTCGACCACGCTGACTACGCTGCTCACGAAGCACTGGACAATCATCGGCCCAATGTCCAAACTCTTTACAATAGGCACATTGATCCTCCGCTATATCCGTACGCCCATACGACGCATTGCCCCCTCCTCGTCTGCCTCTATCGTTCCCTCTATTTTGCGTTCCGCAAACCTGTGCCAACATCACCTTCGTTTTCAACTCCTTCGCTTTCTTATCAACACTTTCTTTAGCCTCCAATTCCTGCCGCTCATAATACTGAGCCATAGTTAACAAAGACGCAGGGGTCGCCGTGGCCCAGGAACTTTGACTCGACTTCAATCTTTTCGCAATCTCCGGTAGGAGATTAGCCACATACTTATCTACAAACAAATGCCTACCCGTATCGTCTGTTAACGATTGGCCACTGTAATCATGAAACGCCTCTTCGAAGCGTGTAAAGAAATCTGAAACCGTTTCATCTGGCTTTTGTTTGCACGAAGCTAACATGGTCCAATCGATCTTTTTAGATGGGACGAGCGTTTTTAATTTAACCAAAATAGCCGCCGGGAGGTCTAAAATCAACTGACACGGCTTACATGCCGGTTCCCTATCTAAATCAGCTGCATTTATTTCTTCATGTTCCCCCAAGTATGGTTTCATCATTATTTTTACGAATTAGTCTCCACATGTCAGGCGGAAGAATTAACCCAAAAAACAAATCTATATCAACCAAAGTCATGACACAGGACGAAATAGCCCCTTCAACCCCTTCATAAAATGCTGCCGGGTTTTTACGAAGGTCAGGTAAAGAATTTTTCAACGCCATAACATCCGCTCTATTCCAAGGCGTATACACCCAATTATATATAAAATATCCCTTTGCATCCTTTGACAGTTTATCATCATCTGTACCTTCCCCTTTAGGCAGGACATACAAAGGTGCGGCTTCACGCATAGGCATAACATGCATTGCAGAACTCTTATCTGAACCCCGGAGTGAACACTCCTTAGATTGCCCACTAGACTCCGGCCCGGACTCCTTATTCTTTTTCCGCTCGTCCCGCAATCTGGACGTCTCATCCCGCAGCTGCATCAGTTGCTTGAAAAACGTATCAACATCTGAAAGAACAAATAAACCTTTATCTAGATTCTCATGATGAACCGCTACAGCCTTAGGTTCTAACGTGTCCGAATATTTACCAAATGCGGTAACAACTTCATCAGCCAAAGTGGATAAAAAACACATCAATTCCAGTTCTGTCCATTTACCCCTCTCTGCAATAACTTCAGCCACAGTTACAAAATTTGTATTCAATTTACGGGCCCAACTACGCAAATCCGCAGATCTTTCTGCAGGTAACCTGACACTCGACTTGCTCCCTTTTCCCGACTTATCCTGTTCATCATTATCCGGGTCCGCAGTCGGAGCCGTGGGTGGAACGTACGGAGGCGGTGATCGATCTAGTAACGAAAAATCATCAATTTCATTATTAAGGACAGGATAAAGCGGTGGACGAATAGGGATTGACCAGTCGTTTGCAATTTACGTTCCCGTTCCTCCCTCTCTATCTTCTCCTGTGCCTCCTTTTCCTCAAGCTGTAAAGCCTTATCCCAAGCAGCCTTGCGCTGCTCTTTGTCCGCCAAGGCAACCTCACGCTTCATACGCTCACGCACCGCTTTCTCCCACATTCGTACACAATCAAACATATTTTGCCTAGACCTTCGTTGAAACAAACATTGCTCCACAAACTGAACCTTTTGCAAGTCGAACGACCCATGTAGAGGCCATTGTAACTCGGGATCTGTTCTAGTATACTTATGCCATAATTTACTGTACATTATAGGGGGAAGGCCGAATTTGATGTACATCTCACGATTTGGAGTTCCTTCTGGGGGAGCCGGCTGTGATTCCGCTAACCTAATTGAGGTACCATTTCCAAGACAGCACATCCCTCGGAGTGTGCTGAAAACAGGCATGTTCAAAGAGTATCACGAAAGCGTGATACTATATAACTGGCACTTACAGTACTTCACACAAATGTGCCGCTCAAAGTAAAAAGAACAAAATTAGAGAAACATCTCTACATGCCTGCCTATGTGAAGTGCACTACACATATAGATTCAAAGTTCACAAATTCACAAATGTTAGCTAACTTAAATCAAAGTCATAAGTCATAGAACTTCGGCAAGCGTCCGAGGACTACCTTACCGATCACAAATCATAGAACTTCAGTAAGCGTCCGCAGACTACCTTACCGATCACAAATCTTACCCAAAGTCTCAAAGGTCCAGATTCCAACTGCCAAGGTCTTTTAATCGAATCAGCCAAACGGCACTTTATCCAGCAACGCAGACGATCAAGAACTCAGTCGGAGACCGGCGCCACCTGGAAGGTCAGATCAGAAGGAAAGGAAGAAACACCGCGGGTGCCAAGACTCGGGTCACTCGGTGGCAGCGTACGCGTCCATGGCGAGTTTCCAAACCTTCGTCACGACCTCTTCTTCGGGCATCCGAGTCGCCGATGAGTCCCTTCGTGGTCGCCAATTTGTAGTATCGGGTTCCCAAGGCCTACATGCTCCGAAGATAACCCACTTACATTGAAAGAACTGTTGGCACGGAAACTGAAAAGTACAAAGAACAAGTTTATTAAGACCCCATGGGGTGGTGGTACATTCCTACAGCACCCTTCGGTAATGCAAGAAGTATCACACCGAACATCGGTGTGACCCGTTCTTTTATACAATTTGCAGGTAATAAAAAGATAGGTGGTACAGAGTTACAGAGCGTTATGTACATATATGGTCATTTTTGGAACACAGCCAGCTCATTGGAGGGGTTACAACCCCGCTGGTCAGTTTGGCGGCACATTCCTGAGGGGTGACTGGTCAGTTGGGACTGAGCATGTACAGGCTTGACCGTTACTAAAAATAGCCTGTTGCTGGGCAAACTCGAGTGGTCAGTGGTGCGGACAACGGACTAAAGGGCACGCTGGCCACGAGGCCGCTCATGATCTAAGACGGCCGCCGTAACAAACAAGATGGCGTTTCCAAGCATAGCCAAGTTAAGCGGGAAAAACGTGTAGCACAGCTAAGCGCTAACCCGACCATTGTCAAATTACGACAAGTGTAAACAGACACTCACAGACTGTCACTCATCCATGGAGTTACTCACACACCTAGTCAGTCATGCAAAGAATCAATCACACCTCCATTTCCTCAACTATACAGTTATACCCACCTTACTTATTCAAACATATACTAACACATATTTCCTCTCTTATACAATCCCTGATACAAGTTCACAATGATCCATACAGCCACTCACACATTCACTGGCTCTTATGCACAGTTATTTATATATGTCAACTCTCACATGTACTGTGTTTTACATATGTACTTACTTTGACATGTAGCACTGAGAAATCCATTCAATCACCAATACACTCATGCAGACAGTCAACCGCCCATACAGCTGTTTCCACATGCACTTTTGAACCCATACATATAGTGAATCAACTACTCACACATCTATGCACAGAGTCACACACCTCCCAGCCACCCACACACACACTCGGTCTCCCATACAAATACTTGGGCAACCAATCAATAACCCATATAGTTACTCATATAACTACTGATCAACACATGCAGCAGTTTACAGAACAACAGACATAATGATGCACAAATTAAGACAGTTTAGTCACTAGCCCATGCACTCAGTGAGACACATTAAATCACTCACTCATACAGTCAGTCATGCACCTACTAAATCCTTCATCCAGACACTTATACATCCACTCATTCTTCAACATGTAAGACATATTTTAACTTTACAGAAACATACAGTCACTGGGTGTTGTCATCAGTGATGTCATTTGAGATGTCATCAGTGATGTCATCAGTGATGTCACTGACCATGTCATGAATGATGTAATATGTGACATCATCAGCAGTGGATTGCGGGTGCGCGATATATAGTTAGTGCAACTAACTATATATGCGAATTTCAATGGTTTTGTGCGAGTAAATTAAGGTTTTGTAAATGCTAATCCCTAACTATATATGGTCTAAAACCTATGGTTTTTTCAGTGAATTTTCAAGGTTTTGTAAATGCTAATTCCTAACTATATATGGTCTATAACCTATGGTTTTTTCAGTGAATATATATATATATTACCTACTGGCGGTCGCCAGTAGGTATATATAGTTAGGATTTTTTTCCTATGGGATTTTTGAAAATTCTATGTCTAATAACTTTGGCGTTTGTGGACGGAATTGGCTGAAATTTTCAGGAAAATGGCACATTTTGTTTCTGAGCAGCCCCTGAAAATTTGGGGGGGTTTCGTCAAGGGGGGGCCGAGAAAAAAGGGGGTCCCAAAACGCGTTTTTAACATTGAGTTTTCCATAGGGCGGTTGGCCTCACTTTTAGCTCGAACGGCTGAATGGATTTGCACGAAACTTGGCAAAATTGTAGGGACTGTTAGCCCGATGTGCCTTTGCTAGGTCTCAATATATGTGCTCCAGTGGATTTTGAGAAATTAACGTTTTAAAAAGCAGATATATCTGTGACAGCGTCCCGGGTAGCGCTCCGGTTCACGTACTTTTCGCGTAACGGAACTTTGCGAAGCGAAGCCGATTGGCTCTCCGGTGTCTGTCAACATTCTAAACAGTCCGGAGCGGCCGCCATCTTGTCTCTCAGTAGGATCGAGAGACAAGAGGAGGCCAAAACGAAGGGGGAAATGACCATAAGGGGGCATAGTAGATCCTCCCTGACCCCCTAGGTTTGATGTGGAGGCTTTAACAGGGTCCGCGGGGCAAAGAAATTTTTTTTTTTTTGCGTGGGGTGCGCCCGGTACGCGCACCGGAAAGCGGTCCAGGGAACGTACTATAAGGAAACAAGAATGATAGACTTTTTAAATATTGTATGTTTATTGATTGTTCGTTTTGTTGTTTTTTTTTGTTTTTTTTATTTAAGTAGCAAAATGTAGGTACCAATGCAGTAACATAAAAAAGTTGCACAGTATACTATAAGTCTGACTTTACATTATAATCAATTTGGTACTAGTTTATGAATTACATATAAAAATGATTAAAGACTCGAACAATTTTTGATTATTAAATATAAATCTATTCTTCTGATTCTTTTTCAAAATTTAATAGACTGTCTAACATTTGACTGTCCGAAATGTCCTCTTGTTGAGTGAACATAACTTCCCACATTTTATCGTCCTCATAATGAAGTAACAAATACACAGATTCTACACATTGTAGAAGTTCTTGGTCTCGTGATTCGTCCATGAATTCCAAGTCAATGCTTTCAATTATTTCCTCATTTTTTATCTCTAGGGCAATTTCAAAGGAAACGTTCTGTTCTCCTTCCATTTTTGTGCTGAAATTTGCATAAAAAATAAATATATCAGTAGAGATAGGGCAATGTTGGGTTTAAGTTCAGACAGGTACTTGTGAGTTTATAACAGAGAACTTATCTATGGGCTCAGTATGGTTTCAGGCGTGAAGTAGTACTATTAAAAAGTGCCTGCGAAAAAGCCTAAGTAATCTCATAATTATAACACAGAAACGTAAATCAATCCATAATTATAATAAACAAGCCTTTCTCAATGTCTAACTCTTACAGAGGGATAGTATATAACTATCTGAAAATGTTTTCCAAATTATTTAAATTGTATAACATAGTTCTCCGGTCAAATTTTTAAAATAACATCTTACCTTTTAAAAACAAGTTTAAGTTGTCAGTGAAAATGTTCTTGCAATGTACTTCAGGAAGTAGTAGTCAAAATGGCTGTGTTTTTCTCTCTTTCTTTATATATATTCAGGTAATAATCAATCAAATTTTAGGTAAAAAAAGTAGAAAATGAAAGTAACATTTTAATTGGTTGTCAATTCCAACACTTCAGATGTGTTTTGTGAAGTAATTTACCTCAGGGAATTTAGAGAGGTCTACATGCTAAATGGCTAAATGGAATTCCAACCAAATTTGTGAAAATGGTAGGGATTGGTATGTAGTATGAGCTAATGTATATTTGGTGAAAGTGTCTCCAGTGGTTTTTCTGTAAATTACTTTCCCACCTTTTTTAAGCGAGTGCTTCTCAGTGCGTGCCCCGGTACGCAAACCTGCAGCGTTACAGGAGTCCTCCATTTTGTGTTTCGGTAGAATTGAGATACAAGATGGAGGGTAAATAATGTTCAGAATGGGTAGAAGGGGGCACGGTAGACGTATCCTGACCCCCTAGGTTTTCTGAGGGTGGCTGAGGAGTCCCATATGTGCGAGAAAAAAGAATTTTTATTTTTTATTTTTCGCGCAGTTAGCTGCCGGTACACGAACCGGGTAGCGAACCGGGAAGCGAACATAAGTGAAAATTAGTGAAAAAAGGTACATTCGACATTTTTAAAGAGTAATTAAAGTTAAGGTAGCTCTGAAAAGAGCTTTTGGGTTCTGTGTAAGTTCTAGGTACTTATAAGTAGGTACCAATACACAGTCTTAAATTTTGTATGAAAACTCTGTTTCCCTCATCTGAGAAGTGCACACCATCTCCTCTGTAGATATCTTGCATGTAGTAACGCAAGTTATTGTTGTAGATGGAGCCCATTCCATGGTTTGTTATGTAAGCTAAAACAGACTTATTTACATGCTTCCTCGCTTTCTCAATTTGTGGATAAAATTGATTGGACCACTTCCATTTCTGTCTTTGGCATATTTTGGAATATACCAAGGCAGTTTGAGGAAAAAGTGCCATCAATTGCTCAAAGGTGTCCTTTAAAAAGCATTTCCAGACCTACCCCAGAGAAGGAAAAAATGGTGTCTGCTTCTTTAAACAAATATTTCACTTGCCCCATGATTCAGGGAGAATAATTTGCTTACGTGATGTGTTTAAAAACGTTTATTGAAGTCATTTAGGTTTCTTGATATATACTGCTAGAGATTCATAGTCAGCATGGGGCATATTTACAAAGCCTTTGAGCCATTTTAAGTCAAAAAACACATTTTTAAAACACATCAAGTAAGTAAATTATTCTCCTAGATTCATGGGAAAATAGAAACAGATCCTTTGAGCACTCCCTGAGCACATAGTAATATAAAAATGTTGTACTTTTTACCAATAGTCTGACTTTTTTTATAATTACTCTACTATTATATCTTAAATTTTGAAAAAAAATGAATAATGTCTTACACAATTTTTAATTTATAAATAACATTTTATTGATATTAATTTTAAAAATCTATGGAAATTTTAAGTAGTACTTCATCTGAAATTTCATGATCTTTATTTTCATAAATTGTCTCTTGTTTATCAAAATTGTCCATAAATTCCAACAGTTGTTCGTCTACTGTCACATTAAAAAAATCGCCATTATTGTCCTGTATTTCAGGTTGTACTTTGGGTTCCTGTGCTTCTTTATCCATAATTGCTGTTAAGGTAGAATAAAAAGAGAGAGACAAATAGAGTTTAAGTAAGAAACTTCATCATTTTTATTTTTAACTTAACGTGTAGAACATAGTTCTGAGTTTTTAAGAGTGAATTTATGTTTGGGCAGTGTATTCTACAAGGCAGGAAGTAGAAATATAAAGTACTGCATGTGATCAAGTCTAACTCAATCTATGACTACAACAGAGAAGCCTTACTCAATCTATAACTATAACTGAGGGACAGTAAATATCTAACAGGAAACGTTTTTTATAAAAATAACTTTAGGTGCATAACATATTTCTCCTTCAAAACTATTAACTTACCTTTGGAAAAGTGTCTTAGGTTTCTCAGGAAATGCTCTGTAAATGTGCCTCAGGGAGTACCAGTCAAAATGGCTGTCTTTCCCTCTTATTTTTCATATATATTCATGTACCAAGCCAATCAAATGTCAGCACATAAAAATACAACTTGAAAGTAATGTTATCATTGGTTGAAAATGTCAACTCTTTCTAATGTGTTTTTGCCATGTAATTTACCTCAGGTTATTTAGACAGGGCTACAACTTGAATGGCTCTATGGAATTCCATCAAATTTTGGAAAATGGTAGGGACTGGTATGTAGTAGGGACTATTCCAAATTTGGTTAAAGTGTCTGTAGTAGCTTTTCTGTAAATTACTTTCCCACCTTTTTTATCGAGCGCTTACCGGTACGCGAAATGGCAGCGTTACGGGAGTCCTCCATTTTGTGTATCGGTAGAATTGATACATAAGATGGAGGACAAACAATGTACGGAATGGGTAGAAGGGGGCACGGTAGACAGTTTATGACCCTCTAGGTTTTCTGAGGGGGGATTAGGACGCTGATATATGGAAAAATACAAAAATTTAATTTTTGAAAATTTCGCGGGGGAGCGCCCGGTACGCGCACCGGTAAGCGAACCGGGGAGTGTACTTTGGTGAAGAAAAAAAAAATAGAAAAAGATAAACGTTTTGAATGATCAGAGGTAGGGTAGCTCTGAAAAGAGCTATTGTGTTCTGTGGCTAATTTAGGTACCTACAAGTAGGTTCCAATGCACACTTTTAAATAAAGGATGAATATTCTATTCCCTTCATCCGAGAAGTGCACACCATCTCTTCTGTAGATGTGTTGAATGTTGGAACGCAAGTTATTGTTGTATATTAAACCCATTCCATAGTCTCTCATGTAAGCAGAAACAGATTTATTCAAATGTTTCTGTGCTTCCTCAAATTGTGGAAAAAATTGATTGGACCACTTACATTATATATATTGGAATATACCAAGGCAGTTTGGGGGAAAAGTGTCATTTAAAAGAAGAATACATTGTACAGCTTTTGATATTTGCTATTAAAAAAACATTGAAATTCACTGAAAAAACCATAGGTTATAGACCATATATAGTTAGGAATTAGCATTTACAAAACCTTGAAAATTCACTGAAAAAACCATAGGTTATAGACCATATATAGTTAGGGATTAGCATTTACAAAACCTTATTTTACTCACACAAAACCATTGAAATTCCCATATATAGTTAGTTGCACTAACTATATATCGCGCACCCGCAATCCACTGCTGCTGATGTCACATATTACATCATTCATGACTACGTCGGGGCGGGCTGCTAGTATATATATATATATTTATATATATCCACAAGGGCAGGTTTAGTCCCAAAGGAGTTTCAAGGAAATGCGTGGTTTACAAAATTTATTTGAAGACTTGTAAGCAGGCAGCACAACGAACAAAAGGCATCAGTTCAATCAAAGCGCCAAACATGTTTCAGGATTCCAATCCTCCCTTCTTCGGTGGCGATTCATGTTAGAAGTGAGCAAAGTTTCTCGAGCACATTAAATAATTCACATCACCTGCCCTCGTGGGCGTGGCCCTCTTCAGAGCCTTCTGGTCAATGTAGTGCTTCGAGGTATTACCAAGTGGGTGCGCTCATTTCTTCGTGCAATTAGAAAATAGTGTTACCCTTGTGGGCTTGTGCAGCACAAATACGTAGCGGAAAGGGAAAAAGGGTTTTGCAACCTCAACGGGACAATTATGCACCACCCACTGGAGGGTTAAAACTGATCAGGCGCCGGTAAACCACAGGTCCCATAATGCTATGTTACAAAGGAAATGTTTCCAAAAGGGGCGGAACCATCGGAAAACAAACAATTTAAAAACTCACCTGTGGTAAACTGACTACTGGTTTGGGGCAGGCACACCTTTGACGAAGTTTCTAGACGAAACGAAACATGTTGGTGAGGAAGCCTTGTCTCGTTGCTCTGCACGTATTAAAATGATGGAGGCAGATTTTTGTGCGACTCGTTTCATTCCTGGAGGGGGATGCTTGTTGGAATAGATGTCGGCTTGGTTCTACCGAGGAGAACACGCACAGCCTAACGAAGCGCCAGGCATTCCCGCAATTGAACCATAAGAGTTGGAACCGGTACACGGACTGAAGGGAATTGCGGTGCTCCCGGGGACTGGACTCTGGTTTTGGCCCCCAGTCAGTCCTGAAAGTTGACTGACATTCGGGACATTTGCAGCACAAATACGTAGCGGAAAGGGAAAAAGGGTTTTGCAACCTCAACGGGACAATTATGCACCACCCAGTGGAGGGTTAAAACTGATCAGGCTCCGGTAAACCACAGGTCCCATAATGCTATGTTACAAAGGAAATGTTTCCAAAAGGGGCGGAACCATCGGAAAACAACCAATTTAAAAATTTACCTGTGGTAAACTGACTACTGGTTTGGGGCAGGCACACCTTTGACGAATTTTCTAGACGAATCGAAACATGTTGGTGAGGAAGCCTTGTCTCGTTGCTCTGCACGTATTAAAATGATGGAGGCAGATTTTTGTGCGACTCGTTTCATTCCTGGAGGTGGATGCTTGTTGGAATAGTAGTTATATAGTAGGTATATATATAGTTAGGATTTTTTTGAATAGGGATTTCTGAAAATTCTATGTTGAATAACTTTGGCGTTGAAGGACGGAATTGGCTGAAATTTTCAGGAAAATGGCACATTTTGTTTCTGAGCGTCCCCTGAAAGTTTGGGGGAGTTTTTTGAAGTGGGGGCCGAGAAAAAAGGGGGGGTCCCAAAACGTGTTTTTAACATTGAGTTTTCCATAGGGCGGTTGGACTCACTTTTAGCTCGAACGGCTGAATGGATTTCTATGAAACTTGACAAAATTGTAGGGACTGGTAGCCCGATGTGCCTTTGCTAGGTCTCAAGATATGTGCTCCAGTGGATTTTGAGAAATTAACGTTCAAAAAAATATATATATTTGTGACAGCGTCCCGGTTAGCGCCCCGGTTCGCGTACCTGACGCGTAACGGAACTTCGCGAGGAGAAGCGGATTGGCTCCCCGGTGACTGTGAACATTCTAAACAGTCCGGAGCGGCCCCCATCTTGTGTCTCGGTAGGATCGAGACACAAGAGGTGGCAAAAAAAAAGGGGTAAATGAGCATAAGGGGGCAGAGTACATCCTCCCTGACCCCCTAGGTTTGATGAGGGGGCTTTAAAAGGGCCCCACGGGGCAAAAAAAGATAATTTTTATTATCGTTGTTTTTGCGGGGGGAGTGCCCGGTACGCGCACCGGGAAGCGGTCCGGGGAGCGTAATATAGGGAAAAAAGACTGAAAGAATTTTCAAATATTGTATGCTTATTGATTGTTCATTTTGTTGTTTTTTTTTAAAAAATTTTTATTTAAGTACCAACATGTAGGTACCAATGCAGAGTCTAAAAATAAATATACACCGTCTCCTTTGTAGATATCTTGCATGTTGTTTCAGAAGTTATTGTGGTATATGGAATTCATAGCATAGTCTGTCAGGAAAGCAGAAAGAACATGGAGGCAGGAGATGATAAAGAGATGTTAAATACACATTGGAGATAATATAGTGGGAGAAAGGAAGTAACTATGAGCAAACTTACTATGTAACACAAAAAAGTTGCACAGTATATTTTAAGTCTCACTTTATATTTTATCTTTTTGGGTACTATTTCATACTTTTCATATTAAAAAGAATAATGTCTCAAACAATTTTAACTTTTAAAATTTAAATTTATTGTTCTGATTTTTCAAAATCTAAGAGAATTTGTAACATTAAATCATCAGGTATGTCCTCCATTTCATTCCAAGAATCACATTCTTCAGCACATTTTATTAATTCTTGTTCTACTGTTTCATCCATAAAGTCTACTTCTTCTTTTTCTTCGTTAGGATTGTTTTCAATCTTAATTTGAAATGAAAGTGTATTTTCTTTTTGCTGTGCTCCCATTTTCTTGCTGTAAATTGCATAAAAATTAAATATATCAGTGGAGATAGGGCACTGTTGGGTTTAAGTTCAGACAGGTACTTGTGAGTTTTTAACAGTGAAGTTATCTTTGGGCAGTGCATGGTTTCAGGCAGGAAGTAGAACTATTAAAAAGTGCCTGTGATGAAGCCTAAGTAAATTCATAATTATACCACTGAAGCCTAACTCAATCAATAATTTAAATAATTAAGTCTTTCTCAATGACTAACTCTTATAGAGGAACAGTATGTAACTATCTGAAAACGTTTTCCTAAATTAATTTAAAGTGCATAACATAGTTCTCCTTTCAAATTTTTTAAATTATATCTTACTTTGAAAAAGAAGTTAAAGTTGTCAGTGAAAATGATGCTCTTGAAATGTACTTCAGGAAGTAGTAGTCAAAATGGCTGTGTTTCTCTCTCTTTCTTTATATATATTCAGGTACATAGCCAATCAAATGTCTTGAAATAATAGTAGAAAATGAAAGTAACATTTTAATTGGTTGTCAATTCTAACACTTCATATGTGTTTTTGTCATGTAATTTACCTCAGGATATTTAGTCAGGCCTACAGCATAATTTTCTCAATGGAATTCCATCAAATTTGGGTAAATGGTAGGGACTGCTATGTAGTAGGGCCTATTCTATATTTGATGAAAGTGTCTCCAGTGGTTTTTCTGTAAATTACTTTCCCACCTTTTTTTAGCGAGCGCTCACCGGTGCACGCCCCGGTACGCGTACCGGCAGCTTTACGGGAGGCCTCCATTTTGTGTTTCGGTAGAATTGAGACACAAGATGGAGGGCAAACAATGTTCGGAATGGGTAAAAGGGGGCAGGGAAGACACTTCCTGACCCTCTAGGTTTTCGGAGGGGGGCTTAGGACGCTCATATAGGCATAAAAAAATGAAAACAAAAATTTGCGTGTGGAGCGCCCGATACGCGCACCGGTAAGCGAACCGGGGAGCGTACTTTGGTGAAAAATAGTGAAAAAAGTTTGAAAAAGATAAATGTTTTGAATGATCAGAGGTAGGGTAGCTCTGAAAAGAGCTATTGGGTTCTGTGGCTAATTTAGGTACCTACAAGTAGGTTCCAATGCACAGTTTTAAATTCAGGAGGAATATTCTATTCCCCTCATCGGAGAAGTGCACACCATCTCCTCTGTAGATGTCTTGCATGTTGTAACGCAAGTTATTGTTGTATATTAAACCCATTCTAAAGTCTCTCATGTAAGCAGAAACAGATTTATTCATATGTTTCCGTGCTTTCTCAAATTGTGGACAAAATTGGTTGGACCAGTTCCATTTCTGTCTTTGGCATATATTGGAATATACCAAGGCAGTTTGGGGAAAAAGTGTCATCAATTGATGAAAGGTGTCCTTTAAAAGCATTTCCAGACCAACCCCAGTCATAGTCCCAAAATCATTTCCACCACAGTGCACTATTAAGAGGTCAGGGTTTAGCAGATGCATAAAAAAATTATATTAAAAAGATATAAAATATATTTTTCCTTTAAAAGAAGAATACATTTTACAGCTTTTGATATTTGCTATTAAAAAACCATTGAAATTCACTGAAAAAACCATAGGTTATAGACCGTATATAGTTAGGAATTAGCATTTAAAAAACCTTGAAAATTCACTGAAAAAACCATAGGTTATAGACCATATATAGTTAGGGATTAGCATTTACAAAACCTTATTTTACTCACACAAAACCATTGAAATTTGCATATATAGTTAGTTGCACTAACTATATATCGCGCACCCGCAATCCACTGCTGATGATGTCACATATTACATCATTCATGACATGGTCAGTGACATCACTGATGACAACTCAAATGACATCACTGACAACATCACTGATGACATAATTCATGTGATAATACGATGAACCTCTTCAGACTCTAATATAACCTTAGATACACTCAGTGTAAACAGACACTCACAGATTGTCACTCATCCATGGAGTTACTCATACACCTAGTCAGTCATGCAAAGAATCAATCACACCTCCATTTCCTCAACTATACAGTTATACACACCTTACTTATTCAAACATATTCTAACACATATTTACTCTCTTATACAATCACTGATACAGGTTTTCAATGATCCATGCAGCCACTCACACATTCACTGGCTCTTATACACAGTAATTTATATATGTCGACTCTCACATGTACTGTGTTTTACATATGTACTTACTTTGACATGCAGCACTGAGATATCCATTCACTCACCAATACACTCATGCACACAGTCAACCACCCATACAGCTGTTTCCACATGCAGTTTTGAACCCATACATCTAGTGAATCAACTGTTCACACATCTATGCACATAATCACACACCTCCCAGCCACCCACACACACAATAACTCTCCCATACAAATACTTGGGCAACCAATCAATAACCCATATAGTTAATCATATAGCTACTGGTCAACACATGCAGCAGTTTACAGAACAACAGATATAATGATGCACAAATTAAGACAGTTTAGTCACTAACCCATGCTCTCAGTGAGACACATTTAATCACTCTCTCATACAGTCAGTCATGCACCTACTAAATCCTTCATCCAGACACTTATACATCCACTCATTCTTCAATATGTAAGACATATTTTAACTTTACAGAAACATACAGTCACTGGATGATGTCATCAGTGATGTCACTGACCATGTCATGAATGATGTAATATGTAACATCATCAGCAGTGGATTGCGGGTGCGCGATATATAGTTAGTGCAACTATATATGCGAATTTCAATGGCTTTGTGTGAGTAAAATAAGGTTTTGTAAATCCTAAATCCCTAACTATATATGGTCTATAACCTATGTTTTTTTCAGTGAATTTTCAAGGTTTTTAAATGCTAATTCCTAACTATATATGGTCTATAACCTATGGTTTTTTCAGTGAATATATATATATATGTGTGTATGTTATAGTTAGGATTTTTTTCAATGCAAAATCTCAACATTCTATTGGGAATAAGTTTGGCGCTGGTTGAGGAATCTGCCTGAAAATTTCCTCAAATTTGTCTTGCGGCGCTTCGGTCCTTCCCTGAAACTTTGGGGGGGATTCTTCAAGCGGGGGCCAAGATAAAAGGGGGGTCCCAAAACGTGTTTTCCCCATGTTAATTTCCATAGGGCGGTCGACCTCACTTTTAGCCCGAACGGCTGAATGGATTTCCACCAAACTTGGCAAAATTGTAGGGACTGGTAGCCCGATGTGCCTTTGCTATGTCTCAAGATATGTGCTCCAGTGGATTTTGAGTAATTTAGGTTCAAAAAAATATATATATCTATGGCCGCGCACCGGGGAGCGCTCCGGGCGCGCTACGCGACTTGCGTGCGGAAAGCTGATTGGCTCTCGGGTGTCTGTAAACATTCGAAACAGTCCGGAGCGGCCGCCATCTTGTGTCTCGATAAGATCGAGACACAAGAGGAGGCAAAAACAAAGGGGGAAAAGACCATAAGGGGGCAGAGTAGACCCCCCCTGATCCCCTAGGTTTGATCTGGGGGCCATAAAAAAAAATCCGATTTGCGCGGGGGGAGCGCCTGGTACGCGCACCGGGGAGCGTACCGGGGAGCGTACTAGGGGAAAACCCAGTGAAATAGTAAACTAATAATTTAAAGTGCTTAGAGGTAGGGTAGCTCTGCAAAGAGCTGTTGTGTTGTGTGGGTGATATATGTACCAGCATGTAGGTACCAATGCAGAGTCTTAAATTCAATGTAGACTGTGTCCTCTGTAGATAATTTGCATGTTGTTACAGAAGTTATTGTGGTATATGGAATCTATACTATAGTCTGTCAGGAAAGCAGAAACAACATGGAGGCAGGAGATGATAAAGAGATGTAAAATACACATTGGAGATAATATAGTGGGAGAAAGGAAGTAACTATGAGCAAAATTACTATGTAACACAAAAAAGTTGCACAGTATACTATAAGTCTCACTTTATATTATATTCATTTTGGTACTATTTCATGATTTACATATAAAAAAGAATAATGTCTCAAACAATTTTTTATTTTTTTTATTTTTGGAAACCTTTATTGTGCAACAAAAGCGTACAGGTACGGGCCCACAACCATTCAGGCCGGCCGCGAAATCAAGTGATAGCACAATAGGCAAAATCAAAACAGCTCAGCAGTCCCTGAGACGAGGAGCAGCAATTATCCGAAACGTCACATACTGGAAAAAGGGAGGACCACTGAGTACAGGATAAATGAGGTTAATTTTTAAAGTTATAGGTAAGAAGGATCAGACGCAGTCACTTCATCGAGAACACATGGCGGGCAATGATCCCAGCGGATTAGCAACAAACTAAGCATTAATTAGAGGATCATCAGAAGAACTTGAAGATAATAACAAACAGTACAATACACACTGGTCAGTACCCGCCCCATGATCGTGGAACATCTTGACTAACGTTAGTGGAGTGACAAACAGCAGACACAATAAGCAGCGCTACACCTAACCACCAAACTGACCCAAAGGAAAAAGGAAAGAGTAAGAAGAGTCAAGAAAGAAAGGAGAAAAATAAGGCCCATAGAAGCAAGATGAAACAAAAGACCCACCCCCAAACCCCCCACCCAGCACGCATGCAGAGGCTACGGCCTACCCCCCCCTAGCAGTGTGCCTGTCGCCCAAAAACCGAGTCCCGAAATATAGACTCAGAGAAGAGAAAAAGGAAAGGAAAAAGAAGACATAAAAAACTGTGGGGGAGGAAGACCATCAAGAATATAATCTCGGCCGCCCACCCCCGGACTCCGCCACCGATATGACACCAACAGTCAATTCAAGCAATGTCCCGCTTATCCCACTTAGTCCCAGCAATATAAGCAGCAGCAATCCAGGAAACGACCTTAACTTTGCCCCCTGCGATCAAGTTGGTCAATGGAGTCCAATAGTCCAGCCGACGCCACGGATGATAGGGGCGCCCGGGAAGGCCAACACAGAATGAGGGGTCGTCCACCAAAGTCCACGAAAACCATTGCTGCATGTCCGAGAGTGGCACAAAGAGGATCAAAACAAAGCAACAATCCATCGGAAGCAGCAGGCCAGAGCAAGAACACCAGCTCCTGGAAGGGTTGAAGAGTCACGCCACCAGAACACAAAGAAGACGGCAAACATGGCGTCCAATGACGATGCACCAACCATTGCGTGGAACCATAAACACCAGACATCTTACGATCCACTGCGGTCATCACTTCAGCTGAATCATGAGCGCGATCAGCCAACGGCTCCATATGTACCTGGGTAGGCAGTTTACTGTGGTCTGAAGAAGAGTGTGGCGTAGTGTGCAGCACTTGGGGGCATTCACGGCCACCAGGAGAAATAACGTCGAGCCTGCTTCCCAGATCTCGGGCATTGTCGCGAAAAGCAGTTCTTATAGCCTCCAAAGTGCCCAGGACATCGCGGATTCCCAGCGGTGTCTCAGGAAAAGAGGATACAGCAGTGTCCGTCACCCAGGGCTCACGGACGTTTAGCAGTTCTGGACGCAGGTCGCCATTTTCACTCACCGACCACGAACCACTCCGATGAACCGGGAAGCACCGCTGGGCTGGAGACGTAGGGGCAACTGATCGCATTGCAGCACCAGCTGAATTGATTCCAGCGAGCATCCGGACCCCCAATCCCGATCTGAGGACTCCAATGCCGGGCACCCAATGTGCGATGCAGAAAATGGCGACCGTCACAAAACAGGAGCAACAAAGAAACTGTCCGGGCCACTTCCAAGCCGGGAGGGATACAGTGTATTCTCCCCGGGCACAATGTATCCAAGCACGCAAAGTCGCTGAGCGGGATGGGGCACTGCAGCGAGAGGCACAGCGCGACAGTCTCCCGCCGGTCGATAGAGTCCACCTCTTCTGCTGTGGCCGCTGTTGTTGTGGCCGCTTCCGGCCGTCCCCACAGACAAAGACTCTGCGTCTTCCCCACGAAGAGCCGGGAAAGTAGAAAGGACGCCTCGCCACCGCTACCGGTCGGAATGAGACGGGGAACACACCATTGTGTTCAGGATCGTTTCCCCCGTCACTCGCTGGGTTGAAATGCAGGATGGAGGACAGGATAGTGAGGTAAAACGCGAAGGTCGGCGGAGCCGAGGGTCTAGGCGGCCATCGCGGCTGCAGGCTAGGCTCCTCCTCCCGTCTCGAACAATTTTTAATTTTTAAATAACAATTTATTGCTGTGATTTTTCAAAATTTAAAAGAATTTCCAACATTATATCGTCAGGTATGTCCTCATTTGGATTCGATGATTCCATTTCTTCCACACAATTAAGTAACTCTTGGTCCAGAGACTGATCCAAAAAGTCTAAATCATCAATCTCTTCCTTAGGATTGTTCTCCAGATCAATTTTGAATGAAATATTAAATTTGTTTTGTTCTCCTTCCATTTTCTTGCTGTAAATTGCATAAAAAATAAATATATCAGTAGAGATAGGGCACTGTTGGGTTTAAGTTCAGACAGGTACTTGTGAGTTTTTAACAGTGAAGTTATCTTTGGGCAGTGTATGGTATGAGGCAGGAAGTAGAAATATAAAAAAGTGTATGTGAAGAAGCCTAAGAAAATTCATAATTATACCAGAGAAGCCTAATTCAATCTATAACTATAACAGAGAAGCCTATCTCAATCTGTAATTATAACAGAGGGACAGTAAATAACTGTCAGAAAACGTTTTTACAAATGAACTTAAAGTGCCCCTTACATATTTATAACTTACCTTATAGAAAGGTGATGAAGATAAATGAGAAAATCCTTTAAAGATGTATCTCAGGTAGTTGTAGTCAAAATGGCCGTGTTTCCCCCTAATTTTTCATTTATATTCATTTACATAACCAATCAAATGTCAGGAAAAAAAAGTAGAAAATGAAAGTAACATTTTAATTGGTTGTAAATTGTAACACTTCATATGTGTTTTTGTCATGTAATTTACCTCAGGATATTTAGACAGGGCTACAGCCCAAATGGCTCAATGGAATTCCACCAAATTTGGGAAAATGGTAGGGACTGCTATGTAGTAGGGCCTATTCTATATTTGGTGTAAGTGTCTGCAGTGGATTTTATGTAAATTAACTTCCCACATTTTTTGGGAGCGCTTACCGGTGCGCGTACCGGAGCGCGCACCGGGAGCGCTACGGGAGTCCGCCATCTTGTGTTTCGGTACAATTGAGACACAAGATGGAGGACAAACAACGTTGGGAATGGGTAGAAGGGAGCACGGTAGACAGCCCCTGACCCGCTAGGTTTTCTGAGGGGAGTTTAGGAGGCCCATATAGGCCCAAAAAAAATGTTGGTGTTTTTTAATTTCACGGGGGAGCGCCCGGTACGCGCACCGGGGAGCGTACCGGGGAGCGTACTTTGGTGAAAAATAGTGAAAAAAGTTAGAGAAAGATAATAATTTTGAGTGATCAGAGGTATGGTAGCTCTGAAAAGAGCTTTTGGGTTCTGTGGCTGATTTAGGTACCTACAAGTAGGTTCTAATGCACAGTCTTAAATTCAGGAGGAATATTCTATTCCCCTCATCTGAGAAGTGCACCTCTGTAGATATCTTGCATGTGGAAACGCAAGTTATTGTTGTATATTGAACCCATTCCAAAGTCTCATGTAAGCAGAAACAGATTTATTCACATGTTTCCGTGCTTTCTCAAATTGTGGACAAAATTGGTTGGACCAGTTCCATTTCTGTCTTTGACATATATTGGAATATACCAAGGCAGTTTGTGGAAAAAGTGCCATCAATTGATCAAAGGTGTCCTTTAAAAGCATTTCCAGACCTACCCCGGTCAAAGTGCCCAAGTCATTTCCTCCACAGTGCACTATTAAGAGGTCAGGGTTTGCAGATGCAAAAAGGTTTTCACCAATGGTATCAATTGGTGACATTCTCATCCTCTCTGGCCAATCCATTTGATGTCCACATTTGGTAATTCAAGGTTGTGAAAATTTCTGCTAGCTGCATACCTTTGAGCCCAGTGGATGTAGCTATGTCCAATAATCCAGACAGAATACATGGTGAGAGAAGGTTCTGGTGCAGTCAGATGAAATGTGGGAATGAAATAGCAGTTGGAACAGTAGGAGTTTACAAAAAAAATATTGTGGAGTTTCATTGCTCTTGAATCACAAGCAATGATTGGTGGATTCAGATAGTTGAAAACTAAATGTTAGGGTGCATGGTTGTGTTTTGTGAAAGAAGCAATTTGAATGGTTCAGAAAAAGTCAAAGAAACATTTCATCGGATAAGCTGGTGTATTGAGAGGTCAAACATCCTTGCTTAGTTCATTTGCAACATTGTAGAATAAACTTTTGAACCTGAGAGTTAAGTAAGGAGGGAGTTGCTATGGTAACAGATAGAAAGGGCTGAGGGGGGAAGGGTGTTGGTTTGAAAATAGTGAGGGAAAAGTTTTGATTGGTTGAAATGAGACATATCTGTGTAGAATTTGAGGTTTTCTGTGCCAGTCATGGTTGCAGTGTCTGGAGTGCATACCTTTTGCTCTGCTAAAGAAAAATTGGTGTGTGTGTCTGACATTGTTCTCTATCTCCCAAAGCATTTGTAAAGGTAAGAAATGATTCATTTAATTTAGATAGAGACTTGTGTGCTCTTTGGAGAAGATTTGGAAGCAGATTGTTTTTTTAATGTTGTTTTGTGTCATGTTTTTAGATAATGCTTGGTTAAAACTTTTTACTGCATAGAGGAATTGTATTTTGTGAAATAGTGAAGTTTCAGTAGTGAAATTGAATGCTTGTACATAGGACCTGTTTTGTGTTTCTAAAGTGTTATTTAAAAAACGATTTTGGGGTAAATGAATGTTTTTTATATTTTTGAGAAGGAATTATTAGTGTTTGCCTCATTAAATAAATATATTTGAACCTTTTACAATGATGTCACCTGCATTACCTCAGATTAGGGTGCAGATTGAGCTTCTTTCTTGTTGGTTTATGTCATGTTTTTGGATAATGCTTGGTAAATAGGTTTTGCAGCATAGGGGAATTGCATTATGTAAAATTGAGAAGTTTCTCTAGTGACATGGAATGCTTGTACATAGGACCTGTGCTGTGTTTCTAAAATGTTATTTAAAAAACGATTTTGGGGTAAATGAATGCCTTTTATATTTTTGAGAAGGAATTATTAGTGTTTGCCTTATTAAATAAATATATTTGAACCTTTTACAATGATGTCACCTGCATTACCTCAGATTAGGATGCAGATTGAGCTTCTTTCTGTTTGGTTTGTGTCATGTTTTTGGATGATGCTTGGTAAATAGGTTTTGCAGAATAGGGGAATTGCATTATGTAAAATTGAGAAGTTTCTCTAGTGACACGGAATGCTTGTACATAGGACCTGTGCTGTGTTTCAAAAATGTTATTTAAAAAACGATTTTGGGGTAAATGAATGGCTTTTATATTTTTGAGAACGAATAAATAGTGTCTGCCTCATTAAATAAATATATTTGAACCTTTCACAATGATGTTACCTGCGTTACCTCAGATTAGGAAGCAGATTGAGCTGAAGTCCAGTCCACTGCATTCTTAGACACAGGCCTCACCACCTCTGCTCCCCTGGACAGGCCTCACCTCACTTGTGCTTTTGGACAATCTGCACAATCTGCTTCCTAATCTGAGGAAACACAGGTGAAACGTGCATTCATGTACACAGTATTTAAACCTTGTGAATAATGTAAATCCAATTCATGTGCTGTAAATCAATTTTTACATAACATTTTAAAAAGAGAGCACAGGTCATATGTAGAAGCATTTCATTACACTACTGAAACCTCACTTTTATTAAAACAATAACAAAAACAAAAACATGACACAAACCAACAAGAAAGAAGCTCAATCTGCATCCTAATCTGAGGTAATGCAGGTGACATCATTGTAAAAGGTTCAAATATATTTATTAAATGAGGCAAACACTAATATTTCCTTCTCACCACATCTGCTGCACCTGGTCACTATTAATTATATCCAATACATTGAGGTCTGTCAAGGGGGCACAGAGGAGGTGAGGCTTGCCCAAGGGTCAGAGGAGGTGAGTCTTGTCTATTGCACTATTGGACACAGGCCTCACCTCCTTTGCACCCCTGCATAGGCCTCACCTCATCTGCTCAATCTGTTTAATAATCTGAGGAAACACAGGTGACATGATTGTGAAATGTGCTAATATATTTTTTGAATCATGCAGATACTATCTAATCAACCTTTTTCTTTGTAATATTCTCTTTTTGAGTTACTCCCTATTACACCTCTTGTTTGTTTTACACCCTCTCTCCCTCTTTCTGACTTTTTTTTGTCTCTTCCTGTTACACCCTCTGTGTGACCTACTTCTTGTAACATCCTCTCTCTGAATTAGTTCCTCTTACACCATCTCTCAAACTTACTCTCTGTCTCTCATTTTACATGCTCTCTCTGTTTTAGTCTCTTTTACAACCTTTTCTCTTCTAACACCCTCTCTCTGTCTTACATCCTCTTTCATCCTCTGTCTGTTTTACACCCTGTTACATCCTTTTTCTGACTTACTCCCTTTTTTTACTTACTCCCTCTCCCTATTACATCCTTTTTCTGTCTTACAACATATTATATAATCTCTCTGTCTTAGTCCTTCTCTATGTTTTACTTCCTCTACCTGTTCCTTTGTCTGAGTCTCTCTGTGTCTTTGTGTTACTCCCTCTAGCTGTTTTTCTCTGTCTTACTCCTAGTTATATAGTTGCTGTGGTATAAACTTAGATATGTTGTAAATTAGTGTTTATATTGTTTGCTTATTGCCATTGCTTTGTTGTTTACTAATAGTGGTCTGTAATGTGTTATTTTTTTCTTTACCACAGATTCAAATCAACATTTCAAAAGTAAGCAAATATGCCGTCAAGGCAAAGGAGAAGGAAAGTTGCCATATGGAAAAAAACAAAAACTGCAACGGAATTAAAGCACTACCCTACAAGTACTTAAAAAAACACAAAAAAGGCTCCTGGTAAGACAACTAAGTCTTTTTTTCGGAACATATGTAGAGGAAAAAAAATGTTAAAGAGAATGTAAATATACAGAGGGAAAGAGCAAATTTGAAAAGGAAGGAGAGGCCCCTCAAAAATGTTAGTACTGGAGCAGGAGAGAAGAGTATGGATAGCAATAGAAGGGAAAATCAATTTAGGGACATTCGTAGACGAATGTTTCGCAATAGGGTAGTTATAAATTTGTTAAAAAATGTTAAGAAAGGTAAACAGAGAGCTGCTTTTTACAAGAAAAAGAAAAGTGTAGAGAAGATTGTTGATCAGGCTTTTGAAGTTAAGAAAAAATTATTTATTTTAGTAATCAAAAGAATTAGGATACTTAACAAGGCAATTGATGTTTTCAAATCGAACAGTAGATGGAAAAGAATAATTAATCAGACTAATTTTTGTAAAGTATTTTCTGGAGAATGGATGCATAGTTCAAGTTCTGAGCCATTTTTTAATGAGGAGAGTTACTTCCAGGAAAATGATTTGGTGCATGCAGTTGACACCAGTGGTCGAGCATATGAGGTGAAAGACGGTTGTCCGATGGAAAAAGAGAAACTTGTGTCAAGAGATGTAGAAGAGGTGTTAGCTGATGAAGTTTAAGGGAGACGTGCTAAGGGTACAGTGTACACATGGAAGTGTAGTAGTATTTGTAGTGTGCGACAGGATTCAATCGATTTGCTTCGCAATTTCAGAGTGAGAGGAAACAGGTTTGCATGGGCATTCACTGGCTTGTCTTTCTAGAAAAGTATGTCAGAGTGTTTTTCATCATTTTAGGATGTTAGCAGTGCATAATAATAAAGTGAGGAAGTTAGTGAGAACGTTGTATTATGCAAAAAGTCCAGCACTTAAGCTTAAAGAGTTAAACAGTGTTCTTTTGCATGGATCTGAATTAGATGTGAAGAGGATTTGTGAAGAAATTGAGTTTTGTTATTTTGGGGACAAAGAGGACAGTGTAGAAATGAATATAGTAATAGATGGTAATTTGGAAGACAATGTACAGATTTTAAGTATAGAAAAGTTTGACAAGGAAATTACCAAGTTTAAGGTGAAATCAAGTGAAAGGCCTAATTTAACTTGTGTGTGTTGTCGACGGACTCATTATAAGATTCAGACTAGGTTAGTTGATTTATATGCAAAAAGTGAAATGGAAAACAATAGTGAATGGAAGGATTTTGTAACTTATTTGTTGGTGAAAAATTCTTTTGATTTGAGTTTTGATCAGCGTATTTGTAATTATTGTTTAAAAAAATTAAACGAAAACAGAATGCCTGCTAGAGCTGTTCATAATAATCTTCAGTTGATAGATATTCCTTCTGAATTGATGGATTTAAATACTTATGAATCTATTTTGATTCAATGTGTCCATCCTTTTCAGGCTATTGTTCGCATGGAGCCTAAGATAGGGAAATTGCCTCCTACAGATTTACAGAGAGGATTAAATGGAAGAGTTGTTTATTTGCCTTAGATGTCAAGAAAAATATTGATACAATTGGTGTAGAAAGAGTAGAAGAGGAACCTCTGATTATTCTAGTTAATGGGGTTCCGACAAAGAGTAAGAAAATCTGGCAAGATTTAGTGGATGTTAGGAAAGTCAAAAAGGCAACGTTGTATTTGTTCAAAAACAATGAGTACTACAAACATGTATGTGTTGGAGTAGAGGAAACAGCTACAGAAGAAGACAGTGATTGTTCAGCCGGCCAAATTGAAAAAGTTGATGTGTCTAGAAGTGAAGAAATATATGAACATTATACTGTTAATCCTTTGCATTCCAAAGAAGTAATAGGGAATGCAATTGACTTGTTTCAAATGAAAGCAGCAAAAGGAAGTCCTATTAGTGTATGGGAAGAAAGTTTGGAAGCTCGTTTTCCACAGCTAATTCCAACAGGTCGAGGTGGACGATATGACGATCGACCAGTTCAAATTCCTGTAGCTGAATACCGGACTTTAAGATTATATGCTGAAGATCCAAGGTTTCGTCAATGCATTCCGTATTTGTTTCATCTACTGTATGAAAGTGACTTGTCTGTGCTTTCTTATGCAGTTAATCATATACTGAAAAGTGGAGCTCATCTGCAAAATGTTTCGGCGAGGGACTTTATGGAGAAAATCAATCTGCAAGACAGTATTTTGGAATCTCAGCTAATCAATCTCATGGCTTGTCAGCGTGGAACAAACGAGTATTGGTTCCGTCGTCATGGGGAATTGAAATGTATGCTAAGAAACTTAGGAACTCCTACATGGTTCCTCACTCTTAGCTGTGCTGAGTATGCATGGGATGACTTACTTCAATTTCTACGAGAGGCAAATGGAAACATACAAAATATAGAATTCAAAACACCTGGAGAACGGTGTTCTTTGGATCCAGTGAATGTATGCAGATATTTTAATCATAGATTTGAAGCTATGATGTCTTTTATTACCAACAAAAAAAATCCTCCCCTTGGAGAGGTTGTGGATTTCTTTTGGAGGAAGGAGTATCAAGCGAGAGGTGCTCCTCACATACATATGTTGTTATGGATTAAAGATGCACCTAAATTTGGAACTGATTCGGATGACACAGTGATGAGTTTCATTGAAGAGTATTCAACATGTGCTGTTCCGAAAACTACTGAAGAAAATAGTTTAAGGCAACAAGTTTTACGCTTTCAATCCCATCGTTGTGGAAAGTACTGTCGTCAAAAATTTAGAAACAAGGATAAGTTCTACACAAAATGTCGTTTTGAGTTTCCACGACCAGTGATTTCTAAAGGAAGAGTAAATATTTTGATGTCTTCTCTGCGACATACTGTGACGAGGAAATCACCAAAAAATACATACAATTTAAAAAGAAACGAAGAGTCCAAGTATATTAACGACTACAACCCAGTAATTTTGTCCATGTGGAATGCTAACATGAATATTCAGATCGTTGCTGACAACTCTATTGCTGTGGCTCGATATGTGACGTCTTACATCACACAAAAAGAAAAGACAGAACTGAAGGAAATGTGGGAGGACATTTCACATGAAAAGAGTATAAGTAAAAAATTATACAGTTTCAGTCTGAAGATGTTGTCGCATCGAGAAATTGGAGCATATGAATGTTCTGATCGGTTATCATCAGCAAGTCTCTATGCCAAATCTATATCAATCATTTGGGTGAGTCTAGGTCTTGCTGCAACACGAAACAGAGTATTGAAATATGTACAAGAAATAGAGTATTTGGCAGAGAAAGAACCAAACAGTACAGATATTTTGAAGACAAACATGTTGGATACATACTATCCAAATAGAAGTATTCACCTTGAGAACACTTGTTTGTATGAAGTTCTGCAAAACTATATTTATAAGAGGAACATCACAGAAGATATCAATAATGGAAAATATGCTGTCATTGGGTATGAAGGATGTCTAGTGAAGCAGAGAAAAGGCCATTTGATTAATCATCGCAAATTGAGTTGCGAATCTCCAGACAAAAGAGAATTTTACTATTTAGCTCTTTTGCAACTCTTTAAGCCATGGCATACAGAAGAGGAACTACTTGGAGATTTTCTTTGTTACAACCACTCTTAATGCAACCAAGGATACCATAGAATGTCCTGTTTTTCCAAATTATCTACAAATGTTGAACGAAGAAATAGAGCAAGAAGCCACAATTGCTGATGAGATTGCAAGAGACAGTTCTCAAGACAGTCAGAGTTCTACTTCATTGAGTCAGGATCCACTAGGAGGATCAATTATCCAAAATGAAGCTGCCACTGCCATGGATGAGGTGGAAAGAGCTATGGAACAAGCTCAAGAGGATGTAGTTAACTTAAAAGATTTGGTAAAGCAACTAAACATTGAGCAGAAAAAGATATATG
The DNA here is from genome assembly GCF_964263255.1 of Lissotriton vulgaris. NCBI lineage: Eukaryota > Metazoa > Chordata > Amphibia > Caudata > Salamandridae > Lissotriton > Lissotriton vulgaris. The sequence goes on along the minus strand of NC_141700.1, from coordinate 475,898,601 downwards.
TCGAAGTCACAGAACAGATTGAACATGGACTCAGACATGAGAAAAAAAGAGTGCTCATGTACATCATTTAAGCCTGTCCAACTGTACTTAAGTGGAGAAGCGGATACAGGAAAAAGTTTTCTGATTAAAGCCATTTCAACTTATCTGCAGAAAAGGACTGAATCACCACTGTCTTGTGTTGTAACCGCTCCAACTGGACTGGCAGCACATAACATTAAAGCGATTACTCTACATTGTTTACTGATGCTGCCAGTTGAGCTTGATAATAAATTGCATTACAACAAGCTATCTGGAGATGCGTTTTATGAAGTTTCCAGAGTCCTGAAGAAAATGAAACTTCTTATCATTGATTAAGTAAGCATGGTCTCTAATGCTTGCTTTTGTGCATTTGAGAATGCAAGAAATTCTTAGAACAGAGTATGATGTGTTATTTGGAGGAAAACACATTATTGTTTTTGGAGATCAGCTGCAGTTGACTCCAGTAAAAGGACAACCAGTGTTTAAAATGCTCACGCATGAAGATACCAGAAAGTCCCTTGGAAGCATTGGAAACGTTAATATATGGTTACATTTCACATATGCAGAACTGCTTCAAAATATGAGACAGGCAAAGGATGAAGATTATAAAAATATTCTACAAGATGTAAGAATCGGAAAAGTAAGCATGGGAAAGAAGCTTTACATGCTTGATTAATTTCAAATTTGTATCCAAATGAAAACATTCTTCCAGAGAATATTTTTAAGAAAATTACTGAGAAGAAATCTGGGATATGTTTGATGCCAACTCTGCAAGAATGTTCCATCTTCAACAACAAAATATTAAAGTTAGAAAATGAAGAGATTGTGAAACTGGAAGCAATAGATAAAATAGAACATATGGGTGCAACAATTATTTTGTCAGAAAATTTAAAAACAAAATTGGATGCATTAGAGAAGAGTATATCTAAAACAGCTGGTTTTGAAAAGACTCTGAATGTGTGTTTAAATTGTCGTATCGTTTTGAGAAGAAATTTAAATGTTGAAAGAGGTCTGGTAAATGGAGCTATGGGTCATGTTGTTGATTTTGTGAATTACAGAAATAGAGATGGAATTGAATTTTTAAAAATTAAATTTGATGGCATTGAGCAAGGACAACAAATCAGTCGTCGTTCTGCTAGATTTTTGCTTGTAAAAGACTTATATGTTGGCCAAAAACTGTTTCCTGTTTGTTTGGCATATGCGGTGACAATTCATAAATCTCAAGGTTTAAGTGTAGATAGTGCTTTGGTGAACATTGGAAGTTCTGTGTTTAAAGAGGGTTTGGCATATGTGGCATTATCACGAGTCAGAACTTTATCAGGATTGTACTTGATTGAGTGTGATGAGACAAAGATTTGTGCAGATTTAGATTGTGTTAAAGAATACAATAGGTTAAGAAGAGAGTATGCTCCACATTTGCCTCAATATCCTCTGTTTGAAAAACGTGTGGTAGGCCGAAAAAGAAGAAATGAGAATAATTGCAGTGAGGTAGTAGCAAAAAGACAAAAAGTAGATGAAACTGTAATTGTAAGCAGAAAGAAAAAGGATTCTGTTGAAGATGTTGTTGGATTTCAGTTTGAAAACAGTTCTGGTGTCAACTGCTATGCTAATGTAGTGGTTAATGTTGTTTTTTTTCTTAAAACTTTACAAGAACAGATTGTGGAAAATCTGGATCAAAGATTCTGCGGTTTATTGAATTCTGTGTTTCAGAAATGTAGCAGAGATAGAGCAAAATCAGAAAGTGTTTCAGAAATTAGAAACATATGTTCAGGTCAAAAAAGAAAATTCACAAAAAATTCAGCAGGATTGTCAGGAATTTTTAATGTATATGTTTGGTGTATTGTAAGATGAAGGTGTAGATGTAGAAAATCTTTTTAGGCTTTCTTATCAATGGCAGCATGACTGCAACAATTGTAGTTTATCAAGTAGTACTAGAATAGACACTGAAAGATTTATATATTTGACTTTACCAGACTGCAAATCAGTGTTTTTTAATAATCTAGTTAAAGCAGCTGATCATAATATGGTTTGTTCCCAATGTAAGTGTCCAATGCTGTCCACATTATTTATACAAACTTATGGACAGTATGTCATTTTAATGTTTCAACGATGTAGACCTGATGGAACTAAATTGACGACTTGACTTGAAAAATTTTGTGGCTTCTCAGTTATCAATTTCAGGAAGAACCTTTGTAACTGTAGCTATTATTTATCATGACGGTCCTTCAACAACATCAGGACATTATACAGCTTATTTAAAATGTCAAAAAGGTTGGTCTTTCTGTAATGATACTCATTTGACTTTCAAACAACGTTTGCCTTTTGACTTAAAAAATTCTTACCTAGTGTTTTTAGAACCAAAATTTAACTAAAGGTAATTGGCCTATGAAGACGGGAGCAGTTAATAAAAGTTACTCTGCTATTTAAAATTATATTGTGAGTAAAAGTGATGAACATAATATAAAATATCCAGTTCTCATATAGGTACTGTAAGCGGATCTCATAGTAAGTGATATCAGTATTATAGGAAATGTTGAACATGAGTGATCCAGAGATGGGAATATGAATAGTTAAACATTGTGAAAATGTTGTATGAGCTTTTCTTTCAAAACATCGGGTAAACGGTAATTTCAGAGTTTGAAAATAGACTGATAAATCTGACACTATTTGGCCGTAAGGAATAGTGTTGGAATGAGCAAAGATTCATAACTTAACACAAGGAGGAAATGAAAAAATTGAGACATATTTCAGATGTTCTTAGAGTTTTTTTTTATAGAAAGTCGAAATGGAAGTTTTAGAGAATAGCAGAGTATTTTCCTATGAAAAGGACCTTCACGAGATACTATTTGGCCTCAAGGAAAAGTAAGTGAATCAAAGATTAGTGTAAATATGTGATTTGTAAGTTTATATGGTTTTTTTTTAACACAATCTTTTAGATTGTGTTTTTTTTCCCCCGCTGTCATATGATGAATAGTTTGAACTCACTGTTTTTAGTGAAATTCAATATATTCTGAGAACAGCAAAAATAAACTATGTAACATGTTGTAGAAGTTATTCTATAGTTTGTTTTGTGTAATTTATATTGTATTCCTATTGTCTCACACTCACTTTCCTTTTTCCACCCTTTTTCAGCTCTCTTTACTCACTCACACTGCCTTTCTCTCACTCGGTTTCATCCCCGTTCCTTTACTCCACTTCTTTCACAACCCCTCAATCCCATTTCAACTGTCTGCATCCCCTCTGTCCTTTGCACCACTTTTCAGCTTTCAGTCTCTCTGCTTTACTTCCCTTTTCCGTCTTTTCCTCCTTTGCTCTTTTACTAATTCCTCTTTACTCACTCATCTCTTTTTTCGTACTCTGTCACTATAACTTACCCATTCTCTCTCACTTATCTTTCTTTGCTTCTTACTTTTATCCTCTTTTTTCGTTTACTACCTCTATGTCCTCAGTCTCTCACTCTCCTTGTGTTATGCTCATTTGTGTTTATCTACCTTACATCTTTTCTCTTACAACAACTTCACTGTTCCTCTCTCATCATTCTTCACCCCAGTTCTTTTACTCTGGTTCCGTTACTACCCCGCATTTCCTATCTTTCATTATCCTTCTCTTTAGTTTCATCACCGAATCACATTCTCTCAGTACCATTGCTTTAGTTCTCTTCCCCTCTCTTTCCTTGTTTTGCTCCCTTACTCATTTTCCTTTCCTTACTCATTGTATTCCAGTTCACTCACTCCTTCTCTTAGTCCCTCTGTGTACTTACTTCCTCACTCCTTTTCTCTCAATCCTTCTATATTATCGTCACTCCCTTCATCCCTTCATTCTGTGACTCCCCTTCACTCACTCTCAGTCATCTTCCATTCCTCTTTCTTGTAAATGGATCCTCAGACTCCTTTCCCTCTCACTCCTTCCCCTTTTACTTACTCTTCTTTGATTTAGTTTTGCTAACTCACATTCTTTTAGTCTCTTACTTACCTTCACTTCATTTCTCTCATCTTGTCTTCCTCTCTGTCACTGAATTTATCTGACTTACTCTTAGTAATTTGCTCTTCTTCTATTTCTTTTTCCCTCTTTTTGTCCTTCTACATTACTTTATTTCCCTTTCTGTATCCTTCACTCTTGCTTTATTTCTTAGTACACTTTTATGATTTTAACCTCTTCACCTGTCTCTTTTATTTTAATGTATATATTTTACTAATTATAACTTTTTTTTGTTCTCTCTTTCACAGATACAAAGTGTAGAAAAAATATGTAATTAAGTTTACATTATTTATATGGTATGTGACTCCCCTTCACTCACTCTCAGTCATCTTCTATTCCTCTTTTTTATTAATAGTTCCTCATTTAGACTCCTCTCCTTTTCACTCATTTTCCTTTTACTTTCTTATCTTTCCTGATTTCGTTTTGGTATCTCACATTCTTTTAGTATCTTACTTACCTTCAGTAATTTGTTCTCTTTCTATTTCTTTTTCCCTCTTTTTTCTCTTTCTACATTACTTTATTTCTGTTTTTGTATCCTTCACTATTGCTTTATTTCTTAGTAAACTTTTTTAGATTTTTTACCTCTTGAACTGTTTCTTCTATTTAAAAATATATTTTTTACTAATTATAATGTGTTTTTTCTTTTGTCTTTCACAGATACAAGTAAGTTTTCATTAATTATATGGTAAGTGTGTTTACAAAATGTAGTTTGTCATCATCCTTTGCTTTAACCTCACTACTTTTCTCTCACCTTACCTCACCCCTGTTTCCTTACTCTGCATCCCTCACTTATTCTTATCCTCCATGTTTACTTCTCTTTTCCTTACTTTCCTACCACATTCAAATTCTTTCAGTCCTCATGCTCACCCACACTCCCTCACTTTCCTTTCTTTTATGCTTCACTCAGTCCCTTTCTGTCATTCCTTCCTTTTCACTCTCTGTCCTTTCACTCTGTCACTCCCCATGTCTTTCCTTTTCTCAGTTACTTCCTCTAACACCTTTTCTCTGTCTTACCATCTATTACATAGTCCCTTTGTGTTCCTCCTCTAGCTCTCTTTCTCTTTACACCACTCTTTCTGTCCCCTTTCTTTATGCTCACTTCTTCATTATTTTATTATTTTTTTTTTGGGTGCGCTAACGGGACGCGCCCCGGTACGCGCACCGGGGCGCGCCGGAATACTGCGCTCTCTGGTGCGCTTACTCGTTTTAAAAAATATTACATTACATAGGTATAGAAATTTTATATTAAAAAACCTTTGAAATTCACTGAAAAAACCATAGGTTTCACACCAGTTATAGTTAGGAATTAGCATTTAAAAAACCTATGAAATTCACTGAAAAAACCATAGGTTACACACCAGTTATAGTTAAGAATTAGCATTTAAAAAACCTATTAAATTCACTGAAAAAACCATAGGTTTCACACCAGTTATAGTTAGCAGGAAGTTTTACTCGCATAAAACAATTGAAATTCCCACGTTATAGTTAGTTGGACTCACTATAACTTGCGCGTGCAATGCACTGCTGATGACGTCACATATTACATCACTCATGACATGGTCCGTGACATCACTCATGACATCACGGATGAAACCATCCTTGTGACAGAGTGACAGACCTCCTTTCACTGTAATGTAACCTATGAAACACATATTGAAAAATAGAAATTAAAATTTTCAAAAAAATGGAGATCCCCATACCAGTTACAACAATCAATTCAATAATTCCACCATCTATATACACATTCAATCATTCACTAACAGTTCTATATAATCACTCATACATATACTCACTCATCATATGTAGTGATTCACCTATACATCCTGTTACACACCGACAGTCATCCAAAAGTTACTCTCACACATACTCACACATGCAAGTAAACTATTGAACATCCATTTATTTGCATATACAGCTATACACACACTACCACCTTACTTCTAAGGAAACTTACACATACTTACTCTCTTAAACAATCACTTATAGAAACACAATTATTTAAACAGGAACTCTTTCAATATCTCACTGTCACATATACTCACTTATATACATCAATACTCACATATACTAGATTAAAACATATGTAGCTACTGATAAAGACACTAGTGAGACAGTCATTCACTCACTAACACACACATATACACACTCATCCACCCATACAGTCCTGTACATATGCTGTCTTCAAAACACATACAAAGAGATAGTTAGTCATTCATGCATCTATGTGATAAGTAATACCCCCACCAAACCATACAAACACTTATACTGATACTAAAAAAACATCTAATAACCCATATACCTACACATGTACCTACTCACCAACCCATGCAGCCACTTATACACAAAGTGAAACACTAATACATATATATAAATATTTAAACATTACTGACTAATATATGTATTCACTAAGATACACTTTATAAGCCAGTTAACCAATCAATATTTTATTAAAAAAACATCCATTTACACACTTATTTAAACATTTATTCTTCCATTGACCTTTACAAATACAAATATAAAACATTTATTTTTCAGAAAGACACACATTCACTGGATGGTTTCATCAGTGATGTCATGAGTGATGTCACTGACCATGTCATGAGTGATGTAATATGTGACGTCATCAGCAGTGCATTGCACGTGCAAGTTATAGTGAGTCCAACTAACTATAACGTGGGAATTTCAATGGTTTTATGCGAGTAAAACTTCCTGCTAACTATAACTGGTGTGAAACCTATGTTTTTTTCAGTGAATTTAATAGGTTTTTTAAATGCTAATTCCTAACTATAACTGGTGTGAAACCTATGGTTTTTTCAGTGAATATATATATATATTTCTACTGAAAAAAACATAGGTTTCAGGGGAGTTCTAGTTAGTTGGACATTTCACTTGTACAAAACCAGTGAAATTCCCCAGTTATAGTTCGTTCAACTAACTATAACTCGCGTGCCCGCAATGCACTGCTGATGACATCACAGATCACATCGCTTATGACATGGTCAGTGACATCACTCATGACATCATTAATGACATCTCAAATTACATCACTGATGACGTCATCCAGTGAAAATTAAGTATGTTTTATGTATGTGTATCTCAAGGTCGATGGAAAAATAAATGGGTATATAAGTGTCTAAATCGAATTATTTTTGTAAAATTGATTGTATCACTGACTGATTAAGTGTATCTTAGTGAATGCATGGGTTAGTGAGTAATGTTTAAATATGTAAATATCTGCATCAGTCTCTCACTTTGTGTATAAGTGGCTGCATGGGTTGGTGAGTAGCTACATGAGTGTCTATATGGGTTATTAGTTGTTTTTTTGAGTATCAGTATGAGTGAGTGTCTGTAGGGTTCGGTGGGGGGTATTACTTAGTGCATAGATGCATGAATGAGTGACTCACTATTTGTATGTGTTGAAGACAGTATGTGTGCAGGAATGTATGGGTGGATGAGTGTGTGTATGGGTGTGTCTTTATGAGTAACTATATATGTTTTAAACTAGTATATGTGAGTATTGGTGTATATAAGTGAGAATATGTGAGAGTGAGAGTGAGAGATTGGAAGAGTTCCTGCATAAATAAGTATGCGTTTCTATAAGTGATTGTTTAAGAGAGAAAGTATGTGTAACTGTAGGAGAGTAGGGTCTGCTATCCTATGGTCACCCCAATTTTTGCTTTTTGCTTCACTGGTTTTCGACTTAATGTGGCTGTGGGCCTGCTAATCAGACCCACAGCCTGCTGTTCTCTCTCTAAATTCACATACATGTACTATAGGTACATAACCCAATTGGAACTTGACTCCTTGTCAGCCCCTGTACCATGCACTATAGGTGCTCAGGGCATAGGTGCCACCAAGGCCTACCAGGGGCTGCAGCATAGATTTTGCCACCCCTGGCTGGTTCCTAAATTGACACATCTGGCTGATCACTCAGCTGGCGCAAGTTGGTATAATCACCTCTTGCTTAGATATAGTATACCTATATCTAAACCTATATCTGGACCCATATAAACCTATAAGTCACTCCTATGGCAGGCCTTATCAATCCTGGAGGCAGAGTGCGTGGTTTATTGTAAGATGGTGCTCGAGCATCAGCTGAGCCTGTCTGCAGTAGTCAGGAACAACTCCCTAAGCTGTTCCGGGATAATGCCATACCATATACTATTAAGTGCATTATAATCCATCGCGTTTATATGTTAACTTTGGTTTGGCTTTATCAAAACATGTTGTGTAAGGTGTCATACGATTTGGAATACTATCCCCTCGACAGTCCTGTCGACGGGGATAGCATTCCCCCTCTCTAGAGGGAGAAGATATGTTACTTTACTGAAAAGCGGTTGACTTTTAAAAGAGCCTCAGCATCACAAAATGGCCGCTTCTGCCACAGACACGAGTCTGACCTCCTGCTGCTGACCGAAACTCAGCCGAGGATGCCTGGATAAAGGGTTTCCTGTCACGGGGAGGCGTCCCACCACCCCAGACAGGAGATAGTGGATTGTAGCAGGTAGGTTTGAAAGAAACCAGACAGTGCCTGGGGTGCACAAGGCTTCCGCTTGCATAATCCAGTCAAACCGGTTCTGGGGCTCACCAGCCCCAGTCCCAGCGCGACTCTGGACAAAGGGAAAGGGGTGTAACCACCCCCTTCCTGGGTCCCACCCATAGGAGGGACCTAGCAGGTAATCCAGCCCACTAGATTGGTATATAGGTGGGAGCAGTGCCAACACACTCAGATTATCCTGACTGAAACTTATGAAACGAAACCCTGGACCCTTCGACATCCTACTCGACGTAGAAGACTGAAGAATCTCCCTTGTGGTCAAGGAGTGACCACCCTGTGCAAACAGGCACCATCCAGCACCTCGACGTTTGCTTTGTTGCAGTTCCCGCCGGAACTCGAGCGACAGAGTTCGACAAGACCAAGCGTGCCTGCCTTCTAACAGCTCGATCCACAGTCCCTGCAGAGCTGAGACCCGTGGAGGCGACTTGAAGCGTGGGGCCCGCCTTCTTGGAAAGACCATGAGACGCTGACGGTGCAGCCCACGAGTGACCCTCGAAGCTGTGCATTGGGGTTTGAGAAGCCCCAGCCCTGAGCCACTCTTGCACCGAAGCTCACCCCTCTACACTCACCGAGTGCTGCGTGGGGCCCTTCTGCACCTTTTGGCTCAACGCGTTGGCCCGGTCACTTGCCCGTTGGCTTGTGGCCCCTGTGCCGATGAACCTTGAAACCTAACTCGTGAATCTGGTTGCTCCAGACTTACACTCGCTCCCCTGAAAAGGAGCACTCGCTCTGACCCTCCTGGTCCGAGTTTTTTTTTTTTTTAATCAAATTTGTTTTTATTGGCAACAGCATAGTACATTACAGTGATAGGACATATGCAATCTACCATCTCTTGTGAGCTCCACTCAGGGCTCCCGGGAAAGAGCCCCAAGATCGGACGGCCAAGGCCATGTGTCCATGTATGCAGTGAAAGGCATTTTCAAGTAACAGGATACCCCAACTGACCCCTCTCCCCACCCCCCGCCCGTAACCCCTCCTATCTCAACAACTGTGGTGCCCATCCCACCCCCCTCTCCCATCCCCCCCCCCCCCCCCCCACCCGGTGTGTTCTGCCAAGGCCTAATTAGGGAATCACCTGGGCTTTCGCCTTTTCTTCGTCTGTCCTTGAGCATCAGTAGGTTTGTGAAATTCATCAACTAGTCTGAGAACTCGAAGGTATTTGGGGCAAGTCAGCTCGTGAAATTCAGTGGTGAGTAGTGCAATCAGGGGCGACCATATCGCTCGGAACGAGTCTGTGGATTGCGTGAGAGAGGCCTGTATGCGCTCCATACCCATTATTATCCAAATTTTGTGGAGCCATCCCGTGTGAGAGGGTTTGCGCGAACTGCCCCACGGTGAGAGGATGTGGTGTGTTGCTGCGCCCATTGCTAGCCCCATTTGCTTCCCCCGGATTGATTTGAGTGGAAAAGTCAATTTGTTAGGTAGGCCTAAGATCGTGTGCCGGGAAGCGTGGGATCTCAGTTTCGAAGTGTAAATCTATATCCCTCAGTACCCCCTCCCAGTAGCCTTGCACCTCCGGGCATTCCCACAGCAGATGGAGCATGGTCCCAGTCTGACCGCAACCCCGCCAGCACTTAGGATCTCGCCTAGGGTTGCTCTGGTGGAGGCGTTCCGCAGTCAGGTGCCAGTAACAGGCCACTTTGACCGCGGCCTCCCTACTCGCCATGTTCCAAGCCGTGTGATGGGCCCTGAAAAATATATCGTGCCATTCCCTGTCCGAGGGCGCCCGCCCGAGCTCTTTCTCCCACCTTTTCTGCCCAGCTGACTTAGTTGCCCGCGCTGGCGGGGCCAGAAATTTGTAGAGTTCCGTGATCGGCCTTTTATTGTCCGACTTGGCCAGAAGCCACTTCTCAAAGGGTGTGAGGAAGCGGCCTACCTGCGGGGCAACTTCCTTGTGAGTGAGCCAGTGTCTTAATTGAAAATATTGGAAGTTATGCAGCTGGTCTATCCCGTAGCTCTCTTTGAGAGCATCCAGTGTCATAAAGCCCTGCCGGTCAAACAGATGTCCTGCCGAACTACATTCTGTGGATCGCCACTGAGAAAAGGCGCCAGGGGCCATCCCGGGGACGAACGCCGGGTTATCAAAAAGGGGTGTCATCAGCGACGGGAAGGAGGTGAGATCTCTAGTTGTTGCTACTGCGTCCCACACCTGTAAGAGTGTCCTGGTGATGGGAGATTTCTTGATATATGCCAGTCTGTCGCGTCTTGCCAGGAATGGGACTTGCCCTATCTTGAAAGAGCCACCTTTTCTCCGAGGTCGGTCTGGACCACTCCAGGAGGTAGCGTAGCTGGGTAGCTTGGAAGTAACGATGCAGGTCAGGGACCCCTAGCCCCCCCTCGGCTTGTGACCGTGAGATGAGGTCGCACCGCATTCTAGGGCGTCTCCCGGCCCAGAAGTATTGCTGTATGGCGTCTTGCAGCTTTTTAAGCATGCCCAGTGGAGGAGTAACCGAGATGGTCTGGAACAGGTATAGCACCCTCGGCAGCACAGACATCTTGACGGCTGCCACCCGGCCTAGCCATGACAGCGGTTGGTGTCGCCAGCGGAAGAAATCTCCTTGGACACGGTGAAAGAGCTTGGTATAGTTATTTTCCACCGTTTGGGCTGTCGAGGGGGACAGGTCTATTCCTAAGTATGGTAGTTCCAGCTGTTCTTGTAGCCCTCTGATCCGAAGCGACCCTCTATTAGGCTGTCGCGCATTGAACCCCAGTGGTAGGATTACGGACTTCTGGATGTTCATCTTAAAGCCCGAGACCTTCCCAAACTGCTCCATTTCATGCAGAAATGCTGGGATCGATACCCCCAGGTTCTCAACAGCGACCAGAATGTCGTCTGCGCACAAGCTGATGGTCTGCTCCTCGCCTCCGAAGGTGATGCCCTTTATGTTCCGGTTATCTCGCACTCGTTGGGCAAACGGCTCCATGTACAGGGCGAACAACATCGGCGAGAGAGGGCAGCCTTGCCTCGTGCCTCGCCGGATGTCCAGTGGCTTGGAGCCCGTCCCGTTCACCCTAATAGTTGCACGGGGGGCCACGTAACAGCTTGCCACCCAGGCTCTGAACCTCTCCCCAAGCCCGAATCTCGACATAGTCCTATCGAGGTGGGTCCAGTCCACTCTGTCAAACGCTTTTTCAGCGTCAACCGACAGCAGGGCAGCGTCCGAATCGTTGTAGTGGGCTTTATCGATGACGTGCCACAGGCGTTTGTTGTTGTCTGCGCATTGACGTGAGGGTATAAAACCCGCCTGGTCTGGTTCAATTATGCCTGGGAGACATGGCCCTAGCCTTGCGGCTAAGATTCCGGTAAAAAGCTTCAGATCAACATTCAGAAGCGATATTGGCTGATAGGCCGCGCATTATGTCTGCCTCGAGCATCTCTTGCGGGATCGAGCCCGGGCCTCGGAACGAGTTAAAGAGATTTGTCAACACTGGGGCCAGAAGGTGGCAAAAGGTTTTGTAAAAGCCCGCGGAGAACCCATCTGGGCCTGGCGCTTTGAGTGGTTTAAGGTGCGCGATGGCAGACACCAGCGCCATTCAGTGCGGTCACGTTGGCCTCATTCAAGTACTCTGACCCGACCCCTTCCTCCGTGGCCGGTTCGGCCTGGTACAGCTTGGCGTAAAATGCCCTGAAAGCCTTGGCTATGTGCTCGTCTTCGTAGTGCTCGTGTCCGTCGTCCTCGCGTATGACTTGCACCTTGGCCTTGACTGTTGGCGCTTTAAGTTTGCTGTTGCTGGCCAGCAGGCGACCAGTCCTGTCTCCCCTCACATAATAAGTATGCTTGAGGCGTAGTGCCGCATATTCTACCCTACTATAAAGAACAAGGGAACCCGCTAGGTAGGCAAGGACCTGGGGTATCAGTTTTACGAAAGACAATGGTCCTTGACAAAGGGATAGAAGGGTACAATAATTATAGGCCACAATGTGCGCTATAATAGCAAAAAAAGTCCAGCCGGACTTGCAAAATTTATTCAATAATTCATATAACCAGTTGAGAGGAAGCAATAAAACAGTGGGACACAGTCCTGTATCCACAAAGCTTACACAGACTTAAAGACAGTACAAACATATACAAATACATCAGGCATGTAAACGAAAAAATGGAGCAAGAAGGGAACTCTGTGATATACTTGCTTCACATATGTGGGGAACAAAACATATTATGCACATAATAGTGAACTAGTATTGAGCCCACATATCATGTCGACGGCGTTTCGATCCTTTCATGGGTAACGGATCATCATCAGGACTATCATTGTATGCCTGAAAAAAGCATCAGCTTGGTGAGTAGGACATAAGATTCCAAGGTGTATGGATGTAGTTGCGGTAATTTAACCAAGGTACAACTGGGCGCTGGTAACTGTATCAACAGTGATCGATAGCGTGTGATTATCTGTGGGAGGGCTCCGTGGGATTCGGGCAGCTAGGTTCCTATCAAGGATGGCTGAGCGTCCTGTAGTCTGCAGCGTGGTCCAATAAGGCACTGCTAGAAGGGGCAGTGAATAGGCGCTTCTAAGTTGGTAGAAGTCGCGACTCTGCACCGGGACGCATCCTTGCCGTTCTATTTCGAACGCAGGTACCGATCCAGCCCATCCCTCGCTGGAACTGCGGGCCAATCCCTATTGGATCTCCGCCCTCCGCCTCATCGCGAGTTTTCTACCAACTTAGAAGCGCCTATTCACTGCCCCTTCTAGCAGTGCCTTATTGGACCACGCTGCAGACTACAGGACGCTCAGCCATCCTTGATAGGAACCTAGCTGCCCGAATCCCACGGAGCCCTCCCACAGATAATCACACGCTATCGATCACTGTTGATACAGTTACCAGCGCCCAGTTGTACCTTGGTTAAATTACCGCAACTACATCCATACACCTTGGAATCTTATGTCCTACTCACCAAGCTGATGCTTTTTTCAGGCATACAATGATAGTCCTGATGATGATCCGTTACCCATGAAAGGATCGAAACGCCGTCGACATGATATGTGGGCTCAATACTAGTTCACTATTATGTGCATAATATGTTTTGTTCCCCACATATGTGAAGCAAGTATATCACAGAGTTCCCTTCTTGCTCCATTTTTTCGTTTACATGCCTGATGTATTTGTATATGTTTGTACTGTCTTTAAGTCTGTGTAAGCTTTGTGGATACAGGACTGTGTCCCACTGTTTTATTGCTTCCTCTCAACTGGTTATATGAATTATTGAATAAATTTTGCAAGTCCGGCTGGACTTTTTTTGCTATTATAGCGCACATTGTGGCCTATAATTATTGTACCCTTCTATCCCTTTGTCAAGAAGCATATTCTACCCTGTCCAAGTCAAGACTTGCAAGTTGCGCTCTGGCAGCCTTCAGTTGGCGCCAAATCCTGGGGGCCCCCGTCCGACAATGCACTCACTCAAGTTCCAGTGCGGTCAATTCCTGGCGCCTTTCATTCCGTATCCTGTTATCAGCGGCCGAAATCGCCATCAGCTCCCCTCTGACCACTGCCTTTAGTGCCCCCCATACCGCGGGCATGGCTACCTCACCCGTGACGTTCCTGCTAAGGTAGTCTGAAAGAGTCTGGGATAGTTGCTGCGTGACCCCTTTACGCGTGAGCAGGGACTCCCTGAGCCGCCACCTACCCGTACCAGAGTGAATGCGGGGGACTTGCAAGTGTAGAAGGATTGCGTCGTGGTTGGACAGGGCTGCCGGGGTGACCTCCACGTCCTTTACCATAGGGGCCATATCTGCCGATTCAAGGAGGTGATCTATCCTGGCATATGTCCTATGAACGTGTGAGTAAAAGGTGTACCCCCCGGTGCTGTGTGGTGTATCTCCCTCCATACATCCCTGAAGCCCCTGCTGGTGAGCCAGTGCTTCCCTTCCGCAGAGAGAGCGCCAGAGTCACCAAATCTGTGTCCCGACCTGCCTAACGCATTATCCATCACCAGATTCAGGTCCCCTCCCACCAGTGTATACTTGGATGCAGCCCCCACAACTTCTGACAATGCCCCCGTGAGGTATGGTTCCTGCTTAGTGTTGGGTGCGTAAATGGTTCCCACTGTGAATTCCACATTACCAATGCTAACAGTGCGCGCTAGCAGTCTGCCCTTTATTTCTGCCACCTGGTCCCTTACTTGGCCCTTGAAGTGCTTAGCGAACAAAATGGCCACCCCCGCTTTTTTCTCCAAGTTGTGTCGGGAAGGCCCTGGACCGCATACGATGCCAGTCCTTTGCCAGCAAATGTGTCTCCTGTAGGAGGCAAATTGCCGCGCCGGAGTTCTCTAAGTACGAGAGCACCGCCCGCCGCTTAATGGGGTATTGAGGCCCTTAACGTTGAGAGTTAGGACCTGCAAAGTGTCAGACGCCATTCGGGGAATTAGGCTCTGCCCCGCTACCACTTTGCCTGCACCAGATGCGCCATCGAGCTCCTGTGTCTATCTCCACAAACCTTTGTACATAGCCCTCTAGTGTCCCCGTTTGTCCCGCCTCTCTGGAACGAACACCCTGGGGCCTCCTGCCCCAGTCCCCCTTTCCCACCCTAACCCCAACTTCCGCCCAACCCCTACCCCCTCCCCTCCCCCCACCCCTCCCCGTTCAAACCCGAAACCCAAACAGGTGAACATTGTCCCTGGCCACTCACTTGTCTGTCCAGGCCTGTGGTAAATGAGTCAATGTATGGGTGTGTGGTAGTGGCTGCTCACTGCCCCCCGACCCTCTCCCTGACCAGGTGTCACAACTTAGCTGATGTCGACTGTCGCCGTAGCCATCTCATGAATCGGCACCAGTGTCCTTGGAGACATCTTGGATCGCTGCAGCCTGTTCCTGTGCCACTGTTTCGGGATTAGGCTTGAGGTTTTTCTTTTGCAGTCTGCCCCTTCGTACTTTTTGCCAGCCGTCACGAGTCGTTCGAGGGGATCCAGATGCAGTCCCAGACGACCGCCCCTCGTCAATATCGTCCTGTGGAGTCTCCTCATGTGGGATGCCCAGTAAGGCGCAGGTGTCTCGTAAGGAGCGCAGCTGGTGTAGGGCTCCATTCCACTTGAAGATGAGGCGAAAAGGGTGTCCCCAGGAGTAGGGGACCCCCTTCTTGCGTAGGAAGGCGGTGGCAACCTTGAATGACCTCCGTTTCTGTGGGGTGATTGCAGACAGATCCTGGAATAGTTCCACTGCGTGGTCTTGAAAGCGAAGGGGCTGTTTGAGACGCGCCGCCTTCAGTATGCGTTCCTTTAGGGGGTAGTCCGGCAGGAAGGCCAAGATGTCCGGGGGGGGGCCCTGAGTCCGGCGAGCCAGGCCCACTCGATGTGCTCTGTCGACACGGATCACGAAGTCATCGTCCTCTTACAGCACCATCCGGAATAATGCTTGTAGGTATCCTGCCACGTCGTCTCCCTTCGCCTTGAGTGGCACATTCCGGACGCGGATGTTGTTGCGTCTGGAGCGGTTTTCCAGGTCCTCCGTATGAGATTGAAGGTCCGTTTGCTGGTCGTGGAGGCGAACGATCTCCTGTCGGAGGAGTTCTATTTCCTCACTTCTGGCTTGACCCGAGAGCTCATTTGCGGCCACTCTTTCCCCCTCTTTCCCACCCGCTCCGTCCACAGACACGCCGTTCAACTCTGGAACCTCATCGACACCACAGCTCCTGACGTTGCCTTCCTCACGGAGACCTGGATGAACGCCTCTTCAGCGCCCGACATCGCCATCGCTATCCCAGAGGGCTACAAGATCACCCGGAGGGACCGCACCGCCAACCAGATGGGAGGAGGCATCGCCATCATCCACAGGGACACCATCCGCATCACGACCAACACCGACAACATCCTGACCACCGCCGAACACCTACACTTCCAGATCCACACCGACCCGAAGACCACCCTCAGAGGCACCCTGATCTACCGACCCCCGGGGCCACGCACCCAATTCAGCGAGGACATCGCCGACTTCGTCAGCCCGCACGCCCTCCGCTCCGCTGACTACATCCTCCTGGGGGACCTCAACTTCCACCTGGTGAACAACGACCGCAACACCTCCACCCTGCTCGACAACCTCGCCAACCTCGGACTCAAGCAGATGGTGTCCACCCCCACCCACCTCGCCGGACACACACTTGACGCCGTCTTCTCATCCAGCAAAGACATCACCTTCACCCACGCCACCGGACTCCACTGGACGGACCACAGCTGCGTCCACTTCACCTTCAAAAGAACGACGATCCACCACCACCAGCAACAGGTTGCCCGTAGAAGCTGGAACAAGATCACAGCCAACCAGCTCGCCGCTTCCTTGAGCCAGCACCCTCCCGCCAGCTCAGCGAACCCCAGCCAGGCCGCCGACAACCTCACGAAGTGGATCAGCAACTGCGCGGACTAACTCGCCCCACTGAGGACCCCGCCCAGCAGACCCGGCAGCAAGAAGGTCCCATGGTTCACCGACGAACTCAAGAGCTCTAAGAAGAACTGCCGAGCCCTCGAGAAAGCCTGGAGAAGGGAACCAACACCAGACAACATGACCACCCTCAAGCTCGCCACCCGGAAACACCACCAACTGATCCGCGCCACCAAGAAAACTGCATTCAAGGACCGACTGGACAACAACGCACACAACAGCAAGGAACTCTTCAACATTGTGAAAGAGCTCTCCAACCCCAACGCCGGAAACAACGACATCACCCCATCGCAAGAACTCTGCAACTCCCTCGCCTCCTACTTCCACAACAAGATCGCGGACATACACAACAGCTTCAGCACCCAACCGACGAACGCCACGACCGTCACGACCGAACCAACGCCCCCCACCACCACCCTTCGCGCCTAGACCCCGATCAGCACCGAATACACCGTCCGCATGATAAACTCCATCCACTCCGGATCTCCGACCGACCCCTGCCCTCACCACGTCTTCAACAAGGCAGACGCTGTCATCGCACCCCACCTGCGGAACATCATCAACACCTCCTTCACCACCGCCACCTTCCCTGAGAGCTGGAAGCACGCCGAACTCAGCGCTCTACTCAAGAAACCAACAGCGGACCCCACCGAACTCAAGAATTACCGCCCCAGCTCGCTGCTCCCGTTTCCGGCCAAAGTCATCGAGAAGACCGTCAACAAGCAGCTAGCCGCCTTCCTCGAGACGAATGGATCCCTCGACCCCTCACAGTCTGGCTTCCGGGCCAACCACAGCACCGAGACCGCCCTCATCGCTGCCACCGATGACATTCGAGCCCTGATGGACAACGGAGAAACAGCGGCCCTCATCCTCCTAGACCTCTCCGCGGCCTTCGACACCGTATGCCACCGCACCCTAGCGCAGCGCCTCAACATCGTCGGAATCCAGGAGAAGGCACTGGAATGGATCATCTCCTTCCTCGACGGAAGGACACAGAGAGTCCGCCTACCGCCGTACAAGTCAGAGGCCACCAAAGTCATCTGCGGCGTACCCCAAGGATCCTCGCTGAGCCCAACCCTCTTCAACGTCTACATGAGCCCCCTCGCGGCCATCGCACGCCAACACAACCTGAACATCATCTCCTATGCCGACGACACCCAGCTGATCCTCTCCCTGACCAACGACCCCGCCGCCGCCAGAGCCAACCTTCACGAAGGGATGAAAGAGGTAGCCGAGTGGATGTCGACCAGCCGCCTGAAGCTGAACTCGGACAAGACGGAAGTCCTCATCCTGGGAACCTCGCCCTCCGCCTGGGACGACTCCTGGTGGCCCCCCGCCCTGGGCACCGCACCCAAACCGACAGAACACGCACGCAACCTGGGCTTCATCCTGGACTCCTCCCTCTCCATGACCAAACAAGTCAACGCCGTCTCCTCGTCATGCTTCAACATCCTGCGCATGCTACGTAAGATCTTCCGGTGGATCCCCACCGAGACCAGGAAGACGGTCACCCAGGCCCTCGTCACCAGCCGACTGGACTACGGCAACGCCCTCTACGCCAGAACCACCGCCAAGCTCCAGAAGAGACTCCAACGGATCCTGAACGCCTCAGCCAGACTCATCCTCGACGTCCCACGACACAGCCACATCTCCGGACACCTGAGAGACCTGCACTGGCTCCCGGTCAACAAGAAAATCACCTTCCGTCTCCTCACCCACGCACACAAAGCCCTGCACGATCGAGGCCCGAGCGACCTCAACAACCGCATCAACTTCTACGCTCCCAAACGTCTCCTCCGATCAGCCAGTCACGCCCTCGCCGCCGTCCCCCGCATCCGAAGAGCGCCGACAGGAGGAAGGTCCTTCTCCTACCTGGCCGCAAAGACCTGGAACTCCCTCCCGACCGACCTGCGCCTGACCCAAGACCACCTCGCCTTCAGGAAGAAGCTCAAGACCTGGCTGTTCGAGCAGTAGCAGCACCCCCCCCCCCCCTAGCGCCTTGAGACCCTCCGGGTAAGTAGAGCGCTCTATAAATGTCTATGATTGATTGATTGATTGATCGTCGACATCTCGTCGGAGTTCATTGTATTCCCCTGTCATTTCTTGCCGGAAGGTTTGGATGTCCTCTTTAAGAGAGGTGAAGAGGGCCTCCATGAATTCCTTGGTCGACGGGGTCTCGCCTTCCGTGTGGTCTTTCCCCTTGGAGGGGGGCACCTGAGCCGGCTTGTCCGGGCTTTTGTCGACCTTAGAAGACCCATTGGTCAGCATATCGGAGATGGTGCGGTTTCCTTTGCGATTGTTGGACGCCATATCGCACTTTGTCTCCGGCCGGAGGCCCCGGTTGGGGTGCTGCCCCTGTCGGAACCGTAGAAGTCCTCGTGCATACGGTCCGGGGGGGAAGGGGTCGGCATGCGTCCGCACGGTGTCTCGGTTCCGCGGAAGCCGCGTTCCTCCGGTCTCCGGGTCCCACGAGACGTTGTAGTGGGCCCTCTCGTCGCAGCCCCTGCCTTTGCTCTCCGGGGGTTATGGCGTCCGAGGTCGACCCTCCAGGCCTCTGCTGAGCTCCCCAAGCTGCCACTCCTTCGGGACGATCACCACTGCAGTACGCCACCTCTTGCCGGGCCCTTCTGTAGACTGTGGTGCGGCCTGACCGATTGCCCCGGGCTCCCCAGGGCTCCTCTCAGATGCCGCAGAGACCACTGCTCCACACGACCCCGGCTCCAGGCGCCCAGAGGTCGTGGACCGGGCCGCCCGCTCCGCTGTGGTCCGTGGCCCGACCCCTCTTGACCCGTCTGGCGGTCCTTAATCCCTCTCCTCCACTGTGGGGGTCCCCTTCCCCCGCACACACCAGTGGTCATGCTACGCTGGGCCTCTGGGCGCGCTGCGGGTGATGTTGCACTTAATGGGGCCCCATGAAGTCTCTCCTTGATCGTTGGGTCTGGGGGGCTGTGGGCACGCTCCAAGTGCCTCCCCCGCTGTTTGCCACCCTCACAGCACCCCCACGTCACCAGCTGCCAAGTCTCTTCCGGCTGTTAGGCCGCGTGGGGCCTGGTGTCCCGGGACCGCTGCTCTCTTCCTGGGGGCCGCGTCAGCTCCTGTGTGCAGCGAGGGGTCTCCACGCTCTCAACCCGCCATAGATACGCGCCTCCGGTCCGCTGCTGCCTCCGTCCACACCCCGCCAAGTGCTGCGCACCCGCAGGCCGTCCGGGTGAATGCGGCCGCTCCTCCTGTGACTAGGCCCGAGCCGGGGTCTTGCGTAGGACTGGGCTCCGGCGAACCCGGCGCCCCTCGATCTGCCTCCCTGTTGGTGGGCTCGCCGTCCTCTGCGGGCAGGCACCGCACCTGGGCCCTCGCGCTCGCCGGCGGAACCTCCGACGCTGCAGTGCCGGTGCTTGAATCGCCGTGGCAGGCCCTCCTGGTCAGTTGAGCGCCGGGGCCCGGACCTCCGTTTACGCGCCTCTAGGCCGTTGCGAGCAGTGCCTCCGTTCCGCGGCGCCCCACTCCGTGTCGGAGCCTTGCCCCCGGCCCTGGCTTCGCAGTTGGTGTTTCAGACGGGGGATCGGGTTCGGGGAGCCTCCGCGGAACACGTCCTACCGAGCCGCCATCTTGGCTATGCCCCCCCTGGTCCGAGTTTTAAGCCATCTTCGAATCCTGCGTGGGTTGCGCTTGCCAAGAGTTGTTTGCTCCAATCGGAAGCCGACACCACCGACAGCGAGAGCCTGCGTGGGACAGCTCGTGATCCACTCCTGGACATCCTCGGTGCCCCAGAGTCTACGTGGCAGCGGAGAGAAGCTACTCAACAGCGACCTGAAGGCGCCCGACATTGCCTGGTTCCTTCCTGGTTCCACCCTGGTCACTACTGAGTGACCCAGACTCTGTCCCCTCTGCTTTCAGATCATCTTTACCTTCGATCCACCCTTGGATCACACCGGACACTTCTCGTCTCGACGCCTGCAGCATCTTCAGCTCCAAGCACCAGCAACCTGCGTGACAAAACCCGACACTACTTCGCACTTGTGCACCCGCTTCCTGTGGGTGAGGTAACTTAGTAACGCTGGTGTTCCTACACTGGTACACACCTCTAGTGTATGTGTCTAAAGTTTCGTCCTTCTAGGTTGAGCGGAAGTCTCCTTTTACAGTAACTTTATAACTTTTACGCACCATTGACTTTGCATTGGTGCATGTGTGTGCTTTAAGCGCTGTACCCGAATCCCGCGGGCTTTTCCCGACTTCAGCATTGCTAGTCCCGACTGCTCCAAGCGATTCCCTAGGCCCTAGGCCTAACCACTGTTCGATTGGTATCTCTTATACCACTTTTTTTTATATATGGTTTGCGTGGCCCCTGGGCCTCATCCATAAATGTGCAACTCTCATATGTTTAACTGTGCTTTTGTTTAAACGCTTGTGCCTCTGCACTCATAAAAAGTACAGAGGATTATTCTAGAAATAAATACATATATTTTTATATATAACTTGTGTGGTGTCCTTTCATTTGATATTACAGGATTGTGATTGATAAAACAGCTCGCTTAACACAACCTCTTAAGTTAAGCCTTTAAGGCTGCTTAGTCCATGCTACCATTAGGATAGCTTGTCTATAAGGTTGACTTACAACCAGACACCATAAGGGTTGTTTGGACTGATACAAGGTGCTCCCCGAATTGGAGACATCATATAGCAGGCCAACTTCTCACAGTAACTCTCTGTAGAAACAAGTGTGGTGGTGTGTGTATAACTGTTTATGCAAGTAAATGGATGTTTGATATTTTGCATGTGTGACTATGTGTGTGAGTAACTCTATGGATGAGTGGCGGTGTTTAACAGTATGTATAGGTGTAGGAGTACATATGATGAGTGAGTACATGTATGAGTGACTGTAATGGACTGTTGGTGAATGAGTGGATGTGTGTGTAGAGCTTAGAATTACTGAATGGGTATGTTGTAACTTGTATTGGTATGTCCATTGTTTTGAAAACGTTAGTTTGTATTTTTGAGTGTCTGTATCAAAGGTTATATTAGGGTGAGAAGAGGTCAGCCACTCTATCACAAGGATGATGTCATCAGTGATGTCACTTGAGATGTCACGAGTGATGTCATGAGTGATGTTACTGACCATGTCATGAGTGATGTAATATGTGACGTCATCAGCAGTGCATTGCGGGCATGCGAGTTCTAGTTAGCTGAACTACCTATAACGGGGGAATTTCACTGGTTTTGTATGAGTGAAATGTCCAACTACCTATAACGCCCCTGAAACCTATGTTTTTTTCAGTGAATGTCAAAGGTTTTTTTTAAATGCTAATTTCGAACTATAAAGTGCCTGAAACCAATGTTTTTTTAAGTGAACTGCTAAGGTTTTTTTAAATGTTATTTTCTAACTATGCCTACAGAGGTAGGACTTGTGAAGAAAGAAGAAACAACGCACAGAAAGAAGCAAAAGAAATGCAGAAAGAAGCGACAGAAGCGACAGAAGCCCACTGTGGAAAATCAGGGATCCCTACCTCATCAGAAGGGCGGAACAGACAGGGGTCGCCCACCCCCACACCGGCACGAACAGCATCCCTAGGTCATCGGACTACCTCTCTTCACCCACAGGATCCGCTAACCGACGAGGACCCGGAACCCGACAAACCGGAAACCGGAAGTGAAGTCCCTACTGGTGACCCGGAACCCGAACCATCCGGAAGCGGAAGTGCGCCAACTACGCTCCACCAGGAACATAGAAAAGACGAGAGAGCAGTCAAGACCTTGTTCAGCCCAGCGGACTCGTGGCAGGAGACAGCGAACGGCGCGGAACCCCCGACGGAGAGCGGAAGAGGAGAGGAGATCGTAGAGAAGGCGGAAAGCGGAGAAGAGAAGGAGGAAGAGGACCTGTGGTCGGAGGACTGGTGGCGACCTCCGGAGGTGGCTGGAGAGCGGCCGCAACTCGGATGAGAGTTGCGGCGGGACACGTGAGTACACTCTATCCTTTCTCCGTGTCCCTTTGTGAAAATAGTGTAAATACCTGTAAAGCCTGTATATAGAGCGTCACGAGCACCCTGCACTGCCCCATAGATAAACGAAGTATCACGAGCACCTTGTATATATATCACTATCCTCGCACTGACCCGGACACCCCAGTCACTATACCCCTCCCTGCTATCTCTGTTGACCTTATCCCCCTTTTGCCCTTCCCACCTCCCACACGTTTCTTTTCCTGGCCAACTCACTCCCGGTGAAGGTGACAGTACTCGGTAGTCCTTGTCGGACGGGACTAACCCCATTTTGTTCTCTCTCTTACATATCTCCGAGGAGACCCATCACCCGACCGTCATCTGATGACAACAACCTACAGAGGACCCTGACCCAGACATCAACCCTACAACAGAACCCAACCGTCCCGACGTTCTCTTCGGACTTCCTCCCCTCTATCTCTGTGGAACACTACTGTGTGTGTCTTACCTGTGAATAAAATCCAAAACCATAGCTCACTACATCCGGCCTCCCAACCTGTTATTCCGGTCCGCCCAACCCACAACTCCACACCCACAAAGAGGAAAGAAAAGTGCAGAAAGAAGCAAGACATGTGCAGAAAGAACCAACAGAGGAGCGGAAAGAGGCCTTGTTGCTAAATCATCCTGTACCCGCAACTTTTTCAGACGGGTACTGGTGGTAACTGACTGACTAAGCAGGCCTAGAGCCAGTGCTATGCTAAAAGACACTTAGAATACAGTGAAAACACCTACATACACTAGGGAACAATGTGCGTTGGGGTACCCCTGTGATTAGCATGACCTCCTCTGTAAGGCCCTAGTACATAATAAGGCAGGGAAATTAAAACTACCTCTAAGTCAGAGGTGCAGAAATATGCTACTTTAACTAGTAGACACGTTTGCAGAGTGGTGGAGAAAGGGTGCTGGGCGTCCAACCAACGCTCAAGAATTCCCCTGCGTAGGACTTACAGGAGGTACCAGGGGGGATTCTTGGCCCCCACACTCCCTCAGGACCAAATTGGACTTCATCCCCCACCCCATAGTCTGCCACGAGGCACGTTTGCAGAGTGGTAGGGAAAGGTGGCCATGGCCTCCGAAGACGTCTTAGCAATCCCACTGTGTGGGACTTACTGGAGGTAACAAGAGGGGTAGTTGGCCCCCGAGGACATCCTTGGGGCCAACTTCCCAAACTATTACCTCCAGTCAGTCCCACACAGCAGCATTAGTAAGTACTCGTACCAGGGCACGCACACTTTGCCCACCACTCTACAAACACACTTCCTGGCACGCTCCTGGGTGGAGATTGAAGTCCCCTTCACTGCTGAGGGTCCTTTAGGGGCCAACTAGCCTACTGTTTACCTCCAGTAAGCCCCACGCAGTGGGATTGGTGAGAGGTAGACAAAGGCAATGCCCCCTTTCTTCACCACTCTGGAAACGGGCGTCCTGGCGCATTGTCATTTGGGGGATTAAGTCCCCTTGAATCCTGAGGGTCCCTGGGGTCCACCTAGCCCACCAGGTACCTCCAGTAAGCCCCACAGAGCTGCGTTGCAGAGAGGTGTAAAAAGGGACATGGCCTGGACCACCTCTCTGCAACGCAGGCCTGTGGCACTTACTGGAGGTACCTGGTGGGCTAGTTGGCCCCAGGGGTCCTCAGGATTGAAGGAGAATTAATTCCCCAACTTAAAACGTGCCACATGGCGTGTTTGAACACATGTCACCTCAGGCCCCGCCCCCTCCCTTCACCACTGTGCAAATGCACCCCTGGGCGTGTTGTAAGTTGGGGGATTAAGTATCCTTGAATCCTGAGGGTCCCTGGGGTCCAACTAGCCCACCAGGTACCTCCAGTAAGCGCCACAGAGCTGCTTTGTGCAGTGGTGTTAAAAGGGGCATGGCCTGGACCACCTCTCTGCAACGCAGGCCTCTGGCGCTTACTGGAGGTACCTGGTGGGCTAGATGGCCCCCAGGATGGAAGAGGAATTAATTGCCCAACTTAAAATGTGACACAGGGCCTGTTTGCACACATGTCACCTCAGGCCCTGCCCCCTCCCTTCACCACTGTGCAAACACACCCTGTGGCGCGTTTTAAGTTGGGGGATTAAGCTCCCTTGAATTCTGAGGGTCCCAGAGGTCCAACTAGCCCACCAGGTACCTCCAGTAAGCGCCACAGAGCGGTGTAAAAAGGGCCGTGGCCTGGACCACCTCTCTGTAACACAGCCCTGTGGCGCTTACTGGAGGTACCTGGTGGGCTAGTTGGCCCCAGGGACCCCCAGTATTGAAGGATAATTAATTCCCCATTGTAAAACGTGCCACAGGGCGCGTTTGCAGAGTGTTGCTGTGAGGGGGTGGGGCCTCCGGCATGATCACTGGTTTATTTTGTTGTTGTTTTTTTTGTCCTCATCTCACCAAAGACATTGTCAGATTTAACAAGCCGATTTTTTGTTTGTTACTGGGCGCCCTTCGGCTAACTGCGTCTGTCTAGGCCTACCAAGCCTTCCTCACGTGTTTGAAGTCTGGTGTAATTATAGGACCCGGGGGAAGGCCCTACATTTAGCCGTTTATCAATCGCAAGCGCCATCCCCAACTTAACAGAAGGAGCCAGATATTGAGTAGATCTTCCTCTCTGCGGTCTTGTTCTAAACGTGACAAGTTAAAGGCAGCTTTGAGCCAGTCTTCTCTGCCCGGAGGGATTGTAGCTTTCCATCTTATGCAGATCTCCTTCCTTGCCAAAAGCACAAGATATAAAAGCAAGCCCTTTGGATCTGTGTGAGCGACCCACTGGTAGAATCGTTTTTACCAAAAATCACCAAATGGAGATCTATCTCTATATTAGTTTAAAAAATAGGTGTTAAAGAATCTCCCACATTTTTCCAAAAAGAGCTTAGCTGGACATTCAAAAAAAATATGAATATCATCAGCATTGGCAAGTTTACAACTAGGACAACTTGGAGCCGGGACCGGGCCAAATTTGGCGATCTTGGCAGGAGTATAGTAAAGCCTATTAATCACAAAAAAAAATTTCTTCTTTAGACTGGCGGGCTTTATATATGTATAAAGTAGCTTAAGCGATGGTTTAAAAAATTCTTCTATACCATGGGCAAGTGATGTTTGATTCCAAACTGATGTTTGAGAGGGCACCTTAATTGCCTCTGATTCCAGAAACCTTGTGTACCAAAGAGATATTTCTTTCTTTTTTGGCTGGGGGTCTTGTAATATCTGCTCAAGTTCCCAACTCCCTGTGATTTTGCCAGCTTCTGCCTCGTACCATGATCTTAATTGGAGGAACTTGAACCTAGAAAAAGTGGGACCTATCTTAGCATGTAGAATCTCCCATGGAAGAACCCCATCTGAGTCCACCAGATCCGACCACCTGGCCAAATTAGCACTTTTAATCGGGGTAGCCAGGCTATCACACAAACAAGGAGGGGTCCCCAGAGAATCCCAAATAGAGGCAAAGTCATAAAAATAACCTATACCCAAAATACGTCTAATTGTATACCAAGTCGTCAAGGCAGTCTTGAGAACCTTAAGGCGAAGCCGTTTAAAAAACCTTGGGCCCCAAATTTATATAGAAACCCTCCTTGTCCGCTACCTCCCTCAACCAGTGCCACTTCCCCCAGTAATCTGCCCCACAAAGTTTCCTCAGGGGTAGTCAACAGCATCCTAACACCCTTAAACTGAAAAGCCATCAAATACCAATTGACGTCCGGGAGAGTCAACCCACCTTTTAGGTGCTTCCTTCTTAGTTTTTTCCATGACATCTTAGCACTTTTTGGGCCCCATATAAAACTGCCAATTTACTCTGGGTTAGGTATTATTATTTTATTTTTTTAGAAGGGGGGCTGTGTGCCCCCCCCTTCTTTTGACTTTTTTTGGGCCCTGAGGACCCCATCCCCCCGAGCCTTACCCACATTTAAAAAAAAAAATTGCACGGGAAGGGTCTGCGTGGGCCCCCCTCCCGTGGCCAATTCCAGCCCCGGGGACTCCATCCCCTGGGGAATGGCCACATAAATATATATTTGTTTTATGGAGAGGGGCTGCTTGGCCCCCCTCCTGAGGCCTCTATTGGCCCGGGGACCCCATCCTCCGGGGCCGGCCTTTATTTTTATTTCTCTTCATTTTATTTTTTGGGGGAGGGGGCCGCAAGGCCCCTCTCCCGGGCCACTTCTGGCCCCAGGACCCCATCCCCTGGGGCTGGCCCTCGCCGTTGGGGACCGTGGGGGGAGCCTCATTGCCCTCACGGTCCCGCCGGCTCCCCACGTCCTGCGGGAGCCGGCATTGCTTTTCCACATGGGGAGCTGCTGACATGCAGCATCCCGTGTGGGAAAGTAATCTGCTTTGCTTCACTTAAAGCGAGAGCAGGTTTCCCTGCTCTCGCTTCAATGAAGCAAAGCAGAGTTTGCAATGACACAGCAGGAGCCCCACGGCTCCTGCCCTGTCATTGAAAACAGCAGTATATCGGGGGTGGGCAACCCCGGACAGTGCAGGAGCCGGCCCTGGGGGGTGGTGGTCCCCAGGGCCATCAAGGGCTCCAGGAGGGGGGCCGCGAGCCCCCCTCTCAACGTTTGCACAGCCCCGGGGAGGTGGTGGCCCCTGGGGCTCTGGGTCAGTCACGGACCCCCAAATTTAAATATTAGTGCCCCGGGTAGGTTGCGGTCCCCGGGGCTTGAGGGGGGGGGCTCAAGCCCCCCCCCACACAGGTGTATGATTTTTTTTGGTTAAAAAGCCCCGGGGGTGGCGGTCCCCGGGGCAGCGGGGGGCCATGTGCCCCCGTAAAATAATTACTAAAAGCCCCAGGGGCGGCAATCCCGGGGCTAGGGGGGGCTCACATAAAAAAAGCAAAGCCCAGGGGGTGGCAGTCCACGGGGCTGCAGGTGGGCGTGAGCCCCCCACAAATATTTAATGAAAGCCCCGGGGTTGGCGGTCGCCTAGTGTATTTCCATTCAGCAGTTCGAGCTGTAGCCGTCTCTAAAGTTTCTTATGAAAAATTCATTTTTCGACCTCTTTTTAAAAAAGATTCAGGAACTACTGAGCGGATTTACAGCATTTAAGAAAAAGAGTTCTTTCTAAAACAAGCGCTACCTCTTTGCAAAATTTGGTGTAATTCCGTTCAGCAGTTCAGGCTGTAGCCGTGTCTAAAGTTTCCTATGGAAATGAACATGGAGGAAACACGTTTTGGGACCCCCTTTTTTCTCGGTCCCCGCTTCCCGAATCACCCCGACTGACCGGAGCGCCCCACGAGGTTTGAAAATTTCGCGAAGATTCGTCAACCGGCGCCAAAGTTATTGGGAAAACAAAAAACGCTTTTCCTATGGAAACTAGGTCCTAACTATAACTACCTACTGGCGACCGCCAGTAGGTGATATACATATATAATTTTTTTTATCATACCGCAAAGTTACCTTAAAGAGAGAGCCCACACGGGTGAGTGAAGCGGACAAAGAGTCCCGCTGCAGTGTTTCAGCAGACCTGGAGAAACGTCATCTGGCGTCCATCACAACAGGACGGGAGCTGGTATTCCTGGCAGGAAGGTGTGCGCGCTAACGAATGAGGATTGTAAAACAACCCACTGAGGTAACACAAGGGAATCTATCACTGGTGGGCATAAAGGATCACTCAAGCAATACTAAGCACACCACAAGGGCCAGAAGGCCTTGCAAGAGTCCGCACCCATATCGGTGGTGGATTTAAAAAGAACTTTAGGTGCACTACTGACTTCCTGCACTCCAGTTTTCAGAGCCAGTGATTAAGGGCAGGGCCCGAAACGCGTCTGGCTGCATTAATGGACTTTGCTTTTCTCATGTTGTGCGCTGCAGCCATGAATGAATCAGTCATCTCCACTCACCCGTGTGGGCTCTGTCTTTAAGGTAACTTTGCAGTATGATTTGGAACAACTAACCTGGCCGTGAGAGAGTCCCGCTGCAGTGTTTCATCAGACCTGGAGAACGCCATCTGGCGTCCATCACGAAAGGATGGGAGCCGGTATTCCTGGCAGGAAGGTGTGTGCGCTAACGAATGAGGAGTATAAAACAGCCCACTGAGGTAACACAAGGGAATTCATCACTGGTGGGCATAATGGCTCACTCGAGCAATACTAAGGACACCACAAGGGCCAGAAGGCCTTGCAAGTGGCTGCACCCATATGGGTGGTGGATTTAAAAAGAACTTTAGGTGCACTACTGACTTCCTGCACACCAGTTTTCAGAGCCAGTGATTAAGGGCAGGGCCGAAACGCGTCTGGCTGCATTAATGGACTTTGCTTTTCCCGAACGTATGGTTGGGGGCCCGGATCCTCCCGGGAAGCCATTTTGGGCGGGGGGCGTGTCACGGCTGGTATGCCCGAAGCGGCGTAGCCGGGGCGCGCCTTTTTCCCGCCCAAGAGGGGTTGTCCTAGACACCTACACCGATGGCCACGCCCAGTAGGCGTACCAGCAGAGGGTTCACGCCCTCCCGAAGAGGAATAAAGAGAGCGGGAATCCGAAGAAGCATCCTCTTGTTCCTGTGCTTGGAAGCTGCACCCACTCGTTGCACGTGAGCCCTCGACGGAACAAGGAGCAATTTTGAGAACTTGTAATTCTTGTGTTTCTCTTTCAGCGACTTCGAGGCTAAGGATCCAGGACCGTGTTGATCAACTTGGATCGAATATTCGATAACAATGCCTGGCAAGAAGGCAGGAAAGAAGTCCGGGACTGACCAGATGCTTCGCATGCTGATAAGAGATATGGCGAGCATGAAGAAGCAGATGGCTGCGATGAACAATACGGGTAAACCGAAGAAGGTAATAGGCCCGGCATTGCCGGGAGTTGTCCCCGCGGGTAGGGGTAAACGGGTCAGGAATAGGGCGGCAGGGGAGGAGGTCCCGGTTCCCGAGGTACCCCCGGCAAGCCCGGTCATCCCAGTCGAGGCCCCGGTACCAATCCCGGACGCGGGTCAACCGATTCCGGTTGTTGTTACGCCCGCCAACGAGGAGGACATGCCTCCAGAATTAGCCGCCCAGTTGGCCGCATGGCTCGGCAGGAAAACAGGGGGTGCTACGGCACCTGAGGACACGGCCGAAGAGGCCAAGTTACTAATGCAGCAGTTGCGGCAGTCGCGAGATGCCGCAAAGGCGAATCTCCCTCTTGTCCCCCCACAGGTGACCTTGGAAGGACCGGCAGCTGGCGTCGGAAAAACAGCGGGAACGACAATGGAGCCGGGTAAGCAGGCATTGCCAATGGCGAGGGAGGGGTCTTTGCCCTCAAGGAGAGAGAGGGTGGTCCAACATATTCCGTTGGCCAAGAAAGAATTGATATGGGCTGATAAGTATATGAATATGTTTTCTCTGCTGACTGACCATCGCGAGATGGAGTATGCTAAGACGCAGGAGGATTTGTGGCACCCGAGTGTATGGCGAGCAAAAATGGCGGGATTCAGGGTTGATGAGACAATCACAAATTGGGCCAAGGCCTTTGCGATGTTTACTGCAATTATTGGGGAACGTAAGCCCGAGGTTTTTGCCCGAATTATCCTGTTATCAGGCATGAATAATTTTATTTATTTATTTATGGAGCTTATAGAGCGCGCAGCTACCTCCGAAGGAGGTGTCCCGGCGCTAAGATTACATAACTGTCCCCATGAGGAGTAACCAAGATCATGTCTCACAGAGAAAATGGGAAACGGTGAGGAGTTGACAGTTCCAAGTCCTACCGCCTAGTGAACAGCCAGGTCTTGAGTTTGCGGCGAAAGGCTGGCTCAGATTCGCAGAACCTGAGGTCAAGGGGGAGGCTATTCCAGAGCTTGGCGGCAGTGACGGTGAAAGATCTGCCGCCAGTCCGAGAAAGCCTGAATCTAGGAACCAACAGAAGACGAAGGTTATTGGATCTGAGATGTCTGGCTGAAACAGAGATCTTGAGACGCTTTTTCAGATAAAGTGGGCCAGTACCATGGATAGCCCGAAATGTCAGGATCAGAATTTTAAAGTCTATGCGTCGTGAAATGGGAAGCCAATGAAGTTCTTCTCGGTAGGCTCTGACTGAAGTACGGGCAGGGATGTTACCGATGAGCCGGGCTGCCGCATTTTGGACTATTTGCAGGCGGTCAATAAGATAGTGCGGGGCACCTGCATATAGACTATTAGCATAGTCTAGATGGGTGATGATAAGGGCCTGGACTACAGTTTTGCGTGAGGATAGAGGGAGGAAGGGGAAGATTTTTCTGATCATGCGAAGTTTAGAGAAACAGGCCCCTACCACTTTGTTAACTTGGGCATTTCCGGACAAAGAGTTGTCAAAAATGAAGCCCAGGTTACGAGCTGCCTTCACGGGAGAGGGTGGGGGATTCAGAATGGTAGGCCACCAGAGGGTTGCAGGGGGGGGATTTTTTACTGAAAAAGAGAACCTCGGTTTTGTCGGAGTTAAGGGCAAGGTGATTGGCTGACATCCAGGAGCATATGTTACCAAGGCAGTTTCTAAAGTTGGAGAAGAGGGAGTCAGAATGGTCTCGAAAGGAAAAGATAAGCTGAGTATCGTCAGCGTAGGAGACCACCCTGACGCCCCAGGATTCAACTACCTTGGCCAGAGGAGCCACATAAGCATTAAACAGTAGAGGGCTCAAGGCAGAGCCCTGGGGCACTCCACACAAGAGGGGTTTGTCTTCGGATTCAAAAGGGTGCATCGTAACCCTTTGGGAACGGCTAGACAGGAAAGAAATAATCCAGGCCAGCACTGTCCCACCGACCCCTAGCTGCTGTAGGCGGGAGGTAAGTATTTTGTGGGAGACAGTATCAAAAGCAGCGGATAGGTCGAGGAGGACCAACATGGCCTCCTCGCCCCTATCCACTGATTCCCTGATAATTTCAGAGACTTCAAGCAGCGCAGTCTCGGTGCTATAGCCGGATCTAAAACCGGACTGAGAGTCGTGTAGCAGCTGATTTGACTCTAAGTACAGTGCCACTTGTTTCTGTACCACCTTCTCCAGTATCTTGGCAGGTTTAGGCAGGAGAGAAATAGGTCGATAATGGATTTTTATGAAACGTATGAGGGCAATGAGTGGATGGGTTACAATATGAAGTTCCGTAAGGCCAAGGAGTACGATTCATCTCTGACGTGGGATTGTCTCGACTCGATTTCTTGGCAGAAGCAGCTCCTGCCGGGCGCGACAAAGTCGTCCTCGCTAGGCGGACATGGGTCGGGGCCTTCCCGCCAACAGCCCGCGTGCCCTTTCGAGCGGGCCCCGGTGGCGACCACCAAGCAAGGACTGGTGGGAATGGGGGTAAGAGAGGGGTCTGTTGGAATTTTAACAGGGGCAATTGCACCAGGCCACAAGGGGCGTGTAAGTTCAGACATGGGTGTGCAGGTTGCGGGAATTCCTCGCACCCCAAGAGTTCGTGCAGATCCAGGAATAGTGGGACGGGGGGTAGAGGAGGGGCCAAGCAAGACTGAGGGTGACCATTGTGTACCGCTACCTACCCCCGTTGATATCATGGCAATGATCCCCTGGCTAAATGAATACCCTGATCATGTCTCCGCTGGGGTGTTGAGGAAGGCTTCTTATATGGTTTCCGCATCCCGGCGGGGGATTTTCGTGGGGAACCACTTTGTAGAAACCAACTGTCGGCTCAGCATAATCCAGCGGTGGTGGAGAGGAAGATTGCAAAAGAAGTTGCCCTTGGCCGGGTTGCTGGCCCATATAGGCACCCGCCAGTACCTAATTTCATCTGTTCCCCATTAGGAGTGGTTCCCAAGAAGGACCCGGGGGAATTTAGGCTGATCCATAACTTGTCAGCTCAGAGGGGTCTCTCGGTGAACGATGCGATTGACCCGGGAGTTTGTTCGGTGCGGTACGCATCCTTTGATGATGCCGTCACCAGGTTAAATCGCCTGGGGCCCGGAGCGCTGATGGCGAAGTCAGATATCGAGTCAGCGTTCCGGTTGCTCCCGGTACACCCACGGGATCAGCGTCTGTTAGGCTTTGTGTTCCAGGGACGTTACTACATGGATAGATGTATGCCAATGGGCTGCTCCATCTCTTGTGCTTATTTTGAGAAATTCAGTTGTTTTTTAGAATGGGCATTCACCGAGGCCACTGGCCATAGCCATGTTATGCATTACTTGGATTATTTTTTGTTCTTGGGGGCAGCCGGCGACACAAAATGTGCACAGGCGTTACAGGAATTTTGCACCCTCATGAAGGGATTCGGAGTGCCATTGGCACCAGGTAAGACGGTTGGACCATCTACTTCACTCGATTTTCTGGGAATTGAGCTCGATTCTGTGGAGGGATGTTTCCGTTTGCCAGTAGGGAAAGTAGCGAAATTCAGGGCTTCCCTGGAACTGTGCCTTAGCAAGGAGAAAGTTAGCCTCCATCAGTTACAACAAGCAGTGGGTCAGCTTAACTTTTCCCTAAGAGTGATACCAATGGCCCGCCCCTTTTCCCGCTCTATCGCACAAGCTATGGTTGGTCTCAAGGAAGGACACCACCGCACGAGACTGTCTGCAGAGGTTCGCCAGGACATGCGCATATGGTTGGCATTCCTGGCGGATTTCAACGGTCGAGTGGTGTGGAACAAGCCGCCAGCGTCTTCGGATGAGCTGGGTTTGTGGACCGACTCGGCGGGGAGCGTGGGATTTGGCGCAATCTTTGGTAATCGATGGTCGGCGCAAACATGGCCGACGTGGTGGCACACCAGCGGTCTCACAGGTAACATTGGGTTCCTCGAGTTATTCCCCATTTTTGTGGCTCTGATGGCATGGCCGGATGAGTTCAGAGATCGCTCTGTGGTGTTTTGGTCCGACAATATGACTGTTGTTGAATGTATAAATAATCAGGCAGCACGCTGCAAGTGGATATTGAGATTACTGAAGGAAATTGTACTACTTTGTATGAGACTAAACGTGCAATTCAGGGCGAAACATGTGCCGGGTGTACTGAATCAGGCTGCTGATGCACTCTCTCGTTCACACATGCAGACTTTCAGGGGTTATCTACCTTCCGCGGACCTAGCGGCGGCACCATTTCCCGAAGCACTCTGGCTACTCGGTGCCCCGGATTACAAGACCTCGTGGCAGCAAGCTTAGCCCCCAGGACAAGGAAGGCATACGAAGGAGCGTTTCGTTCCTATTGTGCATTTTTGGGTCCGGCAGGGGAGGACAAATGGGGTCAGGAGGATTGCTTCCTAAAGTTTCTGGTAGCATTACACAGGGAAGGCCGATCAGTAGCAACGGCCAATAGGCACCGGGCCGCCATTTCATTCATGGCGCAGGCGCATGGTATCAAGGACCCGACATCGTCCTTTTTGGTAAAGAAAGCCCTTCGTGGTTGGCAACGCCTGGAAGGTCGTACAGTAGACGAGAGGCGCCCGATTGGGTTAGAAAGGTTGTCCCTGCTTATGTCGATACTTCCCACGACATGTTCCTTCCATTTCGAAGCAGTTCTGTTCCGAGCCGCTTTCGCATTAGCGTTCCATGGGGCTATGCGGGTGAGCGAACTGGTCGCAAAGAATAAGAAAGATGTGGAGGGAGGTCTGTGTCGGGATCACATCCTGATTAGGGGTGATTCAATGGTAGTCACAATAGCCAAGTCCAAGACTGACCAGAGGGCTATGGGAGACAGTATTGTTGTCCAGCGCATGCGAGGGTCCCCCATGTGCCCGGTAAAGTGCGTTGAGGAATATTTGGCGTGAAGGGCGGATACATGGGGGGGAAACCTGCTGAGACACATTGATGCTACCCCACTGACGAGGTTTCAGTTTCAGAGGGTGCTGACAATGGCAATCGCAGCGGCGGGCTTGGACCCGTGCGATTTTGGGACCCATTCCTTTAGGATAGGGGCTGCTACTGAGGCTACAGCCAGGGGTCAGAGTGTTGAAGAGGTGAAACAACTGGGACGATGGTCCTCAAATTGTTTTAAAAGGTATGTGCGATTGCACATGTTGTGAAGTCAAGTTACATGCACTCACGCTTCTTGTCTTCTGTTTGATTTACAGTTTCGCGAGCATGTTATGCGGGGCGGAATTTGCAGTCGACCCGGCACCAGGGGACCAGCGGTCAGAGATCACCGGCTGAGGAGAGAGTGGTGTGGGTCGTGGGCCACTCATACGTGAGGCGGGCCGGGGACGTATTCAAAGCAGGTGACGTGACTCACGCAGCTGGGGAATACGGGTACAGAGTGACCTTCCACGGAAGGGGCGGGCTCTGTATTGACCAGTTTGAATCTTTTGTCGAGGAACTCTTAGGGCGGCAGAGGTCACCGCCATCTGTAATCATAGTACACCTGGGGGGCAATGACATGGTGACACTCGGTCGGCGAGTACTACTCGAGCGAGTTTTATCTACTGTTAGCTGGCTGGCGAGAAGGATCCTGGGGTGCACAATAGCATGGTCCCACATGATTCCCAGGAAGGTGTGGCGGGGGGGCCTCTCGGTGTCAGCACTGAACCATTCAGTGAAAAAAGTCAACAACAAACTTGGTAGGTTGTTTCGCTCGGAGCAGTTGCACAGTATTCCGCATGGATGTATTCGGGGGGATCACATGTATCTCGATGATGGGGTCCATTTGTCCCGGGAGGGGAATGTCTTACTCATAGGAGACTTCATAGCATGGCTAAGGGGTTTGAGAAAGCATGACCTTTAGGAGGAGTTTGTGGGGGGGCCGGATAGCCGGTCAACTATTCGGCCTGTGGCGGTAAGGTCATGATCGGTGAGCAGTAATTTCAAGGTCCCTAGAGGGGGGCGCCACCCACTATGGATGGGAGCGCCCGGGGGGAGGCGGCCATTGGCCCCTCCCACGGGGAGGCGGCACCCACTAAGTATGGGTCGCCTAGGGGAAGACGGCCATAGGCCCCTTCCAGGGGGGGAGGCGGCTATATGCCCCTCCTACGAATTTCCCGGGGCCCGGATATCCGCGACGGCGGATGTGATAGATAGTGTGGGGTGGGAGGGGGAGTCCACGCTGCCTTCTTACAGACACCTCACACGGGTCCTCGGACGACCTTTAAGATGGCGTCGAGTTAAAATGGGGGGCCCCCAACAAGACAAGGGAAATTGGAGTTGGCACAGAGGGTACAGTCCTCTGCGCGGCCGCCACTCACACCGTGAGGGCGAGAGTTTTGGTAGTAGGGATCTGACACCGGTTGCGACCTTGCCGTTGGCCCGTAATGCTAAGATGTACAATTTTAATTTAGAAACTATGCATTTGCAGGATGTTAGACTCGGCTAGGAAAACCTTTGTACTAGAGATTTGTTAAGGTTAGCCAATGAACATGTCTTCATCGAAATGTAATAAATGAAAATTGTACATGATATGAAACTTTTATTTTAATGTTTAATTTTGTTTCATATTTTTAATAAATACGGCCGGGAGGGTAACTCCCTCCCGCCTTCCAAAAGTTCAGAACTGCGTCCGTCTTCCCATCCTTGGGGATTGTGTTGGGAGGGGGTGACAGGCATCCCGGCCATATTTAAAGGGGCGACCACTCGGTCCCCCCGAACGTATGGTTGGGGGCCCGGATCCTCCCGGGAAGCCATTTTGGGCGGGGGGCGTGTCACTGCTGGTATGCCCGAAGCGGCGTAGCCGGGGCGCGCCTTTTTCCCGCCCAAGAGGGGTTTTCCTAGACACCTACACCGATGGCCACGCCCAGTAGGCGTACCAGCAGAGGGTTCACGCCCTCCCGAAGAGGAATAAAGAGAGCGGGAATCCGAAGAAGCATCCTCTTGTTCCTGTGCTTGGAAGCTGCACCCACTCATTGCACGTGAGCCCTCGACGGAACAAGGAGCAATTTTGACCCACCCACCAGCCCCTTATGGCAATGTTAGTTCTGCAATAAAGTAATTTTCTCTGATAACATCTTCTTCCCTTGGTTTAGCGGTATATGACGGTCTAGTTTAATGATACGATTAATGTAAGAAGGTACTGTTTTCTTGTAGTATAGACAAATATTGCAAATAAACAGGATGATTTTCTCTCCCTTAGTAGGTAATCAAACGTCGTATTTATTTTTTGGTCGGGCGGTAAGGTCATGATCAGTGAGCAGTAATTTCAAGGTCCCTAGAGGGGGGCGCCACCCACTATGGATGGGAGCGCCCGGGGGGAGGCGGCCATTGGCCCCTCCCACGGGGAGGCGGCACCCACTAAGTATGGGTCGCCTAGGGGAAGACGGCCATAGGCCCCTTCCAGGGGAGGAGGCGGCTATATGCCCCTCCTAAGAATTTCCCGGGGCCCGGATATCCGCGACGGCGGATGTGATAGACAGTGTGGGGTGGGAGGGGGAGTCCACGCTGCCTTCTTACAGACACCTCACACGGGTCCTCGGACGACCTTTAAGATGGCGTCGAGTTAAAATGGGGGGCCCCCAACAAGACAAGGGAAATTGGAGTTGGCACAGAGGGTACAGTCCTCTGCGCGGCCGCCACTCACACCGTAAGGGCGAGAGTTTTGGTAGTAGGGATCTGACAACGGTTGCGACCTTGCCGTTGGCCCGTAATGCTAGGATGTACAATTTTAATTTAGAAAGTATGCATTTGCAGGATGTTAGACTCGGCTAGGAAAACCTTTGTACTAGAGATTTGTTAAGGTTAGCCAATGAACATGTCTTCATCGAAATGTAATAAATGAAAATTGTACATGATATGAAACTTTTATTTTAATGTTTAATTTTGTTTCATATTTTTAATAAATACGGCTGGGAGGGTAACTCCCTCCCGCCTTTCAAAAGTTCAGAACTGCGTCCGTCTTCCCATCCTTGGGGATTGTGTTGGGAGGGGGTGACAGGCGTCCCGGCCATAAAGGCATTGCAAAAGGTTTATAGGTATGCGAGGCGAACTTAGAGTGCATACTAATTGTATACTCCGTTTAAACATAAATGGTATCTCATTCCAACTGGCCACAGTTGTCTGGAAACAGAATTTTTAAAACCAAGAGCTCGTGTGTTTGTGTTATTTCCTCTGACATAAGACACAGAAGATCGGAAAGGAATGACCACAGTCGAGCTGCCAGGAGTTTTTTGTTGCTTTATAACAGGACAGCTCAATATGGCGATCATCTTACAGTCAGGCTCACACTGGAGTCTTAAAAAAACTATTTAAAAAGTTCTATAGAGCGAAAAAAAAGGATTTCTTTAGGTCTACATGATATAAATAAATAAAAATTTCACATCTTAGTGTAATTTTTAGATGTAAAACAGTCCATCATGCATTGGAATACAAGCACTTCATAGGAGATGGCATGTTACACCAAAAGCCAACAGCATGAGGTGAGGAAGTACTACTACTACTATTTGGACAGAGCACAAGCCCACTCCCAGTATATATTAAACATTTGGTAACAATAGTTGTTGCACACAGTAGCACTGTCAAGCAAGATTAACTAATAAGGATGTACATCAAAGAAATTCCGATAAATATGCTCCATGTTTTTGCATACATTTTTTCAGTTGACTTGTAAACAACATGCATAAAGCAGACAGGCACATTTGTTCTGTGGTATTCACCTCTGTGATCAGTCTCCCTCGTGTCTTGTTCCTTTCTCTGTATTGTGCTCTTTTTTGAATCTGCTGTAGCACCCTCTCCCTGGTCGTCCTGTATTCTAGGGCAAATTCGCTGATCACTTTGCAGAACTTAGTCACTTTCATCTCTCGCACAGCGTTCGGTGTATACCCCATAAAGAGTAAAAAAGAGTGAAATCTAGAAGAAAAGCCAAGATTTGTAAAAAGAAAAGAAATACTGAAAAAAAAAAACTTAGAAATGAAATAATTAACTTTATTATTAAAAAGGTATACTTTGTGTTATGTTATTTCTTTAAATGAACATCAAATATCACCAACATGGATTCATTTACAGAAAACATTTCTTAAACTTGCCACTAAGGTCTCCTTTAAAGGCTGGATGGTAACGAGGTATTTAACAAAAACTGACCAATGCCTCATCTGCCTAGTTCTTTGTTCCTTGCTTAATTTAGAGATGGAGAACAGCTTTAGTCTAACAATGGTGGTACTATAGTTGACAGCACTGTCGGAAACACTCTTGCAAGTGCTTTTTGACCAGACAACATGCTGTCTGCAACGTATTTTATTTCAAGAATGGGTAGGAAAACATGATAAATGCCCCCAAAGCGCAAGTTACTACTTGTGTAACGATATACCTGTAAGAGACATTAGTTAGTGATAGATTCCTTACCTTAGAATATCCCCAGGCGTCAGACTGGATCCTGAAAGTTTTGCTTAGCAGTACCCCTGCGCGACAGTAGGTGGCGTCCTGCGGCTCCGCGTCCCTCACTGGCGGCGTCAGCGCCAAGATGACGTCATGGAGATTACTTAGGCACCACTCATGCACGCTGAGGTCAGTTCTGTACACTTCTTTCCGCGCCCGAACGCAGAGCCATGCAAGATACTGACCATTGGTGCATAAAACTAGGACCCTAAAAGGGATGACCTTAACCCTAGTTATCAGTGCGCAGAATGGGGAGGATGGGTGGGGCGGTAAGGAATCTATCACTAACTAATGTCTCTTACAGATATATTGTTACACAAGTAGTAACTTGTGCATCTGAAAGAGACACGTTAGTGATAGATTCCTTACCTTAGAATAGATACCCCAGCAATACCAGCCCCGGTTGAGGGTCTGCGTACAAAATTACACCAGGAAGTCATGGAGAACAGAACGGCCAAAGAAGCCGCCTCTCCGGACTTGACTGTCAAGGCAGTAATGCTTTGTAAACGTCTGCAGCGAGGGCCACGTAGCTGCCTGACAAATGTCCTGCAAGGGAACGCCGCGTCCCAAGACAGTAGTGGCTGCAGTTGCCCTAGTCGAATGGGCACGTAGCCCCACGGGAGCTTCCTTCTTCGCCAAGGAGTAACATGCTTTGATGCACAGAACGACCCAACGGGAGGTGATCCGTTTATGCATGGCCCAACCTTATTTGGCGCCCACGTAGCCAACAAAGAGCTGATCATCCACCCGAAGTGTTGCAT
Organism: Lissotriton vulgaris; assembly: GCF_964263255.1. Classification (NCBI taxonomy): domain Eukaryota; kingdom Metazoa; phylum Chordata; class Amphibia; order Caudata; family Salamandridae; genus Lissotriton; species Lissotriton vulgaris. The sequence goes on along the minus strand of NC_141700.1, from coordinate 475,858,769 downwards.
ACGCTGCAGATAGAATGCGAGCTCACGTTTTGGGTCCAAACGGTGGAGCCTCTCCTCCTCCCTGGAAGGATGCGGAGGCGGAAAGAAGGTGGGCAAAGTAATGGTTTGCCCGATTTGGAAGGGCGTAACAATCTTTGTCAAGAAAGAAGGACGGGTCCTTAGAACCATCTTGTCCAGATGAACTGAAAGGAAAGGGCATCGACATTCCTATACCAAACCGGTAGGTCCCGTACTATCGATTTATAACGGAAAAATAAGGGCATCGATACTCTACGGTGCAGAGCTCTGGGGTTTTGAAAATTTAACTCCATTAGTTTTAGCCCAAAACAAGTTTTTGGGATCCCTAACTGGTCTTCCTCAATCCACTCACCTTAAACCACTACTACTAGACCTGGGATGTAATACATTTGAGGAAATTGCTGGTTTCAGACCCTTAGCTTACTGGAGAAGGCTTTGGAGTACGCCGGAGCTACTACCATATGCAAATGCACTAAAACTCATAAGAGAAGTAGAGACATCATTTAAAATCAAGTGGCAGCAAAAGATTAAGTGTAAACTGGTTTATATGGGGCTCAAACTATGTGTATACAATAGAGCTATGGAGACACATCCCCGTACCTGAAGGGTTGAGAGGATCCTATGTTGGAGTATGACCTCCCATGTCAAAACATTAATCCACAAAAAATACTCTAAATGGACCAGCATGTGGTCAGTAGAACAGATGTCTAACTGTAAAAAAGGGGAAGTATCTAGTGTAAGGATATACCTAACTCAACTTGAACGGGAGGAAGGAAAACACTTTGTGTGTGAGGGTAATTAAACAAAAAGTGTTTTCCTTCCTCCCGTTCAGGTTGAGTTAGGTGTATCCTTACACTAGATACTTCCCCTTTTTTACAGTTAGACATCTGTTCTACTGACCACATGCTGGTCCATTGGAGTATTTTTCGTGGATTAATGATATGGGGTTCAGCCATCTGTGGGAGGACCCAATAGGTAATTTGTTCCCATCAAAAAATTATTATAAAGCAATATACTGGGACATGGTTAACCTTACACCCATGTCACTGGTGAGCAATACCTCTCTGACAGGCATTTTCCTGGAACAAAAGTATGAATTTAGGTCCGAAGCATATTGGGATTTTATTGCTAGACCAAGTGACAGGAAATTGTACCATCAATTTAGAGTTGGTTCTCTCCCTATCAAAACGTTCACGTCAAAATGGCAGAATGCATTAGAAATCAAATGCCCCTCGTGCTTAATGATAGAAGAGTCCATATTGCACATATTGTTTGTATGTCCTGCATACAAGTGCCTTAGACATAAATGGCTTAAAACGATCTGACTAAATCTCGGCACAAGATCATGCAAAACAGCACTTCGTACTTTGAAAACTGATACTTTCGAAGATTTAGCAATAGCAATGGCGAAGTTCTTGAGTTGGATGTGAGACATTCGAAGAAACAGCTTGAAGGCCACAGTTGACACTGCCCTGCAATAATCAGTCATGTTTTATAATCATTGAGGGGAGCTCTGCATGCATTAATTCTGTATCAATAATCTATTTATTATGCTGGTGTTTTTAAATGTTATGGATATAATGATCTTAGTAATTACCTGTGTACCATCCTCAAATGCCAGCATCTCTAATTTTTATAACATTTTTAGCATATTTATTCTTCTATTTAACAAAAAAAAAAATTATCATATGCTTGTCTTTTAAGGAATCCTAATTGTAATGACTTTTTATGTACTGTTATTGAGTCTTTTATGATTGAAAAATATCGACATAAAGACCAAACTTGAACTTGAAAGGAGGTTTGGAAGAAAGAGCCTGGAGCTCACTCACTCACTCTTCTGGCAGAGGTGATAGCCACCAGGAAAGCCGTCTTTAAGGTGAGAAGACGTAAGGGACAGTTATGAAGGGGCTCAAAGGGAGCGCATATCAAATAGGTCGACAATATTCAAGTCCCACTGAGGCATTATGAAAGGCACTGGAGGAAACGTGTGTGTAATGCCTTTGAGGAAACAGTTAACAACCAGGGACTTAAAAAGAGAAGAATGATCAGGAAGCCTTAGAAAGGTGGAGGTGGCAGGCAGATAACCTTTGATAGTCCTCAGAGCAGAGCCCTGCTGGGACAAAGACAGAGGAAACAGAAGAACCTCAGAAAGAGGGGCAGAAAGGGGATCCAAAGCCTTTGCTGTGCACCATGCCACAAATTTGTTTCACCTGCAGGCGTATACTGTTTTAGTGGAGGGACGCCAGGCTGCCAGAATGACATTACAGGCTTTGGGAGGAAGGTCGAAAGCTGTCAACTGACGCCACTCAATCTCCACGCATGAAGGTGGAGGCTGGACAGGTTCGGGTGGAGGACCATCCTCTGCTGCTGCGACAGAAGATCCTCCCAAAGAGGCAGACGGATCGGGGGATCGACTCTCATACTGAGTAGCTCGGGATACCATACTCTTGGAGCCCAGTCCGGAGTCACAAGAATGACTTGTGCCAAGTCGCACCTGATGATCTTCATCACTCTGGGCAGAAGTGGTATAGGCGGAAAGGCGAACAACAGACCGCAACTCCACTTGTGACGAAAAGCGTCTCTGAGTGAGTGGCGCCTTGGAAATTCCAACGCGCAGAACTGATGACATTGCACTTCTCTTCGGTGGCGAATAGATCTAATCAAAGCTCTACCCACTGCAGAAAGAGACCTTGTGCCACGTCCGAGTTCAGACGCCATTCGTGATCCATCACGCACCGGTCAGGTGTTGAGCCACCAAGGTAATGCCTTGTTGTTCCAGCCCAGCCCAGCGCAGAGCCTCTTGACCCAGAGGCCTCTGATCTCCGCCTCTCCCAAGAGACCTCCCATCCTAGGAGGGACGCATCCGTCACCACAGTGTGCTCCGATTGGGGAAGGGAGAGGGATCTGCCACTGACACATTCGCGATTCGTGAGCCACCACTTCAATAGTCGCGCAGTGCCGTCCGAGATCTGAACAAGATTGGACAGTTTGCCCTGATGTTGCGCCCACTGGAACTTCAGGTCCCACTGCAGAGCCCTCATATGCCATCTGGCATGTGTCACAAGCAGGATGCAGGAGGCCATCAAGCCCAGAAGCCGGAGGGTCATACTGACCGAAACCCGGGATACAGGCTGAAAGATCGGAATCATAGCCTGAATATCCCGGACTCGCTGCTCGGGAGGATAAACCTGAAACAGCATTGAATCCAGAACCGCTGCTTTAAAGGGGAGCTTCTGAGAGGGACTCATGTGCGACTCTGGCACGTTGATGGAGAACCCCAGCAAATGAAGGAGGTCGGCCGTAGTCTGGAGGTGGTTGAGGACTGCCTGGGGCGAGCCCGCCTTCAACAGCCAGTCGTCAAGGTAGGGGAAGACTTACACCCCTGACCTGCACAGATGAGCTGTGACCACCCCCATCTCCTTCGTGAACACCCAAGGGGCGCTGGTAAGGCCAAAGGGGAGCACGGCAAACTGAAAATGCTCCTGGCCTACCGTGAACCGCAGGTAGCGCAGATGGGCCTACAGGACGGGGATGTGAAAATAAGCGTTCTGCAAGTCCAACGCCAACATCCAGTCTCCAGGGTCGATGGCAGTCAGGACCTGAGCCAGAGTCAGCATTTTGAACTTGTCCTTCCGGAGGAAGCGATTTACGTCCCGGAGGTCCCAAGATTGGGGGCAGGCCCCCCCTTGTCCTTCTTGGGGACCAGAAAGTAGTGGGAATAACAACCACTCCCTACTTCCTGCCCGGGAACGCACTCAGTCAGTCAGTCAGTCAAAACTCTTTATACGATTAATTAAAATCATAAAAGAAGCAACAATACATACATACAGAATAGAGATATATACATTTAAAAAACAAGCATATATGTACAAACAATCATTTATATACACAATATATATTACATGGTTCATGGGAAAACAATTAATACAAAAATATCTCCAGATGTGCTTAAAACTACTATTAAAAACAGTTAAAATGTATGATAGTTTCTGTTCCAAGGTTGTGGGGAAGGGGTTCAATTCAATTCATATGTAGTGTTCTTTTATTCTTCACTCTTGCTGCAGCCACCAGAAAACTTGCTACGCTAAAGATGACCCGCACACTGTTCAGTAATTGCAAATATAGTAGTGCAGGCCTCACCTGTAGGAAACCCGCCTCTGGTAATATGGGCAACAAGAATTTATTTTGTGCCTCTGCAAATTTATCACAAAACATAATTAGGTGAAGAGTGTCTTGTGTCGAGAAGTTATCGCAAGAACATGGTGGCGAATCAGATGGCTTACCCCAAAATTGGTAGTCACCCAGAACAAGGTGAATGAGATTAAATCTGAACCTTATCAGCAAAAAGCGATGGTATGGCTTTGTTACAATCTTCAGGTAGGGTTCTATGTGGGGCAAGGTCTGAAGAGCATAAATGCTTCTTACTCCTAGTTTTTTAAGTTCTACCTCCTCCCTATCTGCCTCTGCCATGATTCGTAAATTCCGTTTAATCCATCCCAGATCCTCTTTCTTAATTCCCTCTGGGGTGGTAAACAGTTCCGGGCGTCCCATCCTGACACACGCCGCTCTAACGTATGCCAGCCATGGGATGCTGTGTGTCTTGTCGAGGGCCAGACAATCTTTGAGGATGAGATGATTAAGAGTAATGTCCTCATTGAGCCATGTCTTTGCCCAACAAATCAACGGGGCTACTTTAAGATAGTCTGAGATATATCCCATACCTAGTTCACAATGTACCGCCATGGTCGATGATGACTGAGGTACCGCCAGCAGTGATCTAAAAAACTTGTTTTCTACCAGTTGAATTTTGTCCACGTGGCCATATCCCCATATCGATGCCCCATAAGAGGCAATCGCACAGCACATGGCCTTATAAATTTTAAGCATGGGTTCCAAGGGTTTGGCTCCCTATCTTTTGGCAAAATTAAGAAGCGCTGTAGTGGATCTAGCCACTATGTTGCTTTTGTGCTTCTGCTGGGGACCCAGTTACCTTTCTCGTCGAATAAGACCCCCAAGTACGTAAAAACTGGAACCCTTGAAACTTCCGCACCCAGACAACTAAAGGTTTTAACGTTCCTGAGCTTCCTACGAGCCCCTGCAATCATTACATGAGATTTTTTACTGTTAATTTTAAGGTCTAGGGCATCCATAAATTTTCCAAAGCTGTCCAGCAGCCTCTGTAAACCCAGACCTGTACGGGCAATGAGTACGGCGGCATCCGCGTACAGGAGGACCGGGATATCCGTTCCTCCTGCACTAGGGATGTCTGCACCGACCCCGGCCAGAGATTTTTCCAGGCCATTTATGTAGATCGTGAAAAGAAGGGGAGCCAGAATGCAGCCTTGTCTGACTCCCCGTCTAGATCTAAATTGGTCCGTGCACCTACCGTCCTGTGTAACCCTAACAGCTGCTGCTAGGTCCTGATGGAGTGAGGCAAGAAAATAAACTAGGGGAGCATCTATGCCCATGTCTAACAAGATACACCATAGTTTGGAACGGTTCACCATATCGAAGGCTGATGATAAATCCATGAACCCCAGATATAGGAAGCCTTCTTTTGCCACTGTGTACTTGTTGATCAAGAGGTAAAGATTAAGGCATTGGTCCATGGTGCCCCTGTGCTCCCTGAAACCGTACTGGAGATTCGAGAGAACCCCCCCCGCCATTCAGCCAATCACCCAGTTTCTGAAGAATGACTCTTCCCATGATCTTGACGAAAGAATCTAACAGGGAGATTGGCCTGTAGCAGGCGGGGTCCTCACGGCTCCCCTTTTTGAAAATGGGCACGATAATTGAAGAACCCCAGGATGGCGGGAAACCCACCAGTGCTGCGGCATTAAATACGTTTGTTAGGATTTTTGCCCAGAAGTTAGGATACATGATGAAAAGGTCTGCAGGCACCCCATCAGGGCCTGGGGCCTTATTTTTAGAAGTAGCACGAATAGCCCTTTCTACTTCTTCTAGTTCAAATTTGATGGGGGTCCTGGGACAGCTGATAGTAGGTAGTACGGATGTTAAGTCAGGTGTGTCCTTGTCCCCATAAATGTTCTTAAAGTGCCGGAGCCAAACATCGTCCGGAATTACGTAGTCTGTGTCTAGACTGTCACTTTCCGAGAAGAATGGCTGATTTATTATGGCCCAGAACTTCCTACTATCCCTTAATACATCGGCAGTCTGTAAGCTATCCCATGCTTCCTCTTTGATTTTCAGTTTCCGCAGGGAGATTGCCAGTTTGTACTCCCTGCGGAGAGAGGAAACCAAAATTCTATCTCTTGGGCTCCTTTTAAGGGCCTCCAGGAGGGCCTCATGGGCTTTAGAGCAGGAGCTATCAAACCATCTATGGGCTTTCTTATGATGTGACACTTTCCCTTTGTTTAGATTAACAGCTATTTGTTTACAAATGGCTGAGAAGGAGGTTATCGTTCCTTCACCCACAGCGTTGTCATCTAGGCAGATGCCCATATTGGACTCAGTCATGGCCGTCAGTTCTTCGAAAAAGGGCTCTGGGACTATTTTGTCCCACTTTATCCGTCTACCTTGATCTTTTGTAGAAATGGCTCGTGGTGCTTCCCTTCCCGGGGCCCTGGTGGTAATCTTGGCACCCATGTCAAGTTCTAATACGAGAGGGTTGTGGTCACTAAATGGTGATATCACTACGCTATAGGCTAATGTTATAGTCAGCAAAGGGGGCGACACAAAGATGTAATCAATAACAGAGTTAACCCCCCTCCCTGTAAAGGTAGGTGCATACTCATTACCACTTTCCCTAACTGGTTCTAATAGGTTCAGATTGGAAAGCAATGCTTCCAAATCCTCCCCCTGTTTACCATGTTCAAAATGGGGTACCTTACTATTTAGCTGCCCGTCTAAATCGTCCCCATAACAATCCCATTTGCAAGGGTGTGTATTAAAATCCCCCATGAGGAAAATCTCTATCTAATAAGAGTGATTGACTTTGTATACTGACAAAAATTGTTCTAATATATTAAAATGTTCAAGACCATCCATGGCATTATACAAGTTTATCAAAAGGTATTTCTTGTTAGACAAGGACCATTCCAAAATGAGAAAGTTATCTGACTCAACATGACATTTTCTGAATGACCCAGTAAGATCCAAGGAGACAAGGAAAAGTAAACCGCCCTTAGATCTCCCCATAGTCCCTCTGATTGCGGGAGTGGCGAAGCTTTGAAAACCGTCAAGATTAAAACTAGAGTGTGCATCCCAAGTTTCCTGCAACGCCAGAATATCGAAGTGTTTTATAAATTGCAGCCAGATTGGATCAGAACTTTTAGATCTAATGCCCGCCACGTTCCAACTAAATAATTTGCATGGGACTAAAAATGAATCTGTGGGGGTAGTAGGACAGTCTCTCTCCCTCCCCTTACTTGCGGTTACATGGCCCAGTCAGTCATTGCATTCCAACTGAGATAGGGGTGAGAACCTGTTACTAAGCTCTATCCCTCCCCTAGGTTGCACATTTATCGGGGAGGCTGGAAGTAAGTCCATTGATTCAATGTCCCCAACCCTGATTGGCCTCTGGGCTATGGTCCGGTGGGCAGTCATCCTAGCCTGGTATGATAAAATGCTTTTATTGCTCGGTCTTGTGAGTTGTCGGGAATGTGGGGCTGCGTGTCTATAGACGCCGGGTGTTGGATAAGAAAAACCCAGGGGGAGGGGTCTAATGCCTTTATTTGCAAGCTCTGAACCATCCCAAAATAATCTTTCAGCACAATTCCTGTTCTTGAAATTCACCACCACACAATCCCCGGGGATGTTCTTTGGTCGATGCCCCACCCATCGTACCCTCCTAACCATTGTAATTGCATTAGCTATATTAGCATCTCCTGAGCTAAACTGGTCACACCACTGACTAGCTAGGTTCATCAAGTCAGCAGTAGTCTCCCAGACACCCCCCCTAACCGGGGGAACTCCTGTGAAGATAGCCACCAAAGGTGCAGCATCCGGAGGCAACTCCAGGGTGTAACCAGGCGGACGTGGATGTCTACTATTGGCCTTTTCCCGGGTATGGCATGCATTTTCCTCAGTTATTGGGTTAGGTGACCCACCCCTTGCGCTTGGCTTCCCTACTGTATTAGTAGCCCCTACCCCACTAGGGACCCGACAGGGTATGGGATTAGAATTATCAGCTGTAGACAAGTTGTTAACTGTAACATTTGGCTGGGTCGGGCCTCCCTTGTCCCCACTATGTTGTCTCAGCAGCTGGTCAATCTTTTCACATTTAGAGAGAAGCCCTGCTACGCAGGTGTTAAGGGTGTCCACAATGTCCTTAGCTACAGATACCAATACAGGTTCCAAGCGCTCGATGAAAAGGTCCTCGATAAGTTTCCCAATTTGGCTCTTTAGGTGAGAGTATTGGTATTTGCCAAGTCTTTGTTAGGCCTTCCCAAAGAGCTTAATGGTTTTCTCCTCTTAAATGCCCTGTGTGGGGTTGCGGTGGGCGTAGGGGATGTAGGTAAGTGGACAGTCGAGGCATCTGGGGGAGTTGGTTGTGCAATGGGAGGTGGAATCGAATCCCGGTTGGTGATTACAACAGTTGGGATCAAAGGTATCTCCCTAATGTGGTCAGAGCTCAGGGCTGGGTCAATCTCCTCTGCATTCAGGCCCAGTTCTTTCTCAGCGTGTGCGATTTCTTTTGTCAAAGCCCCCACCGCTGAGGTAAATATGAAATAATTGATTCGGTGTGTCTAGGGTGTTTAGCTTTTGACCAAGCATCATCATTGGTACATACCTTTTTCCTTTTGCCCATGTTTACTGCCGGAGGTTAGAGGGGGGCCCAGCCCAGCCCAGCCTCCTTCAGCCCCTGATGGCCACAGACGGCCCGCCCTCTGCCCAGGCTCCGCCCGGCGTCGCCCGCGCGCGTCCCGCGACGCGGGAGGTGCTCCTGGTGTTTATGCACCTCCGGGCGGAAGCTGCAAGGGTCAGGAGGCGGCGTCCCGGTCCCGGTCGTGCAGGGATGCTGGGAAGTGTAGTTTGTCGGTGCAAGGTGGCGCTCCTCCCCACTCGGCGGCCGGGAGCACTCGGCGGCGGGGGAGAGCGGCGATGTTCCGTGGCCCCAACAGACTGCAGGTACGCTGTGGTTAGTGCCCCCAAGCTGTAGCAATGACCCCCGCTCCACCGGAGGTGCTCCTGGTGTTTATGCACCTCCGGGCGGAAGCTGCAAGGGTCAGGAGGCGGCGTCCCGGTCCCGGTCGTGCAGGGATGCTGGGAAGTGTAGTTTGTCGGTGCAAGCTGGCGCTCCTCCCCACTCGGCGGCCGGGAGCACTCGGCGGCGGGGGAGAGCGGCGATGTTCCGTGGCCCCAACAGACTGCAGGTACGCTGTGGTTAGTGCCCCCAAGCTGTAGCACTCAATGGCCCCCTTGGCCAAGAGGGCTGTGACTTTCTGTCGGAGAAGAACCAAATAATCCCCCGAAATGCAGTGGCACCGAGGTAGCATGGCTGGAGGGGAGGACTGAAAAGGAAGGGAGTAACCTTTGCAGATTATCTGCAGCACCCATTTGTCTGATGTAATATAGCACCAGTGGGGGAGGTGGTGGCGGATCCTGCCACCCACCGGCGTGGGGTGCTCCCCGAAGCTTGGATTAGGAAGGTTTGGAGGTGGAAACAGCGGGGGTAAAGGTGGACTGACCCGCACACTGGTTCCCAGGGCCGCACCTGCGAAAGCCGCAACCACTGCCGCGCTGAGGCTGGTTCTGCACAGGCTTGTTGAAGGAGTGTGCCTGGGTGCCTCTGCCTTGGCCATGAAAAGAATGAAACCAGGAGTGGCCGGAATCTTTGCAGTAAGGCCCAAGGACTTGGCCGTGGCCCGCGAGTCCTTAAAACGCTCCAGTGCACTGTACGCCTTATCGCCAAACAGGCGGGTGCCATCAAAGGACATGTCCATGAGCGAGCTCTGGAAATCGGGAGAGAATCCAGTCGAACAAGACCAGGCGTGGTGCCGCAATGCCACAGTCTTAGAAATCGCCCTGCCCAACGAGTCAGCGGTGTCCAAACCACACCCAATGACGAACTTAACAGCATCCTTACCCTCAGCAATCGCCTGAGAAAGGACAGCCTGGACCTCCTCACGACACTGAGGCAACTCCTGAGCAACGGTATCCCACACTGCATGGGAGTAGCGGCCCAACAAGCAGGCAGTGTTAACCGACCGCAGCCCTAAGCTGGCCGAAGAGAACAACCGCTTACCAAACTGTTCCAGTTTCTTAGAGTCCTTATCCGGCGGAGCCGTGGGAAAGGCACTCTGCGACGTCGAGGCCTGGATGACCAGGCTCTCAGGCGTAGGATAAGTGGTCAGAAAGGCAGTGTCGCCGGGCGCCAGGTGGTGGCGACGTTTTTATCCACAGGGCCTCTAGTGGCTGGCCGCAACCAAGTGGCCAACAGGACTTTGGTAAGGGCGTCATTGAAGGGGAGCAACGTCTGCGACCAAGTAGACGCCGTCTGTAGCACCTCGGGGAGGAGGTTGGTTTTGAGGGTTACCGTGGGGAGGTCAAGGTTGAGGGCCTCAGCAGCCCGACGGAGCACCATCGTGTAGGAAGCACTCTCCTCCATTGTAGGCGGGGGGAGGCAAACCCAGGTCAGAAGAGACATAGAGGTCGCCTGCGTCCTCCAGGTCGTCCACCCAATCCTGCTCGGAGTCACATTGCCGGGTAAGAGGGTCCTCGGACCCTTCCTAGTCCTCTTCCACCTCTGGCATAGAAGGGGTCGGTTATGGTGGCAGAGCCAGAGAAGGGACAAACGGCATCGAAAACGGCGAGGGCCAGGGCCTGACCGGCGACGCCTCCCAATGCGGATCCCAGGCCGGAACAAAATGGTCCTGGAACCGGAGCAAGGGTGGAATGAACGGCGCCCACTACAGCGCAGAGCCTGGAGCTGCTGGTGGAGCCGCTGGGCCAACAGGATCTGGACACGGGACCGCGAGACCCGAAGGCGCGCCGGCGGGAGCCCAAGTCCTAAAAAGGCGGTCCATGGCAGCAAAAAACTCTTGCACCTGTTCGGGAGTCACCAACGGACCCGGGTAGGGCGGGTAGACCGTGGGACTCAGAGGTTCCAGAGGAGCCGCAGGGGCATAGTCCCTGTCCCCCTCGTCCGCATCCAAGGAGCGACGGGGGGACGTCAGAGAGCGAACACGCTTCTTTGACTTCTTTTTATGACGTCGCTTACCGGAATCCGAGGGCGAAGACTTGGAGCCCGAGGAGCGGTGACTGCGGTCCCGCGAGCAGTCCCGGGAACGACCCCTAGACCCGGAGCGGCGGTGTGACGAATGCCGGACCTCCAGCAACTTTCGACACCGCTCCCTCAATGCCTTCTGGGCCATGGCCCGACAGTCCTGGGAGTCGTGATCGGTCTCCAGGCATTAGAGGCAGACATTGTGGGGGTCCACCACCGACATATTACGGCGGCAGGCCCCGCAGGATTCAAATGCAAAAACAACAGTTGATGGACAGAATCCTGAACAATGTCATACATTCACCCCAGTACAGTGATCTTGGCCTAATTCCATCGTTTTTTTGCTTACCACACCACCCCAGTTCAGACATGGCCATATGCAAATCAGCCTTGACCCAGTGCCTCATGGGAACAGTCCAGCCCGAACTGCCAAGCCATGTCTTCCCTGGACCGGAATCAAGCATCCTAGGACCGGTGTCTAGCTATCAGCCGTCATCAGCCAGGATAGCTTGACTCACAGGATTTAAAGCTAGGCATCCCTATGTGCACCAGGAGAAACAAGGGGTGAGACAAAAGGTCCCAAAAAGCAGTCAAAAAATTACTAGGTACGTGCTCTATCCGGATCAGCGCTTTCTGGCACGGAAAAGAAAGAACTGACGTCAGCGCGCATGGGTGGCGCCTAAGCTCTCTCTGTGACACCATCTCGTGCACTGGCAACGCCAGTGACGGACGCGGAGACGCAGGACGCCACCTACTGACACGCAGGGATACTGCTAAGCAAAACTTTCCAGATACAGTCGGGATATTTTAAGGTATCTCTTTCAGATCACAAAATACTGCTCATGGGACCAGCTACCTACTTGTAGGAGAAACTTAAAATTGATGGAGTGGAACAAATAGCCAAATCTTGACTTCGAGAAAATCACAAAACCAGTAAAACTGCAACTTTCAATAAGATCTCTCCAGTCAACCTCCAAGTATACCTACACTTTTTGCTGAACTATCTAAATAAAGGCTTGGGTCTTCAAAGTCCACTTTAAAGACTACTTTTATTTCTCAGTCCTACATCTATTGCGTATTTCGCTCTTTTTCATATGCACCATACTATTTTAATTGTTAAGAGTTCTACTGCCATGTGGCTAGGTCTGTGATGAACTAGTACCTTTAATAAATAAAGTCTTGTGGGACCACAAGTAGCAACCAAATATAAGTAGAACCGAGGAAGAATGTAAAGGTGGCAGAAAATGTAATAGGGATTTAAATCCAGATATTGCTATATCCCAAGACATGTATTTATTTTAATAAATGTGGCTTTTGATCATTCAAACTATGCTTCTATTCTGTAGTTTTGTCTTTACATTACATGACTGGCTGCGGTTATTAAAGAACAAAGTCGTGATGAGGAGCCCACCCATCACAGATTAACACATTTTCCAAGATAGAAAATGCAGACTGCATTTTTTTGTTTTTGTTTTGAATGAAAAGTATGAAACAAACTGTATATGCCTTCAAACTCAATAGCTTTTCATATATAGATGTATCAAGAAGCAAAATAAAAAAGAAATTCAATTAAGAGATTGTATCATCACCATCATATAGAATAAAGCAACATATGCTACAGCAAATATTCTCAAGGAGTATTCACTTGTGTCAGAATAGGCAAAAGATGTGTAGTCTCCATTTATCCAAAGACCTGCAGTGCCACCAGGCTATAAATGATCTGGGCCATCCTTAAGTAAGTCTAAAGGAATTATGAGCTTTTGGTGAACGAAACAGTAGATAGGAATGTGACCAAAAAATGTAGGGGGTTGATGGGAGTACAGAGGGGTAGGATGTGCCAATGGCCTGTGGGGTGAGAAACATTCTCTGTAATTGAAGAGGAAGGGTAGAAGATGAATTCTGCTAGAGGGAGCAGGTACTTCTGCTAACTGCACCACAACATACTGCAAAGCCTATAGGCAGCAGGGAAAAAAGGAGGACCAGATGAACACCCAGATCATGATCATCCCTCTATGTAGCTGTACAAGCGAGCATCTTTTTAAAAAAAACACATTAAAATAGTATATATGTTTATTAAGTGTTTTTCCATTTTTAAATTGATGTAACAATTCATTTTTTAAATATAATTAAATTACTTTCAATTTATGTTCATGTCGAATTTATTGATTAAGCTTTCAAATTTAAGCCATACAATATACCAAACATAATATAAGAAGAGTAAAAACACTTTTACAAATTCTATTATCTTATCACATTTCAGGACAATTATATATATATATATATATATATATATATATATATATATATATATATATACACACACACACACACACACACATCATATATATTGTATATATTATTTTCAAGAAATCTTCGTATCGGTGTACTCAAAGAAAAACTCGCACTCCAGGATCGTGGTCCAGCAATTATTGTATTTGAATTAACGGCAACGCGTTTAGACCATAAGGTCTTTTTGAAAGCCAATTTGCACAGAAAACAAACCACCATTTTTAAGTGTTTTGACATTAAGTGACATAAAAGACAGACAACGCATTTCCATTCGATGCTAGGCATATAAAACAGGCTCGCTGCCAACCTGTTTTTCCTTCACAGGGTCAGCAGTTATTTACATTGACCATGATTCATAGCATTTGCAATGTTAAATAACATGATTGACATATACTCACATATACCATGCCTAAATTAATAAACTTTGAATATTATGGATCTTACACCATACCAGTCTCAATTGAATCAACAATTCATGTACCAATCTTTACGAGCCTGAGTAGGATACCACATTACGGGGTTAAAGCATTATGAGACCGTCTTTACTATAAAATGGTGGTTTGTTTTCTGTGCAAATTAGCTTTGAAAAAGACCTTGTGGTCGAAACGCGTTGCCGTTGATTCAAATACAATAATTGCTAGACCACGATCCTGGAGTGCAAGTTTTTCTTTGTTGAGTACTGCGATACGAGGATTTCTTGAATATTTATATCGGGTTCCGACACCCGATCCTCGCACTGGCACGACTGGCGGAAGTAGTCAGTTACGGTCGGGGTGTGTGTGTGTGTGTGTGAGAGAGTGAGAGTGAGTGTGTGTGTAAATATCTCGAAACTCTCCAAGCTTCCATGCGATGAAAAAAGAGAGTAATGGACACCAAGAAACTATGGCAAGTTTATTCCTCAAACAGCTCGGTTTGACGCGTTTCAAGCAACACAGTGCCCTTGATCACATATCGGAACGCAGTACGCCATACTTTTTATCTGTTATGGTTACACCCACCAAGTGTCATGTGTTTAATTGACATAGAAGAAACACTATAGATCATCTCATCACAATTTCATGTCGACTACATATTTTCTGAATGGGAGACTAACATAATTAAAATGGATTAGCAGTCAACCTTAAATCTGGGTAATTAAAAGGCATCAACTGAGGACTGATGAAATAAATAGATAAATAAAATAAATATCTATAAATACATAAATATACATCTATATAAAAATAATGCATATTCATGTTTATGTAATTTAATCGCAATAATGTCATAGCCCATAGTATTACATATCTATATGCCAATTATGTACAGACTTTCGCCAATGTACTTAGTAAATAAAATACCAAGCCTAAAGGTAATTTCCACAGTACCTAATATCAGCATAAATGCTGGATAGCACTATTAACATAGTAAACAAGTTTTTGTAGTCATCACATGTAAACACAAACTCTTGGCCCAAATAGAACGAACAAAGGGTCATACCCTGTATACATTAATTTATATTTATAATTTGTATACTTCCATATATATAAATGCATATTCTGTATTTCTAAACTTGAGTTGATCATTTCATCTAAAAGTGCTTCAGTGTCTAGCAGCATCCATATATTTGTGTGAAAATTATGATATCTGAAAGTGCTAAGTGCTAAGAAAGTGCAATACTTAGTCTAAAAATAAAGTGCTGGGGGCGTGGCCAAGATGGTGGAGTGAGGAGACGCTTTCGCCCGGAGCTCCCGACCTGATCTGGGCCCTGAGCCTTCTAAATCGCTTGTTCTCCCCCCCCTTCGGCACAAGACCGAGTGGGGACGGTGTGGGAACCGGTCAGGCTGTTCTAGATCCGAAGTCCAGCTCTGAAGTGGCCGGGGACCCGGAGACCGGACCGCAGCACGGATCGGCGCCAAGGCCGGAAGCGGAGGCAGATAGCGGCCTACCGGGGTCGGGAAGGGCTCTGTCCCCGACGCCCACAGAAGCCGGCGGTAGCGCAGTGGAAGGAAGTGGTGGTACACCTGGGCGCCGCGACGGTGCTGGGAAGCCCTGAGAAGCGCCAGCTGCCCACTGGGAGGCCCCTCCCCTGGTTGACGGTCCCGTCGCAACCCGCGGCTGCGGCCTAGCTGATCGGAGGCTCTGCGGGCCGGAAGGGTGGTGCCGCTGGAAGCATAGGCGGAACCAGGGGCCGCAGCGACGAGACCTAAAACAGGGATCTTCCAAGGACTGCACCGGAGGCGTTTGACCCAGGGCGACTAACGACTGACCCCGGGGTCGTACAAGGAGGCGCCCGAGACTACGCCATCGCCGAGGGCAGTGAAACAACCTGCAGAGGCGCGAAGGGCCGCCATAGTCGCTCCGGGAGGTAAGGAGGAAGCCGGCAGACTACGGTGGAGCGCGGTGCCCATGAGAGTTACTCCGCAGACGGTCGGCTGACCGTAGACAGCAGCAGCGGTCACCGAAGAGGGAGCCAGGTGTAAGGAACTGGATTGCACAGCGCGGTGACCGAGCCACGTGGTCGGTGGTTGCGGATGGGATCCGGCACTTGCTTGCTGCGCCACCGAGGGCAGATGGTGGTGCCCGGGCTACAGAGGACTTTCCCAGAACCTGGGGACTCGGCAGGAGCGCACTACTGAAGAGGGCCGAGTCGCCACAGCAAAAAGAGGCAAGAGGGGCCGGAGCCTGGGAGCCTGGCCAGGCGTGGTGACTGTAAAAGGCGGAGCAGCCTTGCGGACAAAGATGGCGAACCAGAAGGGCAGTAAAAGGAACGACCGCACGCTCCCTGAGATGCTCGGCAGGTCCCCGGCCAGGGGAGACAGAAATCAGCCTTCGCCGAGTGCGGTGAGTGGCTCTCACACGGCAGGAGGCGGTGAACCCCCGGTCACCAGGTCCTTCTTGGAGTCACTTTTTGGCACGCTGAGAGACGATTTCCAAACGCTAAAACAGGAAGTGGCCGGGGAAGTCCGTGAAATCCGGAGAGAAGTGGATGGCCTAGGAGAGAGGGTAGCCACGGTAGAAAGCTCCACACAGAGACAGGACGAGGAAATCACGCAGCTACAACAAGAAGTGCTGCGCTTGAGGGACCAACAGATGGACCTCCAAGCACATAATGAGGACCTGGAAAACCGCTCTCGGCGGAATAATATCAGGGTCCGGGGAATTCCATCGACGGAAGAGGGGACAGATGTGGCGGGATACCTGGGGGAGCTCTTCAGAGACATACTGGGTGAAGCAGCGGACTTTCCGATACGGATTGATAGAGCTCATCGAGTGGGCCCCCAGAGGCGCGCTACAGCCCCACCCCCGGACATATTGGCCTTTCTTCCTGATTTTCCACTGAAAGAACGAATCATGGCGGAGGCCCGGAACAAACCCTCGCTGGCTTTTCGAGGACACCCCGTGGCCTTATATCAGGACTTGTCTGTGATCACCCTACAAAAACGTAAAGCATTTAAAATCGCAACAGACTTCTTGAAACAACATGAAACGTCTTATTCATGGGGTCATCCTTTCCGCCTTATTTTCAAGTCGAACGGTGAGATGCATCAACTGAGATCCCTACAGGACACGTGCAAGGTACTGGGGATCACCGCGGAGGAGGAGGTCTCAGCCACGCCACGCAGGAGACGCTCCACAGAGGACGGATGGCGCAGGGTCTCGAGGCGCAGAACGTCAGCGGCATCCCAGCTTCCAAGCTCGCCCACCATCCGGGCTGATATGGTGAGCGCCATCCAAGCAGCATCCAGAGACACTGTGGTGCACGAAGGTGTCGCGCTAACAGCGTAAGACTGCTCCGGGGGGAGAACGACATTGCATTACTGTTATTGCAGGCCTGGGGCCATGGAGGGTGGGGAGGGAGCGGAGGGGGGAAGGGTGTGGCTGGACGTCCACTACGATACACTACCACGGACTTGTCCGGACAGGACATGGCTGGGACAATTTCTCAGAGGATGTTGGGGGTTTGGGGGGGGAGGGGTGGGGGGGAGTTGGGGAACCGAGAGGGGTGTGGGAGGAGGGAGAGTGGGGGAGTTGGGGGCAGGGGGGTTGGGAGTTGGGTAGGGGGAGGGGTGGGTACAGTCCGTTCAGTGTTCTTGATGCTTCCACGATGCCCCGATGGGGAGCTTTGGGCTGTTGAGGCCCACAGACCCTCCATCACTGATATAGACCCAATGCATGTTTCATTCTGTTCTGATTCTCTATGGCGGCCCTTAAGGTGGTGACCATTAATGTTAAGGGGATTAATAACCCTGTCAAGAGGAGGGCAGTCCTGTCCTTGCTGGAGAACACACAGGCTGACATCTGTGTTCTCCAGGAGACCCATTTGCTTGCGTGGGACTGCCATAGATTACGATCCCGCATATTCCCCACGCAGTTCTTCTCTTCGAACACCACCAAGACAGCTGGGGTGGCGATATTGGTGTCTAAATCCTTTAGAGGAGAGGTACTACACAAGTTTGCAGAGCAGAAGGGGAGACTCTTAGCGCACAGGTTCAAACTAGGGGCCCTGACATTTACCATTGGGACGATATACTGTCCGAATGAACATCAGGACAGCTTCTTTCAATCAGCGTTAGTGGACATAACAGCGTCCCCGGACAGACACATTATTTTGGGTGGAGACTTGAATATGGTGTTTGACTCGGCTATGGACAGGTCGGCCCAGTGTTCCCCACAGACGGGGGAAATATTACCGGTAGCTAAATCCCAACTGGTGGACCTGGATCTTCACGATCTTTGGCGCCACTTACACCCCACGGACCGAGATTACTCTTTCTATTCTCACGCACACAAAACATACGCCAGGTTGGATCACCTCATAGTTACTGGTCCGGTCCATGATTTGGCTACGACATCAGAGGTGGGAGTCATCTCTCTATCTGATCACGTGCCGGTCTCGGGGAGCCTCTCTGTGCCGACTGATCGGGCCCCCCGTGGGGTCTGGCGCCTCAGAGACGCTCTCTTACATAGGAAAACAGTCGTGCAACGAGTTACGGAGGCGATTAGGGACTTCCAAACACATAACAACAACACGGACACCTCGGTGGCGACACAGTGGGCCGCACTTAAAGCGGTAGTCAGGGGGGAATTCATTGTGGTCTCCTCGGCAGAGAACAGGGAACGGCGACAGAAACGGGACGAGCTCACGCAAAAAGTCAGGGAACTTGAAGAGGTGCACCGCCGCACAGGAGCCCCCAGGTTTTGGAAGCAGCTGAAGGCAGCGAGGAAACTCCTGTCATCCCTGGATATGGATAGGGCGGAATATGCAGCACTACGATTGAAACATGCTCATTACACGGGGGAGACAGGTGTGGCCGCCTTCTGGCGAACAAACTTAGGGTGGCCCACGAACGCCATCGGGTGAAGGAGATTGCGGCGGGAAATGACGGGCTGGTCACGGAGGATGTTCAGATAGCCGAGGCCTTCCGTCGATTTTATGCGGAATTATATACTGGGGAGAACCTGATGGCGCAGGAGTCGGAGGACTACCTCGACTCAGTCACCCTCTCGTCCCTAGCACCATCTCAAACGGAATATCTCAAAAGGGAGATCCGGGTTGAGGAGGTAATTACTGCCCTCTCCAGGCTTAAACATGGTAAGGCCCCTGGCCCGGACGGCTACACGGCACTCTTCTACAGAACGTTCAGCGCCACGTTGACTCCCATACTGACTAAACTGTTTAATTCCTTCCCCGAACCGGGGGCGATCCCACTGGATCTCCTACAGGCCACAGTGTCGGTCATACCTAAACCAGGGAAGGACCGGACCCAATGCAACTCGTACCGCCCGATTTCCCTTTTAAGCGTTGATCTAAAACTGTACACAGGAATTCTGGCGGCGCGCCTGGCGCTCCATCTGCCGGGTCTGGTGGAGTCGGACCAGGCTGGCTTTGTGCCCGGGAGGCAGACGGTGGATAACACCAAGAGGGTAGTACATATCTTGGAGAAGGCTTCCCGGGTTCCCGGGAAAAGAATGCTACTATCGGTTGATGCTGAAAAAGCGCTCGACCGGGTGCACTGGCCCTATTTGGAACGGGTAATGGCGAAGATGGGCATAGGCGAAAAATTTCGCACCCTGGTGTTTAATTGCTATCGGTTCCCTTCGGCGGTGGTGCGGGTGAATGGCTGTAGCTCTCAGAGGTTTTGCATTGAACGAGGCACCAGACAGGGATGCCCATTATCCCCACTCCTTTTCGCTATGTACATGGAGCCATTTGCCCAGAGAATACGGCAGAACCCGGACGCGATTGGAGTGAGAATGGGAGGATATATTCACACGGTCAGCCTCTACGCGGACGATGTGATTCTGACCTTAGAAGAACCGAGGCGTGCTCTACCCGCATGTATTGGCGAATTGGAGGCCTTTTCAAGGGTGGCTGGATTTAAAATGAATATGGGGAAATCTACGGCCCTGGACATCTACCTGACTCCTGCAACACGAAGGGAGTTACAAGGTCTCTTCCCCATGCATTGGTCGGCCCACCAAGTCCAGTACTTGGGTATCCTGTTGGCACCCACATTGCAGGCAATGGTGACAGCTAATTATGCGGCTCTGACTGGGAAGATTAAGGAGGAACTGGGGAGATCGAGTAAAGGCTTGATATCATGGCTCGGGAGGGTGGGGCGGTTAAAATGACGGTCCTCCCACAGATCTTATATCTATTCCGTGTCCTGCCGTTGCAGCCACCTAAAGGTTGGCTCTAGCAGACGCAGGCGGTTCTATCCCGCTTTGTTTGGCAGGGCCGCAAACATAGGATGAGGAGGGTTCTCTCCACGTTGGCGCCGGAGTCGGGGGGACTGGGGGTCCCAGATTTGCGAAAATACTTTCAAGCGGCACAGCTGAGATACCTGGTGGAATGGAGCAGGTGGGAGTCAGACAAGCACTGGTTGTTCCAGGATCAGGCGGTGGCGGGCCGTCCCTTACAGAAGGTGCCCTTCCTGCGTAGAACACATCGCCCTCCGAACCTCTACGCGTCTTTTGTTACGCGGGTCCCGCTGAGGGTGTGGGATGTTACTAACAATGCACACGAGCTTACCACGTTCCCCTCTCCGTTTACACCTATTGCAGACAACCCGGACTTCACGCCGGGGACTGCCCCGGGAGCCTTTGCACACTGGCGCGCTGCCGGATGCAGGACCCTCTTCCATTTGTACGGGCCGGACGGAGTTCGCCCCTTTTCAGACTCTCAAAGAGGAGTATCGGTTATCTGAGACAAATAGGATGCGCTACTGGCAGGTGCGACACTGGGCTTTGCAGCCACAGGTGCGAGAACTGGCAGACAGGAAGTTATTGCCGTACGAGAAAGGGTTGGTGCGCGCGCCTCGGATGCAAAGCTTATCACGGATCTTTATAAAATGTTACAGCCCCCCCCCACCCATTTTCATAACCCTGGTAGAGAACGCTGGAACAGGGAGCTGGGTAGAACACTGAGCCATAAAGAATGGGACCAGATTTCGTATCGCGCACGACACTCCGCATATCATATAGGACTAACTGAAACATTCACCAAAGTGTCTACATACTGGTATTACACTCCGGAGCGGTTGCATGAGATGAATAGGCATATTGATAATACCCGTTGGCGGGAGTGCGGGCAACCTGGTACACTGACACATGTCCTGTGGGAATGCCCGCTGTTGCGCCATTACTGGGAGGAGGTGCTAGATTAGATCGACACCCACTTTGAGACAGAGTTGCCCAGCTTCCCAGCATACGTCCTGTTGGGCTTACCTAACGGGCTGATGTATCCACTAAAATCGCGCAGGAGTAGACAAATTGCCATTGCACTGGGCTCCGCAGTTCAAAACATCCTAATACACTGGCATACTACCACTGTTCCGTCCATCATGGGTTGGCTACATAGATTATGGCATGTCCTGGGCATGGAGAAACTATCACTGATGATGGCTGGGGAAGTGGATCAATTCGAGGAGTTGTGGCAGCCCTTTCATGCACTACTGGCCACTGATTTCAACAAACTAACATGTCCGAGGCTGTTGAGACTGACACCGCCGATAGACTTCACTGCTTAACAACCACAAGGCCGGGTAGGGCGAGGGGGCAGGGGGGTGGGCAGAGTTAAGAAAGTTTAGCTGAACAAGACACCGGACGGGGGTAACGGAGGGGGGTAGGAGGGACAGGGGTGGGGGGGGAGTTGGGGGGAACTGTTTCTTTAAAAGGGAAAGGGTACAGAGAATCTATTTCTACCTCAGGGTGTTGTTTAATGTGATGCGTATGGGAGCGGAGCTCACACAGCCTCTACTGCGTTTGCGGGACACTTGACATTACCTTGAGATGGGCTCCTGGGGTTACAGCACAAATGTCATTGCTTGAATGTCTTTCTTATCTGTGTACTCTTTCAATAAAATACTTTAAACATAAAAATAAAGTGCTAGTGCTGATATAAAAACCCAACTAACTATTGAAAACACATGGAATTAAAAAAATCTTGTTGGTACAGGTTTACGGTGGTTATTAACTTCTATTTAATATTAGGAATTATCTAGATTACACAGTTAACTCAGGTGACAAAGGTACACACATCAGTTAATTACAGGAAATTATGCATATCTTCTGTATTATTAAGGCCATTAGGTGTTTTACAATCTAGTTCAAGGATCATCCTGGTCTCAAGTTGCCTTAAAAGCTTCTCCCTCTTATCGCCTCTTCTAAATTTAGGGATAGCATCAACAACATAATAGTTTAAGCAATTCAAATTGTTGTTGTGAATGCTCTTAAAATGCTGTGCCACAGGGTACGTGGTGTCATTAATAACAATTGCTCTTAGATGCTGCAATATTCTGACATGCACCTGTAGCTTGGTACTCCCAAAGTATCGCAAGCCACAAGTACATGTCAGAACATACACTGCATACTCGGTCCTGCAATTGTAACTGCCACTAATGGCTTTCTCTTCTGGGCAGGATGGAGTTGTGTAGTGTTCTTTCCAAACTTACACGCTCGGCACGTCGTACATTTGGTAAACCCCAGTCTAGGTTTAAGCCAAGTAGTGATTGGACTTACTTCGGGACTTGTTTTCGCTAACTGTGATCACACAGAGGGTGACTTCCTGAAAGTGATATTGGGTTGTGGGGGGAGTCTTGTGCCTAGGACATCATCAGTCAGAACAATGGGCCAGTTCTTATTTATAATGGATCTCACTTTTCTTTCTTGCTAACTGTATGTCATGATGAGTCTGGGACTTTCATCCATCAGTGTGGGCTCTATTGCTATAGTTGTCTTGGGAAGTGACGCTCTGGGTCTTTAATCTGCTTTTCTTTCCGCCTCCCTCAATATTCTTTCACTGTCTCCCCTCTTTCTGAGTCTGCTGAGTGCTTCTTGTGTGCAGTCTTTTAAGTCCTTTTGTACACTGCAAATTTGTTTCAATCTAAGAAGTTCACCATACGGGATACATTTTATGAGATGCATTGGGTGTGAACTACTCGCATGTAATGTAACATTGCCAGCTGTCTCCTTTCGGAGTAACGTTGTTTCTATATTTCCTTTATTTATATATACCCTTACATCTTGGAATTCAATACTTTCCTGACTCATATTTGATGGGAATTTGAGGTTGGAAGAATTCATGTTAATTCCCTGGATGAATTCCCTGGCACTCTCCTCCTTGCCCTTCCACACAATAAAAACGTCATCTATAAAACGTAGCCAGTGCATGACATGTTCATTATATGTGTCTTTGTGGACCTTTCTCAGGACCTGTTCCTCCCACCAGCCCACATGCAAGCACGCGTAGCTGTGGGAGAAACAGGCCACCATGGCTACACCTCTTTTTTGCCTACACAATTCTATGCCAATTAAAAAATAGTT
Organism: Lissotriton vulgaris; assembly: GCF_964263255.1. Classification (NCBI taxonomy): domain Eukaryota; kingdom Metazoa; phylum Chordata; class Amphibia; order Caudata; family Salamandridae; genus Lissotriton; species Lissotriton vulgaris. Next base: position 475,835,470 of record NC_141700.1, on the reverse strand, counting down.
GTTATGCAGACACCACGAGATAAGGTCAAGCAGTATTTTGTTGTGATTATAACAGTACATAGGTCTTGTATCAAGAAAATGCCTGACCACATTAAGGCTGGTCTGATGATCCATAATTGTGTATAAGGATTCAATTTCTAATGTGATGAGCATTAGATATTCTGCCCAATTTACTGCATCCAGTTTAACTAAGAAATCCCCTGTGTCGTTGACCTAGGTTGGTAGCCCTTTAACAATGTCTTGTAAAAAGAAGTTCACATATTGGGCAATGTGTTCCCCCATACTGTTGATCACAGAGATGATGGGCCTGCCTGGTATGGGTGTGATGTTCTTGTGTTCTTCCGGGATTAAATATATGTTGGGAACTACTGGATGTTCAATATACATATATTTGAATTAGTCAGTTGATATTCCCTCCCTTTTCCACTGTTGCAAATCTTTTTTGAGGATTTCTTTGGCGTTGGTATATTCCTTTTTATTATTATTATATTTAAGTTTATAAAGCGCTCAGCTACCCGAAGGTTTCCCGGCGCTAAAACCAACTAATAAAGAGGGGAAGTCAGAGGGGAGGAGGCTACATGTTGAATAACCAATTTTTCACCTGTTTGCGAAAGCTAAGGTAGTTGGGCTCTTTTCGTAACTGAAGGGGAAGAGAATTCCATAGTGAAGGGGCTAGCCAGGCAAAAGAGCGGCCTCCCATTCTGGCTTTTCTGATTCTGGGCACTGAGAAAAGGTATTGGCTAGATGATCGCAGAGTGCGGGGGGGGCAATGGTGGTGAACCAAGGATGTCAGATAAGGTGGGGCCCGGCCAGTGTTTATTTTGTGCATGAAACAGAGAGCCTTGAATTTCGTGCGGTTTTCGATACGGAGCCAGTGTAGTGAGCGGAGGGAATTAGAGGTAGGAGAAGTGTTGGGGAGTTTGCAGAGCAGTCGTGCTGCCATATTCTGGACTGTCTGCAATTTGCGAGTCACCTCTTTGCTGGCACCCAGAAGAAGAATGTTGCTGTAGTCCAGCCTAGAAGTTATTAAGGCCTGGACTACAGTTTTCTGGGTGTCCGCAGGCAGCATCCAGATGATCTTGCGCAACCACTTAATGATTGTGATGCAGGTGGAGGAGGTTTTGACCACATGGTTTTTCATTGACAGCTGGTCGTCAAAGATCACGCCTAAGTTGCGTGCTGATTTAGAAGGGGTAGGAGGAGTGCCCATTTGAGTGGGCCAGTGTTGGGGTCCCCATAGAGTGGTATTGTGGCCAAACAGCAGAAGTTCTGTTTTTCCACCGTTCAGTTGCAGTTTGTTGTCCAACATCCAGGCTGCGATGTTTCTCAATCCTGAACATAGAGCGGATGAGGGGGCAAGAGAGTCAGAGGAAAGAGAGTAGATGATCTGGGTGTCATCTGCGTAGGAGTAAATAGTGAGCCCAGCTTGCTCTGCAACAGATGCCAGAGGTCTGACGTATAAGTTGAAGAGCAAGGGGCTCAAGATGGAACCCTGTGGGACTCCATACGCAGATGTAAAAGTTTGGGAAGCGGATGATGAAGAGAAGACTTGGAAGGTTCGGTCGGATAGGAAACTGACAAGCCAGTTAAGGGCTGAACCGGTGATGCCAGATGATCGGAGGGCGTTGACAAGAATGGGGTGGGAAACCGTGTCAAATGCGGCGCTCAAGTCCAGCAGAATGAGTGCCACGGTTTCCCCCCTGTCAACACGGTGACGGATGTTTTCTGAGACTCCCAGCAGAGTGGATTCCGTCGAAAAGCCTGATCGGAAGCCGGATTGTGACGGATGTAGGATTCCCCTTAGCTCAACGTGGGTGGACAGTTGAGAATTAATGTGCTTTTCTAAGATTTTAGAAAATACCGGAATAAGCGAGATGGGACGGAAGTTGGCTGGAATGCTGGGGTCGGCATTAACTTTTTTTAATAACGGCATAATCATCGCGTGTTTCCATGCGGAGGGTACAATAGCTTCTCTAAGGGAGGAATTTAGAAGGTCCATAATGGGTTCTAGGGAGGATTTGTCCAGTTTTTTTAGAATTTGAGGGGGAATAGGGTCCAGTGGGGAACCGGATTTCATTTTACTGATGATGTCGGAGAGGGTCTCAATATTGAGCGGATCCCATGTGTCGATCAGCTGAGTGACCGAAGGACAGGTATCAGATGGGGGCCTAAGGTCACAGGAGGGCGTGGGTGGAGAGGGGGGGATCGATGAAAAGTGGATGGGACTGTTGTCCTCTGGTGTCCCTAGATCGGAAGATGAGATTGTGGCAGGTAAGTTGGGTAGAGAGGGAAGGGGAGATGAGTTCTCAAAATTTGAATAGATGTTATCAATTTTGGCGACAAAAAATTCGGCCAGTGAGTTACACTGTACCTTGTTGAGACATGGAGGTTTGGGCTGACACAGTGCGCCCGAGAGTTTTTGTACTGCCTTGAAGAGTGCCTTTGGACGATTTTTTGCTTCAAGGATGGTATGATTGACATGGTCAGCTTTAGCAGTTTTACATAGGAAGTGATATTTTGTTAAGGCAGCTTTATAGGTTTGCTTAGAGCAGGAGTCATATTTTATGCGCCATTTGCGCTCCAGGCTTTTGCAGATGGTTTTTTCTTTTTTTAAGGCTTCAGTAAACCAGGGTGCAGGTGGATGATGAAAATTGTGCCTTTGCATGCGCAGGGGTAGGCATGCGTCGGCAGCCTGTGCAAGCCAGCTGTTTATAGCGGCAGAAGTTGCAGTACTAGTATCTTCCATGAAAGGTCTAGTTTTCTCGAGACAGGAATTAAATTTGTTCAGGTCCAATTTGTTCCAATTTCTGGATAATCTAGGTTCTGTAGGGTTAGAGGGAGTGGTCGATTTCTGACCTAGTTTAATAATAAAAGACACTATGTAGTGGTCAGACCATACAATGGGAGACGGAGCCTTACAGTCAATGGCCTCTAGATTAGAAAGGATAGGGTCCAAAAGGTTACCTGCTTTATGCGTAGGGCCATAGTTGTGTAAAAGAATGTTTAAAGCAGCCAGATCTTGTAAGAGATTGCTACTGATAGTACATGAAGGATCATTCAAGTGTAGGTTGAGGTCGCCGATAATGGAAAAATTTGTAGAGCTCTGGATTAGCGGTGCTATATACTCCGGAAGGGAGGCTGCCCAAGAATTCGCTGGGCCCGGGGGGCGGTAGATAAGCAGCCCAGAAAGAGTAAAATTGGGAGAAAGTGAAAGCTTGAACAGACCTGCCTCACAGTTGGGTAACACAAAGTCTTCCCATTTGCAGGAATATAATCTGTTGTACACTATGGCTATACCTCCACCTTCTTTCTTGGGCCTATTTTTCCCAACATAAGTATAGTTGTCTGGGAGAGCGGCGGCAATATCCGGGCCAGAGTGGTCTTTTAGCCATGTCTCTGTGAGAAAGAGAGCTGCAGGTTTCTCCGAGACCAGAAGATCGAATATCTCTCTCTTATGTTTGCCCAGAGATCTACAGTTTAGATTGATCAGTGTTCTAGTTGGGGTCTGGTCAGTGACTGTAGTTTTGGGGCGTAAGGGAGGGAAGTTCGAGGCGGCTATGTTGGTTGTAGAGGGGAGAGAGGTAAGAGGGAGCCCGCAGATAGAGCAGGCACAAGGGGCGCAGTGAGGTTTCAAGGTAGTGCAGTGTTCGTGCTAGTGTTACTTTTCTTGTAACATTCTTCATTGTTTAGCTGTCTCTCGGCTTCTTGCAAATATTCTTTTTTGGGCCATGACACAATGTTCCTGCCCTTATCTGATTTAATAATAATCACCTCATGATTGTCTTTGAATTTCTTGATTAGTTTGGCATATTGCAATTTATTGTGCTGTTTGCTGCGTTTTTTGTGTTTGTCTTAATGGTATAATTTTTTTAATATCTCCTGTTACTCTCTCATGATGAAGATCGATGGCATCCTTAGGCATGACTGGCAGGAAAGTAGATTTTGATTTGAATGGGCTACTTCCAGCTCCTCTTTGTAGTATGTTGTTACTTCGGAGTCTTTCCTGAGTGCACTCTAACTCATTGGATTCCTGATCGATTGGACTTATTTCATCACTGAGTGCTTGTAATGTTAACAACGTTGGTATATCAGACTCTTGAAGCATTTTCGACTTGCCCTCAGAATACTGCTGCGTCGCCTTAGTTATTTCCAGGCCATTTTTGATGGTAAAGAATTTCTTAAGGTTGAGTTTCCAGATAAAACAGAATACATCCACTCTTGTTTTTGTGTAATTAAAATTGTTCTCTGGACAGAAGTTCAGTCCAGCGATAATATGTTCTTTTCTGCCTGGGTAAGTATTGTAGGAGATAGATTTATGATGGTATTGTCAACTATATATATATATATATATATATATATATATATATATATATATATATATATATATATATATATATATAAAGTGAGTTTAACACTCTCCTATCTCAATACACTATCTATACTAAAACCTCCTTGCTATTTCTTCTTGGACTATTAGATTAGGCATTACAATTCAAGCTTCCTCTACTAGCCTGGCACTCTATACTAGCACCTCCTCACTTCAGAAAATATATAGATATTGAGACAGCCTTTGCTGTACAAACCCAATTCTGCTATTAATAGATTGACTCATAGATTAAGCAGACCCACTAGGCTAATACGATGAATTCTTTTTCTTCTACAGTGCAAACTTGCTTGGCTAAGAATCTGTTAAAAATCGGGTTAGATTTGTGGTCTATCTATAACGCCTGGGAGATTTCACATTTTTTAAATAGTCTAATACACAAAACAAATTAGAATATTATGGTGGTTTCCTTCAATACATTTTATCAACATAAAGCATTTACCTTGAGTCTCACCCTTCAAGTGTTACCATGTGATTCAAGAGACCTGCGCAGGAGTATATGTTATGTTACCACAATCTGTTAAGCGCACATATACCCTGGGGGGTCATGGCGCTGTCTACACCTGAGCAGGATGGGGCCTAGTCATTGAAGAGCCAAGGTTTTAGTTCTTAAGTGAGAGATATAAGGGTGGGGAGGGCAATCATATAGGAAGGCAGATTGTTCCACAGTTTAATAGTTGCAACAGCAAAGCTTCTGTGTTGGACCCGGCCTCGTGGCGTGGTCCTCGCTGAACACCGCAGCTCCAGATCTACGGGTGGAACCGATTCCCGTCCACCCAGAACTGTACATGACACTCCTACCCCGGACCTGAGACGATCCCCAGACCGCGTGCCTGCACCCGTGGCACGTGACCATCAGACTCCATGTTTGGCCACCCCGGCCGGCCGGCGTCTTTCCTTTCGGCAGCCCCTGGCCACTCCTGGCTACAGCCAAGCATGCGCGCCCGGCGCGCCCAGATCCGCCCGGGGGGTGAACGACTCCCCAAGTACCCGAAACCAAGACCTCCATCACACCTCCGGCCCCCACCCGAGGAACTGGTTTCCCTCACACCTCTGAACTATCCCTGGGGGCTGGTTTCGATCGCACCTTGGGCCTCCTAGCGAGCTGGCTCCAGGCCTTGATGGGCGTCTGGGATTCCCTGGACGCATGGTCCAAAGCATCAAAGAACCAACCGCCCAGACAATCGGGCGCCTGGCCCTCGGACCTCCGGCCTCCTGCCTCTGAGGGTCTGGACATCAAAGAGCTCCCGTACTATAAGACAGCCTGCCTCCCATCTAGTCGGCAGCTGTATCTTGGACAAGAAAGCCCTGCTGATCTGATCGCGGCTGACTTTGAGGAGAACAGACTCTGACCCACTGAGCCCTGCTGACGTTGTCGCGGCTCATCCTCGAACCTACGGAACGGAACCATCGGGGCCCTGCTGACGCTGTCTCGGCCCCCTCCCGAAGGACAAGAAATCTGAACCATCGGGGCCCTGCTGACGCTGTCGCGGCCCCCTCTCGGAACATGAGACCTGAACCATCGGAGCCCTGCTGACGCTGTCGCGGCTCCACCTGCTTACGAGTACGACGGAGTACTCCTGACCAAGCCCTGCTGACCTCGTCGCGGCTTGATGAACACTCTGGTCCGGCTGGACCATCGACGCTACCCTCACGATCATCTTGAACCAGAAGTGAGTAGGACAGCAAGTCCCATCGCCAGCCCCCGTACCCCCCCAGTTCGAGGGTGCGTTGCGTGCCAGCTGGCCTCCTAAGACTGTCCCGCTTCCCCGATCCCTCGTTACGAGACTTCCACGATCCCTCGATCGCTGTGTATTGCTCCTTACTCTTGATCTTGATAAAGTCTTTCTTGATAAAGAATCACGGTGTGGTGTCCGTTCATAAGTGTGGTGTGTCGACAGTGTGTACGATCAGTCCTCCCCGGCGGGGACTCCCCCCTCGATAAGACTCGGCAGTAATTGTGGGAGAGGAGTTTCCAGGTGGTTAGGAGAGTCCTCTTGACCCCTGGGGTCACCGCCTTCCAACATTCTGCCTCCACAGCTGACTTTGGAAAATCTGGAAGAGGTTATAAGGTTTGCCCTTGGTGATTGAAGTTGTCTACCCGTCGATTACATCTGAAAAGAGTGTTTCAGAAACGTGGGCCCGTATTGTGCAAAGTCTTATAGGCTATGCACAGAGCTTTAAGTTTAAGGTGGCTTTTTACAGGGAGCCAATGTAACTTCCAAATTTCTTTTTGATCTACTGATATGATTTTAGGGGTCCCCATGAGAATCCTGGCGGCTGTGTCCTGAACCATCTGAAGCTTATTCAGGTTGTTTTTTCAGCGTGTCAACGTAAATACTTTTACAGTAATCCAGCTTACATAATACCAGTGCTGAAATGTGTCTTTTTTGCAGCCGCTTGGATAAAAGGAAAGTGTTTTTTGATCTTTCTAAGCAGATAAAAACACACAGAGTAAACTTATGGTTTGAAGTTAAGCTTGTCGTCTATTATCACACCCACATTTTTTGCCTTTGTAACTGGGATAGGAGGGGATCCCAGTTTTTCCGGCCACCAGCTAGATGACCAGACAGGCAGTAAATTACCAAACAAAATCACCTCAGTTTTACTTGAGTTGAGTTTAAGGCAATGACTGGACATCCAAGCTCTGATCGCCAGCATGCCCTCATTAAAAGTGACAGAAACCTCGGTTTCATTTGTAAACATAGACCGGACAACTAGGGTATCATCGGCATATGAAGTTAACTCAAGGCCAAAGTATTTAACTAGAAGAGCCAACTCTGTAACATAAATGTTGAACAGAGGTGGACTAATAGATGAACGCTGAGGAACTCCACAGGGAAGAGAGAAAGTGGCCAATTCAAAATTACTCACCACTAATGATTGCGATCTCCTGGTGAGAAAAGAAGTCAGCAGGGACAACATAATGGCTACCAATGTATAGTGTGGCCATCAACAGCAGCACACGCCTAAGCAACCGGCTCAGTTTTGGAATTCACATTGTAGGCGGTATTATCAAATGTCAGTCTAATCATGCACTTGCTGTCATGTGGCTTTCCAAGCTGCATAAATATAGGAGGCTACCACTAGATTACAGATGGATTAACGGTCAATTCAGAAGCATAAATTCATACCAGCATTACAGTGTTTTACACTGTATTTCTTATTAAGTGGCCATAGTATAGCCTCCTAGCTGACAAGGAAAAGAAGCATAACGGAAAGACTGTTTTATTGCTGCCTTGAGTACATCTGTAGATAGTAGACAGATTCTTGTTCGACCAATTCCTCATGTGGGTCTTTACAGAGAGTAGGCCTACCCTGAACTTTAAGAATAAAGCTCTCTTTGTTCCAGGAAAGACCTGATCCTAAAATATCTCAAAGCAGGGGCAGGTTTGATTTCATGGAAGAGTAAAAAGAGTTTACCTCCCAGCAAATTAAGCGTTTATCGCCAATACTTGTCTTTGGGTAATTCCAGTGTTGAGGTAGTCAATCTCTGAAATGGTCCAAAACCTGTGACAGCCTTAACTAATAAAGGTTTTTGCAATGTCATTGAGCCATGGAACATAATGATTGTTGCCGCTTTGCCAAATTTCACAGACAGATTTGAGGTAGGTTGCAAGATTTGGTTTAGTCTATATTTGATGCCAATACAAAAGAGGCTTGAGTGCAGCAACAGATTTGATATAATTCATGCCAAGTTCATGCCTTAGGACAGTCATTGGGGTGTCCGGGCTAAGCTGCAGTATGAAGTGCTAAAATTGTCATCTTGTATCTCCAGAGCTCAGCCCTGTACAAGCCGGCTGCCAATTCTCGTGGCTTGGTAGGCGAGAATCGCAGGTTTTATCAGCCTTCAGCCACATTTACCAGTGAAAAGCAGAAAAGCTTTAGCATGCTGGAACAGGTTATCTTTACTTTTAGACTTTTGTTATGCCCATGTTAGAGTTGCATCTAAACGCATCCCGAAATAGTCATAGAAATCCCCATGATCAAACAGCTGGTTCTAAGAAGGCTAATTGCCTTCAACTAAATGCAAGCACGTCCGAGATTCTTCTATATGGGAAGGACCAGGAGCTCTGGTCTGAGCAGTGGTGGCCTGAACATCTGAAACCTGCCCCGTTACCGAAGGAGTCGGTAAAGAACCTGGGTGTTTGGCTCGACTCCGGATTAACATTTGAGAAGCAGACAAGAGCTGTTGCTGCTGTTTGTTTTGGGCTCCTGAGAGGACGGAGTCCTTAGCTTGGTCTCTTTACGCCTAGAATACGCTAAACCATCATGCAAGCCTCCATTCTTGCGAGGCTTGACTACGGCAATATCTTATATCTAAGTGCTAATAAGGCAAGTATCAAACGCCTGCAGAGGGTCCAAAACGCGGCAGCACGCATGCTAGTGGCACTCCCAAGATCTCAATCAGTTGCACGAGTGCTTTTGAAACTGCATTGGCTGCCAATCGAAGCCCGTATTTAGTTTAAGGTGCTGTGTACTGCGCACAAAATCCTGAGACATCAAGCCCCCATTGGGCTATCAGGCTTGTTGAAGCCCTACTTGCCCAAGTGCGTTTTGAGCTCCGCACACCACGGTTTGGTTTGTGTCCCTCGAGTGAGGAAAGCAAGGGCTGGTGGGCGCTCGTTTTGCTTCATGGCGGCCAAACTTTGGAATTCCCTCCCAGTTAGCAATCGAGCCATCCCCAATCTTCTGGCATTTCGGAAATCGTTAAAAACATGGTTGTTCCCCACTCTTTAATACGTTGTGCTTGTAAGTCTCCCTGTTTCTCTCTGCCGGTTTCTGGTTGCGCTGGGACGCCTCGTCGCTGAGGCAGCCATGCGCATTACAAATCCTGTATAAATAAATAAAATAACCAAATAAATATCCTTTTCAGGCTGTTCATAAGTTTCTTCTGTGTACAGTAAATCTGTTAGCCCTTCAATAACTTGAGCATAAAAATCTCTGAGCAGGTCAACAATACAGCATCATCAGCAAATAGTTAAATCAACATTTTGTCTCCCCTTATGTTTGGAACAGCCAGATTTGGAGCAAATCGATGCTTTCCAACATAGTTGATAAAAAGATTGAACAGCAAGGGTGCTAGAATGCATCCTTACCGGACACCAGTTTTTATTGCGAAACCTGGTGCGCACTTACAGCTAGGCCCAAATGTTACTGTAACCTTATTGCTTATATGAAGTTGTTGTACTAAATTCATGAGCTCTGTGCAGAGCCCTAGATCTTGCAGGCTCCGCCAAAGGGGTGATCTGCCCACAGAATCAAATATGATTTTAAGGTTACGGGGGGTAGCCTCTTAGATCAGATAGCAACAAATTAATCTGGTGTGATGGGCGGGGTTGGACAGTAGCACACTACCTTACCGAACTAAGAAATGTACTGGTTCCCCTTGGGGGTTCGCTACGTGGTAGAGCTAAGGGCGGGATATAATCTGTCATGAATGTGAACTGATTCTTAAGGAGTGTATTCTTGGATATACAACTGTTGTGTGTTTGGGGGGCAGGCATGGGCGGCGGCTGGAGCTGGGGCCGGCGCACTCTTCCCCTCTTTAGGAGTTCTAGCGGGAGGGGGAGGTTTCAGCACTCCCGGGGTTGGGGACAGGTGAAGGCGGTCTGCTAATTGGGGTTGTGGGTAGTATGAAACCTACGGAGCAGGGAAGCATGGTGGGGAAGTTTATCGGGGGGGACAAATCCATTTGGGATGAAGGAAGTTGGGGGTCAGTTTCAGGGTATTGGGTTGGGGTGGGGGATGGTTGGGGACAGCGGGGGATGTTTGAAATGGTCACACCGGGACTGTATTGACACACTTATGCAATGTACCAGGAACCACAGGGTTGTTTTAGCACTGAAAACCGCTTATGGCGATGAAGTGGGATAAAAGCCTTAAGATACTTCGCTGGAATGTCAATGGGCTGGGGGACAAGCTCAAAAGGACCATTGTAGTGCAATTTGTTAAATGACACCTCCCGGATGTGGTACTTTTGCTGGAGACCCATTTGTTGGGAAATACATGCCATGCGCTGAACAGATGAGGGTACACTCTGGTGGTCCACGCCGGCTTTACCTCGGTGTCCCGGGGGGTGGGAATCCTTATTAGTCGTAACTTCCCCCTTGTCATTGATCACACAGAATCCGACCCTCTGGGGCGCTTTGCGGCTGTCTCTGGGAAACGGTAGGGACGCAGGCTTAACCTGGTAACAACTTATATCCCACCGGGTCTCCAAACTCAATCTTACCAAGACTTGGGCAGGCTTCTCCTTTCCCTTCCGGTGGGGCAACTACTAGTGGAGGGAGACTTTAATGCCGTGGTCTCAGGGGACTTCAATAGGCCTCCACCCAGGGACATATCGACGGGACACATGTAGCTAGCTGATTTCATTGAGGCGTTTGGCCTGCTTGATCTCTGGCGTCTCAGACACCCGACAGACAAACAATACTCTTTCTTCTCAGGCCCACATCGCTCCTTCTCGCGCATAGACTACATTCTAGCACCTGTGCATCAGGGAACTACAGTTCAGGAAGTCACACACCTAGCAAGGGGCATCTCGGACCACTCCCCGCTGTGGGCCCACCTCACAATTGGAGATCAGCAGGAGGGGTGTATTGCGCCGATTAACGCCTGGTATCTTCGTAGCGAAGAGAGAAGGAAGACACTAACTTTTTCAATTGACCAATACTTTGAGAGTAACGAAGGCACTGTAGAATCATCAGTAGTATTGTGGGAGGCGTTCAAGACTGTGCTCAGGGGGAGGCCCTTTCTGCGATCGCCGGCCGTCGTAAGGAACGGGAGGCACAAATGATAAACATAGAGAGAGAACTTCTTGTGCTGGAAAATGAAGCGCAGACGGATGGCGACCCAAGGACTATACACCAGATGCAACTCAAAGCGGCGGAATACAAGGCCTTGGCCACAGACGCCGCTAAGACTCTAGCGGGAGACAGGGAGGGCAGACTATACGACCAAGGAGACAAGGCGGGCAAGCTCATAGCCTGGCTAGACAAAAAACAGCAGGCACAGAGTGTGGTCGCTGAGCTTCAGGCTGAATCGGGAGCCGTTATCACGGAACCCCTTGAGATAGTCAGGGAGTTTGCGCAGCACTTCAAGAAGGTTTACACTGGGGTGTCTGATCGGCCGGAGGACTCCGTTGCCTTACTGACATTCGGCTACCTACTCTCTCCGAGGCCGAACGGGGCGTTTTGGAGATGCCACTCACAGTCGAGGAGCTGGGTCGGGCTATGGGGATCTTCGACCAGGGAAAGCCCTTGGGCCTGATGGTCTTCTGATCGAGCTGTATAAGCTCAAACCGGATGGACTTAGCCCATACCTCAAACGTATGTTTGAGGAGAGTAGGGAGAGGGGTGTTCTACCACGAGACCAACGTATAGCCACAATCATGGCCATCCCAAAAGAAGGGAAACCAAGAGACTTATGTACCTCCTATGGGCCCATATCTTTGCTGAACGCAGAGCCCAAAATCCTAGCCAAGGTCCTCGCAAATAGGCTTAAGCCAGTTTTAACCACACTGGTCCACTCGGACCAATCTGGCTTTATGCCCCACCGCAACACGGCGCTCAACCTCCGCCGTCTTCATGGAGTGCTGGGACGCTGTCACACTATCCAGGAAGATGTGGTTGTGGTGTCTCTGGACGCCACAATGGCATTCGACACGCTGGAGAGGCCCTACATGATGGCAGTCCTTCAGAAATTGGGCTTTGGCCCTAGCTTTATCGGATGGATGCGTCTCCTTTATTCCGAGCCTCTGGCCCAGGTCACAGTTAATAATAAAACCTCTGAGGTTTTTGCCCTGGGGAGGGGGACGTGAAAGGGGTGTCCCCTCTCACCTTTGCTTTTTGCCCTTTCACTGGAACCACTCGCTGCCTGGATCCGACAGGATCTATCTCTGAAGGGGATCCGATGGGCTGATGTATGGGAGGACAGGATTTCGCGTTACGCGGACGACATCCTCCTTTACCTTACGAGACCTCGAAGGGCCCTCGTGGTAGCCTTGGACATCTTCACCAATTTCGGGAGGAACTCAGGGTATAGCATTAATTGGGGAAAGTCCCTCCTATATGTCCTTCATGGAGACCCTCCGGTTGTCCCACGAGATTGCCCGATTAAGGTGGCCACGGATGGGTTCAGGTACTTGGGTATCTTCATCTCTAAAGACAAAACCATTAGGTATGAGAAAAATAGTTTGCCGCCTCTACAGCGGCTTAAAAGAGACTCCACCACCTGGCAAAAACTCCAGCTGTCCGTCTTGGGTCGGGCAGCGCTTTTTAAAATGATGACGCTGCCACGATTCCTATACGCCCTAAAAAACTATCCGGACTTGGTCCTGCAGTCATACTTTGCGTCCATCAAAGCTACACAGAGGGATCTTCTGTGGTCCGTGATGCCATACATATCCTTGCAGAAACTGACACTGGGATGGTATGATGGGAGCATAGCGCTCACGGACATCGTAAATATTATTGGGCGGCACATCTCTCGGCCATTAACCAGGGCACCTACTGCGACGTGAATGACCCGGGATAAGGAATGGACCGGTGGCTCCTTCCGGGCGGGAACTTTGAGGATGTTCTTTACTCTAGGCCTGGCAGGTACTCACTCACTGGGCCCACGAACCACTCTGTCCAACTATGGCATATTGTCCAGCGTAAACTGGGGTGGGCCAACACTCTTACAATGGCTACCCCGCTATGGGTCTCAGAAAGGTTGGGCACTCTAGATTGCACCAAAGGGTTCCGCAATTTGGACCTAATTGGAATATCCCACATTAAAGACCTATGGGGTCCAGACGGAGTTGTGCCATTCGCCTCGCTCCGACGCACTTACGATCTCGCAAAGACAGAATATTTCCGGTACCTGCAGGTACCAATATCCCCTCAGGGATCCAGCCCCAAGAATCCTCCCCCTTGGAGGATAGGTTGCTAGATGGCCACCTCCCAGAACACGCAATTTCCCTCACATACAGAAAACTTATTAACAACTTTCCAGACCCGTTACTAACTCTCAAAAGAAAATGGGAGGCGGATGGCCTAGAAATAGATGACAAGGAGTGGAGAGGTGCGCTTGCTTCCCCTAAGAAATTAGCTATATCAGCCAGACTTAGATTGATCCAGCTGAAAATTCTCCACCTGGTTTACGTTTCTGGCACTAGACTGAAGCTGTTGGGCCGCAGTGAGGATGGACTCTGTAGGAGGAGGTGTGGGGAGGTAGGAACCTTCTTCCACATACTGTGGGAGTGCCCGGTGCTGCAGATTTATTGGAAATGGGTACTCCGCTTTATACAGGAAGTTTGGGGAGTGGAGCTGCGACTGGAGGCGAAGAGATGCCTTTTGAACATCTGGGAGCCCACGGACTTGCCATCTAGGGGGAAACTTTGGGCGACGCTAGGATTGGCAATCGCGAAGCAGAATATTGCTAGGCTGTGGGGGGCGGTAGCGCCTCCGAAACTCAGTTCCTGGAAGACGGATACGAACTGGTGCATGCTCCAGGAGAAGACAGTGTACGTGGCTCGGGGTGCTCCCGGAAATGGGTAGCGGTGTGGTCCAACCGGAATGACTATAGAGGTAACATATGTGAGCCCGCCCAAATCACACCCATTGACGAACTGTCTACATTGTGAACTGAATTTGTAATATACAGCTATGAATATTCCAATATTGAACATGTTCTGTATGCTCTGTGTTTTCCTACGGTACTAATGTGATTACTGTATTCTCTGCTTGTTCTGACCACCACTTTCTTTAAGATACTAATAAAAAGAATTTAAAAGAATGTGATTTTAAGATTAATGACGGTCAACTAGAGCGCTGAATTATTTATTTGGTTGTATTTAGAGAAAATGATGTTCAGTCTGATTGCCTGGTCAATTGTATCTTGTGGAAGTTGGCTTGGAATGACAACAAGATCTTATGATTCTTGATTCATGATTCTAGGCAAGTGAGTGATAGCTTAGCATATATTTTTCCTGTACCCTGCAGCAATGAGATTGGACATCAGTTTATTGGATCGTTGGTACAACGGTACAAAGTCTGCAGATCTCCAAGATTCAGGGACCTCTCCAAACCTCCAAACTGCATTGAACACTATGGCAATATTGGCAGCCAAACGGACAATTCTTTCAGTTTTCAATTGTTTCTGGCTGAGGATGGCTACTGGAACTTCATCTTCCATAAACTGTGGACATATGGTGCCTGGTTTTCCAAAGTTTGTTATTAGGATATTGGAGAAGTCTACTTCTTTACTACTGATCAAGACAAGTGGGGCATGTTCATTCTGTTCACTTTGTCGGATGGATTATACATGACTGTAAAGTGCTCGAACCAGGAATGCACTTTAATACCTGATTCAAGGGTTTTCGCTGAACCTTTTCAGCTCCATCTAATAAGACAGACCTTAGACCTCAGAAGCGCCTGTGTTATTTTCTTGTATAGCCAGTTGGAGTGATGCTCAAGGTTTGATGTGATAAAAGTCTTTTGTTTGTATTTAAATAGTTGTTTATATTCTTTCTTTAGCACCCTAAGGCGTGCCTTTCCCATTTGGGAATTCCATGTATGGCATGGGGCAATGTCTCAGGATTTCTTCAGTTTTAAGCATCAGCTATTGAACCATTCAATGCTGATATTTTCCATGTTACATGATTTTCCAGCTAGGATATGACATTTTGTACAAATTTAGAAGGTAATTTTAATTTGTTTTCCAACCTGCTAATTGTAACAGGACTTACCAGCTCTTTTAGTATAACAACTCTTCAGATTCACAATTCCATGGATCACCTGGCGCTCCAACTGTCACGATTTGCAATGCGGCAGGGATTCTGCCATTGAATATTTTTCCTGTTTGGCTTTACAATAATTTTGGCCGGCTCAAGGGTGCTCGATATTTCTAGGTCTCAGTCATGCTTGAGCTGAATTTTTGAGATATTGGTGAGAAGTTCTTGACCACTTTCGATCCTCCTTTAGCCATTCATATTACCCACAACATGCGATGACTCCACATTCAAGAATACACAATTAATTAAGCTGTCATACTTGCCTGCTCTAAACGCGCATTGCGCTGGCCAATCAGACATAGTTCGTCCATTTAGATAACACAACTAATTTTTCAGTAGTAATTCAGTCAGGAGGCCACCACCCGTGGGTGGCCCCTAGCTTAATGGCATCAAGGTGAGGAAGACATCCCACAGTCGTTTGTTTGTGCAACTCTGGTCCATCATCATCATGTCTGCTCTGGCATTAAAATCTCCACAACCTATTATGATGTGGGTACTTCCCTTCTTTTTGAACAGGTCCCCAAATCTGAGGAATTCATAGCGGGCACTAGAAATACAATTCCTTAGCTCTTTGATAACTGCAAAGTCTGTCAGATTTCATGGCAAGAGATAGATATTGAAAATATCAACAGCCCACTTGTTATTGGAGACTCTTGGATGCTGAATGTGATTATTAATTTTAAGGTTTACCAGTTTTACTGCACGAATATTGGTTCAGACCCAAATTGCAAGCTCACCCTTAGGTCCAACTCTGACTACTCTCATTGCTTTAATAGCTTTAATACTAAATGCTGTATATCCATCAAGCTCTAGATCCTCTAATGCCCATGTTTCCTGAAAGCAGCAAATACTGTTGGATGTAATGAAGGTGGCCCAGTCAATATCTTCCAGTTTTGACCTCATCCTGCTATGTTCCAAACAGGTCACAAAACGAGTGGATTCCGATCCCTATGTTTGTGTGTGTTTTGGCATAAGTCAATGGTGCTGGGTGATAATCACTGGCTATGGATTGTTGTATACATTGCTGCAGTTTGGGGGGCAATATCATTATATACATTAGTATCTGGTGGGTTGACTGTGGATGATGGTAATGCCTCATCAGGATCAACTAAATGGACGGTTAATCTTAGACTTTGGCTGGTCTTCCCCGGCTGTGAACTAGGCCTTTGGTCCATCTCATTATTGAACTTGAATGTGGATAAGGGTTTCCTCGTTGGTGACGAGACATTAACATATATGGATTTTCAAATATAGATGAGCAAGGTTCTGATTTCTGTTCTGCAGTGAGGATAACATATCTCGCCAGGATCTCATTTTATGCAGGTATTGCTTCTACCAGGGGATGCCATACCACCATGTTATTGTACTTTCACCTTTATCCACTAGAGGTTTAACAATAAAGGCTACTGTAGGAAGGTGGAATCTGACTATATGGTTGCCCCTACTTTTTTCATGGTGTTTTGCTGTTTTTCTTTACTTAGTTGGGCTGGGACCCTGCTAATCAGGGCCCCAGCCTATCTGCTTTCTCTGTAAAATAGACTCTGTGTACTTTAGGTACATACCAGATTGGGTATTGGGTCACCTCTGTGAGTCCCTGTATAGTGTACCATAGGTACCCAGGGCATAGGTGCATCCAAGGCCTACCAGGGGCTGCAGCATGTATTATGCCACCCCTGGCAGGCCCTCCAAACTGACACCACATGTCTGTTCACACAGCCTGGGAAAGGTGGTGTAATCACCCCTTACTTAGATATAGTATCCCTATATCTACATATATCTACACATATATATATACATAGTCAAGTCAAGTCAAAGAATTTATATAGCGCACTACATACCCATAGGGTCTCAAGGCGCTTAGGGAGGGGAGGAGGATTACTTGTCAAATATCCATGTTTTAAGTTGCTTTCTGAATGCTAGGTGGTTCTGGGTAAGGCGAAGGTGAGTGGGGAGTGAGTTCCATGTTTTAGCTGCCAGGTATGAGAAGGATCTGCCTCCCATGGTGGTCTTGTTGATGCGAGGTACAGTGGCGAGGGCTTGGTTGGAAGAACGTAGTTGGCGGGGGGGGGGTGTAGAAGGACAGTACATATATACATATACATATACATATATATATACATATACATATATACATATATATACATACATATACATACATATATATACATATATATACATACATATACATACATATATATACATAAATATATATATATATATATATATATATACATATATATATATATATATATATATATATATATATATATATATATATATATATATATATATATATATATATATATATATATATATATATTTATTTATTACCTACTGGCGATAGTTAGGATTTTTTTCAATGTTAAATCTCAAAATTCCATTTAGAATAACTTTGGCACCGGTTGACGAATCTGCCTGAAAATTTCCTGAAAATGGCCTCGTCGAGCTCCGGTTCTTCCCTGAAAGTTTGGGGGGGATACGTCAAGCGGGGGCCGAGATAAAAGGGGGGTCCCAAAAAGCGTTTTCCCCATGTTAATTTCCATAGGGCGGTCGATTTCACTTTTAGCTCGAACGGCTGAATGGATATACACCAAACTTGGCAAAATTGTAGGGACTGGTAGCCCGATGTGCCTTTGCTATGTCTCAAGATATGTGCTCCAGTGGATTTTGAGTAATTTAGGTTCCAAAAAATATATATATCTATAGGCGCTCTCCGGTGCGCGCACCGGAGAGCGCTCCAGGCGCGACACGCGACTTGCGCGCAGAAAGCTGATTGGCTCTTGGGTGTCTGTAAACATTCTAAACAGTCTGGAGCGGCCGCCATCTTGTGTCTCGGTAAAATCGAGACACAAGGGGTTTGAAAAAGAAAAAAGGGGCAAATGACCATAAGGGGGAAGAGTAGACCCCCTCTGACCCCCTAGGTTTGATGTGGGGGCTAAAATAGGGTCCTGCGGGGCATTAAATTATTATTTTTTTTTCGATTTGCGCGGGGGAAGCGCATGGTACGCGCACCGGGGAGCGAAGCACGGGGAAAATCCAGGACCATATTTATGAAGGCCTTGCGCTGCCAGTTTTGCGCCGCCTGTGCGTCACTTTTTGTGACGCACCAGCGGTGTAAAAAAATGCGCCTTGTTACGCTATATTTAAAAAGTGACGCATCTATCTAGATGCGTCACTTTTTAAATATAGCGCAACGAGGCACATTTTTTTACACTGCTGGTGCGATGCGTCACTTTTCTGTGCGCACTCCTTATGACATTCCAGATGTGTCATATTTAATGTATGACGAATCATGTTGCAAGAAGTTACAGATACGTCAGTATTTATGACATATCTGTAAACATAAAAGTGACGCAAGGCAGGCGCAAGATTTTGACGCAACAGCATCCTAAAAGTGACGCAGTGAAATCTCATAGATTTCAGTACGTCGTTATTACCAAGCTTCTTGCGGGGGAATGCCCCCTCTGCATACATTATACCTGACGCAGATATAATGTGGCGCAGAGTTTTAAAAAGTGACCCATGTACCTAGATGCGTTACTTTTTAAAAATAGCGCAACGAGATGCATTTTTTTACACCGCTGGTGCGATGCGTCACTTTTCTGTGCGCACTCCTTACGACATTCTAGATGTGACATATTTAATGTAAGACGAATCATGTCGCAAGGAGTTACAGATACGTCAGTATTTTTGAACTAAAAGTAAACATAAAAGTGACGCATTGCTGGAGTGCGTCACAAAAGTGACGCAACTCCAGTAATGCGTCCTTTCACAAGGGGAAAGCACCATCGCACCAGCGGTGAAAAAAATGCGCCTCATTGCGCTATATTTAAAAAGTGACGCATCTAGGTAGATTATCTACGTCTATGAGATTTCACTGCGTCACTTTTAGGATGCTGTTGCGTCAAAATCTTGCGCCTGCTTCACAGCAGGTGTTAGACTGACGCAAGACCTTTCACATGGTGCTTTTTCCATGTGAAAGGACACATTACTGGAGTTGTGTCACTTTTGTGACGCAATCCAGCAATGCGTTACTTTTGTGTTTACAGATACGTCAGAAATACTGACATATCTAACTCCTTGCGACATGATTCCTCATACATTAAATATGACATATCTGGAATGTCATAAGGAGTGCGCACAGAAAAGTGACGCATCGCACCAGTGGTGTAAAAAAATGCGCCTCGTTGCGCTATATTTAAAAAGTGACGCATCTAGGTAGATGGGTCACTTTTTAAAATCCTGCGCCACATTATATCTGCGTCGGGTATAATGCATGTAGAGGGGGTGTTCCCCCGCAAAAAGCTTTGTAATAGCGACGCAGTGAAATCTTTGAGATTTCAGTGCGTCACTTTTAGGATGCTGTTGCGTCAAAATCTTGCGCCTGCTTCACAGCAGACCTTTCACATGGTGCTTTTTCCATGTGAAAGGACACATTACTGGAGTTACGTCACTTTTGTGACGCACTCCAGCAATGCGTTACTTTTGTGTTTACAGATACGTCAGAAATACTGACTTATCTGTAACTCCTTGCGACATGATTCCTCATACATTAAAAATGACATATCTGGAATGTCATAAGGAGTGCGCACAGAAAAGTGACGCATCGCACCAGTGGTGTAAAAAAATGCACCTCGTTGCGCTATATTTAAAAAGTGACGCATCTAGGTAGATGGGTCACTTTTTAAAATCCTGCGCCACATTATATATGCGTCAGGTATAATGCATGCAGAGGGGGTGTTCCCCCGCAAAAAGCTCTAAAAATGCGCCTTGTTACGCTATATTTAAAAAGTGACGCATCTATCTAGATGCGTCACTTTTTAAATATAGCGCAACAAGGCACATTTTTTTACACTGCTGGTGCGATGCGTCACTTTTCTGTGCGCACTCCTTATGACATTCCAGATGTGTCATATTTAATGTATGACGAATCATGTTGCAAGGAGTTACAGATACGTCAGTATTTATGACATATCTGTAAACATAAAAGTGACGCGAGGCAGGCGCAAGATTTTGACGCAACAGCATCCTAAAAGTGACGCAGTGAAATCTCATATTTTTCAGTACGTCGTTATTACCAAGCTTTTTGCGGGGGAATGCCCCCTCTGCATACATTATACCTGACGCAGATATAATGTGGCGCAGAGTTTTAAAAAGTGACCCATGTACCTAGATGCGTCACTTTTTAAAAATAGCGCAACGAGGTGCATTTTTTTACACCGCTGGTGCGATGCGTCACTTTTCTGTGCGCACTCCTTACGACATTCTAGATGTGACATATTTAATGTAAGACGAATCATGTCGCAAGGAGTTACAGATACGTCAGTATTTTTGAACTAAAAGTAAACATAAAAGTGACGCATTGCTGGAGTGCGTCACAAAAGTGACGCAACTCCAGTAATGCGTCCTTTCACAAGGGGAAAGCACCATCGCACCAGCGGTGAAAAAAAATGCGCCTTATTGCGCTATATTTAAAAAGTGACGCATCTAGGTAGATTATCTACGTCTATGAGAGTTCACTGCGTCACTTTTAGGATGCTGTTGCGTCAAAATCTTGCGCCTGCTTCACAGCAGGTGTTAGACTGACGCAAGACCTTTCACATGGTGCTTTTTCCATGTGAAAGGACACATTACTGGAGTTGTGTCACTTTTGTGACGCACTCCAGCAATGCGTTACTTTTGTGTTTACAGATACGTCAGAAATACTGACATATCTGTAACTCCTTGCGACATGATTCCTCATACATTAAAAATGACATATCTGGAATGTCATAAGGAGTGCGCACAGAAAAGTGACGCATCGCACCAGTGGTGTAAAAGAATGCGCCTCGTTGCGCTATATTTAAAAAGTGACGCATCTAGGTAGATGGGTCACTTTTTAAAATCCTGCGCCACATTATATCTGCGTCAGGTATAATGCATGCAGAGGGGGTGTTCCCCCGCAAAAAGCTTTGTAATAGCGACGCAGTGAAATCTTTGAGATTTCACTGCGTCACTTTTAGGATGCTGTTGCGTCAAAATCTTGCGCCTGCTTCACAGCAGACCTTTCACATGGTGCTTTTTCCATGTGAAAGGACACATTACTGGAGTTGCGTCACTTTTGTGACGCACTCCAGCAATGCGTTACTTTTGTGTTTACAGATACGTCAGAAATACTGACATATCTGTAACTCCTTGCGAATTGATTAGTCATAAATTAAATATGACATATCTGGAATGTCATAAGGAGTGCGTCCAGAAAAGTGACGCATCACTGTTTTCACGTAGCGATGCGTCACTTTTCAGAAATGAGGCCTCCAGTTTATTCACTGTGTCACCTCTACGACCCTTTCTTGCGTCAATACGTCCCTTTTGCATACATTACACCTGACGTAGGAATAATGTGGCACAGGGGTTTACAAAGTGATGTATTTACCAAGAAACACCACTTTGTAAATATGAATAAATAAGGTGCATTTTTTATTGGAATGTTGTGTCACAAAAAGTGATGCTTTGGTGGCGTTAAAGTGACGCATGGGTTCATAAATGAGGCCTTCTACCTTCAACTCCAGCAATGCATCTTTTCTTACCCTTCCACACCCCTCCTTTTCAACATTTTCTTTGAATATCAACATTCCCCATATTCACTCTTCTTCTCATAACTTTCTTTTCTAACACTCACCTTCTTTCAGTCCTCCTACTTCACTTCTTTTTTCCTCTCATACCTTTCTGTTCTTTCTTACTCATTCTCCTTTCAATTATCAATGCACTATATTTCACTTACTCTTCATTTTTTTAAGAATATAGCTCTTTGATGAGAATTGGAGGTAGTTCTGAAAAGAACTTTTGGTTTTCTTCTTTTAACTGAACAGGAACAAAAACAGGGAATGGAAACTGCTTAACAGGAGCAAAAAGAACAAAAGAAATTAGGGGTGGAAAGGGCAGCGATGGTTTTCTAATGCTCGAACCATGAGCTGGACACTTTGTTCTCCAAAGGTAAGCAGTTGATTGCAGTATCTGCATCTGAGGACACCATGGTTAAAAGCAGGTTGAATGTTTGGCACCTGCTCCTGCGATTGCCCTCTCCCAGAAGAAGTTGCTCCTCCGGTTGATGTAGAGGCCCTATCACTGGGAACCTCTTTTGCCAGAGCCCTGACACTTTCCCCGGCATAATTCTGGGGGTGCCTCCTCTCCACATGCCGGATCATCGTGAAGTTCCCAAATGAGTATTTTTTTTTGGGGTCACCCCGTGACAGGACCTGTTTGCAGATCCTGCACTCGACTTTTGGAGCATTCACCTTCTTCTGGTCAGCTGGAATCTTAAAAAATGTCCATATAAAATGTTCCTTCACCTTTGGGGTAGGAGGCTCTTCATTGATGAAATCAGGTTCATCCTCACTGCTGGATTCTCTGGCAGCCATGGTAAATCAAGAAAGATCCAGGAGCAAAAAACAGGTCTTTCAGTCACAAAAGTGAAAGAAGAAGTGAAGGAAATGGGTGGGGATTTCATTCTTTGTAAAAAAAACTGTTAGCAACCAATGAAAAGTGTTATTTTAGGGTCACATGACCCGACGCGTTTACGCTGCGCGCTCCGGAGAACTTCCGGGTGCGTTTACGCAGCGCGATCGTAGGCGCTTCCGGGGCGCAAACGTGGCGCGATCGTAGGCGCTTCTGGGTGCTTTTACGCGTCGCGAACGTAGGCGCTTCCGAGGGCACTTACGTTGCGCGCCGAAGTGACGTCATCAAACTTTTACAGAAATGCATAATCATTTTCCTTATAAAAAAAAACTGATTTTATTTGTATGGTACGAAATGTTTTGCATTATTATTAACTTTTCATTCATATTTTTTTTCACGAACGACAGTAGCGCTTTGGGTGCGCTTTCAGGTGAGCTCACCGGAAAGCTTACCGGAGAGCTTAGCTGAAAGCTTCCCGGAGCGCGCACCCAGAGCGCAAAAGAAAAAAATTATATAAAAAAAAAATTTAATAAATACTTACAAAAGAACAGCAAATTATAAAAAAAATAAAAAGGTTAGAAACTCGATATAGAAAGGAATTAGCATTTAAAAAACCTATGAAATTCACTGAAAAAACCATAGGTTTCACACCAGTTATAGTTAGGAATTAGCATTTAAAAAACCTATCAAATTCACTGAAAAAACCATAGGTTTCACACCAGTTATAGTTAGCTGGAAATTTTACTGACATAAAACCATTGAAATTCCCACGTTATAGTTAGTTGGACTCACTATAACTTGCACGTGTAATGCACTGCTGATGACATCACATATTACATCACTCATGACATGGTCAGTGACATCACTCATGACATCACTGATGACAGAGAGACTGACCTACTTTCACTCGCTAATATATGTATTCACTAAGATACACTTAATAAGGCAGATATCCAATCATTTTTTTTTAAAACATCCATTTAGACAATAATTTAAACAAATATTCTTCCATCGACCTTAACATACATATATAAAACATATTTATTTATCTGAAAGACACACATTCACTGGATGGTGTCATCAGTGCATTACACGTGCAAGTTATAGTGAGTCCAACTAACTATAACGTGGGAATTTCAATGGTTTTATGTCAGTAAAATTTCCAGCTAACTATAACTGGTGTGAAACCTATGGTTTTTTCAGTGAATATATATATATATATATATATATATATATATATATATATATATATATATATATTCACTGAAAAAACCATAGGTTTCACACCAGTTATAGTTAGCTGGAAATTTTACTGACATAAAACCATTGAAATACCCACGTTATAGTTAGTTGGACTCACTATAACCTGCGCGTGCAATGCACTGCTGATGACGTCACATATTACATCACTCATGACATGGTCAGTGACATCACTCATGACATCACTGATGACACCATCCAGTGAATGGGTGTCTTTCTGAAAAATACATATTAGTGAGTAATGTTTAAATGTTCAAATATATGTATTAGTGTTTCATTTTGTGTATAAGTAGCTGCATGGGTTGGTGAGTAGCTACATGTGTATGTACATGGGTTATTATATGTTTTTTTAGTATCAGTATGAGTGTCTATATGGTTTGGTGGGGGTATTACTTAGCACATAGATGCATGATTGACTGACTCTCTGTTTGTATAAGTTTTGAAGACCGCATATGTGCAGGACTGTATGGGTGAATGAGTGTGTATATGTGTAGGTTAGTCAGTGAATGACTTTCTCACTATTGTCTTTATCAGTAACTACATATGTTTTAATCTAGTGTATGTGAATATTGATGTATATAAGTGAGTATATGTGAGAGTAAGAGATTGTAAGAGTTCCTGTTTAAATAAGTATGTGTTTCTATAAGGGATTGTTTCAGAGAATAAATATGTTTTAATTTCAATAGAAGTAAGGTGGTAGTGTGTGTATAGCTCTATATGCAAATAAATGGATGTTCAATTGTTTATTTGCATGTGTGAGTATGTGTGTGAGTAACTTTTGGATGACTGTCAGTGTGTAACAGGATGTATAGGTGTATCACTACATATGATGAGTGAGTATATGTATGAGTGAGTATATTGAAATGTTTGTGAATGAGTAGATGTGTATATAGATGGTGGAATTACTGAATTGGTTGTTGTAACTGATATGGTTATCTCCATTTTTAAAAAATGTTTAGTTTCTATTTTTGAATATGTGTTTCAAGGGTTACATTACAGTGAAAGGAGGTCTGTCACTCTGTCACAAGGATGGTGTCATCAGTGATGTCATGAGTGATGTCACTGACCATGTCATGAGTGATGTAATATGGGACGTCATCAGCAGTGCATTGCACGCACAAGTTATAGTGAGTCCAACTAACTATAACATAGGAATTTCAATGGTTTTATGTCAGTAAACTTTCCGGCTAACTATAACTGGTGTGAAACTTATGTTTTTTTCAGTGAATTTAATAGGTTTTTTAAATGCTAATTCCTAACTATAACTGGTGTGAAACCTATGTTTTTTTCAGTGAATTTCAAAGGTTTTTTAAATGCTAATTCCTAACTATAAGTCTCAGTTTATATGTAAGACTGTTCGCGCTCTAGTTGTTCTTTAGAACACTCTGGGACATTCTGTCATTGGGCTATATTTGGGCTACATCTGGCTGATATTTGGGCTACATTTGTTTTTTTTTGTCTCGGGTGGCCATCTTTGGGCTACATTGGGCTACATTGGGCTACATTTGGGCTCTAACATATATATAGCCCAATGTAGGCCAATATATATTTTTTTCAAAGTTAATTTTCGTAAAAACCACTTGAGCATATATCTTTAGACATAGCAAAGGCACATCAAGCTACCAGTCCCTATAATTTTGCCCAGTTTTTTTTTTGTATATATTTTTTATTTATTTATTTATTTTTTGCCTTGGAGCGCTCCCGGTGCGCGCCCCGGTGAGCGCCCCGGAAAGCATAGTTTTATGAAGCGCCCCGGGGCGCGCACCGGGGGGCGTCCCGTAAGCGCCAATATCGTGAACGAAAACATAATCGTGACGTATCGCGTAGCCGCGTCCGCGTGATACGCACGGCGTAAGCGCACCCGGAAGTACTTGAGCGAATACGATCGCGCAACGTAAGCGTCCGACGCGCTTACACGACGCACCCCTGGGCGCTCCCTGGGGCGCGTAGCGTCATGTGACCTGAAAATAACACTTTTCATTGGTTTAATAACAGTTTTTTTTTCACAAGTAGGGAAACACCCCACCCATTTCCCTCACAACCTGTTTGCTTTTGCTGAGACAACACCTCTTGTCAGTTCCTGCAAAAAAATCTAATTCAACCATGTCTGGTTCCCAGAACCCTTCCCAGGACCAGTCCTCAGACTCTTCGGATGGATTCCTGCCTGAGGCCCCCCCACAGAGAAAAGTGAAGGACCACTTCATATGGAAGTTTTTCTCATTTCCAGAGGGGGAGAAAAAATGCAATGCAGCCAAAGTCACCTGTAAAATTTGTGACACTGTCCTATCACGTGGGGATCCCACCCGGAAGTATAGTTTCGGGAATGCTACTTTAATCAGGCATGTGGAGAGGAGGCACCTGATTAATTATGCACAGGAGAGCACCAAGGCCCTGGCTCGCAATCCACCACCCGATGGCCCCTCCACTTCCACCGGAGCTTCAACATCATCGGTGAGAGGAAGACCAGTAGTGTTGATCCCAAATATTCAGCCTGTTTTTGCAGATATTACAATTCGTTGTAAGCAGTGTGACCAACTGCTCTGCTATGGGGAGCAGAGCATTGAGGTGATTGTTAGAAAGAGGGAGGAACACCGCTGCGCCCCTCAGCCCTAATTTCCCCCCTTTTTTTTGCTCCTGTTGAGCAGTTTTGCATCCCTAGTTTTGTTTTTGTTCTAAAAAAAATACCAAAAAAATGTCAAAACCTTTGGAAAAAGTAAAAAAAAAAATTAAAACTAAAAAAGAAGAAAAAAAACAGTTATTTTTAGAACTACCTCCAATTCTCCAAAAAGAGCTATATTCCTTACATATTGTGTTGTTCTTTTTTCCCCATGGTATGCTCCCCGGTATGCTCCCCGGTGCGCTCCCCGGTGCGCGTACCGGGCGCTCCCCCGCGGAAAAAAAAAACAACACTTTTTTTGCCCCGCGGGGCCCTTTTTTGGCCCCCACATCAAACCTAGGGGGTCGGGGGGGGTCTACTCTGCCCCCTTTTGGTCATTTCCCCCTTTTTTTTTGCCACCTCTTTTGTCTCGATTTTACCGAGACACAAGATGGCGGTCGCTCCGGACTGTTTCGAATGTTTACAGACACCAGAGAGCCAATCAGCCTTCCGTGCGCACCTCGCATGGCGCGCCCGGTGCGCGTACCGGGGCGCGCTTATAGATATATATATTTTTTTGAACCTAAATTACTCAAAAAACACTGGAGCACATATCTTGAGACATAGCAAAGGCACATCGGGCTACCAGTCCCTACAATTTTGCCAAGTTTGGTGGAAATCCATTCAGCCGTTCGGGCTAAAAGTGAGTTCGACCACCCTATGGAAATTAACATGGGGAAAACACGTTTTGGGACCCCCACATTTATCTCGGCCCCCGCTTCACGAATCCCCCCAAACTTTCAGGGAAGGACCGGAGCTCGACGAGGCAAATTTGAGGAAATTTTCAGGCAGATTCGTCAACCAACGCCAAAGTTATTCCAAATAGAATTTTGAGATTTTGCATTGAAAAAAATCCTAACTATAACTACCTACTGGCGACTGCCAGTAGGTAATATATATATATATATTCACTGAAAAAACCATAGGTTATAGACCATATATAGTTAGGGATTAGCATTTACAAAACCTTATTTTACTCGCACAAAACCATTGAAATTCGCATATATAGTTAGTTGCACTAACTATATATTGCGCACCCGCAATCCACTGCTGATGATGTCACATATTACATCATTCATGACATGGTCAGTGACATCACTGATGACATCACTGATGACATCTCAAATGACATCACTGATGACATCACTGATGACATCATCCAGTGACTGTGTGTTTCTGTAAAGTTTAAATATGTTTTACATATTGAAGAATGAGTAGGTGTAGAAGTGTCTGGATGAAGGATTTAGTAGGTGCGTGACTGACTGTATGAGTGAGTGATTAAATGTGTCTCACTGAGTGCATGGGTTAGTGACTAAACTGTCTTAATTTGTGCATCATTATGTCTGTTGTTCTGTAAACTGCTGCATGTGTTGATCAGTAGCTATATGAGTAACTATATGGGTTATTGATTGGTTGGCCAAGTATTTGTATGGGAGAGTGAGTGTGTGTGTGTGGGTGACTGGGAGGTGTGTAACTCTGTGCATAGATGTGTGAGCAGTTGATTCACTAGATGTATGGGTTCAAAAGTGCATGTGGAAACAGCTGTATGGGCGGTTGACTGTGTGCATGAGTGTATTGGTGAGTGAAAGGATATCTCAGTGCTACATGTCAAAGTAAGTACATATGTAAAACACAGTCCATGTGAGAGTTGACATATATAAATAACTGTGCATAAGAGCCAGTGAATGTGTGAATGGCTGTATGGATCATTGTGAACTTGTATCAAGGATTGTATAAGAGAGTAAATATGTGTTAGTATATGTTTGAATAAGTAAGGTGTGTATAACTGTATAGTTGAGGAAATGGAGGTGTGATTGATTCTTTGCATGACTGACTAGATGTGTGAGTAACTCCATGGATGAGTGACAATCTGTGAGTGTCTGTTTACACTGATTGTATCTAAGGTTATATTAGAGTCTGAAGAGGTTCATCGTATTATCACATGAATGATGTCATCAGTGATGTGATAAGTAATGTCAAATAAGATGTCATCAGTGATGTCATTTGAGATGTCTTCAGTGATGTCATCAGTGATGTCATTTGAGATGTCATCAGTGATGTCATCAGTGATGTCACTGACCATGTCATGAATGATGTAATATGTGACATCATCAGCAGTGGATTGCGGGTGCGCGATATATAGTTAGTGCAACTAACTATATAAGCGAATTTCAATGGTTTTGTGCGAGTAAAATAAGGTTTTGTAAATGCTAACCCCTAACTATATATGGTCTATAACCTATGGTTTTTTCAGTGAATTTTCAAGGTTTTGTAAATGCTAATTCCTAACTATAAATGGTCTATAACCTATGTTTTTTTCAGTGAATTTCAATGGTTTTTTAATAGCAAATATCAAAAGCTTTAAAATGTCAAGTATGTGGTAGGTAAAAACATTTTCGTGTTTATGCACGCTGATGTGCTTTGAACGCTGCCCCCCCCCCCCCCTCCTCTTTTCTTTTAGGAGTATTCTCTCTTTGCAGATAGTGAAGGGTAGGTAACACAGGCCTTTGCCCCCGTTGTAACCCGTCATGCCTGCTTCCCTCTCCATTTGATTGATTGTTATCCTAGCATTTATTGTTTTGGAATTGGTTCTCTTTGGTTCATTCTCTATTTACAAACAAGCACAGAGTCGCAATACTCTGTTTAGTCTTTGCAGATAGTGAAAAATTGTTAAAAAAACAAAAGGAATCAAGCAAAATCAGTAGGCCACTAATGGGATCTCTTTTTGACCTCGCTAAAATAGAAACATTATGAACAACCCCTTTTGAGAAATACGAAACTAGTGAGAGGAACTGAGCTCGACACCATGATGGCTGCAAGACAGCTCGGCTCCGCCGCCCACCCCACCCAAAATAACGACAAACCCTATGCAAATATTATAAATATATACAACACACCAGCAAAGTAACAGGGTAAAACTTTTTATTAAATAACTATTTACATGGCAGCCTGCTGCAACATCGATCCAAACAAGCCTTTGTATTTGGGGCTCAAAATCAACCATCAATAGTAAGATTTTCATAGGTGAGTGTAGGTTCATGATTTTTCATCCACAGACTAAAAGCCTGGAGTGGGAGTGAAAGAACAATAACTAGGTAAGAAGGAAAGCAGAGGCTGTGGGAAGGACTCTGGATATGGTATGTTGCTTGGTCCCTGAGATGCTTCGATGTCACTGCCTTGCACAAATGGCATAAGTCCTGGATGTTGGAGGCCATAGTTGAGGGTTCCGAGCAGCGCTTGTAACACTGTCTGAAGCTTATTTGCACCTGCTGCAGCTTCACTATTCTCAAAGTAAGTGGGGGCTGTTTGTGGACCTGACTGCATTGGAAAACAATGTGATGCGGTGCCTCCCTGAACCGCTTGACGGAGGCCCCACGAGATAATTGCGCCTGCTCCACACCTTGTCCCACAATCCATTTGACCTGAAGACACGTCCTGCGGTGCCCTGGTCCGACCATCACATATACCTGCGCCAGGAAACGGCGTGGGGTGCACTAGAAGGGAGAGGCGGCGCGAACGAGCCTCCCCCACCTCCCCAGGTGGAGGTTTCTCAGCTACACCCCAGCGCTTCACTCGACCAGCTGACTTGCGCCCGCTCTTGTGACACAGTGCCTCGCTCGGCCAGCTGAATTGCGCCTGCTCAAGCTATTACAACGTCTCACCCGCCATCCAACGGAATTGCACCCAATCTTGCGGTACAGCGACAGGCGGCTGCTACGGAGCTCACGAAATGGTGGTCGGCTCCACAGACTTGGGCCTGGACTGCAAAGATGGCTCTGGGCAACCGTGGAACTCGGACGCTTGACTGCTAAGGCATGGGCCCCATTCCCAAAAGAGTCCCCTCAGCCTTGAAGATTCTACAACAGTCACTGGGACCCCCGACTCCCGCAGGCTTCCGGTGGGGAGCGGCTGCCATGATTGCTCGCAGAATGGCCACGACGGAGCCACGACATGGTGGTGCTCTCATGCTGACGCCAGCTTTAGTCTGAAACATCCAGAAACACTGTAGACTACCAATTCGATCAGTTCCGGTGGAGCCCCAACGTGACCCGGTAGAGAAGAACTAGCCCTCCCCTCTTTGACTGATGGTTCTTATAGCGTGTCCCTTCTGTTGTCATTTAACAGAACTTTTTGGACTGCTGAAAGGGGTTGTGTTCCGACCACTGGTTGGTGGAGACATTTTGACTATATTCTGGACCTGCGTTGTCGCGTAATGCGTCATATGACGCGCCACGTTAGCGCACCCGGTAGTGCTCCGGTGCGCGAGGCGCAGCTTCCCGGAAGCGATCCAGAGCGCGGCGCGCAGCGCGTAACGTAAGCATAACAGGTCATGTGACTTGTTAATAAAACTTTTCATTGGTTCATTTTACTTTTGTTATTCTAATGATGGAAGGCTTGGTCATATGACCTAAAAATAACACTTTTGATTGCTTTCGAACATTTTTTTTTCCCAAATGATGAAAGCCCCACCTTTTTTTCTCTCACTCTGACTTGAAAGCAAAGGACCCAGATGCATTTACAGTTTACCACTAACAATGTTCCAGGCTAATGTATTTTCCCGGGAAATTTACAACTGTCCTGCAAGTAAAATATTCCTATTTCGAGAAAAAGGGCGTTTCTTCGTCCCATGAGGGAGACGTTGAACAAAAGAGGCTCGGCCTGCTGTCTTAGTCGCTGATAGGCATGACTATCGGATTCTTATCGATCACTTTATGTTGCAGGAGTAGAAAACACAACAGCCCTTGACCATTTATCTTTACTGCGTTCCTGCGTATTATACCTTTTAACCGTCATGTAATCGGGCTGCTTTATTTCACTTGCCTTTTACTGATTCGAAAACAGTGGCTATTATTCAAAACTTTACCAATCTAGGTACTATTACCATGTTTTGTTTTAAAAACCTTTATTGTGAAAATCTCAGTATACAAATACGGGCCTATAACCACGTGGGCCGGCCACGGAGCAAACTGGAATCGTATATGATGAGGGATCATTTACACTGTAGAAGAACGTAACGGGCGGGCCATTAGGTTGCAAGAACTAAGGTGTCTAACAGTTGCGGAATCGGTGGACGTACATTTTATAATTAAAGTACGACAGGGCCAGTTACAATAAAATTATCTAGATATACATTTGCGGGCAAGTACCATAGGTGACGTTAATTCGAACTTTCAATAGTACAGTAATCAATAACACATCAGAACTTAATATCAATAGGGATGTCCAAATGTTCAATCAGTACTCGTCCCCGCCCGCCATGTGCTTCAAAACTGCATACGTATCTCGTGATATCAAGGTTGGGCAACCAGTACACAACAAGGAGTTACGAGTCCCATTTATACCGGCGCCATTTTGGGCGAGGCCGGGCAGGTCCAGGATATAGTCAAAATGTCTCCACCAACCAGCGGTCGGACCAGAACCCCTTTCGGGAGTCCAAAAAGGTTCCGTTAAATGACAACAGAAGAGATAGGCAACAAGAACCATCAGTCAAAAGAGGGGACGCTTTCGTGAATGGGGCCCATGCCCTAGCAGGCAAGCGTCCGAGTTCCAAGGTGTCCCAGGGCCATTTTAGTGGACCAGGCCCAAATCGCTGCACCGCCAGAGTGGCCCCAATTCAGCTGGATGGTGGGCGAGACGCTGTAGCCGCAAGAGTGGGCGCAATTCAGCTGGATGGTGGGTGAGGCACTGTACCGCAAGAGCGGGCGGAACTCAGCTGGATGGGGGGTGAGGGACTGTGCCGCAAGAGCGGGCGGAACTCAGCTGGAAGGAGAGTGAAACGCTAAGAGGCGCCCCACTGCAGATGAGGTGCCTTCACCTGGGGAGGAGGGAGATGCCCGTTTGCGCCCCCCCCCCCCCCCGGGCACCCCACGCCGTCTTTCGGTGCAGCATTGTAGGATGGCCACACCAGTGAAACTTGCTGGACACCACCTCGGTTCCATCCGGATCTCGGCGCATTGTGCTGCCTTCGGCGTACTGTAGCAGCAAGAGTGACCGCAACGCAGCTGGACGGCGAGTGAAACGCTAAGAGGCGCCCCACTGCAGATGAGGTGCCTCCACCTGGGGAGGTGGGAGAGGCCAGTTCGCACCGCCTCCCCTCCCCCCCCCCCCCCGGGCACCCCAAGCCGACTTTCGGTGCAGCATTGTAGGATGGCCACACCAGTGCAACTTGCTGGACAC
Organism: Lissotriton vulgaris; assembly: GCF_964263255.1. Lineage (NCBI taxonomy): Eukaryota > Metazoa > Chordata > Amphibia > Caudata > Salamandridae > Lissotriton > Lissotriton vulgaris. Next base: position 475,802,776 of record NC_141700.1, on the reverse strand, counting down.
CACCTCGGTGCCATCCGGATCTCGGCGCGTTGTGCTGCCTTCAGCCTATTCGCACCTCGGTCCGCTACTGACGCCGCCTCACAGGCCAACGGATTTTGTTGGCTTTTTATAGCCCAAAGCCGCATAACAGGTCATGTGACTTGTTTATAAAACTTTTCATTGGTTCATTTTACTTTTGGTTTCCTAATGATGGAAGGCTTGATCATATGACCTAAAAATAACACTTTTCATTGGATTGAAACATTTTTTTTTCCCAAATGATGAAAGCCCCACCTTTTTTTTTCTCACTCGGCAATCCAAAAAGGTTCCGTTAGATAACAACAGAGGGGACAGGCAACAAGAACCATCAGTCAAAAGAGGGGAGGGCAAGTTCTTCCCTACTGGGTCATGTTGGGGCTCCACCGGAAGTCATCGAATTGGTAGTCTACAGTGTTTCTGGATGTTTCAGACTGAAGCTGGCGTCAGCATGAGAGCACCATCTTGTGGCTCCGTCGTGGCCATTCCGCAAGCAATCATGGCAGCCGCTCCCCACCGGAAGCCTGCGGGAGTCGGGGGCCCAATGACTTTTGTAGAATCTTCAAGGCTGAGGGGACGCTTTCGAGAATGGGGCCCAAGCCCGAGCAGGCAAATGTCCGAGTTCAAATGTGTCCCAGGGCCATTTTAGTGGACCAGGCCCAAATCCGAATAGCCGGCCGCCATTTTAAGAGTCCTGTGGCAGCCGCCTATCGCTGCACCGCAAGAGTGGGCGCAATTCAACTGGATGGCGGGCGAGACGCTGTAGCCGCATGAGCGGGCGCAACTCAACTGGATGGTGGGCGAGACGCTGTAGCCCCAAGAGCAGGCGCAACTCAGCTGAATGGCGGATGAGGCACAGTGCAGCAAAAGCGGGCGGTAAACAGCTGAATGGCGACTGAAACGGTAAAGGGGCGCCCCACTGCAGCAGAGGAGCCTCCAGCTGGGGAGGCGGGGGAGGCCCGTTCTATCCGCCTCCACCCCCAGGGCGCCCCACGCCGTTTTTCGGTGCAGCATTGTAGGATGCCAAGACCAGTGCGACAACTTACTGGACATCACCTGGGTGCCGTCCGAATCTCGGCGCGTTGTGCTGCCTTCGGCCTATGCGCACAAAGGACAGCTACTGACGCCACCTCACAGCAGCCCATTGTTGCTTTGTTTAAAATGTTTTTTTTTAATGTGTTTACTTTGTTGGAGCGTTGTATATATTTATAAGTTATTAAAGTGTTATAATCCTACTACTTTGTTGGAGTGCTATATATTTTTAATGTGACACATAATTGCGAAGACTTTAATGTACAAAAAGGCATCCCTGGAATCTTCCGCTTCAGGCTCGATCCCACACACCCTCACAGTGAGAATCCCCTCCCCCAATCACAATACAGGATCGTTATCAGATAGTAGGAACGCGTGTGGTGTAACGGATCTCATGGGGTGGGGGCCTTGATCTACTGTAACTCCTTTGAAGAGGGGTGATTCTTTACAGTTGGGGCCATAAACTACATCCGCAGGGCTAAGTGATAGCCTGGGACCGGCCTGGACAATCAGACACAGAGGAAGAGGAGTGTCAGAGGGTACGGTAGTGAATAGGGTGAAAGGGAGGTGTCGGGCGGGCACAGGGTGTGATTCTCAGGGAATAGCAGCGCAGATGGGGGGAGGTTTATGGCCCATGCATGAGAGAGAGAGCTGGGGTGACCAGTGCGTGGGGGAGATGCTTGCCAGGGTGGGGAGCCATGCTGAGGATCGGCGGCGTGCAGAGAGTGGGTCTGGTCAAGGCATCTAAAATGGCTGCCGTGCACGACAAAAGTGTGGCATTGGAAAAAAGGCAAGATGGCACAGACAATGTTTATCAATACAGATTAATTTATAACAATTATTTTTAACAATATATTTACTCGCAGTGACAAAATGGCGGTCAACACTTCCTGATTTCCTTCTAATCGAACGTTAACAGACGTCACGCAGCAAAAAAATAAAAATCCTCTCACGCACAGCCGCTGGAAGACATGTATCAACATATATGAGCATCCTCAGCCACCCTCAGAAAACATAGGGGGTCAGGATACATCTCCCGTACCCCCAGAGGGTGCGGTAGTGAATAGGGTGAAAGGGAGGTGTCGGGCGGGCACAGGGTGTGATTCTCAGGGAAGAGCAGCGCAGATGGGGGGAGGTTTATGGCCCATGCATGAGAGAGAGAGAGCGGGGGTGACCAGTGCGTGGAGGAGATGCTTGCGAGGGTGGGGAGCCATGCTGAGGATCGGCGGCGTGCAGAGAGTGGGTCGGGTCAAAGCATCTAAAATGGCTGCTGTGCACCGACCAAAGTGTGGCATTGGAAAAATGGCGCAAACAATGTTTATCAATACGGATTAATTTATAACAATTATTTTTAACAATATATTTACTCGCAGTGACAAAATGGCGGTCAACACTTCCTGATTTCCTTCGAATCGAACGTTAACAGATGTCACGCAGCAAAAAATAAAATTCCGCTCACGCGCAGCCGCTGGAAGACATGTATCAACATATATGAGCATCCTCAGCCACCCTCAGAAAACATAGGGGGTCAGGATACGTCTCCCGTACCCCCTTATACCCATTTCTCACATTGTTTTTCCTCCATCTTGTAATTTAATTAAAACGAAACACAAAATGGCGAATTCCCGTTTCGCTACCGGTTCGCGAACCGGAAAGCGCTTCGACCGCGAAAAATCAATTTTTTTTTATTTGCCCCACGGGACCCTTTAATAACTCCAACATCATTCCTAGGGGGTCAAGAGGGGTCTACCTTGCCCCCGTTCATTAAATTCCCCCTTTGTTTTTCTCCTCCTCTTGTCTCTCGATCCTACCGAGAGACAAGATGGCGGCCGTTCCGGACTGTTTAGAATGTTGACAGACACCGGAGAGCCAATCAGGTTCGCTTCGCAAAGTTCCGTAACGCGAAAAGTACGCGAACCGGATCGCTACCCGGGACGCTGTCACAGATATATCTGTTTTTTAAAACGTTAATTTCTCAAAATCCACTGGAGCACATATATTGAGACCCAGCAAAGGCACATCGGGCTAACAGTCCCTACAATTTTGCCAAGTTTCGTGCAAATCCATTCAGCCGTTCGAGCTAAAAGTGAGGCCAAACGCCCTATGGAAAAATGAATGGGAAAAACGCGTTTTGGGACCCCCCCTTTTTTCTCGGCCCCCCTTGACAAAACCCCCCCACATTTTCAGGGGGTGCTCAGAAACAAAATGTGCCATTTTCCTGAAAATTTCAGCCGATTCCGTCCACAAACGCCAAAGTTATTAGACATAGAATTTTCAAAAGTCCCATAGAGAAAAAATCCTAACTATATATGTACCTACTGATATATATATATATTCCAGGAATAATCCAGTACGGCGCAGGTTTTCGAAGGCTGCAAATACGGACACAAACCCATAGTTTAGGTGCAAAAAGGAGGTGATTTATTCAGCAATGGTGCTCCCAGTCATCACGACGCGTTTCGCGCTTCACAGAGTGCTTGATCACATGATATATATATATATATATATATAGACACATATACACCTATAAGCCACTCCTATGGTAGGATTCGACAATCCTGGAGGCAGAGTGCTTGGTTTTATGTGAGAGGGTGCCCTAGCATGAGCTGAGTCCCTCTGTAGGTTTCGGAACCATCTCCTTACAGCTGTTCCATGATATAGCCATAATATATACACTTAAGTGCATTATAATCCTCGCGGTTAATGCTAACTTTGGTTTGGCTTTATCGAAACATGTCATGTAAGATGTCAAACACTTTGGAATACTACCCCACCCCGCCAGTTCTGGCAGCGGGGGTAGCATTCCACCCTTTCTAGAGGGAGAAGACATGTTGTTACTGTGAATCCCGGTAAAAGTTAAACATAGCCCCAGCATCACAAAATGGATGCTGCTGCCACAGACACGAGTCTGACCTCCTGCTGCTGGACGAAAGTCCGGCAGGGGAGGCTTGGACAATAGGTTTCCTGTCCAGGAAGGTGCTAGCACCTCCCCAGACAGGCTTTAGTGTATTGGGGTAGGGAGGGCTGCATTCAGTGAATGCTTTCCAGACACTGCCTGGGGCACACAAGGTGCTCCATGCATAGTCCAGTCCAAACCGGTTGCTGGGGCACACAGCCCCAGCTCTGGCGCGAAACTGGACAAAGGAAAGGGGGTGTAACCACCCCCTCACCTGGTCCACCCATAGGAGGGACCTAGGGCTAGATATAGGTAAATAGTATTTACCGATTCGGTAATACCGAATTTTACCGATTCGGTATTTACGAATCGGTAAATGCTATGTAGCTAAAACTTCAGTAACAATTACCGAATCGTTAGGATTTGGTAATTACCGAATCAGTATTTACCGATTCGGTAATTGCCATTAATTCCTATGGGCCTGGAGGCCCATAGGAATGAATGTCAATTACCGAATCGGTAAATACCGATTCGGTAAAAGGGGGAAAACATTGAAGGGTGGCAGGGTGTCACTGACACCCTGTTGCACCCCTCAATTGTTTATGGGTGTACATGTTGCAGACATACATACCCTAAGGGCATGTATGTCTGGATGAAGCAATTTGCATTAAATGGCTTTTTGTTTTTTTCCTGTTATTTACCACCAACTTGTAGTTGGTGGTAAATAACAAATCCTAACATGGGATAAGCACTCATTTAAGTGCTCCCTACATTAGGAATTCGGTAATTTACCAAATCGGTATTTGAGAAATCAGTAATTTACCGATTCCTTAAAGTACCGATTCGGTAAATTACTGAATCCTTAATTTCAGCCCCCTACATAAGAAAAGCCTATTACCAGTCGGTAACGGCCGAAATTCGTTAATTTCGGCTGTTACCGACCGGTAATGGCCCACCTACATCTGGCCCCTAGTCAGGTAGTCCAGCCCACAACCTTAGTATAAGTATAGGAGCTGTGTCCCTAGGACTTTAGATTACCCTGGACGAATCTTTGCAAGACATATCCTGGACCTTCGACATTCCATTTCAACTGGAAGACGGAAGACATCTCCCTTGTGGTCAAGGAGTGACCACCCAGGCACCAACAGCAACTTTGCCGGTCTGCATTTTCGAGGCTCCCGCCGGATCCCGAAGAATCTGCGACACAGGACACGGACTTCCAGACATCTCTGACCCCGACCCAAATCCACAGCAAAGCTGAGACATGTGGCGGACACGAGAGACGTGGGACCAGAACTCCTGGACATCCTGCATTTTGCTAACTGTATCGACTCCCGAGGTACCCTCACAGTTGTGCATTGGGGTACGAGAAGCCCCAGCCCGAGCACCATTTGCACCGAAGCACAGGCCCCCACACTCCACGACGCGTCTTCCCGGTTCCTTGCCCGTTGGCTAATGAGCCCCCTGAAGACTTTTCTTTCAACTTAACTTGCTTGCCTGGTTGCTTCATGCTTGCTTCAGCTTCCTTGCAAAGGAGAAGCCCACAGACCTTGCTGGTCTGCAACAGAGCCAATCCCGATATCCTGTGTGCGTTGCGGTTGCCAAGGCTTGTTGGGTCTAATCCAGATACCGACACCGCAGTCAACTAGATCCGTCATGGGACAGCTAGAATCCAGCGCCTGGTCATCGTCGATGCCACCTGGACCTCGTGGCTGAAGAGACAAGCTTCACTTCTTCACCTTTAAAGCACCCAAAATCGCCTGGTTCCTTCCTGGTACCTTCCCGGTCAATGGCTAGTGACCCTGACTCTGTCCCCTCTGCTTTCAGGTTCTTCAGATCTTCGATCAACCCTTGGATCCACCCGGACACTTTTCCTCTGGTCTCCTGCAGCACTTCTTTGCAGCTCTCCATAGAAAACGACGACGAAACCCGACACGACAAGGTACCTATGCACCCGGCTTCCCTGGGTGAGGTAACACGAGTACTCCGGTGCTCCCGTGGGTCTTGACTCTCGAAGTGTCCTAGTTTAAAAGGGTTCCATCGGGGGGCGTGGCCAAGATGGCGGCGGAGTAGGACGCACTTCTCGTCCCTCCGGCGCCGCCCTACTAAAAAGCTTTATATATCGCCCGGCTGGTGGCCCATCCACGCTCTTACCTGGTGTGCAGACGAGCAGGGTGCCGGCGAGCACAAGCAGGACCCCTTTATTGCGGGTTTCGGCTACCCGGAGGCGGTGCTGCGAGGTCCGGCCTAGTGTAAGGTCTGCGAGAGACGCCGCGTGGCAGCCGCGGCGGAGGGACGGAAGGGCACCCGGGAGACCGCGGCCGGAACAGAGGGGCAGCAGAGCCGGAGTCAGGCCCGGAGCCACCCGTGGTGCAGCGGGGGAGGCTATGACATCCGGGACTCTCCCTGCGGCCTGACCGGTGGACGCAGCGGAGGAGCCGATTGCGCCTGAGGGGACGTCGGAGGTGAGAGCGGGGAGCGGTGAGGGGGCTGGGAGGCCCCGGGAGATTCTTTGCCGCTCCGGCGCGGCCTGCTGGGTGTAACTGAGGGGCTCCGCCTGCAGAGTTCCGACGAGTGGTGTGGGGACCGTGTGCCCCAAAATTGGGGAGGCGGCAGAGAGGATCGGCGGACTGTGTGGTTTGCCGCCGGCGGATGGGCGGAGGACCCCTGGGGGGAGGCGAGCAGCGAGGGCCCGGCGCCAACGTAGAACCCTGCCCCAGCCCTTGACGTGGACATCGCTGGAGCGGCAGCCGCCGACTGGGGGGTGCAAGAGGGGCACCTCCGCTCTACAGTGTGTCGAGTGCCCGAGCTGGGCAGACAGGAGGGGCACTCGGTGGGCCCTGGAGAGATCCGAGGGAGCGACCTGGCTGCACGGCCGCGGGCCTTGTGAAGCCTAGCTGTGGGGGCGGACGGCCTACGGTGGAGGGGGCCTCGCAGGGCCACGGAGTTGAGGAGCTGCCACCAGCAGTAACGCCCCAAGATCTGGCTCTATGATAGTGAGGGCCTCGCAGTCCGGTAGCCTTGGAGGGGAGCAGCAAGGTGAGGCGGCCTTGTCGGAGAGGTGCGGCGTGGGGCCTGAGACACCAGGAGGAGCCGACATCCTAGCAAGCCGTGCCGACGGGCCGCTGGGGGAGACGGTGGCCCTATACAGTAACTGAGGACAGCGGTGGTTCCCTGTCTATCCCCCAGTCTAGAGTCTCGATGTAGGGGGACGATGCGTGGGTCCTGGGCCTGACAGTGCTAGGAGCGGTGAGGCTGCATCTTTGAAGTGGCGGGATGTCTTTTGGGGTGCCCCTTGCCCTACCGGACCGGCTCCCCCATAAGCTCCCTGGGGGTCGAACATGGCAATGAACAGGGTCCGGAAAGACAAAGCGGGGAAGGAGGGACCCCCGAAAGTGTCAGCGGCGTCCTGAACCCCCGGGAGAGACTCATTTTTCGCGGAAAGACGAATCTGAGGCCCTAGCGACCAAGGCCTTCATGGTCGAGCTCTTTTCCGCCATTAAGGAAGACATCGCTGAGCTACGCTCGCAGCTTGCGTCTGATCTCCGGGAGGTGAGGCGCGACGTGGATAATGTGGGGGAGCGAGTTGCGACACTGGAGGAACACGATTTGGGGACAGCGGAGGATATCCACCAGCTCCAGCAGGACGTAATTCGCGTGACTGAGCAAAACCTGGACCTCCAGGCCCACGCAGAAGATCTCGAAAATAGGTCCCGCCGGAATAACATCAGGATACGGGCGTTGCCGTGGAAAGGAGAGGGACTGGATTTGCGGGAGTATGTGGAGGAGCTTTTTAGGCACATTCTACAAGAGGAAGACCTGCCACCCATTCGAATGGATCGTGTCCACAGGGTGGGGCTGCCGAGGGGCGCCAAGGCTCCCCCTCCTGACATCTTGGTCTGTGTGCATGACTTCCAACTAAAGGAGCGGATTCTGAGGAAGGCTCGCAACATCTCCCCTCTGCAGTTCCGAGAACATCGCCCACTGCTCTTTCAAGACCTTGCGGCCTCACCCTGACCAAACGGAGGGACTTCAAGCCCATCACTACCTTCCTACGCGAGCAGAATGTGCCCTATTCCTGGTGGCACCCCTTTAGACTTCTCTTCAGGTGGAAAAATAAGCTCATCCAGGTCCGGTCCCTAGAAGCAGCCTACGACATCCTCGGGTTGGACCGAACGGCTCCTGCACCTGACAGCGGTGGCTCACCCAGCAGGCGTCAAAGGGACTCCGGGGGCTGGCATCGAGTTGGCAGGTCTGCTCCGGCGACGAAACCTGACCTGTCCGCAAGTCTGCAGGAGCGGGACACTGCAGTCGCCTCTGTGGTGCAAGTGACGGAGGCCCCGGCAGGCACCTGAGGTATGAACACATCGCTGGGCCCCAGCAGGGCTGATCTCTGGCGCCGGAGGGGAAGCACTGACAGAAGGTACTTTGTTCTTCGGTGCTGTCCTGGATGGGCAGACGGTCCTGTATCAGGAACTGGCTGAACGACTGGTTGGTGCCATGTTTCCCGCCCCTTGGGACTTATACTTTGGACTAGTGTGTGTTCCATGCTATTTCCCTTTTTTATTGTTGGATTGCGGGGGGATGGTGGGAGGGGGGTGCAGGGAAGTGGTTCTGCAGTTGGTTTGGGGCAGGGTTGGTGTGAGGGTGGGGGGGGCTCATGGTGGCGGCTTTTTGTTTTGGGGGTTTTTGTTTTCTTTTGCACTGAGATGTCTGAGTATTTTAACGAGCGTTTCCCTCCCTTAGCCGAGCTCTGGTTCAATGAGTCTCCTTCAGCCCTGATGTGCGCGACAGTTTCCCCTTAATGCCATGGCTCCTATTATGATAGCTACCTGGAATGTTAAAGGTCTCAACTACACGCAGAAACGGCTCAGAATTTGGAAATATATTGTAGACCATCACCTAGATGTAGTCGCACTGCAGGAAACTCATTTAGCCCGGATGGATGAACTGCGCCTTAAGCACAAACTGTACCCCCTTATTTATCGGTCTTTGGCCACCACCAAACACCGAGGGGTGGCCCTGCTCTTCCGTGCAGCGACTCAGTTTCAGCCGCTCGGGGTCCAGGGGTATAGGGAGGGCCGATGGATCATGGTCAAGGGCATCCTGATGGGTAGAGTCTGTACTTTAGTGGCACTTTATGCTCCCAATATTGGCCAAACACCCTTTCTTACTAGCCTGTTAGGAAAAATAGCAGATTGTGTGGAGGGTCCTCTCCTTCTCCTAGGCGACTTCAATCTCATATGGCAAAAGGGGCTGGACAGCACACACTCACAGAGGTCGGACGCAGGGACTTTCACAGGGGAGACACAACAACAGTTTCAGGACCTGGGGCTCTTGGACACTTGGCGGGCGCTATACCCACACATTCTTTTCGCACGTCCACAGGACATACTCCCGCCTTGATTACGTTATCATCAGCCAATCTCTGCGGGGGGCCCTCCAGGAGGCAAACATTTTCCCTCTCTCAGTCTCCGATCATAGCCTTTACTCGATATGCCTACGGTGGCAGGGTCCCAAGCCGGCTGCCACTAGGTGGTATTTCCCGCCTTCCCTCGTCCACGACAAGGAGTCATGTCTCAAGCTGCGCACGGCCATAACTGGCTTCTTTGAGTCTAACCCCCTGGAGGATACTTCCGAATTTACTAACTGGGATGCCCTGAAGGCGGTAATCCGGGGTGAGTGCATTGCCCTCAACTATGCCCTAAACAGGAGCCGCGCTCAAGAACGCTCAAGAACGCGAGGCGCTTGAGGCTGAACTTGCTCCGGTTGAGCTCTCCCTCAAGTCTGACCCCACTCGCCAGAAGCAAAGCCAACTTACTGCTCTCAGAGGCAAACTCTCCATTCGAATGACGCGGAGCACGGAGGAGCAGGGAGGCCGACCCTAAAACTGAAGGTGATGAACCACCATCATTCAAATATTCACACCGTTTGCAAGAAGGCTATATAAGTGTGGGATCCCAAAAATTGTAACAAGGACCCAACATCACACCATATAGACTCGCAAGTGAAGAGAGAAGTCTGGTGGCTCCTCCGTGGTTTATTGAATTTGCACCTTGATATCAGAAACAGGTGACAGAAATAATCGCATTATTTGATGACGCGAAATGACCAGATGATAAATATATAATTGGTTGAACAAGAAGTCCTCTTAATGTTTTAAAAAGAGAGTCTTCAAACGATATCAGATTGATTTATAAATCGTCAAAGTGTCCTGAAGAAGGTGTAACCAATAATAACGAACACCGAAACGCAGCGTCGACCTCTGTACTTTGACCCCTTTCTTTTTAGATTAATTTCACCTATGTGAATATTTTTATTGTATTTTATTTAGATTGTAACCCTCATAGGGAGGTATTTTAATAAATTGTGTTTATACCTTTTAAATCCCATTGTTGTTGTGTGTTTACCTGTTACATCTTGTTTATTGATTAAAAATTTTTTTTTAGGGAGAGATAGAAATGGACAGAGTGAGGAAATATACATTTTATGGTCAAGTAATGTTCCCTAACGTGTACCCCACCGTCTCCATGTACCAGCTTAAAGTGCATGTAACTTCCCTCCTGTGCCAGCTATGAAGACGCAAATACATTTGCGTCCAACGTTAACATGTCCTCTTTCAGACCCACCCTGAATGGGTTGAATATTCCGTTTCTAAGTATGCTATGCCAACGTCTTTTTGTGGTGTACTTTACACGTTTTTCAGCTCTGGCAAAGTAGGCCCTGAATTCTGCCATCGAGCCTTTTTTCCTGCTTTCTGACTCCGAAAGCTTCAGCCCAGGCTGTCTCTGTACCCGTGACCTCTGCCTTACTCCCTGTGCGGCTCACGGCGCTTAGCTCAGCCTGCTGCCTGCCAAGACTGTATTCAACCTTCGAATTATCTGTTCCGCTCCTCGAAAATGCATTCCTGCCTACCAGTTTAAGTAAACATTCCCCCAGCTGCAGAGCAAAGGGCCCGGCCTCACTGTCTCCGTGCAAGTAATTCATAGCCTCTGTTACCATGGTAGGCCCATGCCCCTCGCATTCTCATGTAGACACTTAGGCGCTTATACACGCACTCCCAGTCAGTATAGAATAGCTTCTGCCCCAGAGACCTTTTCCTTCTAGATAATATGATTCCCAAACATCAGATATCAGATATGATAGAGGTACGAGTTGATCTGACATGCCAGACTTCTGTCTCTTTCCGCCAGTGTAAATGTCAAGTCCCCTGCACCCTCCAGTTTCACGTCAATCACACGTCATGCAGCTGCGCGCGCATCCAGGCCTCAGATTTCTGCTGACATTACAAGATTCTGCTTTTGTGCCACCCACTTGTGACACCTACCTGTGACGTTTCTAGCACACACCTCTATGTTCACGCCTAGTTCACGCCTTCTAATTACGTATCACTACCACGTGTGTGTTTTATCTTGTTTCTCTCAGCTGTTACGCCTACTGTATTGGTTTCTATAATGTAACTTAAGTATATAAGCTATGTATTGTCAATAAAATATTGCTCTATCCCTTCCTGCACCCCCTAGTGGTGGCAGGAACAAGATATCCGGTCTTGACCATTCCTTTTTAAGGAATAAAACCCCTAAGAACTCTAACACCACGGACTCTGCCTCTTTCTTTCCGATTGAGTTATTATTGATTAAGTACTTACCTGCATAGAAATTAGGACGGTAAATCAAATATTTACCACAAGAGCTTGAAATTCAAACCATTTCCACAATGTGTTCCAGTGACTGATATATATATTGGTTTCCACTTAGCATAGTCTAGTTCAAGTCAGTATCTATGACTCTATCTAGCTGTATGCAAACCACAGGTCTCTCTCTTTTCTCATAGTATTCTACCCCTACCTGTGTACATTCGACAGGGGAACCTTCCATATATTTTGAAGAAACTTCCTGTCCCGGGGCCTCCCGTCTGCGGTGTGTCCCTCCACCATCAGGGCCCTACATCTCTTTCAGGTTTGAGCGGCGCCCTAACGCTCCCACACAATCTCATCTCAGTCTCGTTCTATTGCCTATTTTTTCCTTGTTAGTTGTCATTTGTTTTAATTATGGCCAACCCATGAGGGGAGGGGGGTGGGTGGGGAAGGGGGGCGAGGGGGGTGGGGGTTTGTTTTCCTCTTTTGAATGCACAGCTTGCCTCCTGTTGAGGCCACTCGGCAATCGCCAGCTTCTTTCAGCCACCTACAGCTTCCCGGGGGAGTTTCCCTATGGACGTTACAACTGGGAAGACGCTATGCTTCTCTTTTCGATTGGTCTATATATGGGGGTTCCCCACTGTCTTACTAGCCTGCCTACTGCCCTAAGGCGGGGAGTCCCCCACTTTGAATGGCTTGTACGTGCTACCTTTGATGGCCTTCCCTATTGTCTTTAATGTCTGTTGACATGCATACTCCCCTGCGAGAGATTCTTGGCCTTCGCCATGATTGTCACCGCACTGTTTACTTGTGCATACTTGAATAAAGACATTTTTGACAAAAAAAGGGTTCCATCCTAGTCCATCCGGAAGTGTCCTTAAATTGTACTTTTGTACCTTATTCGTTTCCCATTGAAACTCTATGGTAACCCGCAGCTGTGTTTAGACACTGCACGCGTCTCCCGTGGGCCTCCTGCATCCTAACCATTTGCTGTTTAGAGTAGCCCCAGCGATTCCACAGGCCCCAGGCCTGCTTTCCATTCCTCACGTGGTTCTTATACCACTATTTTAGTATATGGTTTGTGAGGCTCCTAGGGCATAACTCTTTGTGCAACTTATCGTATGCTAATTGAGAATCTTGTAATGTACTTTGACCTCTGACCTCATAAAGAGTGCAGAGGGGTTGTGTTTAGATTAAGTACATATATATTTGATATATTCCTTGTGTGGTGTCCTTTCATTTGGTACTCAAGGGATTATAATTGGTAAAACAACTTGCTTAATACACTCTCTGAAGTCTTAGCCTGATGACTGCTGCCATGCTACCACTAGGATAGCTTTCTATAAGGTTGACTTTACACCCACCATCAATAAGGGTCGATTAGACTGGTGCAAGGTACCCAAGAGAACTAGTGGTACAAAATGGGGTGGTGATGGACTGAGCATATGAACCAATCAAACACTCACACCCAGTCAACAGATCTGCGTTTAATCTATCACTGTTCTTTAGCCTACTCTGCCACCCCAGTTCAGACATGGCCATATGCAAATAAGCCTGACCCTGTGGCTCATGGGAACAGTCCAGCCCGAACTTACAAGCCATGCCTTTCCTGGACCGGAATCACGCTCAGGCGTGAGTCCCTTGCTCACTTTGCCACTGGATTCAAGCAAGCCATGGCAGTATGTAAATGTACATGTAAATGTAAATGTACATGTATTTATATAGCGCAAACCGCCCACATCGCAGGCATCTAAGCGCTTGCTTAGGGAACCCGTCCTGGTATTCCCCTGTGAGATAACCCCAGCAGGGTATCCACAAGGTGAAAGCCAGGCATCCTGCCGCGAGGGGCCGTTGTGGAGATTAAGCAAGCTATTGCCCAGAGTGGCAGAGTGTGAACCCGTGAGTCGAGTAGGCACCAGAGCGAGAATTATCGAGTCCGTGGAATTATTGAGCCCAAGCCCCGTCGAGGCGGGGAATTGAACCCTGGTCCAGGGCCGATCTCAGCTTCCGGGTCTGCCGCCTCTAACCCCTGAGCCACACTTCTCCATATGCAAATCAGTCTGACCCTGTGCCTCATGGGAACAGTCCAGCCCGAACTGCCAAGCCATGCCTTCCCTGGACCGGATTCAAGCTTCCTAGGACCAGTTTCTGGCATTACAGCCGTCTTCAGCCAGGCTTGCTTGAATCCAGTGGCAAAGTGAGCAAGGGACTCACGTCCCAACTTATGGTGGCCAAAGCGGTACAAAAGGGGGTGGTGATGGACGGAGCATCTGAACCAATCAAACACTCACACCCAATCAACAGATCTGGGATTAATCCATCACCGTTCTTTAGCCCACTCTGCCACCCCAGTTCAGACATGGCCATATGCAAATAAGCCTGACCCTGTGGCTCATGGGAACAGTCCAGCCCGAACTTCCAAGCCATGCCTTTCCTGGACCGGAATCACGCTCAGGCGTGAGTCCCTTGCTCACTTTGCCACTGGATTCAAGCAAGCCTGGCTGAAGACGGCTGTAATGCCATAAACCGGTCCTAGGAAGCTTGTTTCCGGTCCAGGGAAGGCATGGCTTGGCAGTTCGGGCTGGACTGTTCCCATGAGTCACAGGGTCAGACTGATTTGCATATGGCCATGTCTGAACTGGGGTGGCAGAGTGGGCTAAAGAACGGTGATGGATTAAACCCAGATCTGTTGACTGGGTGTGAGTGTTTGATTGGTTCAGATGCTCCGTCCATCACCACCCCCTTTTGTACCGCACTACAGCTACCCAGTGTACATCATTTGATTTTTCAGTCCTGGTAGTGATTTGAAGCCAGATTTAGGAGGCCTAATACCGGTCGATAACAGCTGAAATTACCGAATTTCGGCCGTGAACGACTGGTATTAGGCATTTGAGATGTAGGGGCCTAATTTAAGGATTCAGTAATCAGTCATTTAAGGAATCGTTGAATTACCGAATTTTTAAATCTCGATTCTGTAAATTATTGAATCCTTAATGTAGGAAGCACTCAAGTGAGTGCTTTTCACTTGTAAGGATTTGTTATTTACCACCAACGATAAGTTGGTGGTAAATAACGAAAACCTTAAAAAAAGCAATTTTGTGCTTTTTTCAACTGTGCCATGTGGCAGACATACATGCCCTTAGGGCATGTATGTGTGCCACATGTGCACCCATGCACTATACAGGGGTGCAACAGGGTGTCAAATGTGACACCCTGCCACCCTTGTAGGTCTACCCCTATTACCGATTCGGTATTTACCAAATCAGTAATTCTCATTCATTCCAATGGGCCTCCAGGCCCATAGGAACGAATGGGGAATACCGAATCGTTAAATACCTTATCAGTATTTACCGAATTTTATCGATTTGGTAACATTTCCCGAATCATTAGCTACATATCATTTACCAATTCTAAAATACCGAATTGGTAAAATTCGGTATTTTAGAATCAGTAAATGATGTTTACCTACATCTGGACCTTGATCACTTATCTGTTTGGCTCCATTTGGCATAAATTGATTGACCCTAGATCGATAAGTAGGTGTAAACAGAACAAATTATTTGTTTGTATCCTGTCGAACTTTCATGGATCGGTTTAAAATTATCCATAGGTATATTGTGCCTATGCTTATACGTGGGGTCGCTGCTAGGAAAAGGGAAGATGTGCATCTGGAGCTTTCACTAATATTTGCACTGGAGGTGGGTTTCATTTGAGGGCCAATATGGCAGTTGCAAAGAAAGTTAGAATGGTGTTGGGGTTGCCTTTAGATCCAAGCAGAATACTTGCACTGCTGACCAATCACGACCATCGAAGAGACTGTTAATACTACTATATGCATGCTCATTGGCAATGACGGATTCTTGCCTCTGCTTCACATTTAGATTATTTGATGCAACAATATTTACAGTTATGCCTACGGGGCTTTCAATGTCACACATTTATTGCTTGCTTCACTTCTGGGTTGACATGGCTCCCAACAGAGTGGAATAGAACGCCATTGGATAGTCAGAGGTTCTAAGCGCACTACAGTGGAGGTATAAAAAGAACTACTGACAACTCTTTCTACAATAGGAGGAAATTTTGGCTGTGCCGATGAAAATATTTGCAGCGGTCCTTCTATATTACTGCCTTGATGATAATTAGAGACGGGTAGGATCTTGGTGCTTGCAAGTGGTGGCGATGATGGTAATCGAAGAATACTGTCAGATCTCTTAACCCTGTAGGCATTCCTTGAATATATGTATGAAACTTGCATGACGCATCGCATTTCAAAGCAAGGAGCACTGATGGCAGTGGATTCTCTGTAGTCATTGTAAAGTCATGATCTCAGTAAACCGGGGTTAAACATGCTAGGACTTCTTCAATCTCACTGTAGTTATTACTTTCAGTAGGATTTTGTTTTTTTTGATCAAGTGATTTTTGAAGATTTTGTAAAAAGGTACTTTAGCCTCTTTCTTCTTCCACATGTTTTTCTTGTTATTCCGATCAGGGAGACAATCAAGTGTACTGGAATTAGTTTCCAGAGCAACAGGTGAGGGTACAAGGTCCTCTGACTTTTCTTGAGTCAAAAGATGGGTTACTGTTAAATCACAGGTGATTTTGCTCTTTGATGTGCTATAACTACCAGCATTAGCTTTCATCGCAGACCTATGGGCTTGACTGCTTAAACCTCCTTCCCGTGTTCTCTGTTTACGATCAGTTAGAACTGTCTGAAGGATTTCTGGTACCTCATTCAATTTTCCTAATATTGATGAGCAATTGTACAGATCTCCTGTTTTAACACCACTCTTAAGAGAATCTATCACAACCTCCTCCATCGAGTGCATCCTTTTATCAATTAGTGAGATGTTATATGCAATATCGCGCATTATCAAAGTTTGGATATCTATTTTTCTCAACTCTGTAGTTAGTACAGTGGCCGTAATATCTAGAGTCGTACACACTGTAGTCATAATTGCAAAGATTGGCTGGGCAGGAGGGACTCCGATCTAATTTGCTGCAAGATGAGTTGCTTGACAGTACATTTATACAACTTGAGAAAAAAGTGTTGTTTAGACATGCCTTCAGTGGTGGCCATGGCCTAGGAGGTGAGTGGTAAGTGTCCAGCAATTTGAGTACTTCGTCATCTAGTACAAAAGACTGAATGATTGGGGTGAAGTATTTTCGTCAAAAAAATTATTTGAATTACAGACATTACCAGGAATGTATTGGTTATTGGTGCAGGCCATTGGGCTATTCGCATCAGGTAAGCAATGTGAACTAGTGTCGCCAAAGACAGCTGAAAGACTTTTCTAGCAGCTTGGATTCTATGTGGATTAGTACTGCCATAGAGATATTAGAGCTCCATTGTAGGAAAGTGCTCCCTTTTGCATTGTTACCCCTAACATTTAGCCAGATACCTGATGCCACCATGACTCAGTGTGTGCTGGAATCTTGCTAACCAGGCCCCAGCACCAGTGTTCTTTCCCAAAATTGTACCTTTGTTTCCACAATTGGCACACCTCTGGACCACATGAAGTCCCTTGTAAAAGATACCTCTGGTAACAAGGACCCCGAGACCAGAGGGGGGCTCTGAGGGTTGTAGCATGTATTATGTCACCCTCAGAGACCCCTCACTTAACCACACACTGCCATTGCAGGCTGCATGTTTTGGTGCAGTCGACATACCCCCCAACTTAAAAAAAAAAGTACCTGCAATAGCCTTTAGTGAATGGGAGTAGAGTAGAAGCCATGAGGGATACAGGTGCAAGTGTCACCATGGTGAAAGATACCACTGGTTTCCCCAGGACAATACCTAACTGGAAGAACCTATCCAGTCATCAATGCTGACAGTGTCATTACAGACCATTCCCTGGCTATGGTGACATTAGACTAGGGGGCGAGGGCCTGAAACATATAGTCATCTCTCCAAAGCTTCCAGCTGCCTGTCTGCTTGGAAATGACCTGGAGACCTCAGCATGGGCTGAGGTAGAAGTGAAAACCCATGCAGTCATGCTGCAAATCCCTCCGGTAGTGTGTAAAGACCAGAGCACAAAGCTGAGCACAGGGTGAACAAGAAGTGTTGGAGCCTGAAAGGATGGCCCAACCTTCCAAGAGGAAAGGTAAGAAGACTGAAGGGCCAGCTTCTGAACAGCAAAAAGCTCAGGATCTCTCTCCTTAGGGAGAGGACTTGTCAACCCCAGAGGGAACTGAGCCTATAGAACTTGGATCTTACCAGGTTGAGCTCCTGGGCCCAGGGGGGCCCTCTAGGGAACACTGTGCCATGGACAGCAGGCCTGCCCCACTCCTGAGAGCCTGCAACAGAAAGCTGCTGCACAGAAAAAAGGAGATGAGATTGGATCCCACAGGACCTATTGGGAGAAGGGACTCCAGTATACTAAGGCCAGAGATTCAAAACATGTTTCCACCAGGACAGTGGTAGTGCCCGTGACATCCCCCTAGCTGGGCATGTTGGCCAGACTAAGACTTGGGAGAGGCTTGTCAGCCATTCCACTGGCCCCAGATATCACAGACAGTCAAGGGGTTTATCAGCTCCTGTGCCACCGGTCAGGCCAGTGGCAAAACAGATGAACACCCAAAGGGCTCCTTAATTCCACTATCAGTGGTTGGGGTTCCCTTTGCAAGCATTGGTGTGGACATAGTGGGTCCACTAGAGCCACCCACAGCCTCAGGAAACAAATATATACTGCTAGTAGTGGATCATGCTACCAGGTATCCTGAAGCAATTCCCCTTATATCTACTACTGCCCCTGCAGTAGCCAAAGCCCTCATTGGTGTCTTCACTAGGGTAGGGTTCCCTAAGGAGGTGGTGTCAGACAGAGGATCCAACTTGATGTTTGCATACCTGAAACACTGGTGTAATTAGTGTAGAGTAAACTACAAATTCACTACGCCTTACCACCCACAGACCAATGGCTGTGTTGAAAGATTCAACAAGACATTGAAAGGTCTGATCAGGGGGCTACCTGAAAAACTCAAAGGGAGATGGAATGTCCTCTTGCCATTCCTGCTTTTCGGTTACAAGAAGTGCTCCAGAAGAGAGTGGGTTTCCCCTTTGAACTTCTATTTGGCCATCCTGTGAGGGCACCACTTGATCTTGTAAAAGAAGGTGGGGAGAGGCCTCTCCATGAACGTAAACAAGATGTGGTGCACTATGTGCTAGGCCTTAGTTCCCTTGAGGCCGGCCAACAGCTCCAGAAGCTGTGGTATGACCAGAAGGCTGCGCTGGTGGAGTTCGAACCAAGGCAAAATGTGTGGGTTTTGGACTCTGTGGCACCAAGGGCAATCCAGGACAGATGGCGCGTCTTTACCCTATACTTTAGAAGAAAAGTGAGGTCACCTACTTGGTAGACCTGGCCACTAGCAGGTACCCCCAGGGTGAACCATGTAGACTGCCTGAAAAATTTCACTGACAGGGCTGATATGATAATTCAATTGGTCACTGGTGATGATCAGATCAGGAGACAGAGAGTGAACCTCTCTCTGACCTCCTCTCTTGCAGCCCAAAAGATGGTTCAGTTGATTAAGTTATCTAATCGGAACCCCTCACTGCCCACCAGCAGGCTGACTGTAGGCATATCCTGCAACAGTTTGTTTTCCTTAACCCCTGTACAGACATACTGTTGTACCCATGATGTGGACACTGGGAACAGCTTGCCTGTCAAAACAAAGATCGTTTGGCAGTCTGACCAAGTTAAAGAGAGCATCAAAGCGGAGGTAAGCAAGATACTGGAATTAGGGGTAATAGAGCCCTCTGACAAGCCCTGGGCCAGGCCAGTGGTCTTAGTCCCTAAACCTCATCCCAAGGGTGAAAAGAGAGGAGATGAGGTTCTAAGTGGACTACAAAGGGCTCAATGCTGTAACTATGACAGATGCTCACCCAGGGCTGATGAGCTGATAGAAAATTGGGGGCACCCAAATTTCTCGGCACCTTTGACTTAACCGCAGGATACTAGCAGATTGGCATGGCCCTAGGAGCCAAAGAAAAAACAGCATTCACCACACCTGATGGGCATTATCAGTTTACTGTTATGCCCTTTGGTTTAAATAATGCCCCTGCTGGGTTGGACACCTTTAGTGCAGCAAATCTTGATGATCAATAAATAAAAGTGTTTATTCATTAATAAAAACCATAAACAAGTTAAAATCCACAGCATAATCACCAGTACTGTACATATGAAATCAATCTATCTGTACTTCGGGCAGTTTGCCCATCTAATCAAGCTTACAACAGGATAAAATATGGGTATTGTCAATGGTTCTTAAATTCTTTATTCACAGTTGATAGGTATCAATCCGAACATTACATTGATTATTTTGAGTGTTACAGCCGGGTTTTATGTTTTCTCCCCAACTCAGATCTTCATTTCGCATCACAGTAATTGTCCCACGGTGTATCAATACATTACATAGGTATTCTACTCAAATTGTCGTGGCAATCATCGTATAAGGCAGTGAAATATCATCAATCAAACAACCTCCCATCCGCCCACCTCCCCCCACCCTCCTACATCCAAAAACAAACTGTTCGTCTCCCGGCTGTCCAGCATGGGCAAGCATTGAGATGTCAGTGTGACCATGGATCTCAACTCGGTGAGCAAAGGCGTTAATGTGCGTCACAACGTGGACCACTCCACCGTATAGCGTTATGTAACATATGGGTATGTGAGTGGGGCTTGGGCCAGCTGTTGCGTACCCAATGCATCGTACCTTTTCCCAGCTAATTCTCCTGTTCAGCGTCTCCTAGCTGTGTTTGATCTTCCCCCTCCATTGCGATAAGCATAGCCTCCCACTCCAAGGAGATAGGGAACTTCCTAAGGCCTCTTGCTTCTTCCCTCCTTAGTATCGTCCCCTCCACCCGTCCCCACTTAAGTACCTCTGAGTGCCAGAGGTCTGCAGCGGGCTGCCTGCGCGACTTCCACCTCATGGTGAGCGTTCTAAGCGCAAGCAGCAGTGCCATATCCAATCATTTCAGCTGAGCCTTCAGTTCTTTCGGCCTTCCGCGTAACCCCAAGAGGCAGCACTGTGCCTCCTCCGGCACCGGGAGGGTCGTGACCGTCCTCAGTGTCCGGCACACTTCCGTCCAGTAACCACAGAGTCGAGGACACGACCAGAGCATGTGAATGAGCCCGGCCTCGTCACAACGTGGGCAGATATGGGGGGAGTTAGGGAACATTATATGTATGCGAGTAGGGGTCAGGTATGCCCTATGTAAAATCACCCCCTGGATAAACCGGAACCGGACATTACAGGAGACTCGCCTGGGATATTCCAGCATTGCGGTCCACTCCGTATTTGAGATGTCTCGGTTCAGATCTTGAGCCCAAGTGTTCCGAAGAGTGACAAGTGATACCGCAGCGTGAGCCCTAACTCCCACATACAACCAGCGTACCAAGTGCCCTCCTAATCCCATAAGATACATTAAGTGTACCAGATGATGTTGTGGAGGTTGGAGGCGTTAAGGAGCCCATCTGTTCTGTACATAGTGGGTGACTGTGGCGTGTAGTAAGTACATTTTGGGGGGAGCTCCCGTGGCCTGTAGGAAGTCGTCATGTGTAAGAAGATGGTCGTCACTAAACAAGTCGCCCACCACTTCCACGCCCCATTCAGACCAAGATCTCAGCGCCCTATCCGTCAGTCTGCCCTGCGGTGTCGGTAGGCCCAGTAGGGGAATGTTGGGCGCATATGGCGCAGTCGCATTCGTGTACGCTAGTGCCTTCCGCCAAATCTTCAGAGCTGTGTGGAGAAGTGGGTGGCAGTCCGCTGGGATGCGGCTCCTAGGAAGGAGTAAGGCATGGAGTTCCTCACGTTTCAGTCTGTCGGCCGTGTACCCTATTTCATGTAGGTACCTTCCCGCTATCCAGTAGGAAAGCCACTGGAGTTGGCCTGCGTAGTAATATCCTCGGAAATCTGGAGCTCCCATCCCGCCCGCTCTGGTTCCCAGCTGCAGCTTTCTCAGTCCTATCCGACGTCTGCCCGTCCCCCAAATCAGAGTGGCTAGCAGGGAGTTTAGGGCATCAAAGATGGATTGCGGTAAAAACACTGGGATATTCACAAAGAAATATAATAGTCTAGGGAGCATCACCAACTTGGAGAGTGCAAGTCTGCCCGCAACGGATAAGGGTAACGTCGTCCAGAACCCTACGGAGGCCCGAAGTTTCGCCACGGCCTTTTTGACATTCCCCTCAATCTGGTCCTCCTGGTGACGATAAACCTGCACCCCCAGGTACTTAAATGTGTCCGGTGTGATCGGAAGGACTGCAGTGCCAAACCTCAGTACCCCGGGATCTGGGGTAGCTCTAAAATAAAAGCCAGTGGACTTCTCAGGGTTGATAGTAAGGCCAGATATAACAGAAAATCTTTCAAAAATGTCATACACTGGACCATGATCAGCCTCCAAGTCCCTTAGGAACAACATGATGTCATCCACGTAAATGGACAGAAGGTGCAGAGTGCCACCACTTAGTATCCCTCTATGTTCCATCGTAGCTCTTAGGGCTATGGCCAGGGGTTCCAGAGCTAGCACTAATAACAGCGGCGACAGCGGGCATCCCTGTCGCATGCCCCAATGGATTGTGTATGGGTATTGTCAATGGTTATTAACCATTGGCTTTCCTCTATCATGCATATGAGCACAAGGAGATCAAGTAAGACAATGTAATAGAACTCATAACTAAATACATGATCCTGGCTAACAAGGAGCGTGCACAGTTTTACAGGTAACTGAGCAAAGGTCAAACACTGTAAACAATTTGGGGTAGAACAGCACCTGCTAGGGTTTCAAAGCATGACAACGTTTGTTCCAGATACTTAATAAAACTAGATACTACTGCCAAATAAGGTATTATAAGGGCATAACAGTACATTATAAGTGAACCTGAACTAACGAGGAGCATGCAAAGATCTACAGATAACTGTGCAAAGACAATACCAGTATAAACATCTTGAAACAGATCAGTAGCTCACACCACCTACTAGGGTTAAATCCAGGACTACGTTTGTTCCTGATGCTTAGCACAAACTTGACGCTATGATGCAAAGAAGGCATTATCATAATTTAACAGTACATTATATAGGATCCTGAATTAACAAGGATCCTGCAGCTAGTGGAGCGTGTAAAAATACACAGGTAACTGTGCAAAGGGCAAAAACTGTGTAAACATATTGGGGCAGAACGGCAACTCGCGTCACCTACTGAGATTATGTATGCAACAACATTGTTCATAATGCTTAATGCAAGCTTGACTTTTGCTTTGCATAAAAGGGATTATCTGAACTTGCCGCAATTTGTGCAAAGGACAAATTTGTTACACGCACATATCTGCCAAAGAGGCTTAAATGCCTAATACAAACATAAAAGCAACTATGCAGGGGTTGCAGTTGCACATACTTTGTTTGTCCCATTCTTTAAGATGAAGTTTCAATATGTTAGTTAAAACTTACATAAAACTGCACCAAGCAAATGTTCAATATAAAATTCTTTGATGTAAAGCCTCTATGGACGCTGCCCTGCAGGTTCTACAATCTAAAGATAAAGATTTCTTGTGCAACAACGACCTCCAGTGTACTAGCATATTTGGGCAAGGATAGAAGAAATGTATGAAAGTTTATTTTACTTGACAGCACAAGCGACAATGCATCTTTTGGTTGGACCTCCTTCTGCCACTTGGGGATGAAATCAAGGGTAGGGAGGCATTCAAATCACACCTTAATCAGTTCCTGCTTGATGGTCAATGAAAAAGCTGCCTCAAAGTAGGGCTGTTCGTTACTTGAGTCATATGAATTTACTACTAACCACCCATGTAATCGTTTTGGCAGTGCAAGCTTTATCTACTAGCCTGCTTTTCTGCTATATGCTTTTGTTCACATATTTCTTGAAGGTATAGCTACTCATGTTCAGTTGCCATAGGTCTTGAATACCAGGATTCTGTATACTTTCCTGCAGGTATTCGGCAAAATGACCTTTTCCCCTTATCAGATTTATCTCAGCTCAGACAGGTTTGGCAAGCACTCCCTCCGGGGCACTCTGTAGTCGATGGCAGAATTCATGAAGGCTCCTTGCCTGGCTAGTCATTGTTTTACCAGGGTGAATTCTAACCTTACTTGGTTGGGGGGAAGCCGACCTTGGAATCTGGAATACATGCTTCTCTAGCAAGTCTGCATCTTCACACAGAATTATCTCGCCTACATATGACAGAGTTGGAATCAGTTTTGATTTGATAACTTTTATCAACACTTTTTGATTATGCCCCCACAAACGATTCCTCAGGTTTGAGAAGGCAAAGTTTAAAGCCTCTGTTTTTGTAAAAAAAATGTTTGTGCAGCAAATATATTTTGTAAGTCCAATTTAAACCCCAAGTACATATATGTTGCAACGTCGTCAATGTTGGACCCATTTAAGCGCAAGTTCCCATGTTTCGCTATTTGTCATTTCAGCGGTATGACTTTAGTTTTCTTGAGGTTGACTCCCAACAGATTATTTGCTGAGTACCCTGTGAGCCTGTTGATCAGCCTCTGTAGGCCCACATGGGTAATGCTTAACAGCAATAAATATGCTGCATACAAAATGTTTCTCAGTTGTTAAGACCTAAGACTGGGTGCATGCAAAATCACTTCTGCCAGGGAGGCTCAGAGATCCCCGATGAACAAACCACAGCGGCACCAGTACACATCAATGTTTCAATCTGATGGAGGGGTTGACCTTTCTAGATAGGTTGTACCGTCTCCCACCTTGATCTTCATCCACGTTTTTGTGTATATCAGCTGGATTGTTTTTGTGGAATTCTCCAGCAAAATAGTTTTTCCCAGCACAGACCTCGTGGAAAAAGCAATTTGAAGTCCACAAAACATAAGAAAAGCGACATCCCAGTGTCAAATTCTCTTTTCATTATGAGGTCCACATCCATCCGCTTGGTTGTGGTTCCTTGCTTTTTAGTGAACACTGTTTGGTTCATTGAGAGCCTTTTTGCCGCTGTCGCCCACTCCTGTAGTTCTTGCAGTAGTAGGGATGAGAAGTATTTAAGGTCCAAATCGAGCAGTGACATCAACCTGTAGTTGTTAGGGGATGCAGCTACGCCGCCTTTCAAGATGGGGTGATTCACTGAGCCTCTCCAGCTTTCCAAATTATTTTCCATCAGCAACATTTGCCTAAACATCGAGTTCAAAAATGTAGCCCAAGCTGTGATGTTGAGCTTTGATAGCACAGTTGGTATACCATTAGAGCCAGGTGTGCAGCTGGAGCCAGAGTTCTTGATAATTTTTACTAAAGCCTCTATTGAGAAATCTTGGGGTTCCATTGACTGGCCTGGTGTGTCAATAACTCCATTACTATTGGTTATTAGGGTCACCAACTCTTGGAGGCATGTGCTGCGATCTTTTGCATATCAAGTCAAACCCGGAATAGAATGGTCATCTGTACTTCCTTCCCTTGTAATGTGCTCTTAGATATTTAATCCATTCTTGCGCACTTGTGTTAGCATTATTTCTGGCCCTGGGGCCCTTGTCAAGCCCGTTGACTAATCTCCAGAAACTTCAATCGTTGCTCCACTTGGAGGAGTAAAGTAACTCTGCCTACAATGCTTCTGATCTCTCTTTCTTTAGCAGCCATACCGCCTGTTTTAGGCTCTTATGTTCCAGTCATAGGCATTTTAGTAAAGCTACGTTCTGTTGTGAGCGTCGCAGTTGACCTAGCACCTTGTTGATCCTTGACCATATGAGGTGAACTGGCTTTGGCTGGTAATTGGAATGCTTATGGGTAATATTTATACCTTTCTCCGGGTTGTTGGCTGGATATCTTGCTGCTAGAGTCTCAGGGAGCACCCCCAAGCCTTTATCGGATTTTCCTAGATGGTTAGTATTTCCTATGGGGTTCTCTCTGCCTCGCTTAACGGGCCTCCAATATTGTTCGGGTTCCATTTGAGGTGTTTTAGATTTTCAGTGTGGGCTCCAGCCTGGTCTAATACGAACATAAAAGCACTTAAACAGATGTTTTCCGGGTTGTGTTCACTCTCAGATCTATGCTCAATTTTTAAGTTGACTACTCCACCTTACAATCTGGTGCTCAAAATCATATAATCAAGGTAGGAGATCGTCTTATGCGAGTACCTTGTCCAGACGGGTGGAATGTCCCCCGGGAAGCGTCTAATGAGTATTTACTAAACCGGCTGCTTCACATGCCTTCACAAGGCTTTTTGCCAATTGTCACAGCATCTGTGCGCGGGATGACTTTGTACCAGCAATACCTGTAACACATCGTCCCCAGCCTCAATAGTGCCTTGAAAGCGGTTCAGATTAAAATCTCTGGTAATTACCAGGTTTTCCATTTGTTTGTCCCCTTTCCACTCCAGAAGCATCTTGATCTGTTTTTCCACTATTTTTTATTTTTCTCTTACGTTAATATAAATACTAACCAGGACCAGTGGAGTTGTCTCCTGCTTGTCCCATCCCTCTAGACATATAGAGTTAGTAACCAGGGTTTCGTCCAGTGGCGTTACCTTAACGGATAATTTTGAATTCACATAGGTCACCAATCCAACGTTTCCCCTTCCGTGGGTGCTTGGTTTGTGTGCCCATCTGTTGAATTCAATAAAGCCACGGGATGCTGGTTTGCTCCCAGGTCTCCTGCACTGCAATTATATAAAACTCATTGAGGTATTTCAGCGTTATAGCATCTTTGATTTTTGAGGTAAGATCACCCAGGCTCTAGGCGCAGATAATTAGCTTATCGTATTTTTTGTGTGCTGTTTCGGAGGTTTTATCATTTTAATTTTCATGCCATCCCCCGTTAGAACAAATGGCAACCAGATCCAACTGTCCAAATCACCTTGTTTGGGTAATCGTCTAGACTCCGAGCCTTCCTGTGTGTGCAAATCTGCTTTTTGAATCTTTAACCCTGAAACCCTGGCGGACAGTAGCGAGCCCACTGCACCTTTCAACACTGAGGGTACTTATTGGTTTCAACCCTTGTGTTAGCTCATGAGGGTGACATATGACTTTTGGTATCTCTCACCTGTTAGTTTGAAAACTGGATGAAGGGCGGGTAAGACCCCACCTGAAATGGCAATATTTATATGCCCCAGCACTTCAGCAGCTCTTTACAGGCCATGACATTGGCTTGGATCTGCGGGCAGTTGAATGTAACAAGTGTGGGTTCAGATGCTTGCTTTCTGCGGAGTGCCTGGAATTTAATCGAAAGGATATTTTAGGATTTGACTTCCACCAGATCCAGCAAGACGTTTATCAGTTATAACATATTTGAGCGATTTAGGATATCGTGGGATCCTCTAGATCTGTATTCCGGTATCCACAGCATGTTTTTCTTTGGTTTTGAGTGGGCAACATAGGGCTTAAAACTCTCAAGGATATTTCTGGGTGGGCTTGGGACTTGGTCTTGGTTGCCCAGACATGATGCACCATCCTCGATTCTGGGTGTTCCCCACATGTGCTACATATTGATTTAAACCCACCATTTATTCTCCTGTCCTCCATGGTTTGTGATCTGGTGCCATTCTCCCCTTGTGCTAGTCTAAGCTTGAGGACGAGGTCCTGCTGGGGACGACCTCTTTCCTTTCTGGTCTGCGTATTTCATATGTTGAGCCTCCCAATCCACCAGAGAAGTTACTGTCCCATGCCGGCATCCTGCTTGCGGGAGCTGGTTCTAACTCTTCTCTATTGTACATGCTTTTGTGCTGCAATTAGGATCATTCTGGGCCTCTTGCTGGCCGTCTTTACCCAGTACGTGGTGTTGTTGGAGCTTTGGGAACATCCCTGTCTCCCGATGGTCTCCAATCTCTTGGTGCTCATCTGCTGCAGCTCCATGCCTGCCATCCAGCAATGTGTGTGGGGGGTGGGGGGGTGGTGCAGTCACTTTACCATATTTAACAGGGGCTTGCACCATACAGCATATCACTGGATAGGCTTGATGTTTGCCTTTCCTTGGAGGGTTCTTTGATGCTTCGTCATACGTGGTAGTGCAGGGTTATCTAGGGTTGATGACTAAATTATCACTAGCTCTTGCTTCTGTTCTTGAGTAATCCTCTCGACGAGGGTCATCCTGCCCTCTTGCTTGTTTGTCCTGTTTTGCTGGTTCATTTAATTGAGTCTGGTAGTTGGCGTTAGCATCCGTTCTGCCTCTGCAGTGCACTTCTCCTCAACATGGAGCGCTTTTCTGGCACTGTCTACTTGTGCTGCAGTCAGTGTCTTTGTGCACAATGCTTTCCTTACTTCTCTGAGTATTTCCTCCAGAAGCACTGGTAGTTGTACCAGCTTATCAATTACCTCCTTGCATGTACACATAGTGACTTCATCGTCCTTCCTTAGTTGTACTCTTTGAATCAGGTTATTTAAATTCTCCAGCTTTCCATCTAGTTTGACACAAAAACTGCCAATGTATTTAACAGGTCCACTTGTACATTCATTTTGTTAGCAAGTTCATTCAAGGCTTCCATCGTCGCTTGCATTGTGTTCAGTATAGCCTCAAAAAAACTGTTAATGTCAGTTTCAACCCAATTAAGATTCTTGCCCGTCTTGAGCAATCAAGACTTCTGCATATGAGGCATCCATGGGCTCCACTCTCCTAAAGTCAGGGGGTGCAGGCAGTACCCTACTTGAGTAGCGCTGCTTGAGCTGACTCGATGCCTCCATTCCGGAGCGAGAGTTCAGTTGATGTGCCTCGAATCCCACCTTGAAGGCCAGGAGGGCATCAAAAGTTGAATTAAAGTTGCAAAGAGGGCTTCCATTATCCGGTTGTTTGATGACCTTTACAGTGTCTAGTGGGGCGGCATTTCCAGAGATAGCTTCCACTCCATGGTGCTCTATCCCCTGCGGTTCGGAGAGACCGTGCAGTGATCACTCTCCGATGGATGTTATTGTTGGACTTGCCACTAGTACTTGCGCCTCTGCTTCTGGTAAAAGTGCCCTTTTAAGGATGATGACTGCTTTTGTTAAGATTGGAGGTGGTTATAGCGGTTATTGCTCTCCGCCCATGTCTGAGGGGCTGTCCTTAGGGGATTATGGACCCTTTCCAGAGGGTCCAGGCGCACCTTGCCCTTCCACAACGGCTTCCTCCTCCTTTGTGGACAAGGGCAAAAATAAGTCAGAAATCAGATGTTTATGACTTTTGTCTGAATCCGTGGTTTCTTTCGTACAGCTGCGCCCCTTGCTCATCTCACTGGTACCATCAATGGCCGCCAAACCTGCCATATCAGATGTGGCTTTCTTAGGGCTCACCTCGACCTCTGCACTGCTCTCTGCATTGATCTCCGCTTTCTTTCGTACAGCTGCGCCCCTTGCTCATTTCACTGGTACCATCAATGGCTGCCAAACCTGCCATATCTGATGTGGCTTTCTTCGGGCTCACCTCAACCTCTGCTCTGCTCTCTGCATTAATCTCCGCTGGCTTACTCCTCTTAGCGCTATTCTGTCAGTAGGGATCTCCGATGGAGCTATCTCCCGCTTTCTTTTCCTTTGGGTGGTCTGGTTGCAAGTCCTGTTTTTTTCCGACCGAATGACAACCAAACTGCGCCTCCTCTATATACAAATCCTCCACGGTGCTCCGTAAAGACTGACCTGCTGACCGGCTCCCTGCCCGAGGACGGGCTTGACTTTGCATTTTCCCGCACTCTGCTTGTGCTTTGCTTATCCCACGGGCTCGGCGTTGTACAGGAAGGCTGACCGGCCGGGCTTTGCTCCGCCGGTCAGCTAGGAAACTACAGCCCCCAGCAGCCCTCAGGGCACGAGACCCGTCTCCGCAGCGTGCCAGGAGGCGCATAAAGCGGCGACCGGTGCCGAGTCCTCCGTGCTCCGTAAAGACTGACCTGCTGACCGGCTCCCTGCCCGAGGACGGGCTTGACTTTGCATTTTCCCGCACTCTGCTTGTGCTTTGCTTATCCCACGGGCTCGGCGTTGTACAGGAAGGCTGACCGGCCAGGCTTTGCTCCGCCAGTCAGCTAGGAAATTACAGCCCCCAGCAGCCCTCAGGGCACGAGACCCGTCACCGCAGCGCGCCAGGAGGTGCATAAAGCGGCGACTGGTGCTGAGTCCTCCGTGCTCCGTAAAGACTGACCTGCTGACCGGCTCCCTGCCCAAGGACGGGCTTGACTTTGCATTTTCCCGCACTCTGCTTGTGCTTTGCTTATCCCACGGGCTCGGCGTTGTACAGGAAGGCTGACCGACCGGGCTTTGCTCCGCCGGTCAGCTAGGAAACTACAGCCCCCAGCAGCCCTCAGGGCACAAGACCCGTCACCGCAGCGCGCCAGGAGGCGCATAAAGCGGCGACCGGTCCCTCGTCCCGCGAGGACGCCCGCGGGACGAGCCGGGCTAAGCCCGGGCAAAGGGCGGGCCCTCTTAGGCCCTCAGAGGCCTGAGGAGAATGGACTGGGCTACAGACCTTGGATCGGCTGGGAAGGACCATATGTAACGAAGTGAGAGCTCATTTTTCACCATTTGGTGTGCGCGCAAAGTGCGCTGAATGTCTCAGGACTGTACCGTTATATCAGCTCTTAGACTGAGTGCAGTAATAAGTTAACTAGATGTCTAGAGTTAAAAGTGATAAAACCGCTTCAGGCCTAGGTACCATGGATAATTACCTGATTAAAAAGGTAAATCAGATTAATAATGATATAATGGGTTCTCTAGGCCGGGGGGAGTCCAAAATTGTTACAGGAAGAGATGTCCCTCTTAGTGGCGGATACAGCTATGCCTAACAATCCCGCTATTGGTGTAAGGAAATTTATGACGGCTATAGCTCAGGTGCATGCTGAGAGTCACGAAGATCGACCCGATAATGAGGAAATAGAGCATACACCGGTAGTCCCAAGACCGGTGAGAAAATATAGAAAAACACAAGTGAGACGTGGGGGGAAGCATTACAAAAAAAGAGTAGATTCAGCCAAATTAAACAGAGGCCTTTCTCTATATTTAATGACTGGAAAACGATCGTCCTTGGGGCAAATAGGGACTGTGCTATCACCAAATCCCACAAACCTTATAGTGGAACATAATGGGTTAGAGAATATTGGAGAAACGGAGGATAAAGGAGAAATGTCGGCTAATCTTAGCATTGATGCCCCTCTGCTGAGTTCGCCTACCATTCCCCATGTGTCCCTGCTTAGTTTGTATAATAGTTTTTTAGATACTCATGGGGGCGCACCAAAATGAAAGTCCAAAAGGAATAAGTAGAAAAATGTTCTTTATTTATCTTTATCCAGCTAAAAAGCACATCAATAAAATATGTAGCGAGTTCAGCCAACGCGTTTCACTCCCTACCACGGAGTTTCTTCAGGGCTGAAAAAACAATAAAAGACAAATATTCCCATCAATTTCCTGCATAGCCAAGTGTGTACATATTTTCCCATTTGACATTACATCATATGGAGATTCTTTGTAGAACACATGTTTCCCTGGAAACCAGGGAAAACAAGAAAAAGACACAGTAGCCTAATAACAGGGAAAGACTGATCAGCGAATATTTGTTAATCTCTAAAAAAATCCTTTTCTAAGCGGTCACTGCCACGGAAGGGGGAAGGTTTGCATGGAAGACCGAAAAGAAAAGTTCAAAACATCCTAGTTACAGTATATATGTCTGCTGAGATCCCACTTTAATTTTGAGCTTCGTTTGTTTGTATAATAGCACTGATGATGAAGGGTTATCAAATTCCCTAGATTTTCTACTCCATCTCCTTCCAATATGAGCCACATGTCACCACTTACGGTCAAAACTAAAAAAAGAGGGGGTGGTCCTTTAAAGACACGGCAAGCCAAAATACAAAAGAAGGGCTCAACTTCAACATTTCTAAATACGGTTGATTCGTTGACTCCACCTACGACCCCCTTAATGACAACCCACCGTCCTATCGGTGAGGGTGCCTTGCTAGAAAAAAATCGAAATTCTGATAAAATCATTTATGCACCCTATTTTAGAAAGGACTAGGATGATTAATACGTACCTAGACTTGATCGATAAAAAGGTAGAAAGAAACACACTTATTATCGGACTTGACGAAGGAGTTGATTAATATAAACCCCATAATAAAATCTCGAAAAACTATGCCAGAAACAAAACAAGCCCCACTATATTCTACCCTTTCTACAAAATCTAATCATGCTGTGAAAAAGCCATCTTGTGACCCTCCCCAAAAAGTGCAGACATCCCCCTTGCCGAAGAAGAAACCTGTATCTAAAGCTCAACCACCAAGTAA
The DNA here is from genome assembly GCF_964263255.1 of Lissotriton vulgaris. NCBI lineage: Eukaryota > Metazoa > Chordata > Amphibia > Caudata > Salamandridae > Lissotriton > Lissotriton vulgaris. The sequence goes on along the minus strand of NC_141700.1, from coordinate 475,771,002 downwards.
AGTGGGTGACGAAAGGGGGGATAACTTGATCTCAGAGGAAAAGGAAAAGGTAAAACTCCTGCAGAGCAAGGTTAATAAGGATAATGGGGCAAGAAATTTGCACAATACAAACTGGCAATCACACAGAATAGTCTAGCTACCGCCAGAAGCTGCCCCTTATGTGATTGTTATGGCGGGTGTCCCTGAGCTCCCTTTAGGCACTAAGGAAGACCACTGAGCATTAAGAAATAAAGTTACCTACTGGTTACGTAACAATAGACCTTGCCTGCCCACATTAATGGGGACATTTTAAATGTTAGGCGTTCGATATGGGTGGGCTCACGACCTAAAGACAGGAAAGGGGATGTAATCATCGTAAACTTTAAAGATCACAGAGCTGTCAGGCACATCGGGGATTGGTACGACCCAAGAAGTAGTGACTATCTCTACACATTACCTTAGCTACTTCTATCCATATGTATCAGCCCAATATCCTAAAAACCGTGAAGTAGAAAGGCAGTCAGCAAACAGGTTTGGCTTTGACCATTATGGACATAGTCAGACTTTTTTCCCCCAACCACAGAGATCATCTAATTTGTATCCCAGGCAGAATCATCCACCAATTCCAGGCCTCTAATCACTTGTGGGACAATAGAGGCATAGCTCTACGTGCTTATAATATACATACCCACAATAGGTTTGATGCATTCTCGGGCCTTGAATTTGTGGATTGACAAAAAAAGGATACTCCACTTATTAAAACATTAGGACTAGGGGAGAACAGTGATACAATCAAGGAGAATAGAAAAGATCAGCAGTTATGGCAGGGTAATGAGGACATTATCCAAACAGAAACTGTGCCCACAGTGACTCATGATGATAATGAAGAGGAATGCTGTAATACATCTAGCAACCTTGATTTAAAAGAGGGGGGGGGGGAGTAGAGGAGCGAGCTCCCCGTTAGGTGGAAAGGATCTGGGAAATGCCTCTTTAGGTGATCATGTAGTAAATGAGAATAGGAAATCCTGCACACTTTTATTCTGGAACGTGGCAGAATTGAGGCAGAAAATAAAAAATCCATCTTGGGAAAGTGTTATAAATGGTTCCGATATTCTGGCCTTGCAAGAAACCTGGTCCATCGACCAAGTGTTCATAAGTGGCTATAGAAGTTTCTTCACTCCGGCCGTGGGGGGCCAACATGGGAGAGCAAAAGGAGGCCTAATTACGTTTATCTCTAACCAGCTCAAGTATGAGCAGGTCTGTTTTATGTCGAAATCCAGTTATTATCAAGTGATAATGTTAAACAATAAGAATTAATTTTGTCCTTATAAATTTTTATAATAATATCCCGAAAAACGAAATTCTTAGCACTTTAAAAATGCTGAGGGAGGATATACAACATGAAATAGATAAAAATGACAGGGAAGTAATAATTTCATGGGGGGGGGGATTGTAATTGTCCACTCTGCAAAAAGGGTAAACAAGGCATCTGTGGCCTAATGTTAGAGCAGGAGATCAATCTAACACATTTTGATCACTCCTCGATCAGGGACTTATTAAATGAAATATTGTTTATGTACGATTTGGGATATGCAAATGAAATTGCCCAAAAACCAACTCCCTTTGTGCCCACATTTATTGGCAGAGGAGCATTGACTACAATTGATTTTATTATTTCCTCAAATAGCTACAGACATAAGATTAAGAGGCTAAAGACTATGGAGCTACCATTAAGTGACCATCTGCGTCAAATAATGGAGGTTGAAAACCCATTTCTTGAGCAGCATGATGATGTGCTTCCCCTACGCACAGTTTCTGATGTGATCCTTGGGAGGCAAAATGGGTATTCTCTAAAATGGGGTAAGGTGGTCCCAGAAATGTTCCTAGGAAAATTGTTGAATGTTTGTTCGGATAGCTTCGCGATTTGCCTGGGCGAGCACTCAAATAGAGAACAGATTATAGAGCATTTTAACATTATAGCATCCACAATTAGAAATAGTCTGTGGGTGGAAGCAAAGAAACGGGCAAAGGGTAATAAAAGTTGGTTTGACAAAGCATGTACAAGGGCACTTACTCATTTGAAACACGCTATTCATAGGACACCCCGAGATCCTTTACAAATAAGAGGCCTTAGGAAAATATATAATGAGGTTTTAAAAAATAGGAAAAATGCAATAAAAAAGGAGGCCCTAGAAGCCCTATGCACAGCGTCACAGTCCAAGGATGCATCTACTTTTTGGAGGGCCGTAAATGTCCCCCTTATCTATGACAATCACAAGGCACGCATGGAGATTACAATAGCTGAGGAGGATTTGGTGGAACATTTTTCTAACCTTTATAGGTGCCAAGATGAAAGCCCTATTACAGGTCCTTCTACAATGGGTAATATAGGGGTAGGGGCAGAGAAACTGGTGATAACTCTGGAGGAAGTTATGATGGGTTTGAAAGTAACAAAGGGTGGCAAGGCCGCAGGTCCTGATGGGATACCAGCAGACCTGTACAAAGCAAATAGCGAGATCTGGGGCCCCATGCTGGTACAACTTTTTAATGCAGCACTAGCAAGGGGATTAAACCCGTCTTGGTTTACCTCGGTCATTGTACCGATATACAAGAAGGGAGACAGGCAAAACTGTGTATGCTACAGACCAATCTCCCTTCTGGACTCATCTATAAAAATCCTTGGCAGAGTTATCCTGGCAAGACTCCAAAGTTGGGCGGAGGAGAATTAGATAATGAGTGACCTACAGTTTGGATTTCAGAAGGGCATAGGAACAACTGAACAATGTTTAAACTTAATGATTGTTCAACAAAAATATATCAGGGTAAAAGGTGAACGCTTGTACCTTACGTTTGTCGACCTTACGTCGGCGTTCGATTGCGTGTCACACGTAAAACTGTGGGCAATTTTGAAAGGGTTGGACGTGGAATATCCAATCATTTGCTTTCTAAGAGAATTATATGTAGGAGCCACAGTATCGGTCCGTTATGGAAAGGGGGGCGAATATACCAGAAAATTTGGTGTTGGACGCGGAGTACGCCAGGGTTGTGTCCTGGCTCCATTTTTATTTCTGGTTTATGAAAATGGACTTGAGCAACATCTGCTGCAGGAGTGCAGGGATATGCCTAGGGTTGGTAAACGATCAATCCCTGCACTCTTGAATGCAGATGATGCAGTCCTAATGGCACGGTCTACCCTGGCCCTACAAAATTTGATAACATCTTTTGAGAAGTTCATTTCGAGTTTAGATTTAAAAATTAATTGTAGTAAAACCTTCTCCATGAACTGTGGCATAGGAACCAGAAAGCAGATGAGAAGAATGTTTATAAATAATGTTCCTTTGGAAAACACCTCCACTTCTCCTTACCTTGGTATTTTGTTCCATGAGTCGGGGGTCTGGACAAGTGCTGTAAAGGCCAGAACTCTTCTGTTGCTAAAAACAATAATGGCCTTAAAGAATTTTATAAAAAAGCTGGGCAAGAAACCAATAAGAGAAATCCTAACTATATATAATGCAACGTGTACATCAGTAGCCCTGTATGGCTCGGGTCTTTGGGGGTATTCGAACATAAAATCAATTCAAATAGCCTAAAATAAGTTTATGAGGGATGTCTTGACAGTACCACAAAGTGTTGCGACTTATATATGCCACACAAAACTTGGACAACCTCATATCAGATATAATTAGAACACAACCCATCCTTTAGTGGCATAGGGTGTGGACAACGAATGAGTGTGTCGTGAATCGGGCTATGTTGCAGGATGTGTTAAAATTGAATAAATGTGGGCAGATTTGATTGGCTAGATGGAGGGGCGCTAGAGGGCGCACTGCGGAATGGCCGCACTGTCGTGAGGCTCCCGCTGCCCGGAGCTATTATCCGCCAAGGTATCCTGATTACCATCGCTGCGCCCTGAACTGACCCCACGGTTCGGCTGGGACATCGGCTGTCCACCCACGGTCCAACTCCTGAGCCATTCGAAGGTTGCTGGCCGAAGTTACGAGGGTCCCAAGTTTCTCCGACTCGCGCTCTGGAAGTCTGATGCCCTCTTGCCCGGCGTCACTGTTCATGCCAGTCCGGGGCTCTGCACGTGGGGTGTAGGCCTAGCTCCGCCCTTCTCCGCCAGGCCCGATCGCTGGCCGGGCGAGACGCTTGGCTCTTCCTTGTTGTCGGACTTATCTCTCGGCTCTCCCATCTGCCTGTCCAGATACCATCGCCCACGGAGGCGCAACGGATGTTATACTTGGATTCTGAGGGTTTGCCCCGTTGGGCTGGGAACGAAGACGGCCATTACTCGTCGTTGGGAGTGGCGGGGCGTGCTGGCCTGCTCGTGCCCCCACGATTCGAGCTGCTTTCTGCTTGGCCGGGTCCCTTGTCCGACCTGTATCCTGACTCCCATTTGCCTCGTTCCCCTACTGTACCACCGTTATGGGGAAGCCGGACACTAAACAGTCCAAACTGTCCTTTGACTCTGGAGGGGCCAGGCGTGGGGCGCGTTTGCTCCAGGAGGCTGGGACTTCGCGGTCCCCCCCCCCGAATGTCGCTGAGAATGTCCCGCACCCACCTCCACCGGACTTCGCCCAAATGATGCAGGAGATGAGGCAGGGGTTCGCCACTATAGTGGACAAAGTGGACAAGATATCGTCGCGCATGGATGCGGTCGTTCAGAAATTGGACGTGCATGAGGAGCGCTTGACGGCGGCAGAACAGTGCATTTCGGACCATGATGACACGGCGGCCACCCATACCACCCAACTGGCGAGAATGGACAATATCTTGCGTGTCATTGCCGCCAAGAACGAGGAGTTGGAGGCGAGGAGTAGGCGCAACAACGTGCGCATTGTAGGTGTACCGGAGTCCACGAATGTGGGCAAAATGGAGACTTATGTGGAGAGGCTACTGGTGGGCGCCATTGGGACGGACGTTTTCTCGTCCCAGTTCATCGTCGAGAGAGCGCATCGGACGTTGGGACCTCGTCCGGCCTCTGGGGCTGCACCGCGTCCCATCATTGCGCGCCTCTTGAATTATCGTGATCGAGACGCTGCTCTTCAGGCTGCCCGCACTAACAGGGCTCTCTCCTTCGAAGGGGTGTCTTTCACCATGTACCCCGACTTCACACCGATGGTGCAGGACCAGCGTCGGAAGTTCTTGGGGGTGAAAAGGAAGCTTCGGGACCTTCAAGTGGACTACGCCTTGCTTTATCCGGCTAAACTTAGAGTGACGCATCAGGCTAAACAACATTTTTTCACCAACCCACAGCATGCTGAGGACTTTGCGAAGCGCCTCCAGCGCAAGCGCGCTGCTGCGGATCGTGGTGACGATCGAGATCCGGAGGGTGAACATTCGGCTGCTGAGGAGGAGGTCGCCTGATTCTGGTGACTTTGTCTATCGTCTTTCCGGTTTTTGGAGTATTGTGGACATGTATCTTTTGTATTGAGACCTGCTGGCTTCCTTCTCAGTTTTTGCGGCCTAGCTATTGGCCGTTTTTGTTTTTTTGCTGATGCGTGGGTCGTGTCTGTATTGTGATGAGTGAGTGCGTTTTGCTATTTTTGTGGGGTTGGGGTGGCACCGCAGGATGGTGTTATGGGATGTCGCGCTCTGGGCACCCACCCCCCCGCGCTGCGCCTGGGGCCGCCTGATACTCGTTGGCGCGGACACTGGCGTGGCGTGAGGGAGTGGCGTCGTGCACCTCTGGAAGGTTCCCCGGAGGGTGTGCCCCATGTTTACCTGTTGTTTGGATTCTAGTCCTATGTTGGTTGACTGGTTGTGTGTTGAGGGATGGGGGGGGGGGTGTACGTGGCCTGATGGTTGGGGTGGTGTCAGGTGGGTGGATGGGGGGGGGTTAAGCTGTCCATGTCTGTTTGCCTGGGACTTCTGGTTAGCTTTGGTAGCTGCTACTGTTGTTTGAGTGCACGGAAATGTCGTGGCGCCCGCTATCCAGGCTGTTCCACTTTCCTATCTTACGGGACGGGTTCTGGGATCCGTGCTCCCGTCCATTTTGGGCCCGAGTGCGCCGGCCGCCATTTTAGGCTGCCACGTGCCGGGGCGCACTCTGCGAGCGTAGCACGTGTGCGAGATGTGGGCCGTGTGGGATGGCTTGGCGGCGCGTGGCGCGTAGTCTGTCCTGAGTGCTTGCTGCATGGATGGGTCGGTTGGGGGGGAGTTGTTGTGTTCTTGTTCGGTTGTTTTGGAGATGACTGGGAAATGTATGGAGTGTATGTGGGGGTCTGCCCGTGCCCTGGGGCGTGGACCTATCGTTGGCTGTTGCTGGTAGTTGGATGCCCTGTACTTGGTTATAGGGTCCCGTGGGGCCCTTACTTTCTGTGATGTCGACTGCTGTTGTCGATCAGATCTCGATTTTGTCCTGGAATGTACGGGGCCTTAATGATGCCAGGAAGTGTCGCAGTGTGATCCAGTACTTGGACAGGCATGCTATTCATGTTGCTTTTCTCCAGGAGACGCATCTGCGCCCTGCTCCCTCCCCCACTTTCGGCGGAAGGTGGGCTGCGGCCAGGGGGTTTGCTTCATATTCTTCTTATGCTCGTGGGGTTGTCGTCCTTGTTAAGAGGTCGCTTGCATTTCAGGAACTTGGATCTATGGGGGACCCTGAGGGGCGCTATGTGCTGCTGTGGGGACGGCTTGGGCAGAACACTATACTGTTTGTTAATTGCTATGCTCCCAATGTTGATACGCCAATCTTTTTTGTCACTCTGTGGGGTCATGTCCTTGCAGTGGATGCTACTCACATTGTGTGGGGGGGTGATTTTAATTTTGCATTTCAGGCCCAGTTGGACAGATCGGAGGGTAGCCCTCAGTACAATGTACAGGCTAGGGATGTGCTGCGGGGGATAGTGGAGGAGGCTGGGATGGTTGACAGCTGGAGGTACACTCACCCTGCCACTAGGGAGGGCACTCATTACACCACACATGCTCGCTCATGGGCAAGACTGGACTATGTATTTCTCTCTAGAGGGTTGATGGCTGGCCTAAGGGGGGCTGCACATTTGGCTCGGACGTATTCAGATCACTGTCCGGTGAAGGTTGATTTGTCCGTCCCCGGGTTACACAGGCCGCGCCCGCCTTGGCGTTTGTTTCCGACTGCTTTGCTTGACCCGGTGTTCAAGGAGGAACTCGGTGCGGAGGTGGAGGCGTTCTTCCCTAGAAACAAGGGCTCTGTGGAAAGCATTGAGGTCATTTGGGAGGCATTCAAGGTTACGATCCGGGGTGTCACTATTTCTAAAAGTTGTGGAGTACTCCGTCTGATTGTTCGGACCCTCGAGAGGTTGGAGGCTGATTTGCGAGACTTGGATGCAGGTGAATTCGGACCCCGCTCTTTTGGCACAGTTCCACACTAAGCTCTCCGAGTATGAGGAGGAGGCTGCTCGAGAGGCTAAGCACAGGGGGAAATACTGGACGTCGAGGCGATACTGCGAAGGGGAGCGACCCGGTAAGGTCCTCGCTGCCCTTACTAGACATCCTAGGCATGGGTCGGACGTGTTGGAATTGGTGTCTCCGGATGGCACTCGCTGTCGAGACACTTCGGAGATTCAGCGCACTTTTATTGATCACTATGCACACCTTTACACGACACAGCAGACGGGTGAGACTCGATACGGTGGCTTCCTCGATGAGTTGGCGCTTTGTTGGCTATCGGATGGTCATCGGGAGTTCTTAGGCAGGCCCCTAGAGGTTGAGGAGGTCAGGAATGCCATCATGTCTCTTTCTAATGGGAAGGCCGCCGGGCTGGATGGCCTTCCTGCTGAATTTTATAAGTGTTATGTTGACATCATGGCCCCTGTGCTCCGTGAGGTGTTTGAGGAGTCTCTGGAGGAGGGACGCCTACCGGGCTCCATGCGGGAGGTCGCCATCACGTCGCTGCTCAAGCCGGGTAAGGATCCACTGGATGTGGGCTCCTACAGGCCCCTCTCATTGCTCAACTGCGATGTTAAAATTCTCGCGAAGGTCTTGGCGGTGAGATTAGCCGAACTCATGCCCGTTATCGTGTTGCCTGATCAGTCGGGATTTGTGCCCGGCCGCGCCACCTCTCACAATCTTCGCACTTTGTTTTCGCTTGTGTCGACCATCGATCCCACTGTCCCGGTTGCCGCTATCTTTCTTGATGCTACTAAGGCGTTTGACTCTGTCGAGTGGGGCTACCTTATTGATGTTCTTTGTCGGATGGGTTTCCCCAGGATTTTCATCTCTTGGGTTAAGCTTTTATATACTGATCCGATGGCGAGGGTAGTAGTGAATGGGGTGCTGTCCCCCTCGTTCCCTCTCACGAGAGGGACCCGACAGGGTTGCCCCCTCTCACCCCTCTTGTTTGCTATCGCCATTGAGCCGCTAGGCTGTAGGATACGTCAGTTTCATCAGCAGAGTGCCTTTAATTGTCTTCAGCGGCAGGTCGGCATTTCTTTATACGCCGATGATGTCACACTCTATGTCAAGGACCCTGAGAACAACCTTAATTCGCTCCTGCGGGAGCTGGTCGCTTTGGGAGGTGTCTCCGGGGTTCATATCAACTGGCGGAAATCTCAATTTTTCCCCCTCACAGCTGCGGTGGCCAGGTTTCCCCTTGACTACCCTCTGGAATGGTGTGACTCGGAGTTGCGGTATCTCGGTATTGTCGTATCCTTGGATAGGGGAGACGCGGTTCGGCTCAACTATGGTGTGGCCATTACTAAACTGGCGGATGATGTCACCAGGTGGATGTCTTTACCTCTCTCCATGGCCGGTAGGGCGTCTCTTATCAAGATGGTAGTTCTGCCCCGCTTTCTTTATCTCTTTCAAAACCTCCCATATCATCCTGGTGCTTATTTCTTTCGTAGACTTCGTTCTGAGCTTCTGCGATTGTTCTGGGGGGGCAAGCAGCCACGGGTGGCCTGGGCTACCCTTACGTTGCCTTATGCTGATGGCGGTTTCGACGTCCCTGACTTTGAACTTTATTATCTCAGCGCTCAGGCGCATTATGCCTATCATTGGATGCGCCCCACGCCGTTCATGCCCCAGATTGCTGCTGAGCATTGGGTCGCCCACCCGCTCCCACTGGAGGGGATGGTTTTGGGCAAGGTGTCAGATGTGGAAACGCCCCGCACGACGGTGACATGCACGGTGGATGCTTGGAAGCGGATGGCTCATTTGCTAGGCGTTTCCTTTCTCTACTCGCCGGCCTTGCCTCTGTCTTATCATCCGGATCTGTCGCTGTTGTTGGAGACGGGGTTTCAGCGAATGTGCAAGCGGCTAGGTATCCTCACGTGGGGCGACTTGTTTCATGAAGGTGCCTTCCGTACGCAGGCTCATTTCTTCGGCTCGGCTGCTTGCTCCCCTCTAGACCTGTTCTACTTTGTCCGCCTGCGGCAGGGCATGCGTGCTCTGCTACCGGACTACCCTTCGGAGCCTGGGGTAACCCTCCCCCTCCATGTGCTGCTGGTTTCAGATGGGCGACACCTGGTGTCGAAGTTATACGGGGCTATTCGCCGACAGCGATCGGTCCCGACCAATCGGGTGCGCGAGCAGTGGGTTGCCGAATTGGGTGCTCCTATTACAGACGAGCAGTGGAAATATTGTTGCGGGCTCACAGCCAATGTCTCTTCTAGTTGTCGCCTTAAAATGATCCATTACAAGTTTGTTCAGAGGTACTACTATACCCCGGCGAGGAAACTGCGGTTTCATCTGGCGGAGGATGACAGGTGTGCTAGGTGTCGGGCGGAAGGCGCTGACTTTTTGCATTTGGCTTGGAGCTGTGCGGGGGTTTTGGAATATTGGACTCAGGTTCATGAAGCCCTGCAGGTTATGGCGGAGGATGGGGTGGCGTTTGACCCCTTAGTGATGTTACTTGGCTTCTCTAAGGACGTACCTGCCTCTCACCGTAGATTTGTTGACGTGGCCCTGTTGTTGGCTAAGCGTAGGGTTGCTTGTTGCTGGGGTCGTGGTAGGGTGCCGCGCTTTCAAGACTGGGTGACTGACCTCATTTACTGTCAGGATCAGTATAATATCTATTCTGACTTGATGCCTGTTCGATGCAGACCAAAGGATTTTTGGAGTCCGCTCCAGGTGTACCTCCTGACCAGGGCTGCGCGGGACTCTGATTCTGAACCTGAGGACCGTGAGGGGATAGGTTGATGACAACGTGATGGGCTGGGATTTTACACGACACCTGCTGTTCTTCCGATATCGGGGGGGGGGCTGACTGTCTCCTTTTCCTGCGAGCTATTGGGGGGTGGGAGTCTCCCTTCGGACAGGTATTTTATCGGGAATCCAGATTGTATCCCTATGCGGCACCCTTCTTTCCTGTGCTCCTCATACTTGTGTCCCCTCTGGCTCACGTGTTCTCCGCTAATGTACTGTATTCATATTGCACTGTCTTATTGGCTCGCCTGCCCATGCTGGATCATTGTATTTTAATATCTCCTGCACATTTCGTTGTTGCTCCTTGTATTGACTGATGCCCTGCCCTGTACTTCCTCGTGTCTCCTTATTTCTTTTTCGTATGCTTTCTAGGCTCTGACGTACCACTGTAATGGCCGAATGTGATTGTATGTTTTGATTGTACACTTCCCTTGTACCTGCTTGTCTCCAAATAAAGGTTTAAAAAAAAAAAGATTTGATTGGCTAGATTACGTTAAACCCTTCCTCATTGAAATTGGCTGCCAAAAATATTATGATGATCCGCTCACAATGGTTAATATATCCAGAAAATTGTTGAGTAAATTGTGTATGGAATACCACGAGGAGAAGAGAAGGCGAGATGAAATGAAGAAAAAGACAGTTACCTTGCATCTCCTGTTAATAACTGGTGATAAAATACTAATTATGATCTATTTCTCTTGACCCACTTTAGATTAAATATTGTTTTTAAGACTCTTGTCCTTCCCAGAAATGAATTCATGGTCTCGAAATTTGCCTATGTGCCCGTGTGATGAATTTTCGTCCCAATCTGACATTCATATTTTATTTTTTGGTAAATTTTATATTTTACCACGTAGGAAATTCATTATCCCAATTCTTAAAGAAATGAATTTTAATAGATGTCGCCCAGCATTTTTAGAACTTCAGAGAATGGACACTGTTTTAACTGTCGCAGTAGTTTTAGGCTTTTTTAAATATGTTTTTAAATTAAGGAAAACACTTGGTGTCGATGAAATATAATAGATCTGTTCCTTTTTAAATTTTCCTGTGTAAATTGTAAAATCATGTTGTTGCTTTTATGGTTATTGTCTTTTAACCGAATAAAGTACTTTTTGACTTGGACTACAAATCCTCCAGAAGAGCGTGGAAGGGGGTTGGTTGGGGTCTTCTGTTACATCTAGCCCCCAAAATGCCAGCTTTATTCTTCTTTGCTCCTCTTTATGTCCTCTGTCTCATTTCTGTCCTTTATCCTCGTCTGGGGTGGGGGTGGGGGTGAGGGCCCTCCCAGATACACAAACTGCACCTGATTCTAAGTCGGGCCACTTACGTGTCTCTGGAGGACGCCTAGGGCTGTGTCATTAACCACAGCTCCCTCTAACACCTCTCCCACTCGCTTACAGCCCACCCCCATGACTTTTAACTTGAATTTCGCTTGCGGTAGGAGAAGAGAGGGAGACCACCTATGGGCTGCACAGGTGGTTGCTTAGGATAGAGGACTGACACAGCCTGGGCTCCTTCCCTGGTTTCCTCCTTGTTGTCCTCTGGCTCTAGCTGGGTGCTTTAATGCCCTCAGGCTATTGCAGCTCTGACTATCACTATCGGCCATTCAGACTGCACACAACTGCTGGCTCTAGGCTGTTCCTCGTAGCACAGAGCCAAGCCGCACCAGCCTGCCGACACTCCCTTACAGTCGCCCTTGCGGCACAATCACGGCACTCTGGTCGGGTGAGGTGAACAGGGCTCCTTGCCACCTTGGGAGGTGGGGGAGGCTCTAGCATCTAGGTTGCTGTTCCTACAAGTGGCTGCCGTGACCAAAACCTCCGGGCCCGGATCACTCGGCACTGGTTCAACTTTGCTTTTGACGATATTGCTGTCTTTAGCTCCTCCTGGCAAGGTCAACTGGTCCACCTGGGTTAGATTATACAGACCCTACAATCTGCAGGCCTAACTATCATGGCATCCAAGTGTCAGATAAAGCAGGGAACTGTTGTATACTTTGGCACATGGTAGGTGGAGGCCAAGTGCACTCTTTGCAAACCATGACCTAGATGATTCAGGACTGGGAGAGTGCCACAACCCAGTACCAAGTCAGGGCATTCCTTGGTGTGACTGTCTATTACATGAAGTTTTGTGAAGGGGTATGGAACCATTGGGACACCTCTCACAGAACTTACCTCCAAGAAGATACGAAAGAAAGTGAACTGGAAAGTTAGCTGTCAAAAGGCTTTTGACCCCCTGAAAGAGGCAATGTGCTCAGCGCCTAATCTTTAAGCACCAGACTACTCCAAGAACTTTATTGTGCTGACTGATGTCTCTGAGCTAGTGATAGGAGTGGTCCTATCCCACACCAATAATGATGGCCAAGATGTAAGGATCCAGAAGCAGGTTCTGCAGGAGTGCCAGGAACCGAAGACAGGCCCAACCCTTCCCCCCTGCACCTGCTGTGTCTATCAAACCCTAGACCACAATGGTGGTATGGAGGGAAAGGAGGGAACAAAACAAGGCAAGGCAGGGAAAAAAAACAAGACTCCACGGACTGGTACTCTCAAGGTGGAAGCAGGCTCTAGAAGGAATGTTTGAGGATTAATATACAACAATAAAAAACAAAGTACAATATCTTGTAAACTCTCTGTGTATTTACCTAAATGCTTTTAAGATGTTACGTATGAATATTGGCCAAATCGATCTTAAATGTGTCTTTGCACCACGTCAACAGCGAAAGAACTGCCACTTGCTTGGTTAAATGAAAGGTAAATGAGTCTCCTAATATCACTGTTATGTAAAAGACATCAGGCTATGTTTTTCTCTTACCCTGTGGTGCAAGGGTTCTAGCTGAAGAAGTAAACTTGGCTTATTAACAGGTTCTCTGGACTATTATATCTGAAATACAACAACATAAGCATAAGCAGTTATACTTCACAGTCAGAGAGGTAAAAAAAAGGAGCGCCAAAAGCGCTTTACCCGTTCTTCTTTTCTTGAGCACTGTGACGAATGCCAGCCACCATAAATACCAAGGAGTCTAAAGTAAATAAGAATAGGGGTAAAGGAATCCTCCAAGCGGACCACCCCAGCACCAAACACCCAGGACTTACCCCACGCCTGCTCCACACAAGTCCGGCCAATCGACGGAACACTAGTCCGGCCGATGGGCGGAACCGGGAGACGCAGGCTGAGACTCCAAGGGGAAGGAGAGAGAAAAACAGGCAAGGGGTGAGTAGAAAGCCCGAAAGAATCAGGTCCGTCCAAATACTGAAGACGGAGGCGAAGTGGGGGGTAAATAACCACGCTCCAGGTGATGAGCGAAGACAAAAACCCAAAGGTGTAGCAGGAACAGAAGGTACAAGGACTATCAGATAGGGACACGAGAGTCCGTATGACTGACAGAATACGCGAGTAACGAGAAACGGCTCTGCGGAAGTGATGCGAAGAATCAACAACGAGACACTAGAGCGCGAAGCACCATGTAATGGGGAAGTCAGGCTTTAGACTCTGTCTGACCTCCCTCGCACATGCGCATTATCGGGCGGCATCTTTGTATGATAGCTCGGACTGGCGGGCGAGCTGCCAGGCGTGACACAAGACCAACTTGTTACTTTTATAAGCAGTAGGCTACTGCCCAGGGAACAGTGTTGGGGTCTCATTGAGAAGAAGGCCTTTGTTGTAAATTGGTTCCATGGAGAAGCTGAGACCCTACCTGTGTGGGGCTCACTTCCTCATCTAAACTGACCACAGAGCTCTCAGATGGCTAATGCAAATGAAAGGTGAACATCCAAAACTGTTGATAGTCCTTCTTCCTGCAGGGAATGGACTTTACAGTGGAACAGATACCTGGAACTGCCAATGCTAATGCAGATGGACTTTTCAGGTACTTCCACTTAGAAAATGAAGACTGTCTTGGGAAAGGTTAGTTTCATCCTCTTTCATTTGGTGGGGGGAGGGGTTTGAGTAGGAAAGTCTCCTTCTTTGCATGGTTACCCCCTAACTTTTTACCAGAAACCTAATGCCAACTTGAATGTGTGCAGGCCCCAGCACCTGTGTTCTTTTCCAAAACGGTACCTTTGTTTCCACAATTGGCACACCTCGGACACATGTAAGTCCCTTGTAAAAGGTACCCCTGGTACGAAGGGCCCTGTGACCGGAGAAGGCCTCGGAGGGCTGCAGTGTGTATTCTGCCATCCTCAGAGACCCCTCACTTTAACACCCACATACTGCCATTGCAGGCTGCGTGTTTTGGTGCAGACCAAACTGAAGAGTCGGCATGGCACACATCCCTGTGTGCCATGCCCACCAACACTGCTTTAGCATGGGCAACTCACCCCTCTAGCAGGTCTTACAGCCCTAAAGGCAGGGTGCACCATACCACAGGTGAGGGCATAGCAGCATGAGCAATATGCTACCACAGTGTATGCGGCATTCACAGACATTGTAAGTGCAGTGGAGTCATTTTGAGAACATGGGCTGGGGGTCTGTGTGCACAAACTCCACAGCTCCATGATGTCTTAACCGAAGAGTAGGAAGTTTGGTACCAAACTTCTCAGGACATCAAACCCACACTGATGCCAGTGTCGGATTTAATGTAACATACACTCAGAGGACATCTTGGGGATGCCCCTTGAAAACCAGCGCTGGTGTGGTTCCTGAATGACTACCTGCCATCTGTAACTACCGGATAGGTTTCTGGACCCCTGGATAGAGAGCCCTCTGCTCTATGGGTCGGAAAACAAGGCACATCCTAGGCAGAGGTGTAATGCTTCCTCCCCAGGATGCAAAAAACACATTGATGGACAGAATGTAGAACAATGTCATACATTCACCCCAGTACAAGGATCTGGGCCTAAATCCATCGTTTTTTTGCACTCCACACCACCCTGAGTTAGACACTGGCTATATGCAAATCAGCTCTGACCCCTGTGCCTCATGGGAACAGTCCAGTCCGAACTACCAAGCCATGTCTTTCCCAGACCAGTATCAAGCATCCAAGGACCGGTTTCTGGCTATCAGCCTTCATCAGCCTGGATAGCTTGACTCCAGTGGTGTGGAGAGCCTGGGACTCACGCCTGAGTATACCCAGCACACTCGGGGTGAAAATTGCAAAAAACACAGTTGATGGACAGAATGTAGAACAATGTCATACATTTACCCCAGTACAAGGATCTGGGCCTATATCCATCGTTTTTTTGCACTCCACACCGCCCTGAGTTAGACACTGGCTATATGCAAATCAGCTCTGACCCTGTGCCTCATGGGAACAGTCCAGCCCGAACTATCAAGCCATGTCTTTCCCAGCCCGGAATCAAGCATCCAATGGATTTAGGCCCAGATCCTTGTACTGGGGTGAATGTATGGCATTGTTCTACATTCTGTCCATCAACTGTGTTTTTTTGCAATTTTCACCCCAAGAGTGCTGGGTATACTCAGAGGTGAGTCCCAGGCTCTCCACACCACTGGAGTCAAGCTATCCAGGCTGATGAAGGCTGATAGCCAGAAACCGGTCCTTGGATGCTTGATTCCGGTCTGGGAAAGACATGGCTTGGTAGTTCGGACTGGACTGTTCCCATGAGGCACAGGGTCAGAGCTGATTCGCATATAGCCAGTGTCTAACCCAGGGTGGTGTGGAGTGCAAAAAAACGATGGATTTAGGCCCAGATCCTTGTACTGGGGTAAATGTATGACATTGTTCTACATTCTGTCCATCAACTGTGTTTTTTGCAATTTTCACCGCGAGTGTGCTGGGTATACTCAGATGTGAGTCCCAGGCTCTCCACACCACTGGAGTCAAGCTATCCAGGCTGATAGCCAGAAACCGGTCCTTGGATGCTTGATTCCAGTCTGGGAAAGACATGGCTTGGTAGTTCGGACTGGACTGTTTACCATGAGGCACAGGGTCAGAGCTGATTTGCATATAGCCAGTGTCTAACCCAGGGTGGTGTGGAGTGCAAAAAAACGATGGATTTAGGCCCAGATCCTTGTACTGGGGTGAATGTATGATATTGTTCTACATTCTGTCCATCAACGGTGTTTTTTGCAATTTTCACCCCGAGTGTGCTGGGTATACTCAGACGTGAGACCAAGGCTCTCTACACCACTGGAGTGAAGCTATCCAGGCTGATAGCCAGAAACCGGTCCTTGGATGCTTGATTCCGGTCTGGGAAAGACGTGGCTTGGTAGTTCGGACTGGACTGGTCCCATGAGGCACAGGGTCAGAGCTGATTTGCATATAGCCAGTGTCTAACCCAGGGTGGAGTGGAGTGCAAAAAAAAGATGGATTTAGGCCCAGATCCTTGTACTGGGGTGAATGTATGACATTGTTCTACATTCTGTCCATCAACTGTGTTTTTTGCAATTTTCAGCCCGAGTGTGCTGGGTATACTCAGACGTGAGTCCCAGGCTCTCCACACCACTGGAGTCAAGATATCCAGGCTGATGAAGGCTGATAGCCAGAAACAGGTCCTTGGATGCTTGATTCCGGTCTGGGAAAGACATGGCTTGGTAGTTCGGACTGGACTGTTCCCATGAGGCACAGGGTCAGAGCTGATTTGCATATAGCCAGTGTCTAACCCAGGGTGGTGTGGAGTGCAAAAAACCGATGCATTTAGGCCGAGATCCTTGTACTGGGGTGAATGTATGACATTATTCTACATTCTGTCCATCAACTGTGTTTTTTGCAATTTTCACCCCGAGTGTGCTGGGTATACTCAGACGTGAGTCCCAGGCTCTCCACACCACTGGAGTCAAGCTATCCAGGCTGATGAAGGCTGATAGCCAGAAACCGGTCCTTGGATGCTTGATTCCGGTCTGGGAAAGACATGGCTTGGTAGTTCGGACTGGACTGTTCCCATGAGGCACAAGGTCAGAACTGATTTGCATATAGCCAGTGTCTAACCCAGGGTGGTGTGGAGTGCATAAAAACGATGGATTTAGGCCCAGATCCTTGTATGGGGTGAATGTATGACATTGTTCTACATTCTGTCCATCAACTGTGTTTTTTGCAATTTTCGCCCGAGTGTGCTGGGTATACTCAGACGTGAGTCCCAGGCTCTCCACACCACTGGAGTCAAGCTATCCAGGCTGATGAAGGCTGATAGCCAGAAACCGGTCCTTGGATGCTTGATTCCGGTCTGGGAAAGACATGGCTTGGTAGTTCGGACTGGACTGTTCCCATGAGGCACAGGGTCAGAGCTGATTTGCATATAGCCAGTGTCTAACCCAGGGTGGTGTGGAGTTCAAAAAAGCAATGGATTTAGGCCCAGATCCTTGTACTGGGTGAATGTATGACATTGTTCTACATTCTGTCCATCAACTGTGTTTTTTGCAATTTTCACCCCGAGTGTGCTGGGTATTTTCAGACGTGAGTCCCAGGTTCTCCACACCACTGGAGTCAAACTATCCAGGCTGATAGCCAGAAACCGGTCCTTGGATGCTTGATTCCGGTCTGGGAAAGACATGGCTTGGTAGTTCGGACTGGACCCATGAGGCCCAGGGTCAGAGCTGGTTTGCATATAGCCAGTGTCTAACCCAGGGTGGTGTGGAGTGCAAAAAAACGATGGATTTAGGCCCAGATCCTTGTACTGGGGTGAATGTATGACATTGTTCTACATTCTGTCCATCAACTGTGTTTTTTGCAATTTTCACCCCGAGTATGCTGGGTATACTCGTGAGTCCCAGGCTCTCCACACCACTGGAGTCAAGCTATCCAGGCTGATGAAGGCTGATAGCCAGAAACCGGTCCTTGGATGCTTGATTCCGGTCTGGGAAAGACATGGCTTGGTAGTTCGGACTGGACTGTTCCCATTAGGCACAGGGCCAGAGCTGATTTGCATATAGCCAGTGTCTAACCCAGGGTGGTGTGGAGTGCAAAAAAACGATGGATTTAGGCCCAGATCCTTGTACTGGGGTGAATGTATGACATTGTTCTACATTCTGTCCATCAACTGTGTTTTTTGCAATTTTCACCCCGAGTGTGCTGGGTATACTCAGACGGGAGTCTCAGGCTCTCCACACCACTGGAGTCAAGCTATCCAGGCTGATGAAGGCTGATAGCCAGAAACCGGTCCTTGGATGCTTGATTCCGGTCTGGGAAAGACATAGCTTGGTAGTTCGGACTGGACTGTTTCCATGAGGCACAGGGTGAGAGCTGATTTGCATATAGCCAGTGTCTAACCCAGGGTGGTGTGGAGTTCAAAAAAGCGATGGATTTAGGCCCAGATCCTTGTACTGGGGTGAATGTATGACATTGTTCTACATTCTGTCCATCAAATGTGTTTTTTGCAATTTTCACCCCGAGTGTGCTGGGTATTTTCAGACGTGAGTCCCAAGCTCTCCACACCACTGGAGTCAAGCTGTCCAGGCTGATAGCCAGAAACGGGTCCTTGGATGCTTGATTCCGGTCTGGGAAAGACATGGCTTGGTAGTTCGGACTGGACTGTTCCCATGAGGCACAGGGTCAGAGCTGATTTGCATATACCCAGTGTCTAACCCAGGGTGGTGTGGAGTGCAAAAAAACGATGGATTTAGGCCCAGATCCTTGTACTGGGGTGATGTATGACATTGTTCTACATTTAGTCCATCAACTGTTTTTTTTCCAATTTTCACCCCGAGTGTGCTGGGTATACTCAGACGTGAGTCCCAGGCTCTCCACACCACTGGAGTCAAACAATCAGGCTGATGAAGGCTGATAGCCAGAAACCGGTCCTTGGATGCTTGATTCCGGTCTGGGAAAGACATGGCTTGGAAGTTCGGACTGGACTGTTCCCATGAGGCACAGGGTCAGAGTTGATTTGCATATAGCCAGTGTCTAACCCAGGGTGGTGTGGAGTGCAAAAAAAATGATGGATTTAGGCCCAGATCCTTGTACTGGGGTGAATGTACGACTTTGTTCTACATTCTGTCCATCAACTGTGTTTTTTGCAATTTTCACCCCGAGTGTGCTGGGTATACTCAGACGTAAGTCCCAGGCTCTCCACACCACTGGAGTCAAGCTATCCAGGCTGATGAAGGCTGATAGCCAGAAACCGGTCCTTGGATGCTTGATTCCGGTCTGGGAAAGACATGGCTTGGTAGTTCGGACTGGACCCATGAGGCACAGGGTCAGAGCTGATTTGCATATAGCCAGTGTCTAACCCAGGGTGGTGTGGAGTGCAAAAAAACGATGGATTTAGGCCCAGATCCTTGTACTGGGGTGAATGTATGACATTGTTCTACATTCTGTCCATCAACTGTGTTTTTTGCAATTTTCACCCCGAGTATGCTGGGTATACTCAGACGTGAGTCCCAGGCTCTCCTCACCACTGGAGTCAAGCTATCCAGGCTGATGAAGGCTGATAGCCAGAAACCGGTCCTTGGATGCTTGATTCCGGTCTGGGAAAGACATGGCTTGGTAGTTCGGACTGGACTGTTCCCATTAGGCACAGGGTCAGAGCTGATTTGCATATAGCCAGTGTCTAACCCAGGGTGGTGTGGAGTGCAAAAAAACGATGGATTAAGGCCCAGATCCTTGTACTGGGGTGAATGTATGACATTGTTCTACATTCTGTCCATCAACTGTGTTTTTTGCAATTTTCACCCCGAGTGTGCTGGGTATACTCAGACGTGAGTCTCAGGCTCTCCACACCACTGGAGTCAAGCTATCCAGGCTGATGAAGGCTGATAGCCAGAAACCGGTCCTTGGATGCTTGATTCCGGTCTGGGAAAGACATGGCTTGGTAGTTCGGACTGGACTGTTCCCATGAGGCACAGGGTCAGAGCTGATTTGCATATAGCCAGTGTCTAACCCAGGGTGGTGTGGAGTGCAAAAAAATAATGGATTTAGGCCCAGATCCTTGTACTGGGGTGAATGTATGACATTGTTCTACATTCTGTCCATCAACTGTGTTTTTTGCAATTTTCACCCCGAGTGTGCTGGGTATACTCAGACGTGAGTCTCAGGCTCTCCACACCACTGGGGTCAAGCTATCCAGGCTGATGAAGGCTGATAGCCAGAAACCGGTCCTTGGATGCTTGATTCCGGTCTGGAAAAGACATGGCTTGGTAGTTCGGACTGGACTGTTCCCATGAAGCACAGGGTCAGAGCTGATTTGCATATAGCCAGTGTCTAACCCAGGGTGGTGTGGAGTGCAAAAAAAACGATGGATTTAGACCCAGATCCTTGTACTGGGGTGAATGTATGACATTGTTCTACATTCTGTCCTTCAACTGTGTTTTTTGCAGTTTTCACCCGAGTGTGCTGGGTATACTCAGACGTGAGTCCCAGGCTCTCAAACACCACTGGAGTCAAGCTATCCAGGCTGATGAAGGCTGATAGCCAGAAACCGGTCCTTGGATGCTTGATTCCGGTCTGGGAAAGACATGGCGTGGTAGTTCGGACTGGACTGTTCCCATGAGGCACAGGGTCAGAGCTGATTTGCATATAGCCAGTGTCTA
Source organism: Lissotriton vulgaris (assembly GCF_964263255.1). Taxonomy (NCBI): domain Eukaryota; kingdom Metazoa; phylum Chordata; class Amphibia; order Caudata; family Salamandridae; genus Lissotriton; species Lissotriton vulgaris. The sequence goes on along the minus strand of NC_141700.1, from coordinate 475,750,479 downwards.
ACCCAGGGTGGTGTGGAGTGCATAAAAACGATGGATTTAGGCCCAGATCCTTGTATGGGGTGAATGTATGACATTGTTCTACATTCTGTCCATCAACTGTGTTTTTTGCAATTTTCACCCCGAGTGTGCTTGGTATACTCAGACGTGAGTCCCAGGCTCTCCACACCACTGGAGTCAAGCTATCCAGGCTGATAGCCAGAAACCGGTCGTTGGATGCTTGATTCCGGTCTGGGAAAGACATGGCTTGGAAGTTCGGACTGGACTGTTCCCATGAGGCACAGGGTCAGAGCTGTTTTGCATATAGCCAGTGTCTAACCCAGGGTGGTGTGGAGTGCAAAGAAAACGATGGATTTAGGCCCAGATCCTTGTACTGGGGTGAATGTATGACATTGTTCTACATTCTGTCCATCAACTGTGTTTTTTGCAATTTTCACCCCGAGTATGCTGGGTATACTCAGACGTGAGTCCCAGGCTCTCCACACCACTGGAGTCAAGCTATCCAGGCTGATAAAGGCTGATAGCCAGAAACCGGTCCTTGGATGCTTGATTCCGGTCTGGGAAAGACATGGCTTGGTAGTTCGGACTGGACTGTTCCCATTAGGCACAGGGTCAGAGCTGATTTGCATATAGCCAGTGTCTAACCCAGGGTGGTGTGGAGTGCAAAAAAACGATGGATTTAGGCCCAGATCCTTGTACTGGGGTGAATGTATGACATTGTTCTACATTCTGTCCATCAACTGTGTTTTTTGCAATTTTCACCCCGAGTGTGCTGGGTATACTCAGACGTGAGTCTCAGGCTCTCCACACCACTGGAGTCAAGCTATCCAGGCTGATGAAGGCTGATAGCCAGAAACCGGTCCTTGGATGCTTGATTCCAGTCTGGGAAAGACATGGCTTGGTAGTTCGGACTGGATTGTTCCCATGAGGAACAGGGTCAGAGCTGATTTGCATATAGCCAGTGTCTAACCCAGGGTGGTGTGGAGTGCAAAAAAATAATGAATTTAGGCCCAGATCCTTGTACTGGGGTGAATGTATGACATTGTTCTACATTCTGTCCATCAACTGTGTTTTTTGCAATTTTCACCCCGAGTGTGCTGGGTATACTCGGACGTGAGTCTCAGGCTCTCCACACCACTGGGGTCAAGCTATCCAGGCTGATGAAGGCTGATAGCCAGAAACCGGTCCTTGGATGCTTGATTCCGGTCTGGGAAAGACATGGCTTGGTAGTTCGGACTGGACTGTTCCCATGAGGCACAGGGTCAGAGCTGATTTGCATATAGCCAGTGTCTAACCCAGAGTGGTGTGGAGTGCAAAAAAACGATGGATTTAGTCCCAGATCCTTGTACTGGGGTGAATGTATGACATTGTTCAACATTCTGTCCATCAACTGTGTTTTTTGCAATTTTCACCCCGAATGTGCTGGGTATACTCAGACGTGAGTCCCAGGCTCTCCACACCACTGGAGTCAAGCTATCCAGGCTGATAGCCAGAAACCGGTCCTTGGATGCTTGATTTCGGTCTGGGAAAGACATGGCTTGGTAGTTCGGACTGGACTATTCCCATGAGGCACAGGGTCAGAGCTGATTTGCATATAGCCAGTGTCTAACCCAGGGTGGAGTGGAGTGCAAAAAAACGATGGATTTAGGCCCAGATCCTTGTACTGGGGTGAATGTATGACATTGTTCTACATTCTGTCCATCAACTGTGTTTTTTGCAATTTTCACCCCGAGTGTGCTGGGTATACTCAGACGTGAGTCCCAGGCTCTCCACACCACTGGAGTCAAGATATCCAGGCTGATGAAGGCTGATAGCCAGAAACTGGTCCTTGGATGCTTGATTTCGGTCTGGGAAAGACATGGCTTGGTAGTTCGGACTGGACTGTTCCCATGAGGCACAGGGTCAGAACTGATTTGCATATAGCCAGTGTCTAACCCAGGGTGGTGTGGAGTGCAAAAAACCAATGGATTTAGGCCCAGAACCTTGTACTGGGGTGAATGTATGACATTGTTCTACATTCTGTCCATCAACTGTGTTTTTTGCAATTTTCACCCCGAGTGTGCTTGGTATACTCAGACGTGAGTCCCAGGCGCTCTACACCACTGGAGTCAAGCTATCCAGGCTGATGAAGGCTGATAGCCAGAAACCGGTCCTTGGATGCTTGATTCCGGTCTGGGAAAGACATGGCTTGGTAGTTCGGACTTGACTGTTGCCATGAGGCACAGGGTCAGGGCTGATTTGCATATAGCCAGTGTCAAACCCAGGGTGGTGTGGAGTGCATAAAAACGATGGATTTAGGCCCAGATCCGTGTACTGGGGTGAATGTATGACATTGTTCTAAATTCTGTCCATCAACTGTGTTTTTTGCAATTTTCACCCCGAGAGTGCTGGGTATAGTCAGACGTGAGTCCCAGGCTCTCCACACCACTGGAGTCAAGCTATCCAGGCTGATAAAGGCTGATAGCCAGAAACCGGTCCTTGGATGCTTGATTCCGGTCTGGGAAAGACATGGCTTGGTAGTTCGGACTGGACTGTTCCCATGAGGCACAGGGTCAGAGCTGATTTGCATATAGCCAGTGTCTAACCCAGGGTGGTGTGGAGTGCAAAAAACCGATGGATTTAGGCCCAGATCCTTGTACTGGGGTGAATGTATGACATTGTTCTACATTCTGTCCATCAACTGTGTTTTTTGCAATTTTCACCCCGAGTGTGCTGGGTATACTCAGACGTGAGACCCAGGCTCTCTACACCACTGGAGTCAAGCTATCCAGGCTGATGAAGGCTGATAGCCAGAAACCGGTCCTTGGATGCTTGATTCCGGTCTGGAAAAGACATGGCTTGGTAGTTCGGACTGGACTGTTCCCATGAAGCACAGGGTCAGAGCTGATTTGCATATAGCCAGTGTCTAACCCAGGGTGGTGTGGAGTGCAAAAAAACGATGGATTTAGGCCCAGATCCTTGTACTGGGGTGAATGTATGACATTGTTCTACATTCTGTCCATCAACTGTGTTTTTTGCAATTTTCACCCCGAGTGTGCTGGGTATACTCACACGTGAGTCCCAGGCTCTCTACACCACTGGAGTCAAGCTATCCAGGCTGATGAAGGCTGATAGCCAGAAACCGGTCCTTGGATGCTTGATTCCGGTCTGGCAAAGACATGGCTTGGTAGTTCAGACTGGACTGTTCCCATGAGGCACAGGGTCAGAGCTGATTTGCATATAGCCAGTGTCTAACCCAGGGTGGTGTGGAGTGCAAAAAAACGATGGATTTAGTCCCAGATCCTTGTACTGGGGTGAATCTATGACATTGTTCTACATTCTGTCCATCAACTGTGTTTTTTGCAATTTTCACCCCGAATGTGCTGGGTATACACAGACGTGAGTCCCAGGCTCTCCACACCACTGGAGTCAAGCTATCCAGGCTGATAGCCAGAAACCGGTCCTTGGATGCTTGATTTCGGTCTGGGAAAGACATGGCTTGGTAGTTCGGACTGGACTATTCCCATGAGGCACAGGGTCAGAGCTGATTTGCATATAGCCAGTGTCTAACCCAGGGTGGTGTGGAGTGCAAAAAACCAATGGATTTAGGCCCAGATCCTTGTACTGGGGTGAATTTATGACATTGTTCTACATTCTGTCCATCAACTGTGTTTTTTGCAATTTTCACCCCGAGTGTGCTGGGTATACTCAGACGTGAGTCCCAGGCTCTCCACACCACTGGAGTCAAGCTATCCAGGCTGATGAAGGCTGATAGCCGGAAACCGGTCCTTGGATGCTTGGTTCCGGTCTGGGAAAGACATGGCTTGGTAGTTCGGACTGGACTGTTCCCATAATCACAGGGTCAGAACTGATTTGCATATAGCCAGTGTCTAACCCAGGGTGGTGTGGAGTGCAAAAAAACAATGGATTTAGGCCCAGAACCTTGTACTGGGGTGAATGTATGACATTGTTCTACATTCTGTCCATCAACTGTGTTTTTTGCAATTTTCACCCCGAGTGTGCTTGGTATACTCAGACGTGAGTCCCAGGCTCTCTACACCAGTGGAGTCAAGCTATCCAGGCTGATGAAGGCTGATAGCCAGAAACCGGTCCTTGGATGCTTGATTCCGGTCTGGGAAAGACATGGCTTGGTAGTTCGGACTGGACGGTTCCCATGAGGCACAGGGTCAGGGCTGATTTGCATATAGCCAGTGTTTAACCCAGGGTGGTGTGGAGTGCATAAAAACGATGGATTTAGGCCCAGATCCGTGTACTGGGGTGAATGTATGACATTGTTCTAAATTCTGTCCATCAACTGTGTTTTTTGCAATTTTCGCCCCGAGAGTGCTGGGTATAGTCAGACGTGAGTCCCAGGCTCTCCACACCACTGGAGTCAAGCTATCCAGGCTGATAAAGGCTGATAGCCAGAAACCGGTCCTTGGATGCTTGATTCCGGTCTGGGAAAGACATGGCTTGGTAGTTCGGACTGGACTGTTCCCATGAGGCGCAGGGTCAGAGCTGATTTGCATATAGCCAGTGTCTAACCCAGGGTGGTGTGGAGTGCAAAAAACCGATGGATTTAGGCCCAGATCCTTGTACTGGGGTGAATGTATGACATTGTTCTACATTCTGTCCATCAACTGTGTTTTTTGCAATTTTCACCCCGAGTGTGCTGGGTATACTCAGACGTGAGACCCAGGCTCTCCACACCACTGGAGTCAAGCTATCCAGGCTGATAGCCAGAAACCGGTCCTTGGATGCTTGATTTCGGTCTGGGAAAGACATGGCTTGGTAGTTCGGACTGGACTGTTCCCATGAGGCACAGGGTCAGAACTGATTTGCATATAGCCAGTGTCTAACCCAGGGTGGTGTGGAGTGCAAAAAACCAATGGATTTAGGCCCAGAACCTTGTACTGGGGTGAATGTATGACATTGTTCTAAATTCTGTCCATCAACTGTGTTTTTTGCAATTTTCGCCCCGAGAGTGCTGGGTATAGTCAGACGTGAGTCCCAGGCTCTCCACACCACTGGAGTCAAGCTATCCAGGCTGATAAAGGCTGATAGCCAGAAACCGGTCCTTGGATGCTTGATTCCGGTCTGGGAAAGACATGGCTTGGTAGTTCGGACTGGACTGTTCCCATGAGGCACAGGGTCAGAGCTGATTTGCATATAGCCAGTGTCTAACCCAGGGTGGTGTGGAGTGCAAAAAACCGATGGATTTAGGCCCAGATCCTTGTACTGGGGTGAATGTATGACATTGTTCTACATTCTGTCCATCAACTGTGTTTTTTGCAATTTTCACCCCGAGTGTGCTTGGTATACTCAGACGTGAGTCCCAGGCTCTCTACACCAGTGGAGTCAAGCTATCCAGGCTGATGAAGGCTGATAGCCAGAAACCGGTCCTTGGATGCTTGATTCCGGTCTGGGAAAGACATGGCTTGGTAGTTCGGACTGGACGGTTCCCATGAGGCACAGGGTCAGGGCTGATTTGCATATAGCCAGTGTTTAACCCAGGGTGGTGTGGAGTGCATAAAAACGATGGATTTAGGCCCAGATCCGTGTACTGGGGTGAATGTATGACATTGTTCTAAATTCTGTCCATCAACTGTGTTTTTTGCAATTTTCGCCCCGAGAGTGCTGGGTATAGTCAGACGTGAGTCCCAGGCTCTCCACACCACTGGAGTCAAGCTATCCAGGCTGATAAAGGCTGATAGCCAGAAACCGGTCCTTGGATGCTTGATTCCGGTCTGGGAAAGACATGGCTTGGTAGTTCGGACTGGACTGTTCCCATGAGGCACAGGGTCAGAGCTGATTTGCATATAGCCAGTGTCTAACCCAGGGTGGTGTGGAGTGCAAAAAACCGATGGATTTAGGCCCAGATCCTTGTACTGGGGTGAATGTATGACATTGTTCTACATTCTGTCCATCAACTGTGTTTTTTGCAATTTTCACCCCGAGTGTGCTGGGTATACTCAGACGTGAGACCCAGGCTCTCCACACCACGGGAGTCAAGCTATCCAGGCTGATAGCCAGAAACCGGTCCTTGGATGCTTGATTTCGGTCTGGGAAAGACATGGCTTGGTAGTTCGGACTGGACTATTCCCATGAGGCACAGGGTCAGAGCTGATTTGCATATAGCCAGTGTCTAACCCAGGGTGGAGTGGAGTGCAAAAAAACGACGGATTTAGGCCCAGATCCTTGTATTGGGGTGAATGTATGACATTGTTCTACATTCTGTCCATCAACTGTGTTTTTTGCAATTTTCACCCCGAGTGTGCTGGGTATACTCAGACGTGAGTCCCAGGCTCTCCACACCACTGGAGTCAAGCTATCCAGGCTGATGAAGGCTGATAGCCAGAAACCGGTCCTTGGATGCTTGATTCCGGTCTGGGAAAGACATGGCTTGGTAGTTCGGACTGGACTGTTCCCATGAAGCACAGGGTCAGAGCTGATTTGCATATAGCCAGTGTCTAACCCAGGGTGGTGTGGAGTGCAAAAAAACGATGGATTTAGGCCCAGATCCTTGTACTGGGGTGAATGTATGACATTGTTCTACATTCTGTCCATCAACTGTGTTTTTTGCAATTTTCACCCCGAGTGTGCTGGGTATACGTGAGTCCCAGGCTCTCTACACCACTGGAGTCAAGCTATCCAGGCTGATGAAGGCTGATAGCCAGAAACCGGTCCTTGGATGCTTGATTCCGGTCTTGGAAAGACATGGCTTGGTAGTTCGGACTGGACTGGACTGTTTCCATGAGGCACAGGGTCAGAGCTGATTTGCATATAGCCAGTGTCTAACCCAGGGTGGTGTGGAGTGCAAAAAAATAATGGATTTAGGCCCAGATCCTTGTACTGGGGTGAATATATGACATTGTTCTACATTTTGTCCATCAACTGTTTTTTGCAATTTTCACCCCGAGTGTGCTGGGTATACTCAGACGTGAGTCCCAGGCTCTCCACACCACTGGGGCCAAGCTATCCAGGCTGATGAAGGCTGATAGCCAGAAACCGGTCCTTGGATGCTTGATTCCGGTCTGGGAAAGACATGGCTTGGTAGTTCGGACTGGACTGTTCCCATGAGGCTCAGGGTCAAAGCTGATTTGCATATAGTCAGTGTCTAACCCACGGTGGTGTGGAGTGCAAAAAAACCATTGGATTTAGGCCCAGATCCTTGTACTGGGGTGAATGTATGACATTGTTCTACATTCTGTCCATCAACTGTGGTTTTGCAATTTTCACCCCGAGTGTGCTGGGTATACTCAGACATGAGTCCCAGGCTCTCCACACCACTGGAGTCAAGCTATCCAGGCTGATGAAGGCTGATAGCCAGAAACCGGTCCTTGGATGCTTGATTCCGGTCTGGGAAAGACATGGCTTGGTAGTTCGGACTGGACTGTTCCCATTAGGCACAGGGTCAGAGCTGATTTGCATATAGCCAGTGTCTAACCCAGGGTGGTGTGGAGTGCAAAAAAACGATGGATTTAGGCCCAGATCCTTGTACTGGGGTGAATGTATGACATTGTTCTACATTCTGTCCATCAACTGTGTTTTTTGCAATTTTCACCCCGAGTGTGCTGGGTATACTCAGACGTGAGTCTCAGGCTCTCCACACCACTGGAGTCAAGCTATCCAGGCTGATGAAGGCTGATAGCCATAAACCGGTCCTTTGATGCTTGATTCCGGTCTGGGAAAGACATGGCTTGGTAGTTCGGACTGGATTGTTCCCATGAGGCACAGGGTCAGAGCTGATTTGCATATAGCCAGTGTCTAACCCAGGGTGGTGTGGAGTGCAAAAAAATAATGAATTTAGGCCCAGATCCTTGTACTGGGGTGAATGTATGACATTGTTCTACATTCTGTCCATCAACTGTGTTTTTTGCAATTTTCACCCCGAGTGTGCTGGGTATACTCGGAAGTGAGTCTCAGGCTCTCCACACCACTGGGGTCAAGCTATCCAGGCTGATGAAGGCTGATAGCCAGAAACCGGTCCTTGGATGCTTGATTCCGGTCTGGGAAAGACATGGCTTGGTAGTTCGGACTGGACTGTTCCCATGAGGCACAGGGTCAGAGCTGATTTGCATATAGCCAGTGTCTAACCCAGGGTGGTGTGGAGTGCAAAAAAACGATGGATTTAGTCCCAGATCCTTGTACTGGGGTGAATGTATGACATTGTTCAACATTCTGTCCATCAACTGTGTTTTTTGCAATTTTCACCCCGAATGTGCTGGGTATACTCAGACGTGAGTCCAAGGCTCTCCACACCACTGGAGTCAAGCTATCCAGGCTTATAGCCAGAAACCGGTCTTTGGATGCTTGATTTCGGTCTGGGAAAGACATGGCTTGGTAGTTCGGACTGGACTATTCCCATGAGGCACAGGGTCAGAACTGATTTGCATATAGCCAGTGTCTAACCCAGGGTGGTGTGGAGTGCAAAAAACCAATGGATTTAGGCCCAGAACCTTGTACTGGGGTGAATGTATGACATTGTTCTACATTCTGTCCATCAACTGTGTTTTTTGCAATTTTCACCCCGAGTGTGCTTGGTATACTCAGACGTGAGTCCCAGGCTCTCTACACCACTGGAGTCAAGCTATCCAGGCTGATGAAGGCTGATAGCCAGAAACCGGTCCTTGGATGCTTGATTCCGGTCTGGGAAAGACATGGCTTGGTAGGTCGGACTTGACTGTTCCCATGAGGCACAGGGTCAGGGCTGATTTGCATATAGCCAGTGTCAAACCCAGGGTGGTGTGGAGTGCATAAAAACGATGGATTTAGGCCCAGATCCGTGTACTGGGGTGAATGTATGACATTGTTCTAAATTCTGTCCATCAACTGTGTTTTTTGCAATTTTCACCCCGAGAGTGCTGGGTATAGTCAGACGTGAGTCCCAGGCTCTCCACACCACTGGAGTCAAGCTATCCAGGCTGATAAAGGCTGATAGCCAGAAACCGGTCCTTGGATGCTTGATTCCGGTCTGGGAAAGACATGGCTTGGTAGTTCGGACTGGACTGTTCCCATGAGGCACAGGGTCAGAGCTGATTTGCATATAGCCAGTGTCTAACCCAGGGTGGTGTGGAGTGCAAAAAAACGATGGATTTAGGCCCAGATCCTTGTACTGGGGTGAATGTATGACATTGTTCTACATTCTGTCCATCAACTGTGTTTTTTGCAATTTTCACCCCGAGTGTGCTGGGTATACTCAGACGTGAGTCCCAGGCTCTCTACACCACTGGAGTCAAGCTATCCAGGCTGATGAAGGCTGATAGCCAGAAACCGGTCCTTGGATGCTTGATTCCGGTCTGGCAAAGACATGGCTTGGTAGTTCAGACTGGACTGTTCCCATGAGGCACAGGGTCAGAGCTGATTTGCATATAGCCAGTGTCTAACCCAGGGTGGTGTGGAGTGCAAAAAAACGATGGATTTAGTCCCAGATCCTTGTACTGGGGTGATTCTATGACATTGTTCTACATTCTGTCCATCAACTGTGTTTTTTGCAATTTTCACCCCGAATGTGCTGGGTATACTCAGACGTGAGTCCCAGGCTCTCCACACCACTGGAGTCAAGCTATCTAGGCTGATAGCCAGAAACCGGTCCTTGGATGCTTGATTTCTGTCTGGGAAAGACATGGCTTGGTAGTTCGGACTGGACTATTCCCATGAGGCACAGGGTCAGAGCTGATTTGCATATAGCCAGTGTCTAACCCAGGGTGGAGTGGAGTGCAAAAAAACGACGGATTTAGGCCCAGATCCTTGTACTGGGGTGAATGTATGACATTGTTCTACATTCTGTCCATCAAGTGTGTTTTTTGCAATTTTCACCCCGAGTGTGCTGGGTATACTCAGACGTGAGTCCCAGGCTCTCCACACCACTGGAGTCAAGCTATCCAGGCTGATGAAGGCTGATAGCCAGAAACCGGTCCTTGGATGCTTGGTTCCGGTCTGGGAAAGACATGGCTTGGTAGTTCGGACTGGACTGTTCCCATAATCACAGGGTCAGAACTGATTTGCATATAGCCAGTGTCTAACCCAGGGTGGTGTGGAGTGTAAAAAACCAATGGATTTAGGCCCAGATCCTTGTACTGGGGTGAATGTATGACATTGTTCTACATTCTGTCCATCAACTGTGTTTTTTGCAATTTTCACCCCGAGTGTGCTGGGTATACTCAGACGTGAGTCCCAGGCTCTCCACACCACTGGAGTCAAGCTATCCAGGCTGATGAAGGCTGATAGCCGGAAACCGGTCCTTGGATGCTTGGTTCCGGTCTGGGAAAGACATGGCTTGGTAGTTCGGACTGGACTGTTCCCATAATCACAGGGTCAGAACTGATTTGCATATAGCCAGTGTCTAACCCAGGGTGGTGTGGAGTGCATAAAAACGATGGATTTAGGCCCAGATCCTTGTATGGGGTGAATGTATGACATTGTTCTACATTCTGTCCATCAACTGTGTTTTTTGCAATTTTCGCCCGAGTGTGCTGGGTATACTCAGACGTGAGTCCCAGGCTCTCCACACCACTGGAGTCAAGCTATCCAGGCTGATGAAGGCTGATAGCCAGAAACCGGTCCTTGGATGCTTGATTCCGGTCTGGGAAAGACATGGCTTGGTAGTTCGGACTGGACTGTTCCCATGAGGCACAGGGTCAGGGCTGATTTGCATATAGCCAGTGTCTAACCCAGGGTGGTGTGGAGTGCATAAAAACGATGTATTTAGGCCCAGATCCGTGTACTGGGGTGAATGTATGACATTGTTCTAAATTCTGTCCATCAACTGTGTTTTTTGCAATTTTCGCCCCGAGAGTGCTGGGTATAGTCAGACGTGAGTCCCAGGCTCTCCACACCACTGGAGTCAAGCTATCCAGGCTGATAAAGGCTGATAGCCAGAAACCGGTCCTTGGATGCTTGATTCCGGTCTGGGAAAGACATGGCTTGGTAGTTCGGACTGGACTGTTCCCATGAGGCACAGGGTCAGAGCTGATTTGCATATAGCCAGTGTCTAACCCAGGGTGGAGTGGAGTGCAAAAAAACGATGGATTTAGGCCCAGATCCTTGTACTGGGGTGAATGTATGACATTGTTCTACATTCTGTCCATCAACTGTGTTTTTTGCAATTTTCACCCCGAGTGTGCTGGGTATACTCAGACGTGAGTCCCAGGCTCTCCACACCACTGGAGTCAAGATATCCAGGCTGATGAAGGCTGATAGCCAGAAACTGGTCCTTGGATGCTTGATTTCGGTCTGGGAAAGACATGGCTTGGTAGTTCGGACTGGACTGTTCCCATGAGGCACAGGGTCAGAACTGATTTGCATATAGCCAGTGTCTAACCCAGGGTGGTGTGGAGTGCAAAAAACCAATGGATTTAGGCCCAGAACCTTGTACTGGGGTGAATGTATGACATTGTTCTACATTCTGTCCATCAACTGTGTTTTTTGCAATTTTCACCCCGAGTGTGCTTGGTATACTCAGACGTGAGTCCCAGGCGCTCTACACCACTGGAGTCAAGCTATCCAGGCTGATGAAGGCTGATAGCCAGAAACCGGTCCTCGGATGCTTGATTCCGGTCTGGGAAAGACATGGCTTGGTAGTTCGGACTTGACTGTTGCCATGAGGCACAGGGTCAGGGCTGATTTGCATATAGCCAGTGTCAAACCCAGGGTGGTGTGGAGTGCATAAAAACGATGGATTTAGGCCCAGATCCGTGTACTGGGGTGAATGTATGACATTGTTCTAAATTCTGTCCATCAACTGTGTTTTTTGCAATTTTCACCCCGAGAGTGCTGGGTATAGTCAGACGTGAGTCCCAGGCTCTCCACACCACTGGAGTCAAGCTATCCAGGCTGATAGCCAGAAACCGGTCCTTGGATGCTTGATTTCGGTCTGGGAAAGACATGGCTTGGTAGTTCGGACTGGACTATTCCCATGAGGCACAGGGTCAGAGCTGATTTGCATATAGCCAGTGTCTAACCCAGGGTGGTGTGGAGTGCAAAAAACCAATGGATTTAGGCCCAGATCCTTGTACTGGGGTGAATTTATGACATTGTTCTACATTCTGTCCATCAACTGTGTTTTTTGCAATTTTCACCCCGAGTGTGCTGGGTATACTCAGACGTGAGTCCCAGGCTCTCCACACCACTGGAGTCAAGCTATCCAGGCTGATGAAGGCTGATAGCCGGAAACCGGTCCTTGGATGCTTGGTTCCGGTCTGGGAAAGACATGGCTTGGTAGTTCGGACTGGACTGTTCCCATAATCACAGGGTCAGAACTGATTTGCATATAGCCAGTGTCTAACCCAGGGTGGTGTGGAGTGCAAAAAAACAATGGATTTAGGCCCAGAACCTTGTACTGGGGTGAATGTATGACATTGTTCTACATTCTGTCCATCAACTGTGTTTTTTGCAATTTTCACCCCGAGTGTGCTTGGTATACTCAGACGTGAGTCCCAGGCTCTCTACACCAGTGGAGTCAAGCTATCCAGGCTGATGAAGGTTGATAGCCAGAAACCGGTCCTTGGATGCTTGATTCCGGTCTGGGAAAGACATGGCTTGGTAGTTCGGACTGGACGGTTCCCATGAGGCACAGGGTCAGGGCTGATTTGCATATAGCCAGTGTTTAACCCAGGGTGGTGTGGAGTGCATAAAAACGATGGATTTAGGCCCAGATCCGTGTACTGGGGTGAATGTATGACATTGTTCTAAATTCTGTCCATCAACTGTGTTTTTTGCAATTTTCGCCCCGAGAGTGCTGGGTATAGTCAGACGTGAGTCCCAGGCTCTCCACACCACTGGAGTCAAGCTATCCAGGCTGATAAAGGCTGATAGCCAGAAACCGGTCCTTGGATGCTTGATTCCGGTCTGGGAGAGACATGGCTTGGTAGTTCGGACTGGACTGTTCCCATGAGGCACAGGGTCAGAGCTGATTTGCATATAGCCAGTGTCTAACCCAGGGTGGTGTGGAGTGCAAAAAACCGATGGATTTAGGCCCAGATCCTTGTACTGGGGTGAATGTATGACATTGTTCTACATTCTGTCCATCAACTGTGTTTTTTGCAATTTTCACCCCGAGTGTGCTGGGTATACTCAGACGTGAGACCCAGGCTCTCCACACCACTGGAGTCAAGCTATCCAGGCTGATAGCCAGAAACCGGTCCTTGGATGCTTGATTTCGGTCTGGGAAAGACATGGCTTGGTAGTTCGGACTGGACTATTCCCATGAGGCACAGGGTCAGAGCTGATTTGCATATAGCCAGTGTCTAACCCAGGGTGGAGTGGAGTGCAAAAAAACGACGGATTTAGGCCCAGATCCTTGTATTGGGGTGAATGTATGACATTGTTCTACATTCTGTCCATCAACTGTGTTTTTTGCAATTTTCACCCCGAGTGTGCTGGGTATACTCAGACGTGAGTCCCAGGCTCTCCACACCACTGGAGTCAAGCTATCCAGGCTGATGAAGGCTGATAGCCAGAAACCGGTCCTTGGATGCTTGATTCCGGTCTGGGAAAGACATGGCTTGGTAGTTCGGACTGGACTGTTCCCATGAAGCACAGGGTCAGAGCTGATTTGCATATAGCCAGTGTCTAACCCAGGGTGGTGTGGAGTGCAAAAAAACGATGGATTTAGGCCCAGATCCTTGTACTGGGGTGAATGTATGACATTGTTCTACATTCTGTCCATCAACTGTGTTTTTTGCAATTTTCACCCCGAGTGTGCTGGGTATACGTGAGTCCCAGGCTCTCTACACCACTGGAGTCAAGCTATCCAGGCTGATGAAGGCTGATAGCCAGAAACCGGTCCTTGGATGCTTGATTCCGGTCTTGGAAAGACATGGCTTGGTAGTTCGGACTGGACTGGACTGTTTCCATGAGGCACAGGGTCAGAGCTGATTTGCATATAGCCAGTGTCTAACCCAGGGTGGTGTGGAGTGCAAAAAAATAATGGATTTAGGCCCAGATCCTTGTACTGGTGTGAATATATGACATTGTTCTACATTTTGTCCATCAACTGTTTTTTGCAATTTTCACCCCGAGTGTGCTGGGTATACTCAGACGTGAGTCCCAGGCTCTCCACACCACTGGGGCCAAGCTATCCAGGCTGATGAAGGCTGATAGCCAGAAACCGGTCCTTGGATGCTTGATTCCGGTCTGGGAAAGACATGGCTTGGTAGTTCGGACTGGACTGTTCCCATGAGGCTCAGGGTCAAAGCTGATTTGCATATAGTCAGTGTCTAACCCACGGTGGTGTGGAGTGCAAAAAAACCATTGGATTTAGGCCCAGATCCATGTACTGGGGTGAATGTATGACATTGTTCTACATTCTGTCCATCAACTGTGGTTTTGCAATTTTCACCCCGAGTGTGCTGGGTATACTCAGACATGAGTCCCAGGCTCTCCACACCACTGGAGTCAAGCTATCCAGGCTGATGAAGGCTGATAGCCAGAAACCGGTCCTTGGATACTTGATTCCGGTCTGGGAAAGACATGGCTTGGTAGTTCGGACTGGACTGTTCCCATGAGGCACAGGGTCAGAGCTGTTTTGCATATAGCCAGTGTCTAACCCAGGGTGGTGTGGAGTGCAAAGAAAACGATGGATTTAGGCCCAGATCCTTGTACTGGGGTGAATGTATGACATTGTTCTACATTCTGTCCATCAACTGTGTTTTTTGCAATTTTCACCCCGAGTATGCTGGGTATACTCAGACGTGAGTCCCAGGCTCTCCACACCACTGGAGTCAAGCTATCCAGGCTGATAAAGGCTGATAGCCAGAAACCGGTCCTTGGATGCTTGATTCCGGTCTGGGAAAGACATGGCTTGGTAGTTCGGACTGGACTGTTCCCATTAGGCACAGGGTCAGAGCTGATTTGCATATAGCCAGTGTCTAACCCAGGGTGGTGTGGAGTGCAAAAAAACGATGGATTTAGGCCCAGATCCTTGTACTGGGGTGAATGTATGACATTGTTCTACATTCTGTCCATCAACTGTGTTTTTTGCAATTTTCACCCCGAGTGTGCTGGGTATACTCAGACGTGAGTCTCAGGCTCTCCACACCACTGGGGTCAAGCTATCCAGGCTGATGAAGGCTGATAGCCAGAAACCGGTCCTTAGATGCTTGCTTCCGGTCTGGGAAAGACATGGCTTGGTAGTTCGGACTGGACTGTTCCCATGAGGCACAGGGTCAGAGCTGATTTGCATATAGCCAGTGTCTAACCCAGGGTGGTGTGGAGTGCAAAAAAACGATGGATTTAGTCCCAGATCCTTGTACTGGGGTGAATGTATGACATTGTTCAACATTCTGTCCATCAACTGTGTTTTTTGCAATTTTCACCCCGAATGTGCTGGGTATACTCAGACGTGAGTCCCAGGCTCTCCACACCACTGGAGTCAAGCTATCCAGGCTGATAGCCAGAAACCGGTCCTTGGATGCTTGATTTCGGTCTGGGAAAGACATGGCTTGGTAGTTCGGACTGGACTATTCCCATGAGGCACAGGGTCAGAGCTGATTTGCATATAGCCAGTGTCTAACCCAGGGTGGAGTGGAGTGCAAAAAAACGATGGATTTAGGCCCAGATCCTTGTACTGGGGTGAATGTATGACATTGTTCTACATTCTGTCCATCAACTGTGTTTTTTGCAATTTTCACCCCGAGTGTGCAGGGTATACTCAGACGTGAGTCCCAGGCTCTCCACACCACTGGAGTCAAGATATCCAGGCTGATGAAGGCTGATAGCCAGAAACTGGTCCTTGGATGCTTGATTTCGGTCTGGGAAAGACATGGCTTGGTAGTTCGGACTGGACTGTTCCCATGAGGCACAGGGTCAGAACTGATTTGCATATAGCCAGTGTCTAACCCAGGGTGGTGTGGAGTGCAAAAAACCAATGGATTTAGGCCCAGAACCTTGTACTGGGGTGAATGTATGACATTGTTCTAAATTCTGTCCATCAACTGTGTTTTTTGCAATTTTCACCCCGAGAGTGCTGGGTATAGTCAGACGTGAGTCCCAGGCTCTCCACACCACTGGAGTCAAGCTATCCAGGCTGATAAAGGCTGATAGCCAGAAACCGGTCCTTGGATGCTTGATTCCGGTCTGGGAAAGACATGGCTTGGTAGTTCGGACTGGACTGTTCCCATGAGGCACAGGGTCAGAGCTGATTTGCATATAGCCAGTGTCTAACCCAGGGTGGTGTGGAGTGCAAAAAAACAATGGATTTAGGCCCAGATCCTTGTACTGGGGTGAATGTATGACATTGTTCTACATTCTGTCCATCAACTGTGTTTTTTGCAATTTTCACCCCGAGTGTGCTGGGTATACTCAGACGTGAGTCCCAGGCTCTCTACACCACTGGAGTCAAGCTATCCAGGCTGATGAAGGCTGATAGCCAGAAACCGGTCCTTGGATGCTTGATTCCGGTCTGGCAAAGACATGGCTTGGTAGTTCAGACTGGACTGTTCCCATGAGGCACAGGGTCAGAGCTGATTTGCATATAGCCAGTGTCTAACCCAGGGTGGTGTGGAGTGCAAAAAAACGATGGATTTAGTCCCAGATCCTTGTACTGGGGTGATTCTATGACATTGTTCTACATTCTGTCCTTCAACTGTGTTTTTTGCAATTTTCACCCCGAATGTGCTGGGTATACTCAGACGTGAGTCCCAGGCTCTCCACACCACTGGAGTCAAGCTATCCAGGCTGATAGCCAGAAACCGGTCCTTGGATGCTTGATTTCTGTCTGGGAAAGACATGGCTTGGTAGTTCGGACTGGACTATTCCCATGAGGCACAGGGTCAGAGCTGATTTGCATATAGCCAGTGTCTAACCCAGGGTGGAGTGGAGTGCAAAAAAACGACGGATTTAGGCCTAGATCCTTGTACTGGGGTGAATGTATGACATTGTTCTACATTCTGTCCATCAAGTGTGTTTTTTGCAATTTTCACCCCGAGTGTGCTGGGTATACTCAGACGTGAGTCCCAGGCTCTCCACACCACTGGAGTCAAGCTATCCAGGCTGATGAAGGCTGATAGCCAGAAACCGGTCCTTGGATGCTTGGTTCCGGTCTGGGAAAGACATGGCTTGGTAGTTCGGACTGGACTGTTCCCATAATCACAGGGTCAGAACTGATTTGCATATAGCCAGTGTCTAACCCAGGGTGGTGTGGAGTGCAAAAAACCAATGGATTTAGGCCCAGATCCTTGTACTGGGGTGAATGTATGACATTGTTCTACATTCTGTCCATCAACTGTGTTTTTTGCAATTTTCACCCCGAGTGTGCTGGGTATACTCAGACGTGAGTCCCAGGCTCTCCACACCACTGGAGTCAAGCTATCCAGGCTGATGAAGGCTGATAGCCGGAAACCGGTCCTTGGATGCTTGGTTCCGGTCTGGGAAAGACATGGCTTGGTAGTTCGGACTGGACTGTTCCCATAATCACAGGGTCAGAACTGATTTGCATATAGCCAGTGTCTAACCCAGGGTGGTGTGGAGTGCATAAAAACGATGGATTTAGGCCCAGATCCTTGTATGGGGTGAATGTATGACATTGTTCTACATTCTGTCCATCAACTGTGTTTTTTGCAATTTTCGCCCGAGTGTGCTGGGTATACTCAGACGTGAGTCCCAAGCTCTCCACACCACTGGAGTCAAGCTATCCAGGCTGATGAAGGCTGATAGCCAGAAACCGGTCCTTGGATGCTTGATTCCGGTCTGGGAAAGACATGGCTTGGTAGTTCGGACTGGACTGTTCCCATGAGGCACAGGGTCAGGGCTGATTTGCATATAGCCAGTGTCTAACCCAGGGTGGTGTGGAGTGCATAAAAACGATGTATTTAGGCCCAGATCCGTGTACTGGGGTGAATGTATGACATTGTTCTAAATTCTGTCCATCAACTGTGTTTTTTGCAATTTTCGCCCCGAGAGTGCTGGGTATAGTCAGACGTGAGTCCCAGGCTCTCCACACCACTGGAGTCAAGCTATCCAGGCTGATAAAGGCTGATAGCCAGAAACCGGTCCTTGGATGCTTGATTCCGGTCTGGGAAAGACATGGCTTGGTAGTTCGGACTGGACTGTTCCCATGAGGCACAGGGTCAGAGCTGATTTGCATATAGCCAGTGTCTAACCCAGGGTGGTGTGGAGTGCAAA